>NC_142436.1:64445000-65070000 GCF_059453495.1 Arachis ipaensis | reverse complement strand
TACTTAATTACTTGAATATTTTTGGGTTTTTTTTTGAAGCATAAAAATAAACATAACATTGCCAATACACATGAGTAGGTACCCAAATTTCCAATATTTTATCATGACACATTCCCTTATTAACCCATGTTTCCATAATTTTCTCACACTTAATTGACATACAATTTCTATCTTAAGCTAACCAAAGATTCAATTTGGGGTATTTAATTATTTTTCTGCTTAAGGCTAGTAATGTGGTAAAATATAGAACAAAGGGGATTTAAAAAGCTCAAAGTGGCTAACAAAGGTAAATGGAAGGGTAGGCTATTTGGGATAAGTGAGTTAATAATTAATTAATGGCCTTAAAAAAATCATATGCATGCATATGACACATTAAACATTGGGCATATAGGATAGAACAAAATAAAGATTACAATCATAGAGAAGCAAACACACAAGAATAAAATTTTTATGGTTAAATAATGTAACCATATAATTAAGCTCAAATCTCACTGGGTTGTGTGTTCTTAGCTCTAAATTATGTTCCAAATACAACTTCCAAACAAGTTTTAAAGAAAAATTTTGATTTAAATTAGTGAAATTTTCACAAATAGGGTCTTGAAAAGAAACATATTATTTTTCAACCAATTAGAACATGCATGCAATTACCTATTACTATGCTATCTATCCTATCCTAATAAAAGAAAAATAATTAAATATCCTATTTTATTGGTGTTAAGAAAGAGAAATTACCTCTGGAAGTCAGGTACTGACCGACCTCCCCACACGTAAAGCTTGGCACCGTCCTCGATGCCATCAGTTAGGAACAAAGGGGGGGCTGGTAGTAGCATCTCCACAATCAGGACCGTCATGGCTCCCTGTGTTGGTAAATAAAGTGGAGTCTGGGGTGTCTGGGTTTTTTTTAGGTGGGTGGTTACTAACAAGTAGCTCCTTAAGGTATGTAAATCGGCGCTTGTTACGGCGCTCCCTTTGCTTTCCTTTCCGGTCAAGCTGGTCCAATTTCTCAAGTAACTGATGGAGCAGTTGGTTTGTTGAAGGTGCTTGTGATGTGGTAGGAGAAGGGATATCTTCCGCTGGTTCTGTGCTCTGGTTGATAATGGCTGCTGGAGGTCTGATATACTTCCCGTTAGGGACGTACTGATCATCTCGTGGAATCATGACCTTGGTGTCCTCAGCTCTGTAGGAGACTCCAGCTGCTGAGACTAGATCTAAAACTAAGGCAGAAAAAGGTATGTTACCTACAATCTGTACGTGTCCCATAGCATACCGAATGTGTCTTGGTAAATTGAGGTGCTGGTCTATAAGGATACACCAGAGTAAAACATCCATGTCTGCAGTGAAGGAGGACTCGTGAGTGCTCAAAAAGATATAATGAGACATGATCTGTGCCCATACTCAAGCCTCTAATGTGAGTGCTGATGCCAATATGCTCTTAGGTCGAGATCGATGGTATCCATAGATCCATCTGCTGCCAGGTTGTGCTATAACTCTGAGAACTGCGTCCCAGTCATATTGGTATATCTGGCGCTTGAAAGAGGCTTTTTGAAATGCGTCCAATCCTTCTGGAGCAGGGGAAAGATCTAAAACTTGCTGAATTGCCTCTTCAGTTATAGGGACTTGCTTTTGACGGACATAAACAGACTGCATGGTTGGCATGTGAAAATTGGAGTAGAATTCAACTATCCATGAAAGGTTAACCTGCCGTGGCTGCTTATGTAGGAATCCCCATTGTCTTCGTTCAATTCGAGGCTCAACAAATTCAGCGATGTTGGTTGGGAGGATGAGAAGGTATTCATTATTATAGTTCCTTTTAGCCAGGATGGGGAACATCTGCTCACAGTAGCGGTTAGTGAACCGCACAGTGTCCTTTACTGGAAAGGCTTTCTCTTTTTTATCGACCTTGATGATCCTCTTGATTTTTTTTGTTGAGGGCTTTACTGCTGTTGAAGATGGCTCTGCAGTTAGTGATCTTTTTGTTCCTTTCCTTGCTGGTTGTTTGGGAGTAGCTTTCTCTTTATCCTTTTTGGTGGCCATCCTAAAAAGGGAAAAAGTAAGTAACTTTAAAACTAAGGGTTAGAGCAAGGAAGGGGATGGTATAAGTGATAATCAATGCATGGTAAAGAGGGATGTCGTTAACACATGGTCATGACTACATGTGAAAAGTTCATCAATGGAAATATAGCAAGTGCATGTGATGGCAAGTAGATGCAAGATGCTTATTGGCATGCCGGCAAAGGCATGAGTAGCATAGATCAAGCATTAAATGTCCAAGTTTGATTATCAACTCTTTCAAACTAACAATATGTTTGTATTTACAATTATATTTAATCAATAAAATATAAAAGGGGTTTTGTGAAAAACAACAGGCATTTAGAGTAGTAGAATAGAATAATTTAAAATAATGTAGAATGCCATACAGGCTTTTTTCACAAACACATAGCATGCATGATAAATATGTTATGGAAAGTATTAAATTGAACATGCAAACAACCCTTTAAGAACTAATATTAATTGTTAAACAATTCCTTAATATACTCACAAGCAAAATATAGAAGAAAACAATCATCCAATTAAATTACTAACACCAATTAAAGGAATAAAAAGAAAAAGAAAGAAAAAGAAAATATAGATAATGAAAGTAAAAAGAAAAAGAACATAAATAAAAATAATGGAAAAGTGAAAAGTGAAGAAAGAAAGAAAAGAACCTTGATAATGGATGTGAAAAATAAGGGGGAAAGGTAAAAAAGTAAGAAGGAATAAAGAAGGGAGAAGGAGGAAGAAAGAAATAGGAAGGAAAAGAAAAGATTAGGATTGGGGAAGAAAAGATAAGATATCAGGCGCTGATCTGGATAAGTTGTGCGGCACAGGCGACGCAGACGCGTGGTTCACGCTTTCGCGTGATTGGCGTTATTTTCAGATGACGTGGACGCGTGGGTCACGCGTTCCTGTGAAGTGAACTATGCCATTGGCGTGAGTGCAGCCTTGTGCATGTGCAACTTTCAGTTTCGTTCGCGTGTTGCAAAAATTTTTGGTGACGCGCGCGCGTGGGTGACGCACACGCGTGAGTGGCCTCTTTTTGAAGAATGACGCGGATGCGTGGTGCACGCGTTCGCGTGATAGGACTTGTGCTTCCAGCATCATTCCAGCCCTACTCCATCATAACTCTCTGCCATACACCTCTTTACGTCGATTTCGCAGTGTCACACGTGCGCATGGGCAACGCGCACGCGTGGGAGGCTTAATTTTTCAAATGACGCGGATGTGTCAGGGATGTGTTCGCATGGACATGCTTGTGCCTAAGGCACGCCTCCAGCCCTGCTCTCGCGTGACTTTTTGCCTCTTTTCTTCTTGGTTTGAAAGCAAGTATGACGCGGACACATCAGCGACGCTTGCGCGTCTTGCAAAAAAAAATTTTTTTTATATGCAGAATGTAAATGCAGATGCATGCTATATGCAGAGATTATGAGAAGAGTCATTAACAAAAGCAAAATAGAATAAATTAAAATAAAACTAAGACTGAAACGGAACGATCATACCATGGTGGGTTGTCTCCCACCTAGCACTTTGCTTTTACGTCCTTAAGTTGGACGTTCTTCAGGCTTATTTTGCTTCTGTTGGTGGGTCTTCCAAGAGGAAAACATTTAGCTCTTTGTGATCCTTCATCTTTTCTCCATGATAAAGCTTTAGGCGATGTCCATTGACCTTAATGAATTTGGAGCTAGAAGGATGATGCAGGTGAAAAACTCCGTATGGCTCTGCCTTTTCTACTCTATAGGGACCTTCCCATCTTGATCTCAATTTACCTGGCATAAGCCTCATTCTGGAGTTATAAAGAAGAACTAACTCCTCTAGTCTGAACTCTCTCCTTTTTATGTGCTTGTCATGGACAGCCTTCATCTTCTCCTTGTATCGCCTGGAGTTGTCATATGCTTCTAGGCGAAGGTTCTCTAGTTCTGCTAGTTGCAGCTTCCTTTCAGCACCAGCTTCTTCAAAATTCATGTTACACTCCCTCACAGCCCAGAAAGCCTTGTGTTCCACCTCTACTTGAAGGTAGCAAGCCTTTCCGTACACTAAACAGAAGGGGCTCATCCCAATGGGTGTCTTGTACGCTGTTCTATATGCCCATAGTGCATCTTGTAGCCTGGCACTCCAGTCCTTCCTATGAGGCTTTACTATCTTCTTTAGAATGCGTTTAATCTCTCTGTTAGACACTTCTGCTTATCCATTGGTTTGGGAATGATAACCTATTGCTACTTTATGAACAATCCCATGCTTCTTCAGTAATCCTGTTAGTCTCCTGTTACAAAAGTGAGTGGCTTGATCGCTCACGATTGCTCGTGGTGATCCAAAGCGACAAATAATATAGTTTCTAACAAAGGAAACAATAGTGTTAGCATCATCAGTACGGGTAGGAATTGCTTCCACCCATTTAGAAACATAATCTACGGCTAACAATATATAAAGGTAACCATTAGAGTTTGGAAATGGACCTATGAAGTCAATGCCCCAAACATAAAAAATTTCACAGAAAAGCATAATCTATTGAGGCATCTCATCCCTCTTGGATATATTACCAAATCTTTGGCATGGGAAACAAGATTTACAAAATTCAGCAGCATCTTTAAAAAGAGTAGGCCACCAGAATCCACTGTCTAAAATTTTTCTAGCTGTTCTTTGAGGGCCAAAATGTCCTCTACTCTCAGAAGAGTGGCAGGCCTCTAAAATGGACTGGAATTCTGATTAGGGCACACATCTTCTAATTACCTGGTCAGCACCACACCTCCACAAATATGGGTCATCCCATATGTAGTATTTAGACTCGCTTTTCAGCTTGTCCCTTTGATGCTTAGTAAAATTGGAAGGGAAAGTATGGCTAACTAGATAATTAGCTACAGGTGCATACCAAGGAACTACTTCGGATACTGCATGCAAGCTATCAAATGAAAAAGCATTATTTATAGGAGTGGAATCATCCTTTATGTGCTCAAGGCGACTCAAGTGGTCTGCCACTAAATTCTGGTTACCACTCATATCCTTAATTTCTAAATCAAATTCTTGCAGCAATAGTATCCAACGTATCAACCTTGGTTTGGACTCTTTTTTAGCTAATAAATATTTTAGAGCTGCATGGTCTGAGTACACTACCACCTTAGTACCAAGTAAATAGGCTCGAAATTTATCCAGAGCAAAAACAATAGCAAGAAGCTCTTTTTCAGTAGTAGTGTAATTAGACTGAGCAGCATCTAAGGTTTTAGACGCATAAGTAATTACGAAAGGATCCTTACCTTCGCGCTGAGCTAGCGCCGCTCCCACTGCATGGTTGGAGGCATCACACATAATTTCGAATTGCTGGCTCTAGTCTGGTCCTCTCACAATCAGAGCTTGAGTCAGGGCAATTTTCAGTTTATCAAACGCTTGCATACAATCCTCACTGAACTCGAACTCAATATCTTTCTATAGCAGTCTGGATAAAGGTAATGCTACCTTACTGAAGTCCTTAATGAATCTCCTGTAAAAACCTGCATGGCCTAGGAATGAACGGACTTTCCTCACAGAGGAGGGGTAAGGTAAACTAGAAATGACATCTACCTTTGCTGGATCTACTGAAATACCAGTTTTAGAGACAACGTGTCCTAGAACAATCCCTTGTTCTACCATAAAATGACATTTTTCAAAATTCAATACAAGGTTTGAACTAACATACCTGTCTAATACTCTAGCTAAACTATCCAAGCAGAGGTCAAATGAATCGCCATAAACACTAAAATCATCCATAAATACTTCCATACAGTTCTCAATAAGATCTGAGAAGATACTCATCATACATCTTTGGAAAGTAGCCGATGCATTACATAAGCCAAAAGGCATCCTTTTATATGCATACGTTCCAAAGGGACATGTAAAAGTGGTCTTTTCCTGATCTTCAGGAGCTATATGAATTTGAAAATAACCTGTATAACCATCTAAAAAGCAGTAATGGGATTTACCTGACAGGCGATCGAGCATCTGATCAATAAATGGTAAGGGGTAGTGATCCTTGCGAGTAGCTTGGTTGAGACGCCTATAGTCAATGCAAACCCTCCATGAATTCTGCACTCTAGTTGACAGGAGCTCTTCATGCTCATTCTTTATTGTTGTAACTCTAGACTTCTTGGGCACCACTTGTACTGGACTGACCCATTCACTGTCTGAGATGGGGTAAATGATATCTGCTTCAAGTAGCCTAGTCACTTCTTTCTTAACAACTTCCAAGATGGTGGGATTCAATCTTCTTTGGGGTTGACGGACAGGTTTTGATTCCCCTTCTAAATATATTCTATACTCACAAACTTGAGGGCTGATGCCTACTATATCCGCCAAGCTCCATCCAATTGCTTTCTTATGTTTTCTCAGCACACTAAGCAGTTGCTCTTCCTGTTGGGAAGTGAGTTCCCTTGCAATGATAACTGGGAACTTCTGATTGTCCTCAAGGTAAGCATACTTGAGGTGTGGAGGAAGGGGCTTCAATTCCAATTTTTGCTCTTGGCTGGGCTCTGGATCATCTGGGGCTAGTGATAATGGCAAAGTGTCTTCATTATGTTCAGAGGGTGTCCCCACACTTGGACCTTGCTCCATGTGTTTCTCTTCTACTTCTTCTTGGTGAACTTCAGCTATAGTTTTATCAATGATGTCACACTGGAAGATAGAATGATCTTCTGGAGGGTGCTTCATAGCTTCATTTAAACTGAAACTCACTGTTCTGCCATCTATTTCAAAGGAGTAAGTTCCTGAGAATGCATCCAGCTTGAACTTTGAATTTTTCAGGAATGGTCTTCCAAGAAGGATTGATGATGGTCTTCCTGAGTCATTAGGGGGCATTTCCAGGATATAGAAGTCAATGGGAAATGTGAGCCCCTTAATGCTCACTAATACATCTTCAGCAATTCCAACTACTGTAATAATGCTTTTATCTGCTAACACAAAACGAGCTGCCGACCTTTTTAAGGGAGGAAGCCTTAAGGTATCATATATAGACAATGGCATTATACTAACACACGCTCCTAAGTCACACATGCAATCAGAAAATATTACACCTCTAATGGTACAATTTACCATACATGGACTTGGATAACTACATTTTTCAGGTATACCTCCCATTAAAGCGGATATAGAACTACCTAAAGGGATAGTTTCTAATTCATTAATTTTATCTTTATGTATGCATAAATCTTTCAGAAACTTTGCATATTTAGGTACTTGCTGAATAACATCAAAAAGGGGAACAGTTACCTCAATCTTTTTGAAAATTTCTACCATTTTGGGATCAAGTTCCATCTGCTTTTTGGACTTCCTTACAAGGTGTGGGAATGGGATAGGGATGGCGCCACTTGCAGCCTCTGCATCCTTTGGTGCTCCATTTCTTGGCTGAGCTGCTTCTTCTTCACCCTTGTCTTGTACTTCATCTTCCTCTTCAGCATCTTCCATTTCAGCATCTTCCACTTCCACTGAGTCTTTAATTTGGGTGTGTTCTATTGGGCTTCACTCTTCTTAGGTCCTCTCTTGCAGTGTGGTTTCAGACCTCAAAGTTATGGCATTGATGCCACCCTTGGGGTTAGGTAAGGGTTGAGAAGGAATTTCGCTGGAGCTTAAAGGTTGGTTAGTGGAAGTAGGTAATGAATCTATCCGGGCGGCGAGAGCTTGTAAAGTGGCATTCAGACCATTCAGGGTAGAGTTCAGTGTAGTCTGCATGTCTTGTTGTCCTTGTGCAAGAGAACAAAGCATCTCGTCATTTGATAAGGAAGTATGATAAGTGATTTGTGGGACTTGTTGTTGGTTATGCTGGGGTCCTTGTGACTGTCTTAGGTGAAGAGCTCTGTAAGGTTGGTTCTGATTCTGCTGTCTGTTGTTGTTATTCTACCTCTGGTTTCTATTGTTATCTCTGCCTCCTCTGTTATAGTTGTCCCTCCAGCCATGGTTGGAATTATCTCTCCAACTTTGGTTGTAGTTGTCTTGCCATCCTTGGTTATAGTTTCCACCTTGGTTGTAGTTGCCGCCTTGTTGATTGTATCCTTGATTCGAGCGATCATAGAAGTTATGAGTAGCTGCCATAGTGTTGTCTTCTTGTTGGAGTTGCGGGCATTCATCAGTATAATGACTATAATCAGCACATATTCCGCATACTCTCTGTGGAACTAGCTGTTGGTTTTGTTGTGGTGTGGAAGGATGAGCTTGTTGTTGTTGGTTCAACTACATTTGCTTCAGTAGGTTGGTCATTTCACATATACTCTGTGTAAGAGTAGAAGTCTAAGTGCTAGAGGAAACTTCTGCAACAGCTTTTGAGTGGTTGCTCCTGTGCTTGTGATTCCTAGTAGACTCAGCTAAGTCACTGATCAGTTGCCATGCTTCATCTGCGGTCTTGTACTTTTTCAGAGAACCATTACTAGCACCATCTAGTGTAGTTTTATCCTGAGGTTTCATGCCTTGAGTGAAGTAGCTGATTAACACTAGCCTGTCAATTATGTGATGGGGTCTAGAAGGTTCTTAAAGCGCTCCCAGTATTCATAAAGAGTTTCTGATTCTCCTTGAATAACGCAGGATATCTCTTTCCTCAGTCTGTCTGTAACTTCAACTGGAAAATATTTTTCTAAAAATTCTCTCCTGAGCGTATCCCAGTTGGTAACAGTCGCTTCAGGTTGGGAGTAGTACCACTCCCTTGCCTTTCCGTCAAGAGAAAACGGGAAGGCGGTTAACAGAATAGAAGTTTCATTCACACCGTGACGCCTAACAGTAGAACAGGTTGTCTGAAAATCCCTTAGGTGCTTGATAGGCTCCTGAGCAGGTAAGCCATGAAACTTGGGCATCAAGTTGATTAATGCAGTTTTTAGCTCAAAATCTACAGCCAGAGTTGGGTGATGCACTTGATATGGCTGCAGTGTAAAATATGGGGCTCCAGCTTCTTGGAGAGTAATCCTCCTAGGTGCTGCCATGTTATCTACACGTGAATTCGCCCTCAGATGAGACTGGTGAATCGATAACAATCACTTCACAACCCTCAGAGGCTAACGGACGTCGAGCTCGCCTAATACGTGAAATAGTTTTTTCAATTTCAGGATCAAATGTGGCTAAGCTCGGATCAGGCAACGAACGCGTCATTCAATGAGAGAAACATATAGCTCATGGTAATAAAGTAAAATAAAATACGCAAATAAAATATGTACACTAATTAATAATTTAGCACACAATTGCAACTTTCCGGCAACGGTGCCAAAAGCTGACGAGCGGCAGAAGTTAGACCAATTAAGAGATTATAATATAATAGAATAGCATTGCGAGTATAGCTCTTAACCAGCAAAAATCCGCCTCATCAATTTAGAAAGGTTGTCACAAAAAGTATAGAATAAAAATACTGGGAGTATGAGTCCCAGGTCGTCTCCCAACGAGTTGCAAGGAAGGATGCTAATTTATTAATTAGGAGTTTCCAAGAGAGTTTGAGAGTTGAATAATGAGCAATTAAATAATTGTAAATTAAAGCAATAAAAACTAAGAATGATTATTAATATTCTAGATAAAAAGCCTTGAGTGGGGGAATGATTAATTGGAAGTTCTATCCTTGTTGGGTTCTCTTAAGTGTAGTATCAAAAATGTTGTTGTTTTCACTTAGTTAACCCTAACTAAATAAAGGAAAGTCAAGTGATTGAGCTAACTCTTATTCGCATATCCTAGTCCTCTCCTTTGGGAAGGTCTAGCGTTAGTAAATACAGAATTAGCCAACAACTTTCAGTTTAACCATCACTTAAGCTTTCCAACTCAAGTGTCTCCTTTTAATCAACCCCCATGTCAAGTAGGGAATCTACTCCATTTACATGAATATAACGCTCATAGAAATATAAGAAGAGAACATGATAAAATAGGAATTCAAAATTAATTAAAAATAAAAGTAATCCTTTACATCAACAATCCATGAAAATAATCCAATTACCACTCTAAACAAGAATTAAGAATATGGAATAAATAAAAGAGTAAGTAAGGAACACAAACTAGAATAGTATCTTCAACGGAGGTAATGACTCTTCAGTATCTAAAGGCAAAAGCAATAAACTAGGAATGTAAAGAGAAACAAGAGGAAGAATAATTTTCTCTCTAGATTCAGATCTAAAGACCTAAAAACTATCCTAATGAGAATATGTGAATGTGTATCTCCGTCTATATTGAGTCTCTGCATGTTTCCTGGCCTTATTATGTGTTTCTGGGCCAAAAACTGGGTCAAAACGCGGCCCGAAATCGCCCCCAGCATTTTCTGTTAATTTTGTAGATCGCGCAGGTCACGCGTACGCATCGGTCACGCGTGCGCGTCATTTGGCATTTTTCCTTGTCACGCGTACGCGTCGTCCATGCGTGCGCGTCATCTTGCAGAACTCCATTGCACGCATACGCGTCAGGCACGCGCACGCGTCGCTGCAATTTTTTCCATTCCGCGCGCTCGCGTGAGCCATGCACGCGCGTCAGTGCTCGCTGGTCATCTCCTTAGTTTCCTGTGTTCCTTCCATTTTTTTGCAAGCTTTCTCTCCATTCTCTAAGCCATTCCTGCCTTATAAAGCCTGAAACTCTTAACACACGGATCACGGCATCGAATGGTATAAAGGAGAATTAAAATATACTAATTAAAGATCTCTAGGAAGCAAGTTTTCAATCATAAAACTATACTAGGAATGGATTATAAAATCATGCAAATCATATGAATAAGTGGGTGAAGACTTGATGAAAACCACTCAATTAAACACAAGATAAACCATAAACAAAATAGTCTGGTAGTTTGTCAATCTCGAACAATCCCCAGCAATGGCGCCAAAAACTTGGTGTGCGAAATTGAACTCCGCACAACTGAACGGCAAGTGCACTGGGTCGTCCAAGTAATACCTCAGGTGAGTGAGGGTCGAATCCAACGGAGATTGTTGGATTAAGCAAGCAATGGCTGTCTTGTAAATCTTAGTCAGGCAATTAGAAAAGATGGATGTTTGTTTGAAAGCATAAACAAAATAGTAAAGAACGAAATACCAGATTGATGTGAAAACAGTGATATAGATTTAGTTAAGGCTTCAGAGATGCGTATTCTTTCCTTATTAACTTTTCTTACTGTCTACTTCAATAACGAATAATTCATTCAGTGGCAGCTATAATTGACTAACTCATGTAGCATCCTCATCAAGTTAGCATCTTCTAAACCATAGAAGTCCACCATATCCGAGCAACTCATGTAACATCCTCATCAAGTTAGCTCATGGCTTCCTACTATAGCCGAAGGTGAAGACCTAAGCAATCTACTCCCCTTCACGATCCTACTCAAAATGCCACAGACAAGGTCGGATCTTTCGGATCAGGGAATGTTGCTTCTCAGACTCTAACCTTAACACCACAGAGACCTCAGCAACCCACGGTCAACGGAATTTTATGTCACTTATCCAAAGTCACACAGGCACTCGCTTGGAATCCATAGTGCATTCTCTAGCTGTGGTTCAATGCTATTCGAGTCAGGACTCACACGGAACCCATGTAGAACAAGGATGAATGTCACGGTTCATCCTCAATTCATGAGATGAAGAACGAAAATGCACAAGAGAATGGAGTCAAACGAGTAGTGAAATAGAAATAGTAATATTATTAATCCATGAGAATCAGCTCCTAACCCTAATTTAGGAGGTTTAGTAGCTCATAGCTTACAGAAAGTAATAGTAAAATGTGCAAAAGGACAAAGATCAAAAGGTTCAAGTCCTTAATAAATGTGATCTTTGTTCTATTTATACTAATCTAATAATGAAAAGAATACAAAAATATGATAGACTAGACTAAAGGTGCGAAAGTCTACTATTGGGCCCACTTTGGTTGAGTACTTGGGCTGAGCTTGGCGTCCAACTTGAGGGATGGGCATTGAACACCCATTAGGGGGGTGATTGGCGCTGCCTTGTGCCTCTTGGTGGCGTTGAACACCCATTAGGGTGGAATGTGGCATTCAATGCTGGCTTAGGTTCCTTAGGGGCATTGAACACCAAAAAGGGGGTAACTCCTTGGCGTTCAATGCCAAATATGGGCATGCTCCTTTAAAGAAAAGTATAGACCATTATATATTTCTGGAAAGCCCTGGAATTTAGCTTTTCAATGCCATTAAGAGCGCATCATTTAAACCTCTAAACCTCTATAGAATCTAACAACATCTGCTACGCTTTCCTTGCCTCTGAATTGGACTTTGCCAAAACTCCTCAATTTCAGCCAGAAATTACCTAAAATCATTAGAAAACACAATAACTCAAAGTAGAATCTAAAAAATATGAATTTAGCACTAAAATCTATAAAAATATAATAAAACTTAAATAAAACATAACTAAAACAATATAAAAATGATGCCAAAAAGCGTATAAAATATCCTCTCATCAGGTTTCTGGGATCTTCTTGCTCAGCTTACCTACCTGTATCTCTAAATTCCGAATGGAAGACCTAGTTTCATCCATGAAATTATGCGTGGCCTTGGAGAGGTTAGAGACTATAGTAGCCAGGTCTGAGAGGCTCTATGTGGAAGTCTCCATCTGTTGCTGAGAGGGTTGGAATAGTCTGTTGTTGAACTGGTTTTAGTTTGTTCCACCCTAATTGTTACTGAAGCCTTGTTGAGGTCTCTGCTGATCCCTCCACCCGAAGTTGGGGTGGTTCTTCCATCTCTGATTGAAAGTATTCGAATAGGGATTGTTATTAGAGGTTCTGGAGGAGTTTCCCATGTAGTTCACCTCCTCCATGGTGGTCCATGCAGAGTCATCAGCGTCCACTTCATACGTTGACTCTGGAGAGTAAGCAGTTGAGCTACGTGCTCCACTCAAGTATTGGGAGATCATGTTTATCTGTTGGGACATGAGCTTATTCTGAGCCAGGATGGCATCCAGAGTGCTAACCTCCATGACTCATCTCTTCTGAGTAGCCCCATTGTTCATATGGTTCCTCTCAGAAGTGTACATATATTGGTTGTTAGCAACCATATCATTGAGCTCCTGCGCCTCCTCAAGCGTCTTCTTCATGTGAAGTGAGCCACCAGCAGAGTGGTTCAATGACATCTTGGACATCTCAAAGAGACCATCATATAAGATCTCTAACATGGTCCATTCTAATATCATGTCAGGAGTACATCTCCTGATCAACTAGTTGTATCTTTCCCAAGCTTCATAAAGGGATTCTCCCTCTTTCAGTCTGAAGGTCTGTACTTCCACCCTAAGCTTGCTCAGCTTTTGAAGTGGAAAGAACTTGGTCAAGAATCCATTGACCACCTTCTCCCATGTATCTAGGCTCTTCTTAGGCTGAGAATCCATCCATAGCCTTGCTCTGTCCCTTACAGCAAAGGGGAAAAACATGAGCTTGTAGACCTCTGGGTTTACTCCATTAGTCGACAATGTCACAAATCTGCATAAAATCATAGATGAATTTGTTGGGGTCTTCCTGCAGGAGTCCATAAAACTGGCAATTCTGTTGTACTAGAGTGACCAATTCAGGCTTTAGCTCAAAGTTGTTTGTTCCAATGGTAGGTATGGAAATGCTGCGCCCATAGAAGTTAGATGTAGGTGCAGTGTAAGATCCAAGGACCTTTCTTGCGTCTCCTCCAGCTTCTGGATTGGCTGCCATTGTTGTATCTTCAGCTTCTTGTTCAAGAGCTTCAGTGAGATTCTTTACAGCTCTGCTAGCCTGAGCTTGTTACAAACGCCGTCTTAAGGTCCTTTCAGGTTCAGGAACAGGATCAAAGAGGGGTTCTTTATCCCAATTCCTGCTCATAAACAAGAAGAAAGAGACCAAGAAGAGTAAAAGAAAAGAGTCTCTATGTCAGAGTATAGAGGACTCCTTATGAGAAACTCAGATAAAGAGAAAAGAAAATAAAGGTGTCTTGTATCTAAAAAGAGTTTTCGAAAATAAGAAAGGAGAAATAAGTTGAAAATATTCGAAAAAAGATGAGAGAGAAAGAAGTTAGAAATTTCGAAAAAGAGGAAAGAGAAAGAAGAATTAAAGAAACACCTAACTTTTAAAATTGAATAAGATAAAACAAACACCTAACTAACAAGATTTGAAATTAAAAATATGAAAGTTTTGAATTTAAAGAAATTCGAAATTTAAAAAGGAAAAGTCAAACAAAGATGTTTGAAATTCAAAAATTAGAAAAAGTCAAGAGAGAGAGAAACAAGATAAGATAAGTTTTAAAAATTTAAAGATTAAAATTCAAATTTAAAAGACGAAAAAACTAACAAAATACAAAACTTTTAAAATTTAAAATTAAATTAAAGATAAGATAACAAAATTTTGAAAATCAAAGAAAAAGATAAGATAAAGATTTAAAGATAGAAAAGATAAACAAGAAAAACAAGATTACTAATCAAGACACCAAACTTAAAATTTGAACCCTATTAGAAAGAATTTTCGAAAATATGTTTTTTTTCGAAAAATTAAACGGAAAAGACAAACACTAAATGGACACCAAACTTAAAAATTTTGAAATCAAACAAAAGAAAACACAAAAAAAAAATTCAAACAAGAGAAAAGAAACCAAGAACAGTTTTCGAAAAATCAAGAAAAAATCAACAAAGACCAAAAGGACACTAACCTTAAGAATTGACACAAGACTCAAACAAGAGAAAAAGATGACTAAAGCTGAATTTTTTTAAAAAAAGTTTTTCTAAAAGAAACCAAGAAAGTTTAAAAATTTTAACAAGAAATACAAACCAAAGAAAGACTAGTAAAAAGTACTTGATCTAAGCAGCAAGACAACCGGTAGTTTGTCAATCTCGAACAATCCTCGACAACGGCGCCAAAAACTTGGTACGCGAAATTGAACTCGCACAACTTCACCGGCAAGTGTACCGGATCGTCCAATAATACCTCAGGTGAGTGAGGGTTGATCCCACGAGGATTGTTTGATTGAACAAGCAGTGGTTATCTTGCAGATTTCGGTCAGGCGAATAGAAAGATAATGGTTGTTGCTGTAAGCGTATAAAACAAAAATAATGAAGAAAGTAGTAAAGAGTTAATATAGAAATAGTGATGAGAAATCAGCATAGGCTTTGGAGATACTTTATCTTTCTAAATTAATACTTCCTACTGACTATTTCAACAATTCATGTTTCATTCTTTGGCAAAGCTGTAAGTGATTAATGCCATGGATCGTGGTCAATTAATCTCCTGTAATCCACATCAAACGGTATTGATCGTGGTCATTCAATATGAACGAGGGTGAAGCTCACGCAATTCATTCTTACTTGATCCTACTCAAAACACCACAGACAAGGTTAGATAAATTATTGGTCTAGGTGATGCATTCTCAAGCTTTAGCTCAATACTATCCAGGCCAAGACTCACAGGAACTCATGTAGAATAAAGGGTCATACTCTCGTTCCACCCCAGATTCATTAGATGAAGAACGATAATACATCATAGAATAGAATCAAGCAGATATTAAAATAGAGAAGTAATCATATTAATACATCAGAATCAGTAGAGCTCCTAAACTTAATCTAGGAGGTTTAGTTGCTCATAATTTACAGAGAGATCTAAGGTCTGAAAGTATGATACAAGTTGATCCTAAACCTAAGTGATCTCCTCTTTAAATAGGAGATGCTAACCCTAAAAGATGTTAATTTAAATTTAAAAACTACAAAGATAAGGCTACATAAGCTAAGGAATGCTAAAATTCACTTTGGGCCCACTTTGGTCTTGTGCTCGTCCAAGTCTGGCGTTCAACTTAGAGAATGGGCGTTGAACGCCATTTAGAGGGGTGAATGTGCTGTCTTCAGGTCCCTTGGTGGCGTTGAACGCCAGTCTTAGGCGTTCAATGCTGGGCTTTGATCCTTCTTGGGCGTTGAACTCCAGATGTGGGCGTTCAATGCCAGTTAGGGGCAGTGATCTAGACGAGAATTATAAACTATTATATATTGCTAGAAAGCTCTAGAAGTTAGCTTTCCAACGCCATTGAGAACGACTCATTTAGACTTCTGTAGCTCAAAATATGCTCGTTGGAATGCACGGAGGTCAGGATCTGACAACATCTGCTATCCTTTCTTCAGCTCTGAACAAGACGTTTTCCAATCTTGCTGATTTTGCCCAAAAATCACCAAAAATCATAGGGAAAATACAAAAACTCAAAGTAGCATCTAAAAAATGAACTTTTCACTAAAACATACAAGAACTTAATAAAATTAATAAAATATAACTAAAAACACTATGAAAATGTGATGAAAAAGCATAGAAAATATCCACTTATCACCAAAGTGGGCCCAAAGTGGATTTCAGCACTCCTTAGCTTAGTTTCATTTATCTCTGTATATTTTAATTTTAAATTAACATCTTTTAGGGTTAGCATCTGATAAACTACTATTTTATGGTTTATCTTGTGCTAATTTGAGTGATTTTTATTAACTCTTTACTCATTTATTCATATAAATTGCATGGTTTTACATTTTCCTTCCTAATTTTGTTCTATAATTGGAAACTTGCTTCCCAAGCCTTTAAATTAACAAAAATTAATTTCCCTTTATACCATTCGATGCTGTGATATGTGTGTTAAGTGACTTCAGGCTCTATAGGGCAGGAATGGCTTAGAGGATGGAAAGGAAGCTTGCAAAAGTGGAAGTAATACAAGAAGTTGAAGGAGTTGCTAAGCTGTCCAGCCTGACCTCTTCGCACTCAATCGACCATAACTTGAGCTACAGAGGTCCAAATGAGGCAGTTCCAGTTGCATTGGAAAGCTAACATCCGGGGTTTCGAAATGATATATAATTTACCATAGTTGCCTTGAAGATAAGTGACACCCACGCGTGAATCCATGTGTACACGTGGATCTGCACAAATCTAGTGACCTGTACGTTTCTGAATTCGCCCCCAGCGATTTCTGGGCTGTTTCTGACCCAGTTTTTAACCCATAAAACACAGATTAAAGGCTATAAAGTGGAGGAATCTATTCATTCATAAAGACAACATCAATTATTCACAATTTTAGGTTTTAGATGTAGTTTTCTAGAGAGAGAGGTTCTCTCCTCTCTCTAGGTTTTAGGATTTAGGATTTAGGATTTCTCTTAATTTTAGGATTGCTTCTTCTCAATTCCAGGTTCAATGTTCCTATAATTTAACTTCTCTTCTACTTTTATTTTTTCTAGTACTCTGGTTTATTTATTTTTCTTATTGATTCTCTTCTTATCCAATTTGGTTTATGAACCTTCCAATGTTAGATTTGATTTTATATTTAATGCAATTTGAGGTATTTCACATTTATGATTTTAATTTAGATTTTTACATTCTTAGCTTTGGTTGAGTAATTGGTGACACTTGAGTTATCAAACTCCCGTGTTGATTGATAATTGGGATTTGCTGGTTGATTTGGATTCCTCTAAAGCTAGTCTTTCCTTAGGAGTTGACTAGGACTTGAGGAATCCCATTGATTAGTCCACTTGACTTTCCTTTATTTAGTAAGGGTTAACTAAGTGTGAGTAAGGAAAAATTCTCATCACAAGTGATAAGGATAACTAGGATGGGATTTCCAGTTCTCATACCTTGCAAGGGTTTTCATGATTGTTAATTTACTTTCTTGCCAATTTATTTCCTCGTTCCCTATTTCAAAAACCCAAAAAGATACTTTTCCATAACCAATAATAAATCATACCTCCCTAAAATTCCTTGAGAGATGACCCGAGGTCTAAATACTTCGGTTATCAATTTTATTAGGGATTTGTTACTTGTGACAACCAAACTTTTGTACGAAAGGATTCTCTATTGGTTTAGAAACTATATTTACAATGACAATTTATTTGCAAAATTCTTTACCATTAGAAAACCCGTTCGTCGAAAATGGGACCGTTGCCAGGGAATTGCAAACGTGTGCCTTATTATTGGTTATTGTAAATATTTGCTTTTTCGTTTTTTTGTTAGTGTTTCTAGTTTTAGGAGTTTATTTTCATTAATTTATATTAGTTTTTTATTTCTTTTGCTACTATGAATTCTCATTCCTCTGGCTTTAAGTTTGGTTCCAATGTTGTTGTAAGGAATGGAAGCTATAATGAGAACAGGCATCAAGGTTGGAAGAATCAAATATGGGAGGAGCCACAAGGATTTGATCAACCCTCTTGGCAACAATCCCCTCCAATGCGCTATAACCAACAACCATTCTGTGATGCATACCAAGACAATAGCTATGGTGGACCCTTTTGTGACAAACCACCTCCACCAAATTACTATGGTCAAGAGCCATTCCAGGGAGCGTACAAAGATGATGAATATGGTGGACCCCCTTGTAGTTACCAACAAGCCCCACCATATGCTTATGAATCCCCTCCTCAACATAACTCTGGACCACCATACTCACATGCCCCTTCCCACCATTCACCTCCATATGACCCTAATCCTTATCCACCACACCAACCACCATATGAACCACACCCAGAACCACTACCTCAATATTCACCATCTCCATATCCTTATCAAGAAGAACCACCTCCATATTATGAGCCCTTTCTCCCAACAATTGAACCCTCCTATCCACTCCAACCTCCATTGGATAACAACACACTTATCTCTAACATCATTGGTCTCACCTCGACACTCAAAATCTTATATCCCACATGAACCAACCCTCTACCTCCAATATTCAACCCTCCACCTCCAATATTCAACTCTCAAACTCTAGTGCGCTTCCTTTTTAACCACATAATGATCTTCCTATCCCATCACCACCTTCCATGGAAGAGCACCTACATCTATCAATCCAAGAGCAAGATGATCCCAGTTATGCTATTGACATGGAACAAGAGAGAAGGGATCGTCTTCACGAATTCATACTTCATAAGAAGCTAGAGGAGGCCCTACAGGTAGAGGTAGTAGAGACCCTTGAAGTCGAAGGAGTGGTTGAAGAATTAGTGAAGGAAGACATCAAGGAGGAGTCTGATTTTGTCTTAGAGCAAAAGGAGACCCAAAATGTGGAGGTAGGAGAGACCTTTGAAGATGAAGAAGTAGTTGAAGAGAGTTGTCATGGAAAGGAAATCATCAAGGAGGAGTACGATTTTATACTAAAACAACTGGACAAAGCAGCAATTATTGAAGAGGAAAAAGAGGTTGCAGACTTAGGAGATGCTGAATCTCCATGGGAAAGTCCAGTCATAGAGCCCCTTTCCAATATGTTTGATGTTGATGTTGAGGAGGGTGTACAACCTCCAAGGCATATCATAGTTGAGGCCTTTGAAGAGGTTGATTAAGAGATGGAGATTAAAGAAAAAGAAGCACAACCCCCCATGCCCTTGGTAAGCCATGAAGAAGAGTTTGAATTGGAAGAAAGCTACTAAGAGGAAGAGGTTGAAACTGAAGAAGCTCGCAAAGAGGTGGAAGTTGCCAAGGGAGAGTGATAAACCCCAATTTCGTGATTTATCTTGTGCTTATTTTGGGGAATTTTGTCACTTTTTCTCACATTTATTCAATGAAATAGCATGATTTTGTAATTCTCCCTTGAATTTTGCTTAAGTGTAAAAACATGCTTTTTAGGCCCTAAATTGGTGATTTTAATTCACTTTAATTCCATTCGATGCCTTGATGTGTTTGATGAGTGATTTCAGGTCCATAAGGCAAGTATTGGATGGAAGAAATGAGGAGAAAAGCATACACAAAGGGAGAATGCATGGAGAAACAAGGATTGGGAATGCACCAAAGGACGCGCACGCGCACCAGGCGCGCACGCGCAGATTGAGAATTTGCCATCGACGCGCACGCACACATGGCACGCACGCGCCGATACCCTCACGTGGCCCACTTGAAGGCAAAACGCTGGGGGCGATTTCTGAGCTACCCAGGCCCAAATCCAACTTGTTTTTGAGTGTATTTCATGCAGAATTGAAGTCCAAGCAAAGGGGGAGCAATTAGTTTTTAGCCAACATGAGCCTTTAGTTAGTTTTCTAGAGAGAGAAGCTCCCTCTTCTCTCTAGAATTAGGTTAGGATTAGGTTAGATTATCTCAATTTCATGTTTGAATATTAGATCTCATATTGTTTCTTTGATAATTTCTCATTTCTACATCTTGACCCTCTTAGTTTTTATGTCAATTCCTCATTTTGCTCTCTTTTGTGATGATGACTCATTTTGGATTTGTTTACATTTAATGCAATTTGATGTTGATGTTTCTTTGATTGATGAATTGAGTTGTGACCTCACTTTTCTTGCAATTAATAGTGGTAGATTTAGTATCTTTGCAATTTATGATGTTGATTTTTATTGCACTCTAGGTGTTTGATGAAATGCTCTCTTTAGTTCTTGAGTAGTTTTATCAACTCTTGGCCTAGGCCAAGGGACTTGAGTGATCTTGAGTTTTTGGATATAATGAATTTGGTAATTTGAGAACCCTATGTGATCAATTTGAAGCTCATTGACGCTAACCCACTACTAAGCCGATTAGTAGGGAGGTTAGGACTTATGGGTGGATGTGATTAGACCTATTTGACATACTGCCAGTCTAGGAGTAAATGTTACGTACTTAAGGCTTCGAGAAGTAGACTTAATGGGTTGGCCTCTCATAATTGTCAATAATCGGTTTGTTAACTAGGATTGTGATCTCAAGTACCCAGGTCTTAGCCAAGAGTTCTTTATTCTGTTTTCTTTATTTACTCGCTTAATTTACTCTCTTGCTATCTCATAAACAAAAACCCTTTTTTTACCCCATCATAGCCAATACACATGCACTCCATTGATTCCTAGGGAGATGACCCGGAGTCCAAATGCTCCGGTAAATTTTCATTGGGGTTTGTTACTTGTGACAACCTAACAACAAAATTTTTGCATGGAAGGATTCCTGATTGGTTTAGAAACTATACTTCACAACGAGACTTCAATTGAGAATTTCTAAACCGTCAAGAGAATACCGACCCCATCAAAATGGTGCCATTTCCGGGGAAGCAATAGTGCTATGTTATTGGCTACTGTACATATTGTGAATAGCTTAAACTTTGGTTTGTTTTCCAGTTTTCACTAGTTAGGATTTTATCTTCTTTATTTCTCATTGCCCTTTGTCTTTATTTTCTATTTCATTATGAATTCTCACCCTTTTGGCTATGAGTGTAGTTCAAACTATGTTGTAGGAAATGGAAGCTCCAATGAGGATATGCATCAAGGATTTGGGAATCAAGGATGGGAGGAACTTCAAGCTTATGAACAACCTACATGCAACAACCTCCCACGAACTCCTATGGGTATGATTTTGATCCTAATGTATACCAGCCCAATGTGTGTGATGACCTTTATTGTGGTTATCAACCACAATCATCATATGCATGTGACCCCATTCCTCAATATGGCCACACATCATACTCGCAAGCCTCACACCACTATTCCACCTTACATGACCATAGCTCATACACACCATATCACCCACTATTTGAATCACATATAGAACAACCACCAGCCCAATACCAACATTCCCAAGAGCCACAAATTCTATATACACCACCTCAAGAACTCCGCCAACATGAACCACCTTTCGATTACAACAATTTTCCATTTACCGATGAATTCTCTCCTCCAACACCGCCTCCCGATGAAGCCTTCATATCAAAACTGAGAGACCTTGAATCTCGCATCTTAAGGCGGTAAGAGGAGGATGAAACTAAGTTTACAGAGCTAAAAGTAAAGATAGCTAGCATGGTAGAAGCCGTGAACCACTTAACATCTCACTTGAGTTCATGCACCTTAAGTACCCCCATTGTTGAATGTGGAGAAATAATCAAGGAGCTTAGTGAGGATGTGAACTTGAAGCTCCATGATGAGGAGGAAGAATTGAAGCAACAAGGACAACAAGAGGAGAAGACAGAGATTAGCGAACAAAAGGAAGCAGTGGATGGATGTTTGGGATACGTTGAGCGCATAAAGAAATCGCAATTTGAAGAACCCTCCTCCAAGGAGTTTGGAATGAATGTTGAAGAAAAGAGTAATATTGCAGAAGTAAACAGAGAGTCGAAGGAAATTGATCAAGAAGTAGGTTCCATCACTAGTGATTTTTTGCCTATGTTGATCAACCCCCTTTACGATCTTGTTGAACCCTTCCCCAGTGGATTAGAAAGCACGGTTGAGGAAGACTTGAAACCTCCAAGGCCTACTGAAGATGAAGAACTGGGAGAAGTATTCCAAGCAACAAGTGCCCCTATCTATGATGATTCCGAATCAACATATGATCCGTCCGAGTTTGGAGAGTCCTTCTCCAAAATATCTAGATTCGACGATAAGGTAGATTTTGCTTTACCTCCTATCTATGATGAGAGTGATGGGGAGGAAATAGAAGAAATTGGTGAAGAAGGATGTGAACTTGAGAAAGCTTGGCATGAGGAGGAACTTGAAGAACCTTGCCAAGTGGTGGAAACCTCTAGAAGAGGATGGACGAGAGTAGAACATGCTTTATCAAGATCTTTGGGAACCCCTCCACCTAGTTCGTCATCAAATCCTCCACTTGAGTGGGTAAAACTTCTAACTCTCAGCTTTATTATCCCACTTGAGTATGGTTTGCTTGAAACGGATGGCCAACTCAGGGCACTTTGTGGAATTAAGCGAAAGAGGAGGATGTTTAGTGGTTGGCATTCTAAATCTAGGGTCGTTTTGGTGGGAAGCTCGAAATTGAAGAGCATGGATTTGTGTAGTGTTCAATTAAATGGGTCTAGGAGAGTAGTTTGGTGCTTCCATGAGAATTCCATTTTCTCGTCGCCCGGACAAAGTCAAGGCAATCAACTAGAGGATGGGTGCGAGGACAAGATATGGGATCCTGAATTATCCTATGATAGTCAATTTCGGGAGCTCGCATTTTGGAAAGAACCTCACCAAAGCTTAATGAAGAAGTTTGGAACGTCTGACAACCGATTGAAGGACAAGCACTTTTGGAGGTTCAAGGATGGATACAAGCATAAGCCGCCTTGACAAGAAGCCTCTCAATGTCCAACTTAAGGACTTAAACTAAAAGTGCTTGGTGGGAGACACCCCACCATGGTAAACTCTTTCCATTCTCTTGTAGATATAATGAATGAATGAATTGAGTTCCATTGTATAGAGTTTCTTTATTTCTGTGCATATTTTTCTTTGCTTGCTAAGTTGTCTATGCATTCTATGCTTTGATAGGGGATAAATCTTTGAATTGAGTTTTTGCTTGAACTGCAAGTTTTCTCAAGTTGTTTGAAAGATCCCATATGTTTCAAAGTGTGCTTAATATTACATCTTAGCTAGTTTAGAGTCTTGAAGAAGAATGGAAATTTTGGAGGTCCTTTGATGCTCTTTAAAAAAAAAAAAAAAGAAGAGAAAAAAGAAGCCAACCTACGCGCAAGCGCAAGGCGCGCGCGCAGGCTGCCCATTTCGGCTATCTGGGCCAAAGACCAGAGAGTTGTGCCACTTTTGGGCCAACTCTGTGTCTCAACCCACGCGGACGCACGCTGTACGCGTCCGCGCCACCCCCTGTTTCTTCATACACGCGTTGGCGTACTTCGCGCCTCCGCGCTCATTCCATAGGCTCATACCATCCACGCGAACGCGCAAGGTGCGCGCGCGCGTCGATGCGTTTTCACATCACCCAGGCCAAAGGACCCGAGAGTTGTGCCAATTCTGGGCCTCTTTTGTGCCTCTGGCCCAGCATACCCGCACAGACGTGCACTGTACGCGTCCGCGCCAACCCTTAACTCGCCCATATGCGCGTAGGCGCATGTGGCGCTCCCGCGCCACCTCCCTATTTCCGATCACCCACGCTGACGCGCACGGTGCGTGCTCGCGCGGATTCAAAAAACCCCATTTAACCAGAGACGCGAAGCCCTAAAGCATTCGCGCACTACCCCTTCGTCCCTTTCACCCCCAACGTTCCATTTCCCTCCATTGCTAACCGTCACCCCTGCAACCACCAACACTCCGGCGAGCCCTCTAGCACACCGCCGCCGCTATCGCCGTGCGCACCCTCACCCTTCTTTCTCGCTCTCTCACTCTTCTGCCCCTCCTCTCTGTTTTCTCTCACTCTGCTCTGCCCCATCATCGCCCTCGACAGCTGCAACCCCACCGTCGCCAGCGTACCCTCCGGTGACATCCCAGGCCACCACTCTTGCCCCGGCCGCTCTCGTTCAGTCTCTGCACCCCAGGTTCTTGCTTCCCCTGTTCTGCATTCTTTTTACTGCTTGCTGTAATTCCATTAGTGTAGTTAGAATTAGGTTAGTTAGTTAGTTTAGTTTGATTTAGGTGGTTAGCGAATCTGGGCTGAATAGTGGATTTAGGCATTGTTTGAATTTCTGTTGCTGTGTGAAATTGCTCTGTTTTGCTGCACTATTTTGTGTTCATGTAATGTGTTAATGCTGCTTGCTTGAGATGGATTGGTGAAGGGAGTGCTGATTGAAGCAACTACCCCTGTTCTCTGTGTTGTCTGCATTGCCTTGTGCTGAACTATTGGCTATCTGTTATATTCATATGAACTTGTATATGTGTGATTTTGTGCTTCTAATTGTTAATGAATTCATATGAAATCTGATTTGACTGTTTGAATTTGGAAAATGGCCAATTTGCTGCTGAAATGCTGCCGGATTTTTCTTAACCACAGTTTTTGTGTTGATCTTGTTTGATGAATGTAGCAACCCCTAGTTGATGAATTCTGTTCAATTAAAGTTTTGTTGCTTAAATGGTTTTGGAAAATCCTTAGGAACAAGTTTTGGTATCGTTTAACCTCTTTGCTTGTTATGCATGATGGCTTGCATATAGGCATTAAATGGTTTGAATAAACTTTCTAATTGACCATCACTTGTGATTTCCTTAAAAAATTTTGCCTCTTTTGCATGGACACACAAGTTCGAACGTTCTCATCTATGTGACCAATTAGTTCATTGTGTTCATACGTTGTCTCAGTGAGTTACATAGACCATGAGACTTCCAATTAACATTTGAACTTGTGACTTGTGTGCATTGTTAGAATTGGTGTTAAATGTGCTTGATTTACTTGTCTCTCAAGATTTTAATTTCACCAACATTGCTAGTGATCCTTGCATTGATTGATGGTTTATTTCACATTAACTGCTTTCTAGCTACATCATATTTCATCATCAATGACTTGTTGCAATTCATGATTGTGAACATGCTTACATCCCTGTTTTGTGCGTTCCTTTCGAGTTGAGTCAGTAATCGCCATATCAC
Organism: Arachis ipaensis; assembly: GCF_059453495.1. Classification (NCBI taxonomy): domain Eukaryota; kingdom Viridiplantae; phylum Streptophyta; class Magnoliopsida; order Fabales; family Fabaceae; genus Arachis; species Arachis ipaensis. Next base: position 65,044,843 of record NC_142436.1, on the reverse strand, counting down.
TAATTTTCAAACTGATTTCTAACTTTAACCTATTTAACCACCTGACTTCTTTTGGTTTTCAACTTAACTCTTTATATCATTCTTTTAGATATGGTGCTTTCTAAGCTCAGTGAACAAGCAATGTGAAAAATATGGTTTGAATTCTTGGTTTGAAGTTTGGTTTAAATTCTGAATTCTGTTTGCTTGCATTCCAAGAAATCTCATTTCTTCTTTCGCTTCATGAGTTTGCTTTGCTTTGAGTGCTTTATGTTTCATTGGCTATCTTCTTATATTGTATTATCTCTATTTTTCAGGATGTCGGATAAAGGAAAAGCTATAGCCACCACTTCCAAAAAGAGGAAGCGCTCCAAGACCTCTACCCCCTCACTATATGCTAATTATGCCAAGAACCCGCTGAATGATGAAGATATAGAAAATTAGTCACTTCCATCCACTGATTCAATCAAATTCCCCAACCTCTACTGCGAGCTATGCTTCTCCCGTTATACAAAGAAAAACTTGAACATTGAGAAGAAGCTGAATCTTCCCAATGACGTGAGGCGTGCTATAAACGCCCATATTTCAGAGTTGGGATTGGATTTCGTTGATAGGGACCTAGGAAGGATTAACGTTTCATGGGTTAAAGAGTTTTACTGTAACTTCTTCCGAGTGAACTTGGATTCAATGCACGTAAGGGGTAGAGAGATTATGATCACTGAGGAGGCTATAGGGGATGCACTGCTTTGCAGAGCTGGTACTCCTGAGACTTGTGCCTACCAGCAGGCAGATGTGGCTATCCTCTCCATGACTTTTGACTATGAGGCGCTTAGGCGCGTGATTGCTACACCAGACGCTCCCTGGGTGATGGATGCGAACAACAAGAAGCCTAAGGGGATGCTTTCTGCATATCTGTCTAGGGAGGCTAGGACCTGGCAGCAGATCTTTGCCCACTACGTCCTACCTACCACTCACTTCTCAGAGATCCCGATGGATATGCTGACTCTGATTGGGTGTGTCATGGAAGGGAAAGAGGTGTATTTCCCACGGCTGATTAGGCATAGTATGTGGAGAGCTCACATCCGCGGCTTGCTACTGTTTCCTACGCTTATTACCAGCTTGGCTTAGCTGGCTGATGTCCCGTGGGAGGACGATGATACGACACCACCACCCCCAGATGACGACGACAAGGAAGTTACTATTCCATGGGGTGGATGGGTACACGAGAAACCCTCAACCAGACGTCGTTCTCGGGCTAGAGCGGCAGTTGAGGCCGTAGGACCCTCTTCCTCGACAGCAGCCACAGCATCCTTGCTACCACCGCCACCAGCACCTGAGCCGACTTACCTGTTAGTGCAGCACCTTCTTCGCTTCATGATGCGCTTCGAGCGTCGTGTCATGCGACGCCTTGACCGGATAGATCAGGTGTTTGTATCACAGGGCATTGAGCTCCCTCCACTTCCAGGCTCTCCCGCCTCTGACGAGCAGGACCAAGAGGAGGAGCATAGTGAGGAGCTGACACAGCAGGAGGCACCACCAGAGACGCAGACCACCACTGAGGTCCAGCATGATATTCCACAGCCAGTACTTGAGCCACAGCCAGTACCACCTCCAGTTCCACAGCCCGAGCCTGAGCATGAGCCACAGCCTGGTTTGATTGTTGACCCCCATCCCGAGCTTCAGTAGTAGCATCGAGGACGATGATTAATTCTAAAGTGTGGGGAGGTCACCGTTCGTGACCGGTGTTTGCATCCATGTGGTGAACTTTCAGACTCTTATTTCTATTCGCTACTACTTTATTTTGTTTTATTCCGCACTTTATATTTTGGATCATTTTGGGATTATTGTACATATTTATGCTATTGTAGACACTTTTATTTTGGTTGCGCACACTCTTAGTATATATATATATATGATTTGCATCTTAGTTGTTGAGTGTGATTAGAAAATTAATGGATTGCTAAAAATCTAGTCAACCCTTTTTTTTATATAAGAAATGTGTTTTGATTGAAAAAGGGGTAAACTAGGAAATTTTTTTTAAAAAATTTTCTAAATCACAATATTGCATTAGAATAAGCTTAATCAATATGATGAAAATTCCCAAGAAACTCATTTTTAGGGCACCACCCCAACTGGTTGAAAAAATTTTTTAGAACTTGCTTGAGTTATACACGTTGTGGATCATGTTTTGAGCAAAGAACACAAGCGTGTGAGATTTGAGCCCAATTGTGTGGTTACATCACGTATAACCACTTATTTTCATTATTGTGTGCATTATTCTCCTCCTATGATGTAATCCTTAATTTGTTTAATTCTATATGTCCATTATTTTGTGTATACATGCATTTGTATGATTGAGGCCATTGTTCAATTAGCTCACTTACCCAAAATAGCTTACCCTTTTATCTTCCATTGTTAGCCGATTTTGAGCCTACGCTTAACCCACTTGTTCTTAATTGTAGCACATTACAAGCCTAAGTGAAAAACAATAAATATCCCTTAATTTGGATCTTTGATTAGCTTAGGCTAGTGAGAGTGTTTGTCAATTGATTTTGGGAGAGTTGGGAACATTAAGTAGAGATAGAAGTTTAATTTTTATCTTTGTTGAAAATATTGGGAATTGGGTACATACTCATGTATTAATCATGTGTAAACCATGTGCATTGATGTTCTAGTGTATATATTTTAGTTTATATATATATATATATATATATATATATATATATATATATATATATATATATATATATATATATACAGAAAAGAAAGAAAAAGAATAGCAATAAAAAGGGGACAAAATGCCCCAAAGTGAAATTCAATAAGAGTCAATGCATAGGTGTGGCGATCAAAAAAGAATAGATGAGTGTGTGAGAAAAGTGAAGAATGGGTAGTTAGGTTTGCTCAAAATTGTATAGGTCGTCATAGGTTAGGTGGAAAGTTTAAGTAAATCAAAGATTCGAATTTCTAGCTCACTTAACCACATGCACCCTATCTTGACCCTAGCCCCGTTACAACCTGTGGGAAAGACCTCATGATATTTGTATGCATGCATAAAGTAAGTGTTGATTGTTAGATGAAAAATAAATCTTGGAAAGCATGATTAGAGGAGAATTGAGTGAATCAACCCCATACACTTGAGTGCTTAGAGCGGATACACATCCGACGAGGGTTCGATCGCTCAATTACATGTTTCCACCCGTGATCATCTTTTCTTGAAAGTTTATGAACTCTTTCCATGATTCAATCTAATTGTGGTTTGCTTGATTGCTAATACCATGGCCCTGGTGCTTATATGCATATTCTTGGAGGTTGATTTATTTTGACTAAGCCATTGCATCATGTAGATAGATTGCATTTAGTAGTTGCATTGAATAAATATTAATACCCTTTTGCTTCTTCTTGATTTTAGCATGAGGACATGCTTAGTTTAAGTGTGGGGAGATTTGATAAACCCCGATTTCTTGATTTATCTTGTGCTTATTTTGGGAGATTTTGTCACTTTTTCTCACATTTATTCAATGAAATAGCATGATTTTGTAATTCTCCTTTGAATTTAGCTTAAGTGTAAAAACATGCCTTTTAGGCCCTAAATTGGTGATTTTAATTCACTTTAATTCCATTCGATGCCTTGATGTGTTTGATGAGTGATTTCAGGTCCATAAGGCAAGTATTGGATGGAAGAAATGAGGAGAAAAGCATACACAAAGGGAGAATGCATGGAGAAACAAGGATTGGGAATGCACCAAAGGACGCGCACGCATACATATCGCGTCTGCGCGGATTGAGAATTTGCCATCGATGCGCACGCACACATGGCGCGCACACGCCGATACCCTCACGTGGCCCACTTGAAGGCAAAACGCTGGGGGCGATTTCTGAGCTGCCCAGGCCCAAATCCAACTTGTTTCTGAGTGTATTTCATGCAGAATTGAAGTCCAAGCAAAGGGGTAGCAATTAGTTTTTAGCCAACATGAGCCTTTAGTTAGTTTTCTAGAGAGAGAAGCTCCCTCTTCTCTCTAGAATTAGGTTAGGATTAGGTTAGATTATCTCAATTTCATGTTTGAATATTAGATCTCATCTTGTTTCTTTGATAATTTCTCATTTCTACATCTTGACCCTCTTAGTTTTTATGTCAATTCCTCATTTTGCTCTCTTTTGTGATGATGACTCATGTTGGATTTGTTTACATTTAATACAATTTGATGTTGATGTTTCTTTGATTGATGAATTGAGTTGTGACCTCACTTTTCTTGCAATTAATGTTGGTAGATTTTAGTATCTTTGCAATTTATGATGTTGATTTTTATTGCACTCTAGGTGTTTGATGAAATGCTCTCTTTAGTTCTTGAGTAGTTTTATCAACTCTTGGCCTAGGCCAAGGAACTTGAGTGATCTTGAGTTTTTGGATATAATGAATTTGGTAATTTGAGAATCCTATGTGATCAATTTGAAGCTCATTGACGCTAACCATCTACTAAGCCGATTAGTAGGGAGGTTAGGACTTATGGGTGGATTTGATTAGACCTGTTTGACATACTTCCAGTCTAGGAGTAAATGTTACGTACTTAAGGCTTCGAGAAGTAGACTTAATGGGTTGGCCTCTCATAATTGTCAATAATCGGTTTGTTAACTAGGATTGTGATCTCAAGTACCCAGGTCTTAGCCAAGAGTTCTTTATTCTGTTTTCTTTATTCACTCGCTTAGTTTACTCTCTTGCTATCTCATAAACAAAAACCCTTTTTTTTACCCCATCATAGCCAATACACATGCACTCCATTGATTCCTAGGGAGATAACCCGGAGTCCAAATGCTCCGGTAAATTTTCATTGGGGTTTGTTACTTGTGACAACCTAAAAACAAAATTTTTGCATGGAAGGATTCCTGATTGGTTTAGAAACTATACTTCAAAATGAGACTTCAATTGAGAATTTCTAAACTGTCAAGAGAATACCGACCCCATCAGAGAGCACAAGGGAATGGAGCTTGAAATCTCCTTCCAAAAGCTGTTGGAGACCTCTCCCCCAAAGCCATTAAAATCCAATACAATATTCAAGTGGGTAAAATTCTTATCCTTGACATTTACTTTCCCACATGAATATGGTTTACTTGAGACAGATAGTCAACTTAGAGCTCTTTGTGGCTTTAAGAGTAAGAGGGATATGGTTAGTGGTTGGAAACACAATCCTAGGTTCGTTGTGGTTGGGAGCTCAAAGTCTAAATGCAAGGGTTGGTGTAGAGCTCGAATGAATTGGTCTAGGAAGCTGTTTGGATGCCTTAGTGAGAATTCAGATTGCTTACCACCCGGATGGAATCATCATGTTCCACTTGAAGACGGGTGCAAAAACAAGATTTGGGATCCAAGCATACATGAGGATCGACTTTGGGAGCTCAAAGCTTGTGAAGAACTCCATCAAAGCTTGGGGAATGTATCTGGAATTGATAGAGAATGTTGGAAGTCCAAGCATTGGTGGAAGTTTCAAGATGAGTTCAAGCACAAGCCACCATGACACGGAGCTCACCAAATGTCCAACTTAAGGACAATAACTAAAAGTGCTAGGTGGGAGACAACCTACCATGGTATAATCGTTCCTTTCTATTCTTAATCTTATTTTATTTTATTTTTAGTAGTATTCGTTCACAATTTCTGCATATTCACCTGCATTCTGCATTTTGCATTCTGCATACACATAAAAAAAAGGGGGCAAACCACGCGTGCGCGCAGGCCACGTGTGGGCGTCGATAGCAATCTCGCTCCCCCATCCAACGAACAGAAAGTTGTGATAGAATCGTGCGGCTGGTGTGCTCTGCGCATAATTCGACCCACGCATACGCATCTATGACGCGTGCGCGTCAAGGACGCATACGCGTGGATAGGAAAATTGGCGTAAATAGCATTTTGGATAGAAAGTTGTGCTGCCCCCACGCTGGAACTGTGCTAGAGGCGCAAAGTCATCCATGCGTACTGGTGCACGAAATTACAATCACACTTTTGCAATTCCACACAACTAACCAGCAAGTACACTGGGTCGAACAAGTAATACCTTACGTGAATAAGGGTCGATCCCATGGAGATTGTCGGCTTGAAGCAAGCTATGGTTATCTTGTAATTCTTAGTCAGGATATCAGTAATGATTCTTAGTTTTAATTATAAAAAGTAAAAGAACATGAAATAAATACTTGTTATGCGGTAATGGAGAACAGGTTGAGGTTTTGGAGATGCTCTGTCCTCGGGATCTCTGCTTTCTTACTGTCTTCTTTTTCACGCACGCAAAGCTCCTTTCGTGGCAAGCTGTATGTTGGTGGATCACCGTTGTCAATGGCTACCATCCATCCTCTCAGTGAAAATGGTCCGGCTGCGCTGTCACCGCAGGGCTAATCATCTGTCGGTTCTAACTCAGGTTGGAATAGGATCCATTGATCCTTTTGCGTCTGTCACTACGCCCAACACTCGCGAGTTTGAAGCTCGTCACAGTCATCCCTTCCCAGATCCTACTCGGAATACCACAGACAAGGTTTAGACTTTTTGGATCTCAGGAATGGCCGCCAATAATTCTAGCATATACCACGAAGGTTCTAATCTTAGATTAGAAACCTAAGAGATATGCACTCAACCTATTGCAGATAGAACGGAGGTGGTTGTCAGGCACGCGTTCATAGGTGAGAATGATGATGAGTGTCACGGATCATCACATTCATCAGGTTGAAGTGCGAGTGAATATCTTAGAATAGAGACAAGCGTGATTGAATGGAAAATAGTAGTAATTGCATTAATTCATCGAGACACAGCAGAGCTCCTCACCCCTAACCATGGAGTTTAGAGACTCATGCCGTAGAAAATATAAATTCTGATGTAAAATATCATGAGGTACAAAATAAATCTCTAAAAGTAGTTTTTATACTCAACTAGTAATCTAGGTTTACAGAAAATGAGTAAGCTAAGATAGATAGTGCAGAAATCCACTTATGGGGCCCACTTGGTGTGTGTTTGGGCTGAGCACTGAAGCTTTCACGTGCATAGGCTATTCCTGGCATTGAACTCCAGCTTTTGTGCCAGTTTGGGCATTTAACTCCAACTTTTATGCCAGTTCTGGCGTTTAACGCCAGAAAAGGGTAAGGAGATGGCGTTTAAATGCCAGTTTGCGCTACCAAATCTCAGGCCGAGTATGGACTATTAAATATTGCTGGAAAGCCCAGGATGTCTACTTTCCAACGCAATTGAGTACGCGCCAATTGGGCTTCTGTAGTTCCAGAAAATCCATTTCGAGTGCAGGAGGGTCAGAATTCAACAGCATCTGCAGTTCTTTTTCAGCCTCTAAATCAGATTTTTGCTCAGGTCTCTCAATTTCAACCAGAATTTACCTAAAATTATAGAAAAACACACAAACTCATAGTAAAGTCCAGAAATGTGATTTTTGAATAAAAACTAATAAAAATATAATAAAAAGTGACTAAAACATACTAAAGACTATGTAAAAACAATGTCAAAAAGGGTATAAATTATCTGCTCATCACAACACCAAACTTAAATTGTTGCTTGTCCCCAAGCAACTAAAAATAAAATAGGATAAAAAGAAGAGATTATATAATGAATTTCAAATATCAATGAAGCTCAGTTCCAATTAGATGAGCGGGACTTGTAGCCTTTTTGCTTCTGAACAGTTTTGGTATCTCACTTTATCCTTTGAAGTTCAGAATAATTGGCATCTATAGGAACTCAGAATTCAGATATTGTTATTAATTCTCCTAGTTTAGTGTGTTAATTCTTGAACACAGTTACTTTATGAGTCTTGGCCGTGACCCTAAGCACTTTGTTTTCCAGTATTACCACCGGATACATAAATACCACAAACACATAACTGGGTGAACCTTTTCAGATTGTGACTCAGCTTTGTTAGAGTCCCCAATTAGAGGTGCCACGAGCTCTTAAGCACACTCTTTTTGCTTTGGACCACGACTTTAACCACTCAGTCTCAAGCTCTTCACTTGGACCTTCATGCCACAAGCACATGGTTAGGGACAGCCTGATTTAGCCGCTTAGGCCAGGATTTTATTCCTGTGGGCCCTCCTATCCATTAATGCTCAAAGCCTTGGATCCTTTTTACCCTTGCCTTTTTGGTTTAAAGGGTTATTGGCTTTTTTTGCTTGCTTTTTCTTTTTCTTTCTTTTTTTCTTTTATTTTTCGCCAAAATTTTTTTTTCCGCAAGCTTTATATTCACTACTTTTTCTTGCTTCAAGAATCAATTTTATGATTTTTCAGATTATCAATAACATTTCTCCTTTTTCATTATTCTTTCAAGAGCCAACAGTTTTAACATTCATAAACAACAATATCAAAAATATGCACTGTTCAAGTATTCATCCAGAAAACAAAAAGTATTGTCACCACATCAAAATAATTAGATTATTTTCAAGATATAATTCGAAATTCATGTACTTCTTATTCTTTTGCAAATAAAAACATTTTTCTTTTAAGAAAGGTGAGGGATTTATGGGATTATTGATGCCAGGGCATTTTGGCCAGTTTCACTGACCTTTTCTTTACTGTTTTAGGGTAGTTTCATGCATTTTCTTAGTTAATAAGCAATTTTTGGGTAGATAATCACTTACATCTTGATTCAAGCAAACATTGTGAATTTTGAATGATTTCATGGGAATTATGCATGAATTGAATGATAAAGTGGATGATGCATGATCTCATGAGTTAGAACCTAGCTTTGATGCACTTTACTTGCTTGATTTCAGGATAAAGGAAGCAAGGAAGATGCCACGTTAATAGCCACGTTAGTCTAACTAACGTGACCATTAACGTGGAATGGGAGCTAGCTTGCAACGTTAATGAGAAAAGTGATCGCCAATAACGCCTTCGTGAGCCATCATAGCCCACGTTAGTTGCCACGTTAACTACATTAACGTGGAAGCTAACGTGGAAGAGAAGTAAAGCTCCAACGTTAGTGGTAAAAGTGAATACCACTAACGTTGGAAAAAGGGGCACACTTAGCCACGTTAAGAGTCACGTTAATTACATTAACGTGAACTCTAACGTGGAAGGAACAAAGAAGTGCCAACGTTAGTGACACTCACCTTTGTCACTAACGTTGGACCAAGCCACTATTAGCCACGTTAGTTACCACGTTAACTACATTAACGTGGAAGCTAACGTGGAGGAAAGAAATGATGAGCCAACGTTATGCACTCACCTTTGTCACTAACGTTGGAGATGGCAATGACCACCACGTTAGTGGCCACGTTAATACAATTAACGTGAGGCACTAACGTGAGAAGGGGCGTTTGGAGCGTTAGTGACAAAGGTAAGTGTCACTAACACTCTCGAAGCTGAGGCATGCCCACGTTAGCTACACTAACGTGGACTCTAACGTAGGAAGGAAAGGCAACAAGCAAACGTTATTGGAAAGGGTGAATGCAAATAACGTTTGTGAAGGACCAAGAGGCAACGTTAGTGGTCACGTTAGTGCCACTAACGTTGAAGTTAACGTGGACCATCTTGGGTTAGGAACGTTAGTGAAAAAGGTGATCGTCACTAACGTTCTCGAACCCACATTTTCACTTAATGTTAACACCACTAACGTCCTAACTAACGTCCATGCCTAACTCACATTTTCTCTCTTCAAGCAAAGCTGAGCCCACTAAAGACTGCAACTGCTTCAACTTAAGATCCAAAGGCCCCTATCCAAGACTTGAAGAGCCAACTAGAAGATCAGAAGAGTAGTATATATAGGAGTAGTTTTGAACTAGTAAAGGGAGCTTTTGGCATTTTGGAGAACTACACTCTGTATACTTTACTTTCTTTGCAACTTCTAGTTTTAGTTTTCATAATGTACTTTACACTTACGCTTTCCATTCCCAGAGCTATGAACAACTAAACCCCTTTCATTGGGTTAGGGAGCTCTGTTGTAATTTGATGGATCAATAATAGTTTTCATTATTCTTCTTCTTTATTTTCTCTTGATTTTACTAGAAAGCTTTCAATCTTCATCCTATTGGGTAGTTATCTTGGAAAAGAAGCTATTCATACTTGGATCTCTTCGGACCTTGGAAGAGGAATGAAGAGATCATGCTAGAAATGCTTTCTCATGTTGGACCAAATTGGGGTTTGGGTGGATATGGTGACATATAATCCTACCAATACTTTGATTTGGGAATACATGTGGTATAATTAGTGACCATACTTCATCTCTTCTCATGAGCAATTAGACCAAGGAATTGGCTATTGATCAAGATTTGAGAGATTGGATTACCAAGGAATTGGAATCCAATCACTTAAGATTGCCAAGGAGATCAATGAATGCATTGATTGAGGAAGAGATGAGAATGAACTTGATCCAGAGAATACAACATCTCCTGAGCCCAATGAATCCCCCATTTCTGATCTTACCCATCCTCTTTACTTTCTGCTATTTATTTTTATGTTCATCTTCCCCATTCCTCATTTAAGATTCTGCAATTTACTTTCCGTTATTTACATTCAGTTCTTTATTTCCAGTAATTACACTTTCTGCCATTTACTTTCCCGCCAGTTAATTTCCTGCAACTCTCCAATCAAATTCTGCTTAGCTCAACTAGAACATTCCTCCAATTAAAGTTGCTTGACCAATCAATCCCTATGGGATTCGACCTCACTCTATTGTGAGTTTTTACTTGACGACAATTCGGTATACTTGCCGAGGGAAATTTGTTGAGAGACAAGTTTCCGTGCATCAAGTTTATCGCGCTGTTGCCGGGGATTGATTTTGTATCAACAACGATTAAATTGGTGGATAACTAGATTCAGCATTTTTCTTTTGTTTGATTTAATTTCTATTAATTAATTCACTTTCAGTTTCAGTTATTTTCTTCCCGTTACCCCTACCCGTTTGTGGTGTTCTCTTATTTGTTACAATTCAGTTCACTAACCCACTAACTGTTTGATATATTGCATTACTCACACTAACAGCATTTTTAACAAGAATACTCTCCATCTCCCTTTTTCTTTGGCCTTGTTGGTTGTATGACAGGTAGAAGAAGTGGGGCTTCAACTTCTTTTGATTCTGAACCTGAGAGGACCTTCCTTAGATTAAGGAGGGAAGCAAGAGGAAAGAGAGTTGTTGGTGCTGAGGAAGAGGAAGAGTATTTTGAACCAGACATGGATGAGAATATGGAGAACCATCATGAAGAAGAGGCTCACAACCATGGCAGAGAAGGTCCAGCGCATCATGCTGGGCAAGAGAGAAGAGTTCTGGGATCCTACATAAATCCAAACCCAGGAAACTATGGAAGTAGCATCCAAAAGCCAACCATACATGCCAATAATTTTGAACTGAAGCCACAGCTCATCACCCTTATTCAGAACAACTGTTCATTCGAAGGAAGTGTCCAAGAAGATCTCAATCAACATCTCACTACATTCCTGAGGATATGCGATACTGTGAAGTCTAATGGTGTTCATCCTGACACCTATAGACTACTTCTGTTTCCCTTCTCACTCAAGGACAAAGCATCTAAATGGCTGGAATCCTTCCCGAAGGAGAGTTTAACAACCTGGGAAGATGTGGTGAACAAATTCTTGGCGAGATTCTATCCTCTTCAAAGAATCAACAGGTTGAGAGCTGAGGTACAAACCTTCAAGCAACAAGATGGTGAAACTCTCTATGAAGCATGTGAGAGGTTTAAGGACTTGACAAGAAGATGCCCACCAGATATGTTCAATGAATGGGTGTAGTTACACATTTTTTATGAAGGTCTTTCTTATGAATCAAAGAAGGCAGTAGATCACTCATCTGGGGGATCTCTGAACAAGAAGAAGACCATTGAAGAAGCCATAGATGTCATTGAGACTATAGCTGAGAATGACTACTTCTATGCTTCTGAAAGAGGCAACACTAGAGGAGTGATGGAGCTAAACAACGTGGATGCACTGCTAGCCCAAAACAAGATGATCACCAAGCAGCTGGCTGATCTTACCAAGAAGATGGAGAGGAACCAAGTAGCAGCAATCACCACCTCATCAGCAACCCAAAAAGGAGTGAATGTAGAAGCAGAAGGTGATTAGGAACAAGCCAACTACATTGGAAACTCACCTAGGCAGACCCATGACCCATACTCCAAAATTTATAATCCTGGTTGGAGGAACCACCCAAACTTTGGGTGGAAAAGTCAACAAGATCAAGGCCAAGATCAGAGACGTCACAACCCCAACAACAATGCGGCTCACCAACATTCCACACAGAGACCATATCAGCACCCACCTAACAACACATCTCAACATCCATACCAAAGCCAAAATGGCCCTTCTCATCCCTCCAATCTCAACTCATAATCATCCGAAGATAGACTCTCAAGGATTGAGACTCTACTTAAACGTATATGCAAAGAAGTTCAAGACAGTAAAATGTTCCGAGAGGAAGTGCGGTCCAATATGCAGAATCAAGATGTTGCCATCAAGAAACTTGAAACACAGATTGGCTACTTATTCAAGCAAATTCCTAGCCATAACATGTGCAACAACACCGATCCAAACCCAAGAGAGGAATGTCAGGCTATCACCCTCAGAAGTGGGAAGGAGTTGAAAGAAGCTCCCAAGAAACCACAAGAGAGGAACTCGAATGAAAGGGAAGAGGAACGAGATGAAGTCCAAATTCTCACTCCCAGTTCACAGCAAAAAGGAGAAATGCTGAAGCCAGACGTCCCAAAAGCTCTATACCCTCAGCAATTGAAAAAGAAGGGAGTTGACAACCAATTCTTAAGATTTTTGGAAATCTTCAAGAAACTACAAATTAACATACCCTTTGCTGAAGCAATAGAGCAAATGCCACTCTATGCCAAGTTTTTAAAGGAATTAATGACCAAGAAGAGAAGCTGGAAGAGCAATGAGACTGTGATACTAACCGAAGAATGTAGTGCCATCATTCAGCACAAACTGCCCCAGAAATTGAAGGATCCTGGAAGCTTCCAGATCCCTTGTATTATAGGGGAAATCACAGTGGAGAAGGCTCTATGTGACTTAGGAGCCAGCATAAATCTAATGTCCGTAGCTATGATGAGAAAAATGAGGATTGAGGAGGCCAAGCCAACAAAAATGGCCCTACAACTGGCAGACCGATCATTCAAGTTTCCTCATGGCATAGTAGAAGACTTGCTGGTGAAGGTAGGAGATTTTATCTTCCCAGCAGACTTTGTAGTGTTAGACATGAAGGAGGAAGCCAAGGCCTCCATCATCCTGGGAAGACCATTCTTGGCCACTGCTGGGGCTATCATTGATGTCCAAAAAGGTGAACTTACCCTAAGATTACACAATGAGAAAATGACATTCAATGTGTTCAAGGCCATGAGCTACCCACAAGAACCATTGAGAGAATGTATGAGGTTGGATTCACTGGAAGATGCAGTACAAGAGATTTTTGAAGAAGAACTTGAAGGGTTAACAGAAGAGGAATCAGCATCTAGCGAAGAAGCTGCAACAGCGGAGATTCATGTTCAGGGTGCACCAAAGGAGGAGAATGAAAGAAAAGAAGCACCCAAACTTGAACTCAAAGCACTGCCACCCACTCTCAAATATGCATACTTAGGAGAGAATGAAAGTTACCCAGTGATCATAAACTCAGCCCTCAGCCAAGATCAAGAGGATGAACTACTCCAAGTATTGCGAAAGCATAAGGATGCCATTGGATGGACCCTCGCTGACCTGAAGGGGATCAGTTCGGTCATATGCATGCATAAGATACTATTGGAAGATGATGCCAAACCATCCATTCAACCCCAGAGGAGGCTGAATCCAGTCATGAAGGAAGTGGTACTGAAAGAAGTCATGAAGTTATGGCAGGGAGGGGTGATCTACCCGATCTCAGATAGCCCATGGGTCAGTCCTGTCCAAGTGGTCCCCAAGAAAGGAGGAATCACTGTAGTACCCAATGAGAAGAACGAACTCATTCCTACAAGGACCGTCACAGGATGGCAGATGTGCATAGACTATAGAAAACTCAATGAAGCTACAAGAAAAGATCATTTCCCCCTTCCTTTCATGGATCAGATGCTGGAAAGACTTGCAGGACATGCATATTACTGTTTTCTCGATGGTTATTCAGGATATAACCAAATAGTGGTTGATCCGAGAGACCAAGAGAAAATCTCATTCACTTGCCCATATGGAGTGTTTGCCTACAGGCGCATGCCATTTGGGCTATGTAACGCGCCTGCAACTTTCCAATGCTGCATGCTCTCCATTTTCTCAGACATGATAGAAAAATTCATTGAAGTCTTTATGGATGACTTTTCAGTATTCGGAGATTCCTTTCCTAATTGCCTAAATCACCTGGCCCTCGTATTAAAAAGATGTCAAGAACCAACTTGGTCTTGAACTGGGAGAAATGTCACTTTATAGTGACAGGAGGAATAGTTCTTGGCCATAAGGTTTCTAACCAAGGCATTGAGGTAGACAGAGCTAAGGTGGAACTCATTGAAAAATTACCCCCACCAAGTGATGTCAAGGCAATAGGAGCTTTTTAGGGCATGCTGGCTTTTACAGAAGGTTTATTAAAGATTTTTCAAAGATAGCCAAGCCCTTAAGCAATCTCCTTGTATCTGATACACCATTTGTCTTTGATGAAAAATGCATGCTAGCATTCGAAAACTTGAAAAAGAGGCTGTCCTCTGCCCTTATCATTTCCCCACCTGATTGGAACTTACCATTTGAACTGATGTGTGACGCATCTGATTTTGCAGTTGGGGCAGTGTTAGGACAGAGGAAAGATAACTTGGTCCATGTGATATACTATGCCAGCAAAGTCCTCAATGACACTCAAAGAAATTATACCACTACTGAAAAAGAGTTGCTGGCAATAGTTTTTGCATTTGACAAGTTTAGATCATACCTCATTGGTGCCAAAGTGATCGTTTTCACAGATCACATAGCACTTAAATATTTGTTTGCCAAGCAAGAATCAAAACCAAGACTAATAAGATGGATCTTGTTGTTGCAGGAATTCAATATTGAAATTAGAGACAAGAAAGGAGTGGAGAACAAAGTAGCAGATCACCTATCCAGAATCCCTCATGATAAAGAAGGAACACATGATACAAGTGTAAATGAGTTCTTCCCATATGAGCAGTTGATGACAGTTCATAGAGCACCCTGGTTTGCAGATATTGCCAATTTCAAGGCAACTGGGGCTTTACCTCCAGAAATCAACAAACATCAAAAAAGAAAGCTCATCAATGACGCAAAGTATTTTGTTTGGGATGAACCATATCTATTCAAGAAGTGTTCAGATGGAATCCTTAGAAGATGTGTTTCAGAAGAAGAGGGAAGAGAGGTCCTATGGAACTGCCATGGTTCGTGTTATGGAGGCCACTTTGGAGGGGAAAGAACTGCAGCCAAGGTGTTACAAAGCGTATTCTTTTGGCCCACCCTTTTCAAGGATGCCAAGGAAGTAGCAAAGAACTGCAATGAATGCCAAAGAGCTGGAAACCTACCCAAAAGAAATGAGATGCCACAGAATTTCATCTTAGAGCTGGAACTGTTTGATTTATGGGGAATCGATTTCATGGGACCATTTCCAACCTCATATTCAAACAAGTATATCCTAGTAGCAGTGAATTACGTTTCCAAGTGGGTAGAGGCCATTGCAACCCCAACAAATGATAACAAGGTGGTCATGAACTTTCTCAGAAAGAATATCTTTAGCCGGTTCGGAGTCCCACGAGCGCTCATCAGTGATGGAGGGAGCCATTTTTGTAACAGACCACTAGAAGCTCTTCTCCTACGATACGGGGTAAAGCACAAGGTTGCCACACCTTACCACCCCCAAACAAGTGGGAAAACTGAGATATCTAACAGAGATTTAAAAAGGATTCTGGAGAAGACTGTAGGAGCATCAAGAAAAGACTGGTCGAAGAAGCTAGATGATGCTCTTTGGGCATACAGAACGGTATTCAAAACACCAATCGGGATGTCCCCATATCAACTGGTGTATGGGAAGGCCTGTCATTTACCATTGGAACTTGAACACAAAGCTCTCCGGGCTCTCAAGCTACTAAATTTTGATAGCCTTGCCGTTGGTGAAAAAAGAGTCTTGCAGCTGTAGGAAATGGAGGAGTTTAGATCTCAAGCATATGAAAATGCCAAGATCTATAAAGAAAAGGCAAAGAGAAGACATGACCTCAATTTTACACCTAGGAGCTTCGAAAAAGGACAGCAAGTGCTCCTCTACAACTCCAAATTGAGACTTTTCCCCGGGAAACTCAAGTCAAGGTGATCTGGACCCTTTCTTGTCACAAAAGTTTCACCGTATGGACACATAGAAATCATGGAGGAAAGCTCAAAGAGGACCTTCACTGTGAACGGACAAAGGCTCAAGCACTACATGGGCAACATGGGGGAAAGCCCCAAAATGAAATATCATCTCAACTGATGGAGAAATCGTCGAGCTAGCGACGCTAAAAGAGCGCTTTGTTGGGAGGCAACCCAACCTAAGGTAGTTTCCTTTTCATGATCATCTCAATAAAAGTTACAAGTGACCCTGTATTGCGAGGAGCTAAGTTTGGTGTTGCACACCAAAACAATTCAAGAGTGAATGTGTGATTCTAAGTTTGGTGTTCCACCAAAGATCTCAGTTAGAATCACACTACACCTCTTCAAAGCAGTTTGCTAGCCCCAACCAATCAGGGAAACCACTTGACAAGAGTTTAGTTTCTAGTTCATAGTCGTTTTAGTAATAAAAGCACATAAGGTTCTCTGCATGTATTCAATCTGTTGCATTAGGCAAGGAACTAAGTTTGGTGTCCACACATCAAATCAGGTTCAGAAATTCACAAGCATACATGCATGCTAACTATTTCTCAAGTGCTTTGGGAACAAGCAACTTCCAATAAATTTGCAGGAACTCAATCAAATCTTCGGGAAAAGCAGTGCACCATCATCCAAGGAGGCGAAGAAGGATGCAAAAGCTATGGACGATGACAACAAAGGGATGGCTAGAAGTCACCACTAAAAGGTTGTATTGTTACTTGATTCCACATGCTTGGAAATGCTCAAATTGAAAGTCTGAATGTATCCCTGATTATTAGCTACTCTTTAGTTTACATGACTAAGTTTTAATGTTCATTTTTCCCCGCCTTTGTCATATGTGTGCTGTTTCAAGATACCTGAAGCATTTTTAACTTGCCTACTTGTATGCTTGTCCTCTAAGTCAAATAAAAAGAGATGTTATGAAAGACCAGAGTGAGGTTCATATTGTGGAGTAAGTTCTTAAGCTTGTGGTGTAGTAATTACTTAGCTAAGTTGGTTCACCAACAAGGTAGGAAGGCAACTAGCTGTCCTGAATCATATGCTTGAAACACACCCCATGAGACTAGCTAAATAACAAGATCCTAATAAGAAAAAGGGAAAGAAAAATGAAAGTTGAGAAATAAAGAAAAAGAATAAGAAATAACGCTAGGCACCAAGGGTTGAATCTTAAGGCATGTGTCTGTGGTGCTCCTGTGTAAAGGATCTACTTGGATGAATAAGCTCTCAGGGGTGCCTTATCACTTGGTAACTTGGGTTAACTAACCTGGGATTATCAGCTGAAAGTCCACTATCAAGAGTAACCTTTGCTACAGAACACTTAGTAACCCAAAGAGGTACTGGACACCAAGGTCTCAAGTAAGAAAATAACAAACCATGTACCTGTGGTGTGTATGTATGGGGGAAAGAGACTTGAGGGAGTAAGTCCTTAGGGGTGTCTTAACACCCAGCACCTTGGACCAACTGGTTCGGGAGTGCTAACTGAAAGCTTATCTTAAAGAGTCGCCCTCTCACAAAGCACCTAGTCTAAGAACACAAGTAGACCTTGAAAATATAAGGGGATCAATAAATAAAAGTCTCATAGGATGCAATCAAGTGAGTATTCCAGGGCATGATAAAGGTCTGAAAGCCAGTGAAAGAATGAACCTAAGTTGCTATGCATGAAACCCCATAAAACCAAGGACATGACTTCCACAATAATGACTCATTTCTCTTGGCATTTCATTCATCATTCTCATATTTCAGTACTTGCTTAGGGACAAGCAAGCTTTAAGTTTGGTGTTGTGATGCCAGGGCATTTTGGCCAGTTTCACTGACCTTTTCTTTACTGTTTTAGGGTAGTTTCATGCATTTTCTAAGTTAATAAGCAAGTTTTGGGTAGATAATCACTTACATCTTGATTCAAGCAAACATTGTGAATTTTGAATGATTTCATGAGAATTATGCATGAATTGAATGATAAAGTGGATGATGCATGATCTCATGAGTTAGAACCTAGCTTTGATGCACTTTACTTGCTTGATTTCAGGATAAAAGAAGCAAGGAAGATGCCACGTTAATAGCCACGTTAGTCTAACTAACGTGACCATTAACGTGGAATGGGAGCTAGCTTGCAACGTTAATGAGAAAAGTGATCGCTAATAACGCCTTCGTGAGCCATTATAGCCTACGTTAGTTGCCACGTTAACTACATTAACGTGGATGCTAACGTGGAAGAGAAGTAAAGCTCCAACGTTAGTGGTAAAAGTGAATACCACTAATGTTGGAAAAAGGGGCACACTTAGCCACGTTAAGAGTCACGTTAATTACATTAACGTGAACTCTAACGTGGAAGGAACAAAGAAGTGCCAACATTAGTGACACTCACCTTTGTCACTAACGTTGGACCAAGCCACTATTAGCCACGTTAGTTGCCACGTTAACTACATTAACGTGGAGGAAAGAAATGATGAGCCAACGTTGGTGACACTCACCTTTGTCACTAACATTGGAGATGGCAATCATCACCATGTTAGTGACAAAGATAAGTGTCACTAATGCTCTCGAAGCTGAGGCATGCCCACGTTAGGGGTCACGTTAGCTACACTAACGTGGACTCTAACGTAGGAAGGAAAGGCAACAAGCAAACGTTATTGGAAAAGGTGAATGCCAATAACGTTTGCGAAGGACCAAGAGGCAACGTTAGTGGTCATGTTAGTGCCACTAACGTTGAAGTTAACGTGGACCATCTTGGGTTAGGAACGTTAGTGAAAAAGGTGATCGTCACTAACGTTCTCGAACCCACATTTTCACTTAATGTTAACACCACTAACGTCCTAACTAACGTCCTAACTAACGTCCATGCCTAACTCACATTTTCTCTCTGCAAGCAAAGCTGAGCCCACTAAAGACTGCAACTGCTTCAACTTAAGATCCAAAGGCCCATATCCAAGACTTGAAGAGCCAACTAGAAGATCAGAAGAGTAGTATATATAGGAGTAGTTTTGAATTAGTAAAGGGAGCTTTTGGCATTTTGGAGAACTACACTCTGTATACTTTACTTTCTCTGCAACTTCTAGTTTTAGTTTTCATAATGTATTTTACACTTACGCTTTCAATTCCCAAAGCTATGAACAACTAAACCCCTTTCATTGGGTTAGGGAGCTCTATTGTAATTTGATGGATCAATAATAGTTTTCATTATTCTTCTTCTTTCTTTTCTCTTAATTTTACTAGAAAGCTTTCAATCTTCATCCTATTGGGTAGTTATCTTGGAAAAGAAGCTATTCATACTTGGATCTCTTCGGACCTTGGAAGAGGAATGAAGAGATCATGCTAGAAATGCTTTCTCATGTTGGACCAAATTGGGGTTTGGGTGGATATGGTGACATATAATCCTACCAATACTTTGATTTGGGAATACATGTGGTATAATTAGTGACCATACTTCATCTCTTCTCATGAGCAATTAGACCAAGGAATTGGCTATTGATCAATATTTGAGAGATTGGATTACCAAGGAATTGGAATCCAATCACTTAAGATTGCCAAGGAGATCAATGAATGCATTGATTGAGGAAGATATGAGAATGAACTTGATCCGGAGAATACAACATCTTCTGAGCCCAATGAATCCCCCATTTCTGATCTTACCCATTCTCTTTACTTTCTACCATTTACTTTTATGTTCATCTTCCCCATTTCTCATTTAAGATTCTGTAATTTACTTTCTGTTATTTACATTCAGTTCTTTATTTCCAGTAATTACACTTTCTGCCATTTACTTTCCCGCCAGTTAATTTCCTGCAACTCTCTAATCAAATTCTGCTTAGCTCAACTAGAACATTCCTCCAATTAAAGTTGCTTGACCAATCAATTCCTGTAGGATTCGACCTCACTCTATTGTGAGTTTTTACTTGACGACAATTCGGTATACTTGCCGAGGGAAATTCGTTGAGAGACAAGTTTTTGTGCATCAATTATTCATAGCTTTAAGAAATATACTCTAAATTTTATTGATTATGGAATAGAAATAAGACATGAGATAAGCATAAAAGCAGACAAATAATAATAAAAGAAAGGAAATTAAGGACATAAAAATAAATGACTCTAATAATAATGCTCATGTAACTCTTAAAATAGATCTCTAATAACAAAAGTTATCACAAAGTTAAGATTAGGACTCAATAACCTTTATTTTGGGAGAAGGATGCTCCTTCAATCTGTGGGGTGTCTGGTCCCTCAAGGGAGAGCCTCTGGTGCCTTAGCTCCTGTAGCTTACGCCCTTGCTTTTCTTGCTCCTTAAGCAGTTTGCAGAGCATGCTATTTTGATTTTGTTGTTCTTCCTTAAGTTGATCCATAGCTTCTTGCAGCTTGGTGACAGATGCTTCTAGGCGGGTCTAGTAGTCAATCTGAGGAATTTCTGGGAGGAACTCCTGCGCCCTCCTTTTGATGGAGTTATCTTGCACTTGTTGTCCTTCCATTGACTTCTTGGTGATTGGGTGCTCGACTGGGATGAACTCATCTACTCCCATCTTCATTCCAGCATCTTTACATAGCTGAGAGATTAAGCTTGGGTAAGCCAATTTGGCTTCAGTGGAGTTCTTATTTGTAATTACATAGATCTCACAAGAAATTAGATGATGAATCTCCACTTCGTTTCCCAGCATAATGCAATGAATCATCACTGCTCTTTTGATAGTGACCTCAGAGCGGTTGCTAGTGGGCAATATAGAATGCCCAATGAAGTCCAAATAGCCCCTAGCAACTGGTTTGAGATCTCATCTCTTTAGTTAATTTGGGACACCTTTTGAGTTGGTTATCCACTTAGTTCCAGGGAGGCATATGTCCTCTAGAACTTGGTCCAAACGCTTATCTACTCTCAACATTCTCCTATTAAAGGATTCTGGATCATCTTGCAATTGAGGCAACTTGAAGACCTCTCTTATTTTGTCAAGGTGGAAGTAAATAATTCTCCCTCTTACCATAGTTTGAAAGGTATGGAAGGCAGTTCCAGTCATTCTCTGCTTATCTGTCAGCCACAGATTTGAGTAGAATTCCTGAACCATGTTTCTTCCCACATTTGTTTCAGGATTAGCTAGAATTTCCCAGCCTCTGTTTCGAATCTGATCCTAGATCTCCGGATATTCATCTTCTTTCAGATCGAATTTAACTTCCGGGATCACTGGCCTCAGACCCATTATTTTGTGGTAATGGTCTGCATGTTCTTTGGTTAAGAACCTCTCTTGATTCCAAAGTGGCTTTGGAGTATTCTCTTTCTTGCCTCTTGAAGTGGTTTGTTTTCCCTTAGGAGCCATGATCTTAATGAGTCTTAGCTTGGTGATCACGGAAAAACATACCAAACTTAGAGGTTTACTTGTCCTCAAGCAAAAGAAAGGAAATGAGAGGGATAAGAGGAGAGTCAAATTTGAGTTGTGGAGGAGAGGGGGTGGCCGAACGTGTATTTAAAAGTGGAGGGGTGGGATTCTGAGAATTTTGAAAAAGATATGATAGAAAGATATGATTGGTAAAAAAAATAAATCATGATATGAAAAAGATGAGATTTTAAAATTCAAAAGATATGAAAAAGATATAAAGAAGCTAAATATGAAAATTTGTTGATGCATCTAAGAATTAAAAGAAGATATGATGAGTTGGAAAAGATTTGGAAAGGAATTGAAAAGATAAATGAGTTTTTGAAAAAGATTTGGAAAGGATTTAAAAGAAAATTGAAAAGGGATTTAGAAGATTATTAAATTTTTGAAGATTGAGTGTGAGTGATGAAAATTTGTAACATGTTTATGCAAAAAATTATGAATTAAAACATGAAAGTTTAAAAAAATTTGAAGTGGAAACGAAATTTCCTCCCCCTGCCCTTTCCGGCGTTAAACGCCCAGAATGGTATCCATTCTGGTGTTTAACGCCCATTTGATGCTCCTTTTGGGCATTTAACGCCCAGCCAGGTACCCTGGCTGGCGTTAAACGCCAGAAATCCTTTGTCACTGGGCATTTTTCTGAACGCCCAGGATGCTGCAATTCTGGCGTTAAACGCCCAGAATGGTATCTGTTCATACCCTGGGTCAAGCTGTCCGACCCGGGATGTGTAGCGACCTCTTCAGGTCAGACTACCCGACCTTTTCCTAAAGAGCTCAGCCAAATTACCAGGAAAGCCCAGTAAAGGGCCCAAATAGAGGAACACGACCCAAATCCAAAGGCAGTCCAAGCCTATAGAGATAAAGGTGGTTTCTTTGAAGATAAGCTGACCTCACCCAAAGATAAGATAAGATAAGATAACTAACTTATCTTATCTAAAAAGGTCACTCCACACCATTATAAATACGCTGGCGCACCCAGGTATAACTCATACTCTGATTCTACTAAAAACCTGCTTAATACACTTGCTAACTTAAGCATCGGAGTCCCTTGCATGTACAACCACCCTACGGTGACAAAGGATCAGAAGCATAGCCAGTCCAACAAGCCGGACACGACAGCTCCGACCGCCGGCCACCAGCCGGACACATCATCTCCAGCCAGTACAGAAGGTTTCGTCCGAGATCGACCTACAGTTTTAGGTAACCCTTGGAACATTGGCGCCGTTGCCAGGGAACCTGGAAGTCATCCCATCACCATGGCGGACGACCATGACAACGACCACGACTCAGATCTAGAGGATAGAACACCGCACAAAAATACGAACACTACACTGAAAGATACCCCAGAATCTAACGGGGACAAAAACTCATCAAATCCGGGAGTGATAGAAGCGCTTCAAGATCGTTTAGAGCAACTTGAAAAAGAAACCCAGCATCAACGAGAAGTTGGGAAGGATCTACAAAGAGAGGTAAGGCGACGCTAAGAATTAGAAGATAAACTTCTAAAACTCGAAGCCGATCTCAAAGCCAAAGCTACTCGGTCCACCCCTGAGGACAATTCTCGCAAGGATCAAGATCCATTCACTAGGGAGATCATGAAGACCAAAATCCATAAGGACTTCAAACTTCTGGATATGACTTTATACGATGGCACTACAGATCCCAACCATCACCTCAGCAATTTTATAAGTAGAATGTTCTTCACCGATGCCTCAGATGTAGTTCACTGTAAAGCCTTCCCAACAACTCTTACAAAGACAGCAATTAGATGGTTTGACAATCTACCTCCTAGGTCCATCTCAAGCTTTGACGACTTAGCCAAAAAGTTCCTGGCCAGATTCTCCATCCAAAAAGATAAGGCTAAGCACGCCCTCAGTCTATTAGGAATCAAGCAAGGAGATCGGAAAAGTCTTCGCAACTACATGGAAAGATTCAACAAAACATGCATAGGCATACAAAGCCTACCAACAGAGGCCGTCATCATGGGCCTCATCAATGGCCTACGAGAGGGACCTTTTAGCCAATCTATATCAAAGAAATACCCCACATCTCTGAATGAAGTACAAGAACAAGCGGAGAAATACATCAACATGGAAGAAAATTCTCGACTAGGAGAAACCTCAAAATTCGGATTCACCTATCCCCCCGGGACAAGGATAAAGAGTCCAAAAAGAAGGAAGATCGACATGGGGAAAAATTAAAAATATCATAATTATACCCCTCTTCGGGTGTTCCTTGTGGATGTCTACAAAGAAGTCTGCCACACAGAAAAAATACCCCCAACTCGACCACTCAAAGGCAAAAAAGGAGGAGAAAACCGGACCGAATACTGTGAATACCATCGAGTCCGTGGGCGTTCCACCAATGAATGTTTTGACTTAAAAATATCATAGAAAAATTAGTAAGAGAGGGAAAATTAGATCGGTACCTGGCCACTCGGGACGACGAGCAAAGGGAAAGAAGAAGGGACGAGGATGTCAGACGAACCGAGCGATCATCTCGTACGCCAGAAAGACATGTCCATATGATACATGGAGGGTTCTCAGGGGGAGGGATCTCCAAATCATCTCGAAAAAGATATCTCAAAGAAGTATATCATGTTGAGGGGAAGGAGGAAGCACTCGACATCCCTGCAATTACCTTCACTAAAGAAGACGCATCCGGTGTCATCTCAGGACACGACGATCCCATGGTCATCACCATTATACTGGCAAACGTAAATCTCCACTGCACACTGATAAGACCAAGGAAGCTCCGCCGACATCTTGTTCAAAACTGCCTTCGACAAACTCGGCTTAGAAGAAAAAGAACTTAGAGCATACCCGAACAGTCTGTTTGGACTGGGAGACACCCCAGTGCAGCCACTTGGATACATCTCATTGCATACAACCTTCGGAAAGGGAAACCAATCCAGAACACTCAAAATAGACTACATCAGGGTCGACGTAAAGTCTGCCTACAATGCCCTGATAGGTCGATCAACATTAAATCAGCTCGGTGCAATAGTCTCGACTCCACATCTGTGCATGAAATTTCCAACTACAGAAGGGATAGCTACAATAAAAGCAAACCAGAAGATAGCGCGTCGCTGTTATAACGAAAGCCTAAATCTCAGAGGTAGAGGAGAAAAATTCCACACAATCGAACTCGGTGAAGTCCAGAGGCGGGAAGAGCTCCACCCACAACCCGAAGGTGAAATAGAAAAAGTCTGGATCGAAGATACCCCGGACAAAACAACCAATATTGGTACTAACCTAAAGAGAGATATAAAAGAATCAATCGTACGGTTCTTACGAGACAGTATCGACCTCTTTGCATGGAAAGCTGCAAACATGCCGGGTATAGACCCCAAATTAATGTATCACAAGTTGGCAGTATACCCAGGATCTCGGCCAGTACAACAAAGGCGAAGAAAGCTCGGGCCAGAACAATCCCAAGCAGTGGAAGAGCAGGTACAAGCTTTACTAGAAGCAGGATTCATAAGAGAAGTCAAGTATCCACTATGGCTAGCTAACGTCGTCTTGGTGAAAAAATCAAATGGGAAGTGGCGAATGTGCACCGATTACACTGATCTCAACAAAGCCTGCCCAAAAGATCCTTATCCACTCCCAAGTATTGACGCTCTGGTAGATGCCTCCTCCGGATATAAATACCTCTCGTTTATGGATGCATACTCGGGATACAACCAAATCCCAATGTATCCACCCGACCAAGAAAAAACTTCATTCTTAACCCCAAAGGCAAACTATTGCTACATCGTCATGCCTTTCGGTCTTAAAAATGCAGGAGCTACTTATCAAAGATTAATGAATAAGGTCTTTGCGGATCACATTGGAAAAATCATGGAAGTTTATATGGACGACATGTTAATAAAGATACAATGTGAAGAGATGCTATTGTTTGACCTGATCCAAGTATTCGACACTATAAGAAAGCATGGCATGCGACTCAATCCTACAAAATGCACCTTCCCAGTAGAAGCTGGCAAATTCATGGGTTTTTTGCTCACACAAAGAGGAATCGAGGCAAACCCGGATAAATGCCAGGCCATACTCGACATGAAGAGTCCGACTTGTGTCAAAGAGGTACAACAACTCAACGGGAGGTTGGCAGCCTTGTCCAGATTTCTAGCAGGATCGGCAATAAGATCTCTTCCCTTCTATGCCACTCTAAGGAAGGGAAAGAAGTTTGAATGGACAACGGAGTGCGAGCAAGCCTTCCAAGACTTCAAAAGATTCCTGGGACAAACACCTATCCTAACTCGACCACGGGAAGGAGAACCACTCATATTGTACCTCGCAGTAGGAAGTCGGACAATAGCCTCAGCACTAGTTCGAGAAGACGACAATGGGCAATAACTTGTATACTTCATCAGTAAAGCATTACAAGGGTCCGTGCTGAACTACCAAAAAATAGAGAAATTTGCTTATGCTCTCATACTAACATCTCGACGAATTCGTCCGTACTTCCAAGCTCACACCATTAAGGTTCGGACAAACCAGCCCATAAAAGGGATATTGCAGAAAACAGATCTAGCAGGCAAAATCTTGCAATGGGCAGTCGAGTTGTCCGAGTTTGACCTTCAATACGAAGCTCGGACAACCATCAAATCAAAATACTTAGCCGACTTCATTGCAAAATTTACAGACACCCCGGAAACCCCCACAGAATAGAATCTCTACGTGGACGATTCCTCAAATAAGACTGGAAGCGGCGCAAGTGTGATAATTGAAAGCAACCAAGGAACCCAAATCGAACTTTCCCTCAAATTCGGGTTCCCTGCCTCAAACAACCAAGCTGAATATGAGGCACTACTAGCTGGTTTGAAGCTGGCTAAAGAGGTCGGAGCTCAAAAACTCATTATCTTCAGCGACTCACAGGTGATCACTTCACAAATAACAGGGAGCTACCAAGCCAAAGATCCCACTATGAAAAAGTACTTGGGTAAAACCAGGGAACAGCTCGGACAACTCTGGGAATATGAGATCCTCCACATACCCTGCGAACAGAATGCCCGAGCTGACGCACTCTCAAAGCTAGCCAGCACCAAACCAGGGGGCAACAATAGAAGCCTCATCCAAGAAATACTGCAGATTCCGTCAATCTCGGAAGAAGAAAAAGTCCTAGCCATAACAGGTCAAGATCAAGGATGGATGGCTCCCATAATTAACTACCTCAAAATAGAAGCACTCCCTACAGATGAAAAGGAGGCAAAGAGGTTAAAACGAGAGGCACAATATTACACCATCATAAACAATACTCTATACAAGAGAGGGATTTCAATACCTCTGTTAAAATGTGTGCCGAATTCCAATACAAAGAAAGTTTTAGAAGAAGTACACAGTGGCATTTGTGGCAATCATCTCGGACCACAAGCTCTCACCAAAAAAGTACTCCGGGCCGAATTTTATTGGCCAACTCTACAAAAGGAAGCCACAGAGTTTGTAAAGACATGTCTACCATGCCAAAAACATGCCAACTTTCACATCGCCCCACCAGAGGAACTCATCAGTGTGGCCTCACCATCGCCATTTGCAAAATGGGGACTGGACTTTCTCGGACCCTTCCCTCAGGGATCGGGACAAGTTAAATTCCTCATAGTAAGGGTAGACTACTTTACAAAGTGGATCGAGGCAGAACCCTTAGCTAGGACCACTGCTCAAAGAAGTCGAAAATTCCTATATAGAAATATTGTCACAAGGTTCGGGGTCCCATACTCCATCACCACAGACAATGGCACCCAATTCACAGATGCAGGCTTTAGAAGGTTAGTGGCCGACTTGAATACAAAACACCAGTTCACTTCCGTAGAGCATCCCCAAGCCAATGGACAAGCTGAAGCTGCCAACAAAGTGGTATTGGCTGGGCTAAAATGGAGATTACAGGACGCAAAGGGAGCCTAGGCTGAAGAGCTCCCACAAGTCTGAAAGAGCTGAGGATTGATGGTTTAGAGGTTATAGTAAACTCTCGTTGTAAGTATAGTTACTAAACCAAGCAATCAACCTTTCTTACAAACGTTTTGGTTGTCACAAGTAACAAACCCCTAAATAAATTGATAACCGAAGTATTTAAACCTCGGGTCGTCTTCTCAAGGAATTGCAGGGAAGTATGTTCTTATTATTAGTTATGAGTTTGTAAATTGGGGTTTTGGAGTTTGGGCAATGGGCACAGGTATATTTAAATGACAAGTAAAATAAATTAACAATAATAAAATCTCTTGGCAAGGTATGAAGAACTGGAAGTCCTATCCTAGTTATCCTTATCAGGTGTGAAGAGAATTGGGTTTTAATCCCACTTTGTTAACCTCTAACTATGAAGGTAAATCAAGTGGACTGATTAGCTTGATTCTCAAGTACTAGTCAACTTCTGTGGAGAGACTAGCTTTAGAGCAATCCTAGTTCAATCAGAATCTGCCAATTTTAATCATTTGCTGAGTTTGATAACTCAAGTATTACCAATCACTTGACCAAAGCCAAAAGGAAGAAAATATCTAAATTAAATTAAAAGCATCAATATAAATAAAGCAAAGCAATTTTAAATCCAGAAATACCTCGAATTGCATTCACAAAAGAACTTAAATCTGACATGGACATTCATAAATTAAATTAGAAAATGAATAAAAAGAACATTGAACCTGGGATTGAGAGTCACTCCTAAAACTAAGAGAAGTCCTAAATCCTAATCCTAAGAGAGAGGAGAGAACCTCTCTCTCTAAAAACTATATCTACTCCTAAAATTGTGAATTGTGAGAGCCTCCTCATGAATGAATGGATTCCCCCACTTTATAGCCTCTAATCTGTGTTTTCTGGGCCGCAAACTGGGTCAAAAACAGTCCAGAATTCGCTGGTTGCAAATTCAAACTTGCTGAATTTTCGTCACTGCAATGCGTCCGCATGGATCACGCGGTCGCGTCGCCTAGCATCAGGGAAACTATGGCATATTATTTATCAAATCAAAGTCTCGGATGTTAGCTTTCCAACGCAACTGGAACCACGTCGTTTGGACCTCTGTACCTAAACTTATAGCCGTTTGAGTGCGAAGAGGTCAGGCTGGACAGCTTAGCAATTTCTCCAACTTCTTGCATTCCTTCCACTTTTGCATGCTTCCTTTCCATCCTCTGAGCCATTCCTGCCCTGTAATCTCTGAAATCGCTTAACACACATATCAAGGCATCTAATGGTAATAAGAGAGGATTAAATATATCAAAATTAAGACCAAAGAAGCATGTTTTCAATCATAGCACAAAATCAGGAAAGAGAATGTAAACTCATGCAAATAGTATGAATAAGTGGGTAAAGAGTTGATAAAAACCACTCAATTGAGCACAAGATAAACCATAAAATAGTGGTTTATCAACCTCCCCACACTTAAACAATAGCATGTCCTCATGCTAAGCTCAAGAGAAGCTATAAAGATGAAGAGGAATGATAGAATGTATGAAATGCAACCTACCTATATGAATGCAACTACATGCAAAAATGTTTCTACCTACTTGGTTAAAAGCAAATAAGTTCTCCAAGACAAACACAAATCAGATTTCACTGATTCAAATTATACAATAAGAGACAAGTAAACTTGTAATAAGATAGCTCATGAAAGCAGGGAACATAGAATTAAGCAATGAACCCTTACTGGTAGTGTATATCACTCTAGTCTCTCAAGTGTCTAGGGTCAATCACTCTACTCTTCTCTAATCATGCTTTCTAAACCTTGTTCTTCATCTAACCAATCAACAAATATTTAATATACCAATGCAAACATCATGAGGTCTTTTCAAGGTTGTAATGGGGCTGAGGTAAAGGTAAGGATATATGTATGGCCAAGTGAGCTATAATATGAATCTTTAATTAACCTAAGCTCTCACCTAATATACATATACTCTATATACTTTTAAATCCATGCCTAGCTACCCATAATTCCCACTTTTGTATAATTCACATACTCATGTACCAAATTTTCTTTAATTTTTATCATATGTGCATTGATCTTTTATTAAACTTAATATTGGGGTAATTTTGTCCCCTTATATATATATATATATATATTTTTTTTTCTCTCTTTTTTTTTTTGAATCATAAAAGCAAACATAACTTATCAATGCACATGGATTCTCCATTATTTTTCTATTTTGGTTTTTCATGAGTAGGTTCCCAAATTCTCAATATTCAAATAAATTAGAAACATGATACATTCCCTTATTAACCCATGTTCCCACAGTTTCCCCACACTTAATTGTTACACAATCCCTATCTTAAGCTAACCAAAGATTCAATTGGGATATTTAATTGTTTTTCTGCTTAAGGCTAGTGATGTGATAAAATACAGAATAAATGGGGATTAAAAGGCTCAAGGTGGCTGACAAGGGTGATTTAAAGGGTAAGCTTATTTGGGATAAGTGAGCTAAAATCAAACAATGGCCTCAATCATATGCAAGCATGTAAATACACTAAATAATGGACATATAGATTGGAACAAAATATAGATTACAATCATAGAGAAGGAAACACACAGGAATAAAATATTTATGGTTAAATAGTGTAACCATATAAATAAGCTCAAATCTCACAGATTGTGTGTTCTTTAGCTCAAAAATCATGTTCCAAATACAACTTCAAACAAGTTTTAACATAAAAAAATATATTTTTTCTCAATTTAAATTAGTGAAATTTTTCAAAGATAGGGTCTTAAAAGAATTTTATTACTTTAACCAAGTAGTAACTAGATGCATAAAATCAAACAAATATGCAAATGCAACAACTAACAAGGAAAATAAAATATTGGTGTTGATAAGAGAATACTAACCCATGGAGATCGGTATCGACCTCCCCACAATTAAAGATTGCACCGTCCTCGGTGCATGCTGAGATGTGCAGGTGGACGGGTTGTTCCAACTAGCGCTTTTTTCCAAAGATTGTGCAGACGGACTTGTCTTGTTTCCCCATGTAAACGTCTTCCAGTTCCCTTCTGGGTGGCCATCCTAAAAGAAAAAGGGAAGAAAGGTAACCCAGTAATAGAGATAAGAAAATAAATGAAGTATGGGTGGGTTAATGCCAAATGATAAGGGTCTCATTTACATGGAAGCTTCAACATGTACGTGAGAAAACAATAGAAGCCATGGCATACCAGCGGTGCAAAATTTGCAACAATGGAGAAGAGAGTGGGGAAGGAGAGATAATATAAATTCATGTCAATGCAAGAGTAATACAGATATAAAAGATTGGTATTAATTTAAATAATATTACTCAATAAGAATGAAACAAGTCACTAAGCACCAAGAAAATACCAGAAAAGATGTAACAGTTGAATAAGAACATTTGAACACCAATAATAATTTTAGAAAAATAAAAATATACAAAGAATGAAAGTATGCAAATAAATTAAATAAAATAGAATGGAAGTGAGAGAAAATAAGAAAGGAAGAAGAAAGAAATAAGAAAAGATGAGAAGAATAAGGATTCGGAGAAGAAAAGATAAGAAAATTGGCACTAATCTGGATAGGTTGTGCGACGCTGGCAACGCGGTCGCGTGGGTGACGCGGTCGCATGGTGCGCAATAAGGTTAGGCGACGCGGACGCGTGGGGCACGCGGTCGCGTGACTCGATTTGTGCTAGTGGCGCGAGTGCAGCCTCGCGGTCGCACAACTCTCTGTTCAAAACTTAGTATTGCCAAAATCCAGGGTGACGCAGTCGCGTGAGGCATGCGATCGCGTGAGTGGCCATTTTCTTAAAATGACGCGGCTACGTGGGGCACGCGGTCGCGTGGTAGGGCTTGGGCTTCCAGCACGAGTCCAGCCCAATTCCAGCTCAACTTTCGGCCATACACCTTTTTACGTCGATTTACAGGGCCACGCGGTCGCGTGGGTGACGCGGACGCGTGGGGAGGCTATTTCACGAATGATGCGGTCGCGTGGGGTCAAATTATGCTAAAGGCGTGCCTCCAGCCACGCTCTCGCGTGACTCTCTGTTCGTTTTCTTTTCTTTCCATTGCACTGGTGACGCGGACGCGTCAGCGACGCTCCCGCGTCGCGTGCGTGCTCTCCTTTTTTTTATTTTAAATCTAAAAAAAAAGTGCAGAATGCAGTGTTAATATGAATGTGATACAAAACTCCAGGTTCAATATAATAAAATAAAATAAAACTCGAAAACAAATAAAACTAAATAAAAATGAAAAAGGAACGATCATACCATGGTGGGTTGTCTCCCACCTAGCACTTTTAGTTAAAGTCCTTAAGTTGGACATTTGATGAGCTTCCTGTTATGGTGGCTTGTGTTTGAACTCATCCAGGAATCTCCGCCAATGTTTGTAATTCCAATAGCCTCCGGGATCCCAAACTAGGCACGTAAAGCCTTTGAGCAGCTTCAAACAGATTCTTAGGCTCCCGGGGTGTTGGATGTCAGAGCAGATTCCAGGATCCCAAATCTTGCTTTTACACCCGTCTTCAAGTTGATTATCATGATTCCATCCGGGTGGTTCAGCTTTAGAATTCTCACTGAAGCATCCAAACAACTTCCTAGACCCATTCAATTGAGCTTTACACCAACCTTTGTGTTTAAACTTTAAGCTTTCAACCATAATGAACCTTGCAGGATAGTTCTTACCACTGACCATCTTCCTCTTACTCTTAATGCCACAAAGAGTTCTAAGTTGACCATCCGTCTCCAGTAGCCCATATTCAAGTGGAATTAGAAAGCTAAGGGATATGAATTTTACCCACTTGAATGTTGTGAAGGATGATGGCAACTTAGGGGGAGGTATTTTTAATGAAATTGCAAGCTCCACTCCCTTGTGCTCTCTCTGATAATTACCACCTCTTTGCAAGCTTCTTCAATTTTAACCTCTTCCTCTTGGTAGCTTTCTTCCAATTCAATCTCCTCTTCATTGCTTTCCAAGGGCATGGGAGGTTGTGCTTCTTCTTCTTGAATCTCCATCTCTTGATCAACCTCTTCCAAGTCTTCAACTATGATATGCTTTGGAGGTTGTACACCCTCCTCAACATCAATTTCAATCGCCTTGGAAGGAGGTTCTATAACCTGATTTTCCCATGGAGGTTCAGCATCTCTTAAGTCTACAACCACTTCTTCCTCTTTAATAATTACAGCTTCCTCCACTTGTTTCAGTACAAAATCATGCTCTGTACTGTCCATTGGAGTTTTTAGTATCTCCTTCATGCTACATTCTTCATTAGATTGTCCACATGAAGCCATGGGGGTTCCTTGAGTGTCCAAACGTCGGGAAGCTAATTGATTTATTGCTTGATTCAATTGGTGAATGGTTGCTTGAAATTTTGCACATGTTTCCGTGAGACGCTCTGTTGAGTCTTGAGGTGATGGATATGGACATGGTACATAGGGAAGTGGTGGTTCTTGATATGGTTCATATGGCTCATAAGGTGGTTGGTATGGTGGGTAAGGGTTAGGATCATATGAGGGTGTTTGGTGGTAAGGGGCTTGTGAGTATGGTGGTCCAAAGCTATGTTGAGAAGAGGGTTTATAGGCATATGGTGGTGGTTGTTGATAGTCCATTGGAGGTGGTTGTTGCCATGAGGTTGTTCAAATCCTTGTGGCTCCTCCCATCTTTGATTGTTCCAACCTTGATGCCTGTTCTCATTGTAATTTCCTCTTCCTGCAATATAATTGTAACCAGACTCATAGCCAAAGGGGTGAGAGTTCATAGTAGCAAATAAAAATTAAAAACAAAAATAAAAACAAATTTTAAATTAAAAGGTTATTTAAATTTTGAATTTAAAAATTAAATTTTGAAATTTGAAAATTAAATTTTTGATATTTGAAATTTGAATTTTTGAATTTTAAATTTTTGAAATTTGAATTTTGAAATTTTAAATAAGATAAGATAAGATAAATTTTTTTTTTAAAATAAAAACCAATAACCTCTTAATTTACGAAAAAAAAAGTAAAAATAAAAACAAAAATAAAAACAAATAAACAAGTAAAAAGCAAATATTTACAATAACCAATAATAAGGCACACGTTTGCAATTTTCCGGCAACGGCGCCATTTTGAAAGAGCTGAGGATTGATGGTTTAGAGGTTATAGTAAACTCTCGTTGTAAGTATAGTTACTAAACTAAGCAATCAACCTTTCTTACAAACGTTTTGGTTGTCACAAGTAACAAACCCTAAATAAATTGATAACCGAAGTATTTAAACATCGGGTCGTCTTCTCAAGGAATTGCAGAGAAGTATGTTCTTATTATTAGTTATGAGTTTGTAAATTGGGGTTTTGGAGTTTGGGCCATGGGCACAGGTATATTTAAATGACAAGTAAAATAAATTAACAATAATAAAATCTCTTGGCAAGGTATGAAGAACTGGAAGTCCTATCCTAGTTATCCTTATCAGGTGTGAAGAGAATTAGGTTTTAATCCCACTTTGTTAACCTCTAACTATGAAGGTAAATCAAGTGGACTGATTAGCTTGATTCTCAAGTCCTAGTCAACTCCTGTGGAGAGACTAGCTTTAGAGCAATCCTAGTTCAATCAGAATCTACCAATTTCAATCACTTGCTGAGTTTGATTCAAGTGTTACCAATCACTTGACCAAAGCCAAAAGGAAGAAAATATCTAAATTAAATTAAAAGCATCAATATAAATAAAGCAAAGCAATTTTAAATCTAAAAATACCTCGAATTGCATTCACAAAAGAACTTAAATCTGAAATGGACATTCATAAATTAAATTAGAAAATAAATAAAAAGAACATTGAACCTGGGATTGAGAGTCACTCCTAAAACTAAGAGAAGTCCTAAATCATAATCCTAAGAGAGAGGAGAGAACCTCTCTCTCTAGAAACTATATTTACTCCTAAAATTATGAATTGTGAGAACCTCCTCATGAATGAATGGATTTCCCCACTTTATAGCCTCTAATCTGTGTTTTCTGGGCCGCAAACTGGGTCAGAAACAGTCCAGAATTCGTTGGTTGCGAATTCAAACTTAATGAATTTTCATCACTGCGACGCGTCCGCATGGATCACGCGGTCGCGTCACCTAGCGTCAGGGCAAATATGACATATTATATATCAAATCGAAGCCCCGGATGTTAGCTTTCCAACGCAACTGGAACCGTGTCGTTTGGACCTCTGTAGCTAAACTTATAGCCGTTTGAGTGCGAAGAGGTCGGGCTAGACAGCTTAGCAATTTCTCCAACTTCTTGCATTCCTTCCACTTTTGCATGCTTCCTTTCCATCCTCTGAGCCATTCCTGTCCTGTAATATCTGAAATCACTTAACACACATATCAAGGCATCTAATGGTAATAAGAGAGGATTAAATATATCAAAATTAAGACCAAAGAAGCATGTTTTCAATCATAGCCCAAAATCAGGAAGGAGAATGTAAACTCATGCAAATAGTATGAATAAGTGGGTAAAGAGTTGATAAAAACCACTCAATTGAGCACAAGATAAACCATAAAATAGTGGTTTATCAAAGTCCAATGGGCATATTGAACAACGCCGCATTCTACCACAAAGGAATCACCCTTCTGGTTAGGATACGGAATGGAGGCAATGATCCCAGTAGAGATCGAAGAAGGGTCACCTAGAGTGATCCACTGTGATGAAGAAGCCAACCCCCAACTTCAAAGGGAAGAACTTGATCTACTTCCTGAAGTCCAAGAGAGAGCTCGGATCAAGGAAGAAGCACTAAAATGTCGAATGACTTCCAGATATAATCAAAAGGTAGTGCCACAAGGTTTCGCTGAGAATGATCTCATCCTAATCCGAAATGATATCAGAACAACTCGACCTGGAGAAGAAAAGCTGGCAGCAAACTGGAAAGGACCCTACCGAGTCATAGAAGTACTTGGGAAGGGCTATTACAGACTGTCCGAACTCGATGGACAAGAGCTTCCTAGGTCGTGGCACGCCTGCAACCTAAGAAGGTACTATAGCTAGGAATGGTAAAGGATCTCAGCATAAGATGCGCTCTTTTTCCTGAAAAGGTTTTTCAATGAGGCACCAAGCTGAGATCCACAAATTATCCGACTTAAAAGGATAAAAACTCCGCATGTACATATTTGCATTTTCTTTTAAATAAAATATATTAGATGTTCTACAAGTTTTCAAGATGCATTAATCTGAAACATTCATCGTCCGATTATAAAGCAGCAGATCGGCAGAAAGTGAAAAACAAATTCACTGCATGATCACGATAAAGACCAACAGAGATGAAAACCAAATTCATCTAAAGGTCGACTAAAGAAGGATTGAACCCAACTTCTACAAATCGGCAAAGATGAAAATAGAATAATGCAAGAAGTTATCGAAAGTGATCCGGAGAAAGGACCTGATGAGGTCTTGATAAGATGGATTGCTAAATAATAACTTAAAGACTGGCCGACGTTAAGAAGTCGGACCAGTTGACCATAGTTATAAGTAAACACTGAAAAGAGGTCTGGCCAACCCTATAAAAGAGGATTACTATAACTTAGAAGGGCACGACACGACGAAGTCGGCCCAAAACATAAAGTTATAGAAGTAATCCCTGAAAGAGACCTGTACAAGGTCCAAGAAAGAGGATTACAAAAATAACTTAGAAAGGCCCGACATAACGAAGTCGGCCCAGAACGTAAAGTTATAAGTAATCCCTGAAAGAGACCTGAACAAGGTCCAAGAAAGAGGATTACAAAAATAACTTAGAAGGGCCCGACATGACGAAGTCGGCCCAGAACGTAAAGTTATAAGTAATCCCTAAAAGAAACCTGAACAAGGTCCAAGAAAGAGGATTACAAAAATAACTTAGAAAGGCCCGACATAACGAAGTCGGCCCAAAACGTAAAGTTATAAGTAATCCCTGAAAGAGACCTGAACAAGGTCCAAGAAAGAGGATTACAAAAATAACTTAGAAAGGCCTGACATAACGAAGTCGGCCCGGAACGTAAAGTTATAAGTAATCCCTGAAAGAGACCTGCACAAGGTCCGAGAAAGAGGATTACAAAAATAACTTAGAAAGGCCGGACATAACGAAGTCGGCCCAGAACGTAAAGTTATAATTAATCCCTAAAAGAGACCTAAACAAGGTCCAAGAAAGAGGATTACAAAAATAACTTAGAAAGGCCCGACATAACGAAGTCGGTCCAGAACGTAAAGTTATAAGTAATCCCTGAAAGAGACCTGAACAAAGTCCAAGAAAGAGGATTACAAAATAACCTAGAAGGACCCGACATGACGAAGTCGGTCCACATAAAATGCTAAAGTGATAAAAAGTAATACCTGTCAGAGACCTCATGAAAGGTCCAAACAAAACAGGATTACTAGAAACAACTTCAAAAGCCTCAAAGGAATCAAAAGCCACAAATACAAAAGCAATCCAAAGAGGTCAAGCAACAAGTCTCCAACGCTACCAAAAACCCAAAAAAGGTACCAAGAAAGATAAAGACCGACATGATATTAAAAGCATGAAGTTATAATAAAAACAAGTTCAAAGAGGCTACCCAAATCAGCCCCAAGAACTTGGAAGCTATTTTTTGTTTTTCAAAACGAAGTTGCTAAACAAGCAACTGAAAAAGTGTCAACAGTCAGCAACATCACTTACAAAATAAAAAGTTTAAAAAAGCCCACAAGCCGGGCAATCTACACAAGCAGTTAGAAAATTCAGTTAACATCAGAAGACTTCTCGGCAGCATCAGCACGAGGTGAAGGAGGGCGAGTCTGAATGGGCACAGCATCCACGGTCCCATCATCCCGATTCAAGATTTGACAGTCAGGATCTGACACGGGATGACCGACCTCAGCTGAAGGAACTGCAGAAGTCGACACCACAGAGGCTTTGGGAGCAGGCACAGAGGGAGGTTCAACATCATCGTCATCAGGGTCGTCAGGGACAATCTTGCCATCCTTCACAACATTGTCCAGACTGAAGGAAGTAAGGTCGACCTCGGGTGCAAGAACTCGAACCTGCTCCTTCAAGTTCTCATAAGCAGCATTAACGCTGCCTACAAGGTGACCCTGGAGCTCGGCATAATCAGCCTGGGCCGATTCCAGTTCCTCCCTAAGACGCATTACCTCACGATAGGATGTGACATAGCTCTCCTTGTGCCTCAATGCTGTATCCTCAGCCAACCTCACTGAAGCCGCCAAGGCAATAGAACTAGCCTTTTCGCCCTCCAGCTCCTTCTCTAGTTTGGTCACCTTCACTTGAAGCTCCTCCTTCAAACCCTTCATCCTGTCAAACTCCTGCTTAGCCTCCTCCATAAAAGCTTTGAGCATAAAGAGGGAGGTCTTGGGCCGTGCGGTACAGGGCAGCTCCTATATGTGCCATCGTAACACTACTCCGAGTAATAAAATCCAGGTGGCGAAGGAGATAGACATCGTCGGTAGGGATGGTACCATAAGGACCAATCTGTTGATCTACAAACTCAACCGCGTCAAAGTCAGGGGCATCAAGGTTGAAAGGCTCAATTGTTTTTTGTTTGGAGGAGCACCAGAAGTAGCAACAGAAGCTTGAGGAGGATCAACCAAACGAGCCCGGGGAGTAGGGATTACCTTCCTCACCCCCGGTGAGCTCAGTACGGCCGGCTTCGAATGAACCTGGGACGATCCCTCCCCGGCCGCCTTTGCCGAGATGTTTTGGGTTGCAGTAGCTTTTCTTACCCTTTTGAAAGCCTTCATAGATTCATTATTTTTAATCATCTCTGCCAAACAAAACATCACAGCAGGAAACCAAGTTACAATTCAAAAAAGAGCTCGTAAAGAAATAAACTCGACAAAACAAGGAAAGCCAAAATTGAACACTACCCAGCTCATCTCGGAGGAGTGAGGGGTCCCCTGAGAATTTCTTGGTATCAAGATAGGGAGGCTCCCCCCAATTCTCCTCCAACACAATCACAAAGGCCTGCTCGACCTCGTCCAACATCTCCTAGGAATACCTCGACACAACAACGTTCTTTTGCCACTCTAAAGGAAAAGTGGGCTCATTCTCATCCAGAAAAAAAGGGACGAGCTCCTTCAACAGCTCGAACCTTGAAGAAATAGTTCTTAAAATCACGAAACGACTCGTCATACATAGAAAAAACTTTCTTCCCTTGCGAGCTCGGAAAGAAACCCAGGCAACCTTTTTCTTCACCACCCCAGGTTTGTCAAGACAAACAAATAAAAGAAAATGGATTGCGAAGTAGGGACGTCAAATTCACGACACAGCAATTGAAAGATCTTTATAAAACCCCAAGAATTGGGGTGAAGTTGGGATGGAACTACATTGCAAGACCACAACAGGTTGGTCTCAAAAGGAGTAAAAGGAATGGTGATATTCATCTGGCCAAAAAAAATCGTATGCATAGAAAAAAGGACGGTCTCCAGCAACTTGAGTAGAGAAACAAACTCTCTCTTCAGGAGTGGGGTACAAGCTCATAATTTTTTTCCTCACTACCACTACTACAAACCCTATGAAATTTCCTAAGCTGCTGACAAAATTCGGAATCAACCAAAGAAACACACAAAAGAACCATGGAATCCACCCAATCAGCCATGCCCTCAGGGACTTGGGAAGATGTCTCAACAATGTTCTTGCGAGAAGACATGAGGTCAACTAGTCCTACAGCAAGAAAAGAAGAAAATAAATTACTAACCCAAACATCTCGGATAAAGTAAAAAACAAACCATATCAGAACAGCGTGGACAAGCATGACACAGAGCAATACAAGCAACAAAAGAAAACCCCAGGACCCACACTAAAGATCCAGGGGCACCTTTTGGAGGCAAGTTATGGAACAAGGACTCAGGGAAACCTACAAGTCTACATCACTACATGTCTTAACAGGAAGACAACACTCTGAGAAGAAAGCCACGAGCTACAAATCAAATAAAGTCATCAAAATAACTACCTCCCAAAATTCACAGTCGCAGA
The DNA here is from genome assembly GCF_059453495.1 of Arachis ipaensis. NCBI lineage: Eukaryota > Viridiplantae > Streptophyta > Magnoliopsida > Fabales > Fabaceae > Arachis > Arachis ipaensis. The sequence goes on along the minus strand of NC_142436.1, from coordinate 65,005,377 downwards.
CGGGACTACCAAGTAACGAAAATACCAAGAAGAAGTCATCAAAGACGCCACCCTTTTTAGAAAATAAACACCCCAAACAAACAAAGTTCACGAAGAAAATCAAAATGAGCCACTAGAAAATATCGTTACTTTTGATGAGCGGATAATTTATACGCTTTTTGGCATTGTTTTCAGTATGTTTTTAATATATTTTAGGTAGTTTTATTATGTTTTTATTAGTTTTTATTTAAAAATCACATTTCTGGACTTTACTATGAGTTTGTGTGTTTTTCTATGATTTCAGGTATTTTCTGGCTGAAATTGAGGGACCTGAGCAAAAATCTTATTCAGAGGCTGAAAAAGGACTGCAGATGCTGTTAGATTCTGACCTCCCTGCACTCGAAGTGGATTTTCTGGAGCTACAGAAGCCCAATTGGTGCGCTCTCAATTGCGTTGAAAAGTAGACATCCTGGGCTTTCCAGAAATATAATAGTCCATACATTGCCCGAGATTTGATGGCCCAAACAGGCATTCCAAGTCATCTCAAGAAATCTGGCATTTAACGCCAGAACTGGCACAAAAGCTGGAGTTAAACGCCCAAACGGGAACAAAAGCTGGCGTTTAACTCCAAGAAAAGTCTCTACACATGGAAGCTTCAATGCTCAGCCCAAGCACGCACTAAAGTGGGCCCGGAAGAAGATTTCTGCATTAATTACTTATTTCTGTAAACCCTAGGCTACTAGTTCTCTATAAATAGGACCTTTTACTATTGTATTTTCATCTTTGATAAGTCTTATGCTATCTTAGACGCTTTTGGAGGCTGGCCTCATGGCCATGCCTAGATCTTGTTCTTATGTATTTTCAACGGTGGAGTTTCTACACACCATAGATTAAGGTGTGGAGCTCTGCTGTTCTTCATGAATTAATGCAAAGTACTATTGTTTTTCTATTCAACTCAAGTCTATTTCTTCTCCAAGATATTCATTCGCACCCAAGAACATGATGAATGTGATGATTATGTGACACTCATCACCATTCTCACCTATGAACGCGTGCCTGACAACCACTTCTGTTCTACATGCAAACAAGCTTGATTGTGTATCTCTTGGGTTTCTAATCTAAGATTAGAACCTTCGTGGTATAGGCTAGAATTATTGGCGGCCATTCCTGAGATCCGGAATGTCTAAACCTTGTCTGTGGTATTCTGAGTAGGATCTGGGAACGGATGACTGTGACGAGCTTCAAACTCGCGATTGTTGGGCGTGTGACAGACGCAAAAGGATCAATGGATCCTATTCCAACATGATCGAGAACCGACAGATGATTAGCCGTGCGGTGACAGCGTGCGTTGAACATTTTCACTGAGAGGACAGGAAGTAGCCATTGACAACGGTGATGCCCAACATAAAGCTTGCCATGGAAAGGAGTATGAATGATTGGAAGAAGGCAATGGGAAAGCAGAGGTTCAGGAGGAACAAAGCATCTTCATACGCTTATCTGAAATTCCTACAATTGAATTACATAAGTATCTCTATCTTTATTTTATGTTTTATTTATCTTTTAATTATCAATTCTCCATCACCATCTGAATTCGCCTGACTGAGATTTACAAGGTGACCATAGCTTGCTTCAAGCCGACAGTCTTCGTGGGATCGACCCTTACTCACGTAAGGTTTATTACTTGGACGACCCAGTGCACTTGCTGGTTAGTTGTGCGGAATTGTGACAAAGTGTGATTCACGTTTGAGAGCTCCAAGTCCTTTGGTGCCATTGTTGATGATCACAATTTCGTGCACCAAGTTTTTGGTGCCGTTGCCGGGGATTGTTCGAGTTTGGACAACTGACAGTTCATCTTGTTGCTTAGATTAGGTAATTTTATTTTATTTTTATTTTTGAAAAATTCAAAAATACAAAAAAATTGTTTTTTTCTATTTTGTTCTTCAGAGTTTTTAAGAATGAATTCTAGAGTTTCATGATGATTTGTTGAAGTCTGGCTGGCTGTGAAGCCATGTCTAATCTTATTGGACCGAGGTTTCAACTTATCATCACAAGAGCTTATTAATTTCTATCAATTTTGCTGTTGTTAGCAATGCTCTGCTAAAGCTTGGCTGGCCATTGGCCATGTCTAGTATTTTGGACCGGAGCTTTCATTGAAAGCTTGGCCGGCTAGTAAGCCATGTCTAATTCCTGGACCGGAGTCTTAGACTAGCATTGCAATGATTCCTGGAATTCTTATTAAAAATTTTGAATCCCTTTATTCTCTTTTCCACTCAATTTTCGAAAAATCACAAAAAAAATTTATAAAACCATAAAAATCAAAAATATTTTATGTTTCTTGTTTGAGTCTAGTATCAATTTTTAAGTATGGTGTCAATTGCATGACTTTCTTCTTCTTGCATTTTTCGAATATATGCATATTATTCTTCATTGATCTTCAAGTAGTTCTTGATGATTTCATTGCTCTGATCTTTAAATTCTCTTGTTTTGTGTGTTTTGTTGTTTCTCATGTGCATTCTCAATTTGTTAGTATCTCTTATATGAAAATTTTTTAAGTTTGGTGTCCTGCATGCATTGTTTGTTTGATTTGAGTTTCCTAAGATTAGTTGTATTTTGATTGTTTCTCATCATTGAAAAATTCAAAAAAAATTTCAAAACTATGTCTTTTCAAGTCAATAATACAGAGAATTGAAGACTCAGAACATTCAGCAGAGGAATCAAACAGAAAAAACTGGGCGTTCAAAACGCCCAGTGAAGAAGGAAAACTGGCGTTTAAACGCCAGCCAGGGTACCTGGCTGGGCGTTAAACGCCCAAAAAGGTAGGATTTTGGGCGTTAAACGCCAGAATGGATGCCATTCTGGGCGTTTAACGCCAGGATGACACTAGAGGGAAGATTTTGTTTTTAATTCAATTTTTTTTCAAATCTTCATAATTTTTCAAAATCAAATCTTTTTCAAATCATATCTTTTCAATCATATCTTTTCAAAATCAATTTCTTTTCAATTTTTTTATTTATTACTATTTTCGAAAATCCTTGCTATAATTAATAATTTAATTCAAAATTTTCTAGTTGTTAATTGCCTATTAAGAAAGGATCAAAAGTTTTAGTTCTAGAATCATATCTTCTAATTTCTTGTTAGTCAAGTAATCAACTTTAATTTTAAAACTTTCTCTTTTTAATTTGATTTTCAATCATATCTTCTCAATCATATCTTTTCAATCACATCTTTTTCAAAATTAAGTTTCAATCATACCTTTTTGATTTCTAATTTCAAAATCTTTTTCAAAAATCACTTAATTTCTTTCCCAATCTTAGTTTTCGAAAATCTCAATCAAATTTTCAAATTTCTTTTTATTATTTCAAAATCTTTTTAATTTATTATCGAAAATTCTTCCCCTCTTCTCACATCCTTCTATTTAAGGGACTAACACTCCTCCTCAAGGTGCAATTCGAACTCTATCCCTCTTGATAAGTTTGAATTCTCCTCTGTCTACCTCCTCCTTCTATTCTTCTTTTCCTCTGACACCTCAAGGAATCTCTATACTGTGACATAGAGGATTCTCTACTTTCTTGTTCTCTTCTCTTTCATATGAGCAGGAGCAAAGATAAAGGCATACTTGTTAAGGCTGATCCTGAACCTGAAAGGACCTTGAAGAGAAAGCTAAGAGAAGCTAAAGTACAATTCTCTCTAGAGGGCCTAACAGAGCTTTTCAAAGAAGAAGAAGCCATGGCAGCCGAAAATAACAATGCCAACAATGCAAGGAAGGTGCTTGGTGACTTTACTGCACTTACTCCTGACTTCTATGGGAGAAGCATCTCAATCCCTGCCATTGGAGAAAACAACTTTGAGCTTAAGCCTCAATTAGTTTCTCTAATGCAACAGAATTGCAAGTTTCATGGACTTCCATTGGAAGATCCTCATCAGTTCTTAGCTGAATTCCTGCAAATCTGTGATACTGTCAAGACCAATGGGGTTGATCTTGAGGTCTACAGACTTATGCTCTTCCCTTTTGCTGTAAGAGACAGAGCTAGGACATGGTTGGACTCACAACCTAAAGAAAGCCTGAACTCTTGGGAAAAGCTAGTCAATGCCTTCTTGGCGAAGTTTTTTCCACCTCAAAAACTGAGTAAGCTTAGAGTGGAAGTCCAAACCTTCAGACAGAAGGAAGGTGAATCCCTCTATGAAGCTTGGGAAAGATACAAGCAATTGATCAGAAGGTGCCCTTCTGACATGCTTTCAGAATGGAGCATCATAGGTATATTCTATGATGGTCTGTCTGAACTATCCAAGATGTCATTGGATAGCTCTGCTGGAGGATCTCTTCATCTGAAGAAGACGCCTGCAGAAGCTCAGGAACTCATTGAAATGGTTACAAATAACCAATTCATGTACACTTCTGAAAGGAATCCTGTGAATAATGGGACAAATCAGAAGAAATGAGTTCTTGAAATTGATACTCTGAATGCTATATTGGCTCAGAATAAAATATTGACTCAGCAAGTCAATATGATTTCTCAGAGTCTGTCTGGAATGCAAGCAACAACAGGCAGTACTAAGGAAGCTTCCTCTAAAGAAGAAGCTTATGATCCTAAGAACCCAGCAATGGAAGAGGTGAATTACATGGGAGAACCCTATGGAAACACCTATAATCCTTCATGGAAAAATCATCCAAATCTCTCATAGAAGGATCAACAGAGACCTCAACAAGGTTTCAACAACAATAATGGTGGAAGAAACAGGTTTAGCAATAGCAAGTCTTTTCCATCATATTCTCAGTAACAGACAGAGAATTCTAAGCAGAGCTCCTCTGACTTAGCAACCATAGTCTCTGATCTAATCAAAATCACTCAAAGTTTTATGATTGAAACAAGGTCCTCCATTAGAAATTTGGAGGCACAAGTGGGTCAGCTGAGTAAGAAAATTACTGAACTCCCTCCTAGCACTCTCCCAAGCAATACAGAAGAGAATCCAAAAAGAGAGTGCAAGGCCATAACCACAACCCACATGGCCGAACATGGAGAGGAGGAAGAGGCAGTGATCTCCACTGAGGAAGACCTCAATGGACATCCACTGGCCTCCATGGAGTTCCCTGATGAGGAACCATGGGAATCTGAGGCTCACACAGAGACCATAGAGATTCCATTGAATTTACTTCTGCCATTCATGAGCTCTGATGAGTATTCTTCCCTTGAAGAAGATAAAGATGTTACTGAAGAGCAAGTTGCTAAGTATCTTGGAGCAATCATGAAGCTAAATGCCAAGTTATTTGGTAATGAGACTTGGGAGGATGAACCCCCTTGCTCATCAAAGAACTGGATGACTTGACTAGGCAGAGATTACCTCTGAAGAGACAAGATCCTGGAAAGTTCTCAATACCTTGTGCCATAGGCACCATGACCTTTGAGAAGGCTCTGTGTGACCTAGGGTCAAGCATAAACCTCATACCTCTCTCTATAATGGAGAAGCTAGGGATCATTGAGGTACAAGCTGCTAGAATCTCACTGGAGATGGCAGACAATTCAAAAAAACAGGCTTATGGACTTGTAGAGGATGTCTTGGTAAAGGTTGAAGGCCAATACATCCCTGCTGACTTCATAATCCTAGAGACTGGGAAGTGTATGGATGAATCCATCATCCTTGGCAGACCCTTCCTAGTCACAGCAAAAGCTGTGATTGATGTTGACAGAGGAGAATTGATCATTCAAGTGAATGAAGACTCCCTTGTGTTTAAATCTCAAGGATATCCCTCTGTAACCATGGAGAGGAAGCATGAAGAGCTTCTCTCAATACAGAGTCAAACAGAGCCCCCATAGTTAAACCCTAAGTTTGGTGTTGGGAGGCCACAACCAAACTTTAAGTTTGGTGTTGAACCCCCACATTCAAACTCTAAGTTTGGTGTTGGGAGGTTCCAACATTGCTCTGAACATCTGTGAGGCTCCATGAGAGCCCACTGTCAAGCTATTGACATTAAAGAAGCGCTTGTTGGGAGGCAACCCAATTTTTACTTATCTATGTTAAATTTCTATTTTCTTTTGTTAATTTATGTTTTCTGTAGGTTGATGATCATGTGAAGTCACAAAAACAATTGAAAAAGCAAAAACAAAATGAAAAATAGAATTAAAAATAGAACACCCTGGAGGAGAAACTTACTGGCGTTTAAACGCCAGTAAGGGTAGCAGAATGGGCGTTAAACGCCCAGTCTGGCACCATTCTGGGCGTTTAACGCCAGAAATGGGCACCAGACTGGCGTTTAACGCCAGGAATGGGCAAGAAGCTGGTGTTAAATGCCAGAAATGGGCAGCAGCCTGGCGTTTAACGCCAGGATTGGCAGAAAGGGGCATTTTTACACGCCACTTGGTGCAGGGATGAGAAATCCTTGACACCTCAGGATTTGTGGACCCCACAGGATCCCCACCTACCCCACCTCTCTCTCTCTTCTTCACTCATTCACCAATCACCTCAATACCTCTTCCCCAAAAACCCCTCACCTATCAAATCCCACCATTCTCTTCACCACTCACATCCATCCTTCATAAAACCCCACCTACCTCACCATTCAAATTCAAACCACTTTCCCTCCCAAACCCACCCATAATGGCCGAACCTTACCCCCTTCTCCACTCCTATATAAACCTATCTTCACTCCTTCATTTTCACACAACATAAACACTACTTCTCCCCCTTGGCCGAAACACTAAGCCCCTCCATCTCCTCTATTTCTTCTTCTTCTACTCTCTTCTTTCTTCTTTTGCTCGAGGACGAGCAAACCTTCTAAGTTTGGTGTGGTAAAAGCTAAAGCTTTTTGGTTTTTCCATAACCATTTATGGCACCAAAGGCCGGAGAAACCTCTAGAAAGAGGAAAGGAAAGGCGAAAGCTTCCACCTCCGAGTCATGAGAGATGGAGAGATTCCTCTCAAGGGTGCATCAAGACCACTTCTATGAAGTTGTGGCCAAGAAGAAGGTGTGGAGCTCTGCTGTTCTTCATGAATTAATGCAAAGTACTATTGTTTTTCTATTCAACTCGAGTCTATTTCTTCTCCAAGATATTCATTCGCACCCAAGAACATGATGAATGTGATGATTATGTGACACTCATCACCATTCTCACCTATGAACGCGTGCCTGACAACCACTTCTGTTCTACATGCAAACAAGCTTGATTGTGTATCTCTTGGGTTTCTAATCTAAGATTAGAACCATCGTGGTATAGGCTAGAATTATTGGCGGCCATTCCTGAGATCCGGAACGTCTAAACCTTGTCTGTGGTATTCTGAGTAGGATCTGGGAAGGGATGACTGTGACGAGCTTCAAACTCGCGATTGTTGGGCGTGTGACAGACGCAAAAGGATCAATGGATCCTATTCTAACATGATCGAGAACCAACAGATGATTAGCCGTGCGGTGACAGCGTACGTTGAACATTTTCACTGAGAGGACGGGAAGTAGCCATTGATAACGGTGATGCCCAACATAAAGCTTGCTATGGAAAGGAGTATGAATGATTGGAAGAAGGCAATGGGAAAGCAGAGGTTCAGGAGGAACAAAGCATCTTCATACGCTTATCTGAAATTCCTACCAATGAATTACATAAGTATCTCTATCTTTATTTTATGTTTTATTTATCTTTTAATTATCAATTCTCCATCACCATCTGAATTTGCCTGACTGAGATTTACAAGGTGACCATAGCTTGCTTCAAGCCGATAGTCTCCGTGGGATCGACCCTTACTCGCGTAAGGTTTATTACTTGGACGACCCAATGCACTTGCTGGTTAGTTGTGCGGAATTGTGACAAAGTGTGATTCATGTTTGAGAGCTCCAAGTCCTTTGGTGCCATTGTTGATGATCACAATTTCGTGCACCAACTTTCTACAAAGGTTCATCAGTAAAATCATCAACATAGCGAAAACCATCAAAAGGAGCAACCTTTTGGGTAAAGTAAACAGGTTCATAAAAACCAGAAAAACATGCAGCACAGCGACAAGCGAGCACGACGACACAAAAAGATTCAAGCTTTCCAAAACATGCATTCAAGCAAAACCAAAACTTTACCAAGAACCGAAGGCAAAGCAAAAGAAGTAAAAAAGCAAAAAGAAGAACCAACCTGGAAAAAGGAGAAAGCTTTGAAGGAGATCGAGGACGGAAAGATAGAATCCAAAATCGCCTTTCAGAACAAAGAAAGCACCAACAATCACCAAGCGACGTCACAAAGAGAAACGCGAAAAGGCAAATTTCAGACGAAAACAGAAAGTGAGAAAGAAAGGGGGAAGTTACAGCAAAAACACAGATAAAAGAAACCGTTTTTGTGAAAAGTTCAAAATAAACGAGGAAACGGAGCACTTAAAGAATTAATGAGGTTATTAAACCCTCGCGCATTCTCAAAGCAAGGAGACGCGCGTTTTCAAAAGAATAAAATTCAAAAGAAAACGTTCCGCATTCAAAGGAGAACTCTACAAAAGAAGAAGTCGACAAAATGCTCGAGTTCGGCTTCACTAGAGAAGGATCAAAGTCCTAAAACTAAGAATCGACCTCAAGAGAAAGACCGAGCTCGAGCAGGGGCACTGTTCATACCCTGGGTCAAGCTGTTCGACCCGGGATGTGTAGCGACAAGACAACCGACCTCTTCAGGTCAGACTACCCGACCTCTTCTTAAAGAGCTCGGCCAAATTACCAGGAAAGCCCAGTAAAGGGCCCAAATAGAGGAACACAACCCAAATCCAAAGGCAGTCCAAGCCTATAGAGATAAAGGCGGTTCCCTTGAAGATAAGCTGACCTCACCCAAAGATAAGATAAGATAAAATAAGATAAGATAACTAACTTATCTTATCTAAAAAGGTCACTCCACACCATTATAAATACACTGGAGCACCCAGGTATAACTCATACTCTGATTCTACTAAAAACCTGCTTAATACCCTTGCTAACTTAAGCATCGGAGTCCCTTGCAGGTACCACCACCCTCCGGTGACAAAGGATCAGAAGCATAGCCAGTCCAACAAGTCGAACACGACAGCTCCGACCGCCGCCCACCAGCCGGACACATCATCTTCGGCCAGTACAGAAGATCTCGTCCGAGATCGACCTACAGTTTCAGGTAACCCTCGGAACAGTATCCATTCTGGCGTTTAACGCCCAAAACACCCCTTACTGGTGTTTTTGTGCCAGTGAGCTCCTTTTCTCTACTTTATGCTCTGAATCCTTCTGTAACTCTGTGAACTCCTGCAATTGATAATTAACCTTGAAGATAATTTATATCAAACTCCTATAATTATTATTTAAATAACAAATAAACTTTACTAATGGCTGGGTTGCCTCCCAGCAAGCGCTTCTTTATTATCTTTAGCTGGACTTTACTAAGCTTTAATCTAGTCTCAGTTTTGAGCATTCTTGCTCAACATTTCTTTCAAGATAATACTTTACTCTCTGTCCATTAACAATGAACTTTTTGTCATAGTCAATATCCTGAAGCTCTACATATCCATATGGTGACACACTTGTAATCACATATGGGCCCCTCCACCGGGATTTTAATTTCCCAGGGAATAATCTGAGCCTAGAGTTAAACAGCAAAACCTTTTGTCCTGGCTCAAAGACTCTGGATGACAGTTTCTTGTCATGCCACCATTTTGCTTTCTCCTTGTAAATTTTTGCATTTTCGAAAGCATTGAGTCTGAATTCCTCTAGCTCATTCAACTGGAGCAATCTTTTCTCTCCAGCTAACTTGGCATCAAGGTTTAGGAATTTGGTTACTTAATAGGCTTTATGTTCTAGTTCCACTGGCAGGTGACAGGCTTTTCCATACACAAGCTGGTATGGAGAGGTCCCTATAGGAGTTTTGAATGCAGTTCTGTATGCCCATAGAGCATCATCCAGACTCCTTGCCCAATCCTTTCTACGGGAACTTATAGTCCGTTCCAAGAATCATTTTAGTTCTCTATTTGAGACTTCAGCCTGCCCATTTGTCTGTGGATGATATGGAGTTGCCACTTTGTGGTTAATTCCATATCAGGTCAGAGCAAAGTCAAGCTGTTTATTGCAGAAATGAGTCCCTCCATCACTGATTAGTATTCTAGGGACACCAAATCTGCTGAAGATATGCTTCTGGAGGAACTTCAGCACTATCTTAGTATCATTAGTGGGTGTGGCAATTGCCTCTACCCATTTAGATACATAGTCCACTGCCACCAGGATGTAAGTGTTTGAGTATGATGGTGGGAAATACCCCATGAAGTCAATATCCCATACATCAAATAACTCAATCTCTAAGATCTCTTGCTAAGGCATGGCGTAACCATGAGGCAGATTACCAGCTCTCTGGTAACTGTCACAGTTACGTACAAACTCTCGGGAGTCTCTATAGAGGGTAGGCCAGTAGAAGCCACATTGGAGGACTTTTGTGGCTATTCGCTCACCTCTGAAATGTCCTCCATATTGTGATCCATGGCAATGCCATAGGATCTTCTGTGCCTCTTCTCTAGGCACGCATCTGCGGATTATTCCGTCTGCACATCTCTTAAAGAGATATGGTTCATCCCACAAGTAGTACTTTGCATCAGAAATTAATTTTTTCGTTTGCTGTCTACTGTACTCTTTGGGTATGAATCTCACAGCCTTATAGTTTGCAATGTCTGCAAACCATGGTACTTCCTGAAAGGCAAATAGTTGCTCATCTGGAAAGGTCTCAGAGATCTCAGTAAGAGGGAGGGATGCTCCTGCTACTGGTTCTATCCGGGACAGGTGATCAGCTACCTGGTTCTCTGTCCCTTTTCTGTCTCTTATTTCTATATCAAACTCTTGCAGAAGCAACACCCATCTTATGAGCCTGGGTTTTGAATCCTGCTTTGTGAGTAGATATTTAAGAGCAGCATGGTCAGTATACACAATCACTTTTGATCCTACTAAATAGGATCTAAACTTGTCAATGGCATAAACCACTGCAAGCAGCTCTTTTTCTGTGGTTGTGTAATTCTTCTGTGCGTCATTTAGAACACGACTAGCATAGTAAATGACGTGCAGGAGCTTGTTATGCCTTTGTCCCAATACTGCACTAATAGCATGGTCACTAGCATCACACATTAGTTCGAATGGTAATGTCCAGTCTGGTGCAAAGATAACTGGTGCTGTGACCAGCTTAGCTTTCAGAGTTTCAAACGCCTGCAGACATTCCGTGTCAAAGAAAAATGGCGTGTCTGCAGCTAACAGATTACTTAGAGGTTTTTCAAATTTTGAAAAATCCTTTATAAACCTCCTATAGAATCCTGCATGCCCCAGAAAGCTTCTGATTGCCTTAACATTGGTAGGTGGTGGTAATTTTTCAATTACCTCTACCTTAGCTTGATCCACCTCTATTCCCTTATTTGAAATTTTGTGCCCAAGGACAATTCCTTCAGTCACCATAAAGTGACATTTTTTCCAGTTTAAAACTAGGTTAGTCTCTTGGCACCTTTTCAGAACAAGTGCTAAATGGTCAAGACAGGAGCTGAAGGAGTCTCCAAATACTGAGAAGTCATCCATGAAGACTTCCAGAAATTTTTCCACTATATCAGAGAAAATAGAGAGCATGCATCTCTGAAAGGTTGCAGGTGCATTGCACAGACCAAAAGGCATCCTTCTGTAGGCAAATACTCCAGATGGACATGTGAATGCTGTTTTCTCTTGATCCTGAGGATCTACTGCAATTGGGTTATAACCTGAATAGCCATCCAAAAAGCAGTAATAGTCATGACCTGCTAGTCTCTCTAGCATCTGGTCTATGAATGGTAAAGGAAAATGATCCTTTCTGGTGGTTGTATTGAGCCTTTTGTAGTCAATACACATACACCACCTGTAACTGTTCTTGTAGGAACTAGTTCATTTTTTTCATTATGAATCACTATCATACCTCCCTTCTTTGGGACGACTTGGACAGGGCTCACCCAGGGGCTATCAGAGATAGGATAAATAATCCCAGCCTCGAGTAATTTAGTGACCTCTTTCTGTACCACTTCCTTCATGGCCGGATTTAACCGCCTCTGTGGCTGAATCACTAGCTTAGCATCATCCTCCAATAGGATCTTGTGCATGCATCTGGCTGGGCTAATGCCCTTAAGGTCACTTATGGACCACCCAAGAGCTGTCTTGTGTGTTCTTAGCACCTGAAGTAGTGCTTTCTCTTCCTGTGGCTCTAAGGCAGAGCTTATGATCACAAGAAAAATGTCATTCTCTCCCAGAAACACATATTTCAGGGATGGTGGTAGTGGTTTGAGCTCGGTTTTAGGAGGCCTCTCCTCTTCTTGAGTAGTTTTCAGAGGTTCTTCCGTTTCCTTTGGTTCCTCCAGATCAGGCTGAACATCTTTAAAGATGTCCTCTAGCTCTGATTCAAGACTCTCAGTCATATTGATCTCTTCCACCAAGGAGTCAATAATATCAATGCTCATGTAGTCATTTGATGTGTCTGGATGCTGCATAGCTTTGACAGCATTTAACTTAAACTCATCCTTATTGACTCTCAGGGTCACTTCCCCTTTTTGTACATCAATGAGAGTTCGTCCAGTTGCTAGGAAGGGTCTTCCTAGAATGAGAGTTGTATTCTTATGCTCCTCCATTTCCAGCACTACAAATTCAGTGGGAAAGGCAAATGGCCCAATCTTGACAATCATGTTCTCAATTATGCCTGATGGATATTTAATGGAGCCATCAGCAAGTTGGAGGCATATTCGGGTTGGTTTGACTTCTTCAGTCAAGCCAAGCTTTCTGATAGTGGATGCAGGTATTAAGTTTATACTTACCCAAGGTCACATAGAGCTGTCTTGGTACAAGCACCCTCTAATGTGCATGGTATCATAAAGCTTCTGGGATCTTTAAGCTTCTCTGGTAAGCTTTTCAGAATGACTGCACTGCATTCTTCAGTGAGGAAAACTTTTTCAGTTTCTCTCCAATCCTTCTTATGACTTAAGATCTCTTTCATGAACTTAGCATAAGAGGGTATTTGCTCAAGTGCCTCTGCAAACAGGATCTTTATTTCAAGAGTCCTGAGATAGTCTGTAAAGCAGGAAAATTGTTTATCCTGTTCCGCTTGGCGGAGTTTTGAGGATAAGGCATTTCGGCTTTATATTCTTCAACCTTAGTTGCTGCAGGTTTATTTCCTACAGAGGTAGGTTGAGAAGCCTTTTTGAGGGAGTTATTATCAGCACTTGCAGGTGTCTGATCCCTCATTGGCGTTTGAACGCTAGGATAGGGAGATGAATGGGCATTTAACGCCAGATTCCTACCCTTTTCTGGCGTTTGAACGCCAGAACTGGACATGGATTAGGCATTTAATGCCAGATTCCCTCCCTTTTCTGGCGTTTGAACGCCAGAAGTGGGCATTCACTGGGCGTTTAACGCCAATTTTTCACCCTTTTCTGGCGTTTGAACGCCAGAATTTTTCCTCTCTGGGCTCTTACTGTCCTCAGAGGGACTTTGGGTTGTGGTTTGGTCATCCTCTATCAGTTGTTCCTTTCTTGGCTTTCTGCTACCTTGAGCTGAATTATTCAATGTCTTTTCACTCCTTAGTTGAACAGCTTGGAATTCTTCTATTATCTATTTAGATAGCTGTTGTCTTGTCTGATTCAATTGTGCTTCCATATTCTTGTTAGCATTTTTAGTGTCTTAGAGCATCTCTTTAAATTCTGCTAACTGTTTTGTCATAAGAAGCAATTGCTGACTGAGTTCAACAACTTGTTCTTGAGGACTAGGATCAGTAGATGCTGCCTTAGCCTCTTCTTTCATGGAGGACTCACTGCTTGAGTACAGATGTTGATTTCTAGCAACTGTATCAATGAGATCTTGAGCCTCTTCAATTTTCTTTCTCATGTGTATAGATCCACCAGCCGAGTGATCTAGAGATATTTGAGCTTTTTCTGTAAGCCCATAGTAGAAGATGTCTAACTGTACCCACTCTGAAAATATTTCAGAGGGGCATTTCCTTAACATTCCTCTGTACATCTCCCAGGCATCATAAAGGGACTCATCATCCTCTTGTTTAAAGCCTTGGATGTCCAGCCTTAGCTGTGTCATCCTTTTTGGAGGGAAATATTGATTCAGGAACTTGTCTGATAACTGTTTCCATGTTCTTATACTTGCTGTGGGTTGGTTATTTAACTACCTTTTAGCTTGATCTTTTATAGCAAATGGAAATAGTAATAATCTGTAGACATCCTGATCTACTTTCTTGTCATGTACTATGTCAGCAATTTGCAAGAACTGTGTCAGAAACTCAGTAGGTTCTTCCTGTGGAAGACCGGAATACTGGCAATTTTGCTGCACCATGACAATGAGCTGAGGATTTAGCTCAAAACTGCTTGCTTTGATGGGAGGTATACAGATACTAGTCCCGTATGCAGCGGTAATAGGGTTAGCATATGACCCCAGAGTCCTTCTGGACTGTTCATTTCCACTTAGGTCCATGATGGAGAAAAGGGGATTGATATGAATTGCAAACAAATTATATTTTTATTTTTATGTTATTTAATTAAAAACAACCGACTAAATAAAAAATAAAGCAGAATAACTGGAAAATAAAATAAAAGTTTCGAAAACTAAAATAATTGACTAATTAAGAAAATTTTGAAAACTTTGGATATGGTTTTAAAAAAAAAAGATTTTGAATTTCAAAATTTTAAAACTAAGATAGGATAAAATAAAAATTTCAAAATAAAAATCTGAAAATTTTTTTTTGGAATTTTTGAAAATTCAGTTAACTAGAGAGAAAAAATATTTTTGAATTTAATTAGGAAAGAGAAAAATAATAAAATGATACCAAACTTAGAATTTTTAGATCAAAATAAAGAAAACAAATTGGAAAACTTTGAATATTAAGATGAACACCAAAAGCAACTTTTGAAAAATTTTTAAGAAAATTAAAACACAAATGACACCAAACTTAAAAATTTTTATACTTTGAACACTAAAAATTCGAAAAAAATGAAAGAAAAATAAACTTATGCAATTGACACCAAACTTAAAATATAAAACTAAACTTAAACGGAAGACTCTAAACCAAAAAGAAAAATTTTCCTAATCTAAGCAACAAAATAAACCGTCAGTTATCCAAACTCGAACAATCCCCGGCAACGGCGCCAAAAACTTGGTGCACGAAAATACAATCACACTTTTGCAATTCCGCATAACTAACCAGCAAGTGCACTAGGTCGAACAAGTAATACCTTATGTAAGTAAGGGTCGATCCCACGGAGATTGTCGGCTTGAAGCAAGTTATGGTTATCTTGTAATTCTTAGTCAGGATATCAGTAATGATTCTTAGTTTTAATTGTAAAAAGTAAAAGAACATGAAATAAATACTTGTTATGCAGTAATGGAGAACAGGTTGAGGTTTTGGAGATGCTCTGTCCTCGGGATATCTACTTTCTTACTGTCTTCTTTTTCATGCACGCAAAGCTCCTTTCATGGCAAGTTGTATGTTGGTGGATCACCGTTATCAATGGCTACCATCCATCCTCTCAGTGAAAATGGTCCGGCTGCGCTGTCACCGCAGGGCTAATCATCTGTCGATTCTCACTCAGGTTGGAATAGGATCCATTGATCCTTTTGCGTCTGTCACTACGCCCAACACTCGTGAGTTTGAAGCTCGTCACAGTCATCCCTTCCCAGATCCTACTCGGAATACTGCAGACAAGGTTTAGACTTTCCAGATCTCAGGAATGGCCATCAATAATTCTAGCCTATACCACGAAGGTTCTAATCTTAGATTAGAAACCCAAGAGATATGCACTCAAGCTATTGCAGATAGAACGGAGGTAGTTGTTAGGCATGCGTTCATAGGTGAGAATGATGATGAGTGTCACGGATCATCACATTCATCAGGCTGAAGTGCGAGTGAATATCTTAGAATAGAGACAAGCGTGATTGAATGGAAAATAGTAGTAATTGCATTAATTCACCGAGACACAGCAGAGCTCCTCACCCCCAACCATGGAGTTTAGAGACTCATGCCGTAGAAAATACAAATTCTGATGTAAAATGTCATGAGGTACAAAATAAATCTCTAAAAGTAGTTTTTATACTCAACTAGTAACCTAGCTTTACAGAAAATGAGTAAGCTAAGATAGATAGTGCAGAAATCCACTTCTGGGGCCCACTTGGTATGTGTTTGGGCGGAACACTGAAGCTTTCACGTGCATAGGCTATTCCTGGCGTTGAACTCCAGGTTTTGTGCCAGTTTGGGCGTTTAACTCCAACTTTTATGCCAGTTATGGCGTTTAACGCCAGAAAAGGGTAAGGAGCTGGCATTTAAACGCCAGTTTGCGCTACCAAATCTCAGACCAATTATGGACTATTATATATTTCTGGAAAGCCCAGGATGTCTATTTTCCAACACAACTGAGAACGCACCAATTAGGCTTCTGTAGCTCTAGAAAATCTATTTCGAGTGCAGGAGGGTCAGAATCCAATAGCATCTGCAGTCCTTTTTCAGCCTCTAAATCAGATTTTTCTCAGGTCCCTCAATTTCAGCCAGAATTTACCTGAAATTACAGAAAAACACACAAACTCATAGTAAAGTCCAGAAATGTGATTTTTGAATAAAAACTAATAAAAATATAATAAAAAGTGACTAAAACATACAAAAAACTATGTAAAAATAATGTCAAAAGGGTATAAATTATCCGTTCATCACGTACGCGTCCCTGACGCGTTAGTGCACGAAATTGGGATTCACACTTTTCACAACTCTGCACAACTAACCAGCAAGTGCACTGGGTCGTCCAAGTAATACCTTATGTGAGTAAGGGTCTATCCCACGGAGATTGTCGGCTTGAAGCAAGCTTTGGTCATCTTATAAATCTCATTCAGGCGGATTCAAATGGTTATGAGGTTTTGATAATTAAAATATAAATAAAACATAAAATAAGATAAGGTTACTTATGTAATTCATTGGTGGGAATTTCAGATAAGAGTTTGGAGATGCCTTGTTGCGTCTGAACCTCTGCTTTCCTATTGCCTTCTTCCAACCATGCATGCTCCCTTCCATGGCAACCTGTATGATCCTATCGGATGAAAAATACCAGGTACGATCTCTGCACGGCTAATCAACTATCGAATTTCTCATCTCGGATGAAAAATACCATGTACAGCTACCGCATGGCTAATCATCTGTCGGTTCCCACTAGCGTCGGAATAGGACCCTTATCCTTTTGCACACTGTCACTGCGCCCAATTTTTGTAGGTTTGAAGTTCGTCACAGTCATCCCTTCCCAGATCCTACTCGAAATACCACAGACAAGATTTAGACTTTCCGAATCTCAAGAATGCTGCCAATAATTCTAGCTTATACCACGAAGACTAATCTCACGGACTCGGTTCGTGTATTAGATATCGAAGAGAATATACTCCGGCTGTCGAGAAAAGTATTGACTATTATATATTGCTAGAAAGCTCAGGATGTCTACTTTCCAACGCAATTGAGAGCGCGCCAATTGGGCTTCTGTAACTCAAGAAAATCTACTTCGAGTGCTGGAGGGTCAGAATCCAACAGCATCTGCAATCCTTTTTTAGCCTCTGAATCAGATTTTTGCTCAGATCACTCAATTTCAGGAAGAAAATATCTGAAATCACAGAAAAATACACAAACTCATAGTAAAGTCCAAAAATGTGATTTTTGAATAAAAACTAATAAAAAATATAATAAAAAGTAACTAAAACATACTAAAAACTATGTAAAAATAATGCCAAAAAGGGTACATCACAACACCAAACTTAAATTGTTGCTTGTCCCCAAGCAACTAAAAACAAAATAGGATAAAAAGAATAGAATATACAATAAATTCTAAACTTATCAATGAACTTAGTTTCAATTAGATGAGCGGGACTTGTAGCCTTTTTGCTTCTGAACAGTTTTGGCATCTCATTTTATCCTTTGAAGTTCAGAATGATTGGCATCCATAGGAACTCAGAATTCAGATAGTGTTATTGATTCTCCTAGTTCAGTATGTTGATTCTTGAACACAGCTATTTTATGAGTCTTGGCCGTGACCCTAAGCATTTTGTTTTCCAGTATTACCACCGGATACATAAATGCCATAGACACATAGGGTGAAACTTTTCAGATTGTGACTCAGATTTGCTAGAGTCCCCAGTTAGAGGTGCCCAGAACTCTTAAGCACACTCTTTTTGCTTTGGACCACGACTTTAATCGCTCAGTCTCAAACTTTTCACTTGACACCTTCACGCCACAAGCACATGATTAGGGACAGCTTGATTTAGCCGCTTAGGCCAGGATTTTATTCCTGTGGGCTCTCCTATCCATTAATGCTCAAAGCCTTGGATCCTTTTTACCCTTGCCTTTTGGTTTAAAGGGCTATTGGCTTTTTCTGCTTGCTTTTTCTTTTTTTCTTTCTTTTTTTTTCTTTAATTTTTTTTCGCCATTTTTTTTTGCAAGCTTTTGTGTTCACTGCTTTTTCTTGCTTTAAGAATTAATTTTATGATTTTTCAGATTATCAATAATATTTCTCATTTTTTCATTATTCTTTCAAGAGCTAACAATTTTAACATTCATAAACAACAATATAAAAAATATGCACTGTTCAAGCATCCATTCAGAAAATAAAAAGTATTGTCACCACATCAAAATATTTAAACTAATTTCAAGATAGAATTCAAAATCATGCACTTCTTATTCTTTTGCAATTAAAAACATTTTTCATTTAAGAAAGGTGAAGGATTCATAGGACATTCATAGCTTCAAGACATAGACACTTAAACACTAATGATCGTATAATAAAGACACAAACATAGACAAAACATAAAGCATAGAATTTGAAAAACAGAAAAATAAGAACAAGAAAATTAAAGAACGGGTCCACCTTAGTGATGGCGGCTAGTTCTTCCTCTTGAAGATCTTATGGAGTGCTTGAGCTCCTCTATGTCTCTTCCTTGCCTTTGTTGCTCCTCCCTCATGGCATTTTGGTCCTCTCTGATTTCATTGAGGATAATGGAGTGCTGGTGCACGAAATTGTGATCTCTGGTAATGGCTCCAAAAAACTTGGTGCTCTAATCTCAATTCATAATTTGTCACAACTTCGATACAACTAACCAGCAAGTGCACTGGGTCGTCCAAGTAATACCTTACGTGAGTAAGGGTCGAATCCCACGGAGATTGTTGGTATGAAGCAAGCTATGGTCACCTTGTAAATCTCAGTCAGGCGGATATAAAATAGTTATGTAGTTTTCGAAATGTAGTAATAAAAGAAGGATAGAAATACTTATGTAAATCATTGGTGAGAAATTCAGATAAGCGTGTAGAGATGCTTTCGTTCCTCTGAATCTCTGCTTTCCTGCTATCTTCATCCAATCAATCTTACTCCTTTCCATGGCAAGCTTTATGCAAGGGCATCACCGTTGTCAGTGGCTACATCCCCTCCTCTTGTGAAAATGGTCCAAGATGCCCTGTCACGGCACGGCTAATCATCTGAGGTTCCCGATCATGCTGGAATAGGATTCACCCTCCTTTTGCGTCTGTCACTATGCCCAGCACTCGCGAGTTTGAAGCTCGTCACAGTCATTCAATCATTGAATCCTACTCGGAATACCACAGACAAGGTTTAGACTTTCCGGATTCTCTTGAATGCCGCCATCATTCTAGCTTACACCACGAAGATTCTGATTAAGAGATCTAAGAGATACTCATTCAATCTAATGTAGAACGGAAGTGGTTGTCAGGCCCGTGTTCATGGGGAATAATGATAATTGTCACATTCATCACATTCATGTTGAAGTGCGAATGAATATCTTAGAAGCGAAATAAGATGAATTGAATAGAAAAACAGTAGTACTTTGCATTTAATCTTTGAGGAACAGCAGAGCTCCACACCTTAATCTATGGAGTGTAGAAACTCTACCGTTAAAAATACATAAGTGAAAGGTCCAGGCATGGCCGAATGGCCAGCTCCTATGATCTAAGAAGTAGGCGTCCAAAGATGTCTAATACAATAGTAAAAAGTCCTATTTATAATAAACTAGCTACTAGGGTTTACAGAAGTAAGTAATTGATGCATAAATCCACTTTCGGGGCCCACTTGGTGTGTGCTTGGGCTGAGCTTGAATGTTACACGTGCAGAGGCTCTTTCTGGAGTTGAACGCCAGGTTGTAACGTATTTCTGGCGTTCAACTCTGGTTTGTGACTTGTTTCTGGCGTTTAACTCCAGACAGCAGCGTAGAACTGGCGTTCAACGCCCTTTTATGTCATCTAAACTCGGCCAAAGTATAGACTATTATACATTGCTGGAAAGCCCTGGATGTCTACTTTCCAACGCAATTAGAAGCGCTCCATTTTGAGTTCTGTAGCTCCAGAAAATCTATTTTGAGTGCAGGGAGGTCAGAATCCAATAGCATCAACAGTCCTTCTTCAACCTCTGAATCTGATTTTTGCTCAAGTCCCTCAATTTCAGCCAGAAAATACCTGAAATCATAGAAAAATACACAAACTCATAGTAAAGTCTAGAAATGTGAATTTATCATAAAAACTAATGAAAACATCCCTAAAAGTAACTAGATTCTACTAAAAACATACTAAAAACAATGCCAAAAAGCGTATAAATTATCCGCTCATCACAACACCAAACTTAAATTGTTGCTTGTCCCCAAGCAACTGAAAATCAAATAGGATAAAAAGAAGAGAATATACTATAAATTCCAAACTATCAATGAAACATAGCTCCAATTAAATGAGCGGGACTTATAGCTTTTTGCCTCTTGAATAGTTTTGGCATCTCACTTTATCCATTGAGGTTCAGAATGATTGGCATCTATAGGAACTCAGAGTTCAGATAGTGTTATTGACTCTCCTAGTTCAGTATGATGATTCTTGAATACAGCTTGTTTTATGAGTCTTGGCTGTGGCCCTAAGCACTTTGTTTTCCAGTATTACCACCGGATACATAAATGCCACAGACACATAATTGGGTGAACCTTTTCAGATTGTGACTCAGCTTTGCTAAAGTCCCCAATTAGAGGTGTCCAGGGTTCTTAAGCACACTCTTTTTTTTTGCTTTGGACCTTGACTTTAACCGCTCAGTCTCAAGTTTTCACTTGACACCTACACGCCACAAGCACATGGTTAGGGACAGCTTGGTTTAGCCGCTTAGGCCAGGATTTTATTCCTTTAGGCCCTCCTATCCACTGATGCTCAAAGCCTTGGGATCCTTTTTATTTGCCCTTGCCTTTTGGTTTTAAGGGTTATTGGCTTTTTGCTCTTGCCTCTTGGTTTTAAGAGCTTTTGGCTTTTTCTGCTTGCTTTTTCTCTTTCTTTCTATTTTTTTTTTGCCTATTTTTTTTTCTGCAAGCTTTGTTCTTTGCTGCTTTTTCTTGCTTCAAGAATCATTTTTATGATTTTTCAGATTATCAAATAACATGTTTCCTAGTCATCATTCTTTCAAGAGCCAACATATTTAACATTCTTAAACAACAACTTCAAAAGATATATGCACTGTTCAAGCATTCATTCAGAAAACAAGAAGCATTGTCACCACATCAATATAATTAAACTAAGTTCGAGGATAAATTCGAAACTCATGTACTTCTTGTTCTTTTGGAATTAAAACATTTTTCATTTTAAGAGAGGTGATGGATTCATAGGACATTCATAACTTTTAAGACATGGTTACTAACTACTAATGATCATGTAATGAAGACACAAACATAGATAAGCACTTAACATAGAGAAAATGAAAAACAGAAGAAATAAGAGCAAGGAATGGGTCCACCTTAGTGATGGTGGCATTTCCTTCTTGAGGAACCAATGATGTCCTTGAGCTCTTCTATGTCTCTTCCTTGTCTTTGTTGCTCCTCCCTCATTGCTTTTTGATCTTCTCTAATTTCATGAAGGATGATGGAGTGCTCTTGATGTTCCACCCTTAATTGTCCCATGTTGGAGCTTAGTTCTCCTAGGGAGGTGTTGATTTGCTCCCAATAGTTTTGTGGAGGAAAATGCATTTGAGGCATCTCCGGGATCTCATGGTGATGAGCTTCATGCGCCTCTTGAGCTCCATGAATGGGCTCTCTTGCTTGCTCCATCTTTTTCTTAGTGATGGGCTTGTCCTCTTTAATGAGGATATCTCCCTCTATGTCAATCCCAGCCGAATTGCATAGGTGGCAAATGAGGTGAGGAAAGGCTAACCTTGCCATAGTGGAGGACTTGTCAGCCACCTTGTAGAGTTCTTGAGGTATAATCTCATGAACTTCCACCTCTTCTCCAATCATGATGCTATGGATCATGATGGCCCGGTCTATAGTAACTTCAGACCGGTTGCTAGTGGGAATGATTGAGCATTGAATAAACTCCAACCATCCTCTAGCTACAGGCTTAAGGTCCAATCTTCTTAGTTGAACCGGTTTGCCTTTTGAGTCAATCTTCCATTGAACTCCTTCTACACATATGTCCATGAGGACTTGGTCCAACCTTTGATCAAAGTTGACTCTCCTTGTGTAGGGGCGTGCATTCTCTTCCATGTTTGGCAAGTTGAACGCCAACCTCACATTTTTCGGACTAAAATCTAAGTATTTCCCGCGAACCATGGTGAGATAATTCTTTGGGTTCGGGTTCTTACTTTGATCATGGTTCCTAGTGATCCATGCATTAGCATAGAACTCTTAAACCATTAGGATGCCGACTTGTTGGATGGGGTTTGTTAGAACTTCCCAACCTCTTCTTTGAATTTCATGTCGGATCTCCGGATACTCATTTCTTTTGAGTTTGAAAGGGACCTCGGGGATCACCTTCTTCTTGGCCACAACATCATAAAAGTGGTCTTGATGGGCTTTGGAGATGAACTTTTCCATCTCCCATGACTCGGAAGTGGAAGCTTTTGTCTTCCCTTTCCCTTTTCTAGAGGATTCTCCAGTCTTAGGTGCCATCAATGGTAATGGAAAAACAAAAAGCTTATGCTTTTACCACACCAAACTTAGAATTTTGCTCGCCCTCGAGCAAGAGAAGAAAGAATAGATGAAGAAGAAGAAGAAATGGAGGAGAGGGAGAAGGGGTTGTGTTTCGGCCAAGAAGAGAAGAGAGGGTTGTATTGTGTGAAAATGAGGAAGAATGGAAGGCTTTATATAGGGAAGGGAGGGGGGTTAAGGTTCGGCCATTTATTTAGGGTGGGTTTGGGTGGGAAATTGATTTTGAATTTTGAAGGTAGGTGGAGTTTATGAGGTAGGTTTATGGGGAAGAGTAGATGGATGTGAGTGGTGAAGAGGTGATGGGGAAGAGAGATTGAGGTGATTGGTGAAGGGTTTTGGGGAAGAGTGTTTATGGGATTGTGTGAAAGAGGGGTGAGAAGAAGTGAGTGGAGGTAGGTGGGGATCCTGTGGGGTCCACAGATCCTGAGGTGATCCTGTGGGGTCCACAGATCCTGAGGTGTTCAAGGATTTACAACCTTGCACCAAATTAGGCATGTAAAATGCCCTTGCACACAACTCTGGGCGTTCAGTGCCAGGTTGGTGCTTGTTCTGGGCGTTGAACGCCCATTTGTAGCCTATTTCTGGCGTAGAACCATGCTTGTTCTGGGCGTTCAACGCCAGCTCTCCTCCAGGGTGCATTTCTGGCGTTCAAACGCCCAGATGCTGCCCATTTCTGGCGTTCAGCGCCAGAACCATGCTCTGTTCTGGCGTTGAATGCCAAAAACATGCTTCTTACTGGCGTTTAAACGCCAGTAAGGTCTTCCTCCAGGGTGTGATTTTTCTTCTACTGTTTTTGATACCGTTTTCAATTTTTATATTTATTTTGTGACTCCACATGATCATGAACCTAATAAAACATGAAAAACAAAAATAAAATTAGATAATTAAACATTGGGTTACCTCCCAACAAGCGCTTCTTTAATGTCAATAGCTTGACAGTGGGCTCTCATGGAGCCTCATAGATGTGCAGAGCTTTGTTGAGACCTTCCAACACCAAACTTAGAGTTTGGATATGGGGGTTTGACACCAAACTTAGAGTTTCGTTGTGGCCTCCCAACACCAAACTTAGAGTTTGACTGTGGGGGCTTTGTTTGACTTTGCTTTGAGAGAAGCTTTTTATGCTTCCTCTCCATAGATGCAGAGAGAGATCCTTGAGTTGTAAACATAAGGTTGTCCTCATTTAATTGAAGGATCAATTCTCCTCTGTCCACATCAATCACAGCTCTTGCTGTGGCTAGGAAAGGTCTTCCTAGAATGATGGATTCATCCTCTTCCTTTCCAGTATCCAGGACTATGAAATCAGCAGGGATGTAAAGGCCTTCAACCTTTACTAACACGTCCTCTACTTGTCCATAAGCCTGTTTTCTTGAATTGTCTGCCATCTCTAATGAGATTTTAGCAGCTTGTACCCCATAGATTCCCAGTTTCTCTATTACAGAGAGGGGCATGAGGTTTATCCCTGAACCAAGATCACACAGAGCCTTAAAGATCATGGTGTCTATAGTACAAGATATTATGAACTTTTCAGGATCCTGTCTCTTCTGAGGCAATGTCAGTTGATCCAGATTACTTAGTTCATTGGTGAACAAGGGAGGTTCATCTTCCCAAGTATCAATGCCAAATAATTTGGCATTTAGCTTCATGATTGCACCAAGGAACTTGGCAGCTTGCTCTTCAGTAACATCCTCATTCTCTTCAGAAGAGGAATACTCATCAGAGCTCATGAATGGCATAAGGAGGTTCAATGGAATCTCTATGGTCTCTAGATGAGCCTCAGAGTCCTTTGGTTCCTCAGAGGGAAGCTCCTTATTGATCACTGGACGTCCCAGGAGGTCTTCCTCCTTGGGATTCACGTCCTCTCCTTCCCTTACAGGTTCGGCCATGGTGCTTATGTCAATGGCCTTGCACTCTCCTTTTGGATTCTCTTCTGTATTGCTTGGGAGAGTACTAGGAGGGATTTCAGTGATCCTTTTACTCAGCTGGCCCACTTGTGCTTCCAAATTTCTAATGGAAGACCTTGTTTCATTCATGAAACTTACAGTGGCCTTGGATAGATCAGAGACTAAGTTTGCTAAATTAGAGGTATTTTGTTCAGAGTTCTCTGTCTGTTGCTGAGTGGATGATGGAAAAGGTTTATTATTGTTAAACCTGTTTCTTCCACCATTATTAAAGCCTTGTTGAGGCCTTTGATCCTTCCATGAGAGATTTGGATGATTTCTCCATGATGGATTATAGGTGTTTCCATATGGTTCACCCATGTAATTTACCTCTGCTATTGCAGGGTTCTCAGGATCATAAGCTTCTTCTTCATAAGAAGCCTCTTGAGTACTATTGGATGCAGCTTGCATTCCATTCAGACTCTGAGAAATCATATTGACCTGCTGAGTCAATATTTTGTTCTGAGCCAATATGGCATTTAGAGTATCAACTTCAAGAACTCCCTTCTTCTGAGGCGTCCCATTACTCACAGGATTCCTCTCAGAAGTGTACATGAACTGGTTATTAGCAACCATGTCAATGAGTTCTTGAGCTTCTGCAGGCGTTTTCTTTAGGTGAATGGATCCACCTGCAGAAGTATCCAATGACATCTTTGATAGCTCAGATAAACCATCATAGAATATATCCAGGATGGTCCATTCTGAAAGCATGTCAGAAGGACACTTTTTGGTCAGCTGTTTGTATCTTTCCCAAGCTTCATAGAGGGATTCACCTTCTTTTTGTCTGAAGGTTTGAACATCTGCTCTAAGCTTGCTCAGCTTTTGAGGAGGAAAGAATTTGACTAAGAAAGCCGTGACCAGCTTATCCCAAGAGTTCAGGCTGTCTTTGGGTTGAGAATCCAACCACACTCTAGCTCTGTCTCTTACAGCAAAAGGGAAAAGCATGAGCCTGTAGACTTCAGGATCTACTCCATTAGTCTTAACAGTATCACATATCTGCAAGAATTCAGTTAAGAACTGAAAAGGATCTTCAGATGGAAGTCCATGAAACTTGCAGTTCTGCTGCATCAGAGAAACTAGCTGAGGTTTCAGCTCAAAATTGTTTGCTCCAATGGCAGGAATGGAGATGCTTCTTCCATGTAAATTGGAATTAGGTGCAGTAAAGTCACCAAGCATTCTCCTTGCATTATTGTTGTTGGGTTCGGCTGCCATCTCTTTTACTTGTTCGAAATTTTCAATAAGGTTGTCTCTGGATTGTTGTAATTTAGCTTCTCTTAGTTTCTTCTTCAGAGTCCTTTCAGGTTCTGGATCAGCTTCAACAAGAATGCCTTTTTCTTTGTCCCTGCTCATAAGAAAGAGAAGAGAACAAGAAAAGAAGAGGAATCCTCTATGTCACAGTAAAGAGGTTCCTTATTGTTAGTAGAAGAAGAAAAGGAATAGGGGTGAAGAAGAATGAAGAATCCAAACACAAAGGTGATGATAGGAGCATAGATGTGAGATGAAGAGAAGTGTTAGTAGATGAATACATAAAATAGAGGGGGATGAGAGAGGGAGAGAATTTTCGAAAATTATTTTTGAAAAAGAGTTAGTGATTTTCGAAAATAGTTTTAGAAAAAGGTTAGTAATTTTCGAAAATTAAAATAAAAAATTAAAATAATTAGTTAAATAAAAAAAGAAATTTTGAAAAAGGGGGAAGATATTTTTGAAAATTAGAGAGAGAGAGTTAGTTAGGTAGTTTTGAAAAAGATAAGAAACAAACAAAAAGTTAGTTAGTTAGTTGAAACAAATTTTGAAAAGATAAGAAGTTAGGAAGTTAGAAAAGATATTTTGAAATCAAATTTTGAAAAAGATAAGATGAGAAGATATTTTTGAAAAGATATGATTGAAATTGGTTTTGAAAAAGATTTGATTTTTAAAATCACAATTAATGACTTGATTCACAAGAAATCACAAGATATGATTCTAGAACTTAAAGTTTGAATCTTTCTTAACAAGTAAGTAACAAACTTGAAATTTTTGAATCAAAATATTAATTGATGATGTTATTTTTGAAAATTATGATATAAAATTAAGAAAAAGATTTTTGAAAAATATTTTTATAATTTTCGAAAATAACTAAGAAAAATGATAAAGTTTTGATTTTTGAAAAAGATTTTGAAAAAGATAAGATTTTTAAATTGAAAATTTGATTTGACTCATAAAAACAACTAGATTTTAAAAATTTTTGAAAAAGTCAAATCTAATTTTCGAAATTTTGAGAGAGAAAAATGGAAAGATATTCTTTTGATTTTTGAATTTTTATGATGAGAGAGAAAAACAAAAAAAATGATGCAATGCATGAAAGTTATGGATCAAAATAATGAATGCATGCAAGAATGCTATGAATGTCAAGATGAACACCAAGAACACTATAAAGATCATGATGAACATCAAGAACACATTTTTGAAAAATTTTTAATGCAAAGAAAACATGCAAGACACCAAACTTAGAATTCTTTAATGCTTAGACATAAAGAATTCAGGAATGCATATGAAAAACAAGAAAAGACACAAAACATGCAAATGCAAAGATCAAACAAGAAGACTTACCAAGAACAACTTGAAGATCATGAAGAACATTATGAATGCATGATTTTTTTTTCAAAAAATGCAAGATGCACATGCAATTGACACCAAACTTATAACATGACTCAAGACTCAAACAAGAAACACAAAAAAAAAAATTTTTTTTTTATTTTTATGATTTTATGATTTTTTTTGTATTTTCTTTTAATTTTTTTTTCGAAAATCATTTTGAAAAAGAAAAATAAGGATTCCAAAATTTTTAATATGAATTCCAGGAATCTTATGCTCTTTAAACTAAAGCTCCAATCAAGGGGTCAGGCATGGCTTAATAGCCAGCCAAGCTTTAGAATGGAATTACATCCATTGAGGTGATTAGTTGAAGACCAATCCCAAAGGAGTTTGGATATGGCTTTACGGCCAGCCAGGCTTCAACATGCTTCATGAAACACTAGAGTTCATTCTTAAAAATTCTGAAGAAAAATATATTTTTGAAAATATTTTTTTTTTAATTTTTTGAAAACAAAGGAGAAATTTTTTGAAAGATTTTTTTTTGAAAGATTTTTGAAAACTTTTTGAAAAGAAAACGAAAAGAAAGTTACCCAATCTGAGCAACAAGATGAACCGTCAGTTGTCCAAACTCGAACAATCCCCGGCAACGGCGCCAAAAACTTGGTGCACGAAATTGTGATCTCTGGTAATGGCTCCAAAAAACTTGGTGCTCTAATCTCAATTCATAATTTGTCACAACTTCGATAAAACTAACAAGCAAGTGCACTGGGTCGTCCAAGTAATACCTTACGTGAGTATGAGTCGAATCCCACGGAGATTGTTGGTATGAAGCAAGCTATGGTTACCTTGTAAATCTCAGTCAGGCGGATATAAAATAGTTATGTAGTTTTTGAAATGTAGTAATAAAAGAAGGATAGAAATACTTATGTAAATCATTGGTGAGAAATTCAGATAAGCGTGTAGAGATGCTTTCGTTCCTCTGAATCTCTGCTTTCCTGCTGTCTTCATCCAATCAGTCTTACTCCTTTCCATGGCTGGCTTTATACAAGGGCATCACCGTTGTCAGTGGCTACATCCCCTCCTCTTGTGAAAATGGTCCAAGATGCCCTGTCACGGCACGGCTAATCATCTGAGGTTTCCGATCATGCTGGAATAGGATTCACCCTCCTTTTGCGTCTGTCACTATGCCCAGCACTCGCGAGTTTGAAGCTCGTCACAGTCATTCAATTATTGAATCCTACTCGAAATACCACAGACAAGGTTTAGACTTTCCGGATTCTCTTGAATGCCGCCATCATTCTAGCTTACACCACGAAGATTCTGATTAAGAGATCTAAGAGATACTCATTCAATCTAATGTAGAACGGAAGTGGTTGTCAGGCACGCGTTCATGGGGAATAATGATGATTGTCACGTTCATCACATTCAGGTTGAAGTGCGAATGAATATCTTAGAAGCGAAATAAGATGAATTGAATAGAAAAATAGTAGTACTTTGCATTTAATTTTTGAGGAACAGTAGAGCTCCACACCTTAATCTATGGAGTGTAGAAACTCTACCGTTAAAAATACATAAGTGAAAGGTCCAGGCATGGCCAAATGGCCAGCCCCTATGATCTAAGAACTAGGCGTCCAAAGATGTCTAATACAATAGTAAAAAGTCCTATTTATAATAAACTAGCTACTAGGGTTTACAGAAGTAAGTAATTGATGCATAAATCCACTTCTGGGGCCCACTTGGTGTGTGCTTGGGCTGAGCTTGAATGTTACACGTGCAGAGGCTCTTTCTGGAGTTGAACGCCAGGTTGTAACGTATTTCTGGCGTTCAACTCTGGTTTGTGACTTGTTTCTGGCGTTTAACTCCAGACAACAGCGTAGAACTGGCGTTCAACGCCCTTTTACGTCGTCTAAACTCGGCCAAAGTATGGACTATTAACATTGCTGGAAATCCCTGGATGTCTACTTTCCAACGCAATTGGAAGCGCTCCATTTTGAGTTCTGTAGCTCCAAAAAATCCATTTTGAGTGCAGGGAGGTCAGAATCCAACAGCATCAGCAGTCCTTCTTCAACCTCTGAATTTGATTTTTGCTCAAGTCCCTCAATTTCAGCCAGAAAATACCTGAAATCACAGAAAAATACACAAACTCATAGTAAAGTCCAGAAATGTGAATTTAGCATAAAAACTAATGAAAACATCCCTAAAAGTAACTAGATTCTACTAAAAACATACTAAAAACAATGCCAAAAAGCGTATAAATTATCCGCTCATCAAGTGCTCTTGGTGTTCCATCCTTAGTTGCCCCATGTTGGAACTCAATTCTCCTAAGGAGGTGTTAATTTGCTCCCAATAGTTTTGTGGAGGAAAGTGCGTCCCTTGAGGCATCTCAGGGATTTCTAGATAAGGAATTTCCTCATGCTCTTGTTGAGGTCCATGAGTAGGCTCTCTTGTTTGCTCCATCTTCTTTTTAGTGATGGGCTTGTCTCCTTCAATAAGGATATTTTCCTCTATGACAATTCCAGCTGAATTGCATAGGGTATAAATGAGATGAGGGAAGGCTAACCTTGCTAAAGTGGAGGGCTTGTCCGCCACCTTGTAGAGTTCTAGGGATATGATCTCATGAACTTCTACTTCCTCTCCATTCATGATGCTATGGATCATGATAGCCCAGTCTATTGTAACTTCAGACTGGTTGCTAGTAGGTATGATAGAGCGTTGGATGAACTCCAACCATCCCCTAGCCATGGGCTTGAAGTCAAGCCTTCTTAGTTGAACCGGCTTGCCTTTTGAGTCTCTCTTCCATTGAGCTCCTTCCACGCAAATGTCCCTAAGGACTTGGTCCAACCTTTGATCAAAGTTGACCCTTCTAGTGAAAGGATGAGGATCTCCTCTCATCATTGGCAAGTTAAATGCCAACCTCACATTTTCCGGACTGAAATCCAAGTAATTCCCCCGAACCATTTGACGATTGGATTTTTGATGGTATAGAATTTCACAAATGAATTCTCGTTGCAAGTATAGCTTCTAAACCAATCACTAATCCTTTCATACAAAAAGTTGTTTGTCACTAGTACAAACCCCTAAAATTTATAAACCGAAGTATTGGACCTCGGGTCGTTCTCCCTAGGAATTACAATAAAGTGTTTTGTTATTGGTTATGAGTTATTTTGGGGTTTTGGATAAGAAGCATGAAAAGTAAATGGCAATGAAAATAAACTAACAACTATAAAAAGTTCTTGGCAAGATGTGAGAACTAGAAGTCCTATCCTAGTTATCCTTCTCAATTATGATGAGAATTGTTCATTTCTCCCACTTAGTTAACCTCTAACCATGGAGGGAAGTCAAGTGGATGGATCAATTTGATTTCTTAAGTCCTAATCAACTCCTAAAGGAATGACTAGCTTTAGAGGCATTCAAATCAATTAGCAACTTCTAATTATCAATCAACAAAGGAATTAGATAACTCAAGAGTCACTAATTACTCTACCTAGGCCAAGAGGAACAAAACCTACTCTAAAATCCAAACAAGCATTTTATCAAACACTTGGTAAGCATAAAAGAAAAACATAGTAAACCAACAACAAGAATGAAATCTAACAACAATTATTGAAAGGAATTAACAACAACAATCAAAAGAAACACATTTATTATGAATTGCCTTTATTGAATTGAAAGAGAGTAAAAGGAACAATACTAGATCTATAACAAAATACAAGAACAACATAAAGGAAATTGCAATAAAAGAATGGAAGAAGAATGAATGTAACTACAAGGAATTGAGATGTAGAAGTAGAAGAACATGAATCTAAATCTAGACCTAAGAACTAAACCTAATCCTAATTCTAGAGAGAAGGGAGAGCTTCTCTCTCTAAAACTCTAAAACTAATCCCCTCACTAAAAACTAATGACTAAAAATGATTATTGGTCAAAGAGTGATGATGATGATGCCTTTCCCTCAATCCTTCATCCTTTTATTTCCTTTCCTTAGCAATTTTGGCGCCAAAAATGGGTTCAGAAAACCTCTCAAATCGCCAGGCACGTGTTGCATTAATGAGGTCATGTGCCATCATCGGCGCGTGCGCGCATGGTACGCGTGCGCGTCCCTGGTCGATTCTGCAATGTGCGCGCGAGCGCCTTGTGCGCGTGCGCGTGCTTGGTTGACTTTGCTTCTTTGACTTTTTATGCTTCTTTCCACTTGTATGCTTCCTTTCCTTGCTTCCTTTGATCCATGCCTAGCCTATTTCAAAGAAGAACTAGAATTCATCAAAATAAGGCTTAAAAAGCATGTTTTTACACTTAAGCACAAATATGGGAGAGACAACAAAATCATGCTAATTCCTAGGTTAAATGTGACAAAAGGTTATCAAAATACTCTAAATTCAATGCAAAACAAACCGTCAAATTGGGGTTTGTCACCATTGTAAGCCAATTCTTTGGGTTCGGGTTCATACTTTGATCATGGTTCCAAGTGATCCATGCATTAGCATAGAACTCTTGAACCATTAAGATTCTGACTTGTTGGATTGGGTTGGTGAGAGCTTTCCAACCTCTTCTTTGAATCTCATGTCGGATCTCTGGATATTCACCCTTTTTTAGCATGAAGGGGACTTCGGAAATCACTTTTTTCTTGGCCACAACTTCATAGAAGTGGTCTTGATGGACCTTTGAGATGAATCTCTCCATCTCCCATGACTCGGAGGTGGAAGCAATTGCCTTCCCTTTCCTCTTTCTAGAGGTTTCTCCAGCCTTAGGTGCCATTTATGGTTATGAAAAATAGAAAAGTAGAGATTTTTCCACACCAAACTGAAAAGGTTTGCTTGTCCTCGAGCAAAAGAAGAAAGAAAGGAGTAGAAGAAGAAAAAATGGAGGAGATGGAGGGTAGTGTTGGTTTCGGCCAAGGGGGAAAGAATTGTTTGTGACGTGTGAAAGTGAAGGGAGTAAGGAGGGGTATATATAGGGTAGGGGAGAGAGGGAATCCGTGTGAGAATGTGGGGGTTTGGGAGGGAAATGGTTTGAATTTGAATGGTAAGGTAGGTGGGGTTTATGATGGATAGATGTGAGTGGTGAAGAGAATATGGGGAAGAGGGTAGGATTTGATAGGTGAAGGGTATTTAGGGAAGAGTTATTGATGGGATTGGTTAAGGGTATTTGGGGAAGAGTGTTATGGAAAGGTGTGAAGAGGAGAGAAGAAGAGGTGGGGTAGGTGGGGATCCTGTGGGGTCCACAGATCCTGAGGTTTCAAGGAATTCTGCTCTCTGCACTATTCTGGCGTTCAAACGCCCTCTGTGTGCCAATTCTGGCATTAAACGCCAGCTCTGCTATCTTTCCTGGCATTAAACGCCATCCAGACACCCTTTTCTGGCGTTAAACGCCAGTCTGTTTGTCATTTCTGACGTTTAACGCCAGCCAGACGCCAAACACCCTTTTATGGCGTTAAACGCTCAGAGTGCTGCCCATTCTGGCATTTAACGCCCAGAATGCTGCTAGGCTGGGCGTTAAATGCCCATTCTGCTATCCTTACTGGCGTTTAAACGCCAATAAGCCTATCCTCCAGGGTGTTTTGTTTTTGAGGCTGTTTTTCATTTTGCTTTAATTTTGCAGCTGTTTTTATGACTTCACAAGATCATCTACCTAAAGAAAACATAGAATAAAAATGGAATATAAATAAATATAATTAATTAACATTGGGTTTCCTCCTAATAAGCGCTTCTTTAATGTCAATAGCTTGACAATGAGCTCTTAGAGAGCTTCACAGAGACTCGGAGCTTAATGGTG
Source organism: Arachis ipaensis (assembly GCF_059453495.1). Taxonomy (NCBI): domain Eukaryota; kingdom Viridiplantae; phylum Streptophyta; class Magnoliopsida; order Fabales; family Fabaceae; genus Arachis; species Arachis ipaensis. The sequence goes on along the minus strand of NC_142436.1, from coordinate 64,972,189 downwards.
GCCTCCCAACACCAAACTTAGAAGTTGAGTGTGGGGGCTCTGTTTGACTCTATACTAAGAGAAGCTTTTCATGCTTCCTCTCCATGGTTACAGAAGAAGATCCTTGAGCCTTAAACACAAGGTAGTCCTCATTCAGTTGAAGGACTAACTCTCCTCTGTCCACATCAATCACAGCTCTTGCTGTGACTAGGAAGGGTCTTCCAAGGATAATGGATTCATCCTCATTCTTCCCAATATCTAGGATTATGAAATCAGCAGGGATGTAAAAGCCTTCAACCTTCACTAAGACATCCTCTACAAGTCCATAAGCCTGTTTCCTTGAATTGTTTGCCATCTCTAGTGAGATTCTTGTAGCTTGTACCTCAAAGATCCCTAGTTTCTCCATTACAGAGAGTGGCATGAGGTTTATACTTGAACCAAGGTCACACAGAGCCTTCTTAAAGGTCATGGTGCCTAAGATGCAAGGTATTAAGAACTTTCCAGGATCCGATTTCTTCTGAGGTAATTTTGGTTGAACCAAGGTATTTAGTTCATTGATGAGCAATGGAGGTTCATCCTCCCAAGTCTCATTACCAAATAACTTGGCATTCAGCTTCATGATTGCAACTAGATATTGAGCAACTTGCTCTTCAATAATATCTTCATCTTCTTCAGAGGAAGAATACTCATCAGAGCTCATGAATGGCAACAGTAAGTTCAGTGGAATCTCTATGGTCTCTATATGAGCCTCAGATTCCTTTGGTTCCTCAATAGGGAACTCCTTAGTGGCTAGTGGACGTCCATTGAGGTCTTCTTCATTCGAAATCACTGTCTCTTCCTCCTCTCGAGGTTCGGCCATGTTGGGTATATTGATGGCCTTGCACTTTCTCTTTGGATTCTCTTCTATATTGCTTGGGAGAGTACTAGGAGGGATTTTAGTGACTCTTTTACTCAGTTGACCCACTTGTGCCTCCAAATTTCTGATGGAGGACCTTGTTTCAGTCTTGAAACTTAGAGTGGTCTTAGATAGATTAGAGACTATGGTTGCTAAGTTAGAGAGGCTCTGCTTAGAATTCTCTGTCTGTTGCTCAGAAGATGATGGAAAAGGCTTGCTATTGACAACCCTATTTCTCCCACCATTATTATTATTAAAACCCTGATTAGGCTTCTGTTGATCCTTCCATGAGAGATTAGGATGATTCCTCCATGAAGGATTAGAGGTGTTTCCATAGGATTCTCCCATGTAATTCACCTCTTCCATTGCAGGATTCTCAGGGTCATAGGCTTCTTCTTTAAAGGAAGCTTCTTTAGTACTGCCGGGTGTAGCTTGCATTCCAGTCAGACTCTGAGAAATCATATTGACTTGCTGAGTCAATATTTTATTCTGAACCAATATTGCATTCAGAGTATCAATCTCAAGAACTCTTTTCTTTTGAGTCATCCCATTATTCACAGGATTTCTTTCAGAAGTATACATGAACTAGTTATTTGTAACCATCTCAATGAGTTCCTGGGCTTCTGCAGGCATTTTCTTCAGATGAAGAGATCCACCAGCAGAGTGATCCAATGATATCTTGGACAATTCAGACAGACCATCATAGAATATAGATAAGATGCTCCATTCTGTAGACCTCGGAATTAACCCCATTGGTCTTAACAGTGTCACAGATTTGCAAAAATTCAGCTAAGAACTGATGAGGATCTTCCAATGGAAGTCCATGAAACTTGCAATTCTGCTGCATTAGAGAAACTAATTGAGGCTTAAGCTTAAAGTTGTTTGCTCCAATTGCAGGAATTGAGATGCTTCTTCCATAGAAGTCAGAAGTGGGTGCAGTAAAGTCACCAAGCATAATGGGTTGAGGGAATAGGCATTGTTAGTGGAAAGGAAGTAATTAATTGGGGTTTATCAGGACCGATGCTTCGGGCTTCTGGAATATAATGGGATCTGCGTAAAGTTGAAAATTATGAGTGTTAAAACTAATTTCAGTTAAAAATAACTTTTGATAAAATATATCCATGTTCTCTTCAAAATAACTAGTTTTTTGAATACTAGAAAGAAGGAGACCATGAATCTTATTTATCCAAATATCATCTTTTTTTATAAGTTTTATTATTAATTAAGGATAACAAAAAATTGTCCATTCGGCCACAACAGGGTCCATTCAAGAAAGGATCATATAGTTTAGGTAAGTTTTTTGTTTGAGTCTCTTCATTGCATAATCTAATTCGTTTTTGGAATATATCCAATGGCATAAATTCCTTATCTAGAACTTCCGACCTGTTTAGAATTTCATTGCTTAGTTTTTTTTTCTTCATTTTGAGAGTTCCAATAATTATTCAATTCATCATAGAAGACTTGCATCTCCACCATTGTTGTTATTTTTGGCTGCCATGTCTTCTTCTTTTTCAAAAATTTTTGTTAGGTCCTCTCCAGAGTGTTGTGCTTTAGCTTCTCTTAGCTTCCTCTTCAGAGTCCTTTCAGGTTCAGGATCAGCTTCAACAAGAATGTTCTTATCCTTATTCCTACTCATATGAAAAAGAAGAGAACAGAAAAGAAGAGAAATCCTCTATGTCACAGTATAGAGATTCCTTTATGTGAGTACAAGAATAGAGGAATAGAATGAAGAAGGGAGAAGAAGAAGAATTCGAACACAGAGAGAGAGAGAGGGTTCGAATTATAAGAAGAAGAGAAGTGTTAGTAATTTAAATAAATAAATAAATAGAAAGAGATGAGAGAGAGAATGTATTCGAATTTTTAATTAAAAAGAAAAGAAAAATATTTTTGTTTTTATTTTAATTATTAGTTAGAATTCAAATTTAAGAAAAGAAATAAAATAAAATTAGAATTTAAAACAATTAGTTAATTAAAAAGAATTTTGAAAAAGAGGTTAGTGATTTTCGAAAATTAGAGAGAGAAAAGTAGTTAGGTGGTTTTGAAAAAGATAAGAAATAGTAAACTTTTAAAATTAAAACAAAAAGTCAAGTAGTTAATTGAAAAAGATTTGAAAATCAATTTTGAAAAGATAAGAGGTTAGAAAAAGATTTGAAATTAAGTTTTGAAAAAGATATGATTGAAATCTATTTTGAAAAAGATTTGAAAAGGAAATTAAAAAGATTTAATTTTTGAAATTAAAGTTGATTACTTGACTAACAAGAAACTAAAAGATATGATTCTAGAATTTAAAGATTGATCCTTTCTTAATAGGCAAGTAACAACTTAAAAATTTTTTAATCAAAACATTAATTGTTAGCATTAATTTCGAAAATCATGCAAGAAAAATAAGAAAAAGATTTTGAAAATTAATTTTTCGGAATTTTCGAAAAACATGAAAGAAAAATGAAAAAAGATTTGATTTTTGAAAAAAATTTGAAAAGATAGAAATTTTTTTTAATTTGAAATTTTGACTTGACTAACAAGAGACAACTAAAATTTTTAAAAATTTTTGACCAAATCAATTCAAAATTTCAAAAATTATGAGCAAAATAAGGGAAAGATATTATTTTTCATTTTTTTTGAATTAATGTAGAGAGAAAAAACAAAACAATGACACAACCTAAGAAATTAAGATCAAAACAAATAATGCATGCAAGAACACTTTGAATGTCAAGATGAACACCAAGAACACTTTGAAGATCAAGATGAACATCAAGAACATATTTTTGAAAATTTTTAAGAAAAGAAAGATATGCAAGACACCAAACTTAAAAATTTTTAAACTTTAGACACTAATAATTTGAAAATGCATAAGAAAAACAAGAAAAGACACAAAACAAGAAAAAATAAAGATCAAACAAGGAAAATCATCAAGAACAACTTGAAGATCACATGATGAATTTTCGAAAATTTAAAGAAAATTAAAAGCATGCAATTGACACCAAACTTAAAATTTGACACACTACTCAAACAAGAAACACAAAATATTTTTGGTTTTATGATTTTATTAATTTTTTTGTAATTTTTCAAAAATTATTTGGAAAAAGAAATAAAGAGATACAACATTTTTAATAAGAATTTCAGGAATCTTGCAATATTAATCTAAAGCTTCGGTCCAAAAGAATTAGACATGGCCAAATGGCCAGCCAAGCTTTAGCAGAGCATTACATACAACAGCGAAATTGATGGGAACCAAAAAGCTCCTGCAAAGATAAGTGGAAATCCCGGTCCAAAAGATTAGACATGGCTTAATAGCCAGCCAGACTTCAACATATCTTATGAAACTCTAGAATTCATTCTTAAAAATTCTGAAGAACAAATATTTTTTTATTTTTTTCAAAAATAAAATTAAAAAGCTTAAACATAAAATAAAATTACCTAATCTAAGCAACAAGATGAACCGTCAGTTGTCCAAACTCGAACAATCCCCGGCAACGGCGCCAAAAACTTGGTGTACGAAATTGTGATTCACACTTTTCACAATTCCGCACAACTAACCAACAAGTACACTGGGTCATCCAAGTAATACCTTACGTGAGTAAGGGTCGATCCCACGGAGATTGTCGGCTTGAAGTAAGCTATGGTCATCCTGTAAATCTTAGTCAGGCGGATTCAAATGGTTATGAGCTTTTGATAATTAAAAGATAAATAAAACGTAAATTAAAATAAGATACTTATGTAATTCATTGGTGGGAATTTCAGATAAGCGTTTGGAGATGCCTTGTTGTGTCTGAACCTCTGCTTTCCTATTGCCTTCTTCCAACCATGCGTGCTCCCTTCCATGGCAAGCTGTATGATCCTCTCGGATGAAAAATATCATGTACAGCTACCGCACGGCTAATCATCTGTCGGTTCCCGCTAGCGTCAAAATAGGACCCTTATCCTTTTGCACACTGTCACTGCGCTCAACATTCGTAGGTTTGAAGCTCGTCACAGTCATCCCTTCCCAGATCCTACTCGAAATACCACAGACAAGGTTTAGACTTTCCGGATCTCAGAAATGCTGCCAATAATTCTAGTCTATACCACGAAGATACTAATCTCACGGACTCAGTCTGTGTATTAGATATCCAAGAGAATATACTCTGGCTGTCGTCCAATGACTACGTTGAACATCATGTAGACCGCTTTGTGGTTGTCAGGCATGCGGATCTTGGCTAAGCGAGTAACGAAGATTGGGTGATTGTCACGGGTCACCCCTTCATTCTGACTTAACTGAATTAAGTACGAGAGTATATCCTGGAGAAGAAGTAGGCGTGAATTGAATAGAAAAACAATAGTACTTGTATTAATTCATGAAGAACAGCAAAGCTCCACACCTTAATCTATGGGGCGTAGAAACTCCACCGTTGAAAATACATAAGTGAAAAAGGTCTAGGCATGGCCATGAGGTTAGCCCCCAAAACGTGAACAATGGTCTCCAAAGTATTCCAAAGATCTAAAGTGATCAAAAGATATAAAATAAATCTCTAAAAGTAGTTTTTATACTGAACTAGTAACCTAGGTTTACAAAAAATGAGTAACTAAGTGCAGATAGTGCAGAAATCCACTTCTGGGACCCACTTGGTGTGTACTTGGGCTGAGCATTGAAGATTTCACGTGCATAGGCTGTTCCTGGAGTTAAACGCCAGCTTGGGTGCCAGTTTGGGCGTTTAACTCCAATTCTAGTGCCAGTTTGGGCGTTTTATGCCAAGATGTTTTAGGCTGGCTTTGGACACCAGTTTGGGTCATCAAATCTCGGGCAAAGTATGGACTATTAAATATTGCTAGAAATCCCAGGATGTCTACTTTCCAACGCAATTGAGAGCGCACCAATTAAGCTTCTGTAACTCCAGAAAATCCACTTCGAGTGCAGGAGGGTCAGAATCCAACAGCATCTGCAGTCCTTTTTCAGCCTCTGAATCAGATTTTTGCTCAGGTCCTCCAATTTCAGCCAGAAAATACCTGAAATCACAGAAAAACACAAAAACTCATAGTAAAGTCCAGAAATATAATTTTTGAATAAAAACTAATAAAAAATATAATAAAAAGTAATTAAAACATACTAAAAACTATGTAAAAATAATGCCAAAAAGGGTATAAATTATCTGCTCATCACGCGTGCGCGTCCTTTTGCTTCCAAGACCACCCACGCGTACGCGTGGGCGACGCGTACGCGTGGGCGACGCATACGTGTCGCATGGCGAATACAGTTCTCACGCGCACGCGTGCCTTGCGCGCGCGCGTCGCGTCCCGCTTTTCATTCCCTTCTCCTTTCTTCCTTCATTCTTCTTATTGCATTTAATTACTTTTCTTTCTTCAATTTTTCTCTTTCATGCTTAGCTATTTATGGTTTCTTTTTCATTCTTTTTTTTTCTTCATGCATTTTTATGTTGGTGTTGGAGCTTTATTTGGGTCTTATATTGTTATACTTGAGCTTGTGGATATCGTCAAGAGTGATTTGATAATTAATATTAATTTTTGGATTGCATGCATGTTAGAGTTCTTACTTTCCTTAACATATTTTACATGCATACCAAGTGTTTGTGAAAAGCCCGTATAGCATTATGAATTCTTACTTATTCTATCCTTTCACTCTAATGCCTGTTTTTCACAAAACCCTTCCAAAATTTTATTAATATAATTGTCAATACAAACGTTATTGTTAGTTTGTTACGACTGATAATACATTTTGGCTTTTAATGCTTGATCTACACTACTCATGCCTTTGCCAACATGCCAATAAACATCTTGCATTTAATTGCCTCAATATATCATGCTATGTTTCCATTGATGTCCTAATTACATGGAGTCGCGACCATGTGTTAACGACATTCTTCTTTACCTTGGCATGATTATCACTCGTATTGCCCTCTTCCTTGCTCTATCCCTTTGAATTCATGCCCTTTTCTCTTCTCCCTTTTCAGGATGGCCACCAGAAAGGGTGCAGAGAGAACCTCTAACAAGTCACCGGTAAGGAGGAGAACGAAAAGTACAAGCATCTCCAACAAATCAGGTGCTCCTTCAGATACTTCAGAGGTTGGACCGGCTTGACCGGCAGGCAAAACAAATTGAGCGCCGTAACAAGTGCCGATTTACATACCTCAAGGAGATGATTGTTGGCAACCACCCACCTGAAGAAGAACCAGACACTCCAAACTCCAACTTACCTACCAGCACCGGGAGCCATGACAATCCCGACTGTGGAGATGCTGTTACCAACCCCCCTTTGTTCCTGACTGATGACACCGAGGATGGTGCCAAGCTTTAAGTGTGAGGAGGTCGGTCAGTACCTGACTTCTGGAGGTAATTGTTTTTCTCAATACCAATAGGTTATTTTTCTTTTGTTAGGATAGGATAGATTGCATAGTAATAAGTGTTTGCATGTATGTTCTACTTGGTTGAAAAATAATAAGTTTCTTTTTAAGACCCTATTTTTGAAAATAAAAAATTTCACTAATTCAAATTAAAATTTTGTGTTAAATTTGTTTGAAGACTATAAATTGGAACATAAATTATAACAAAGAACACACAACCTGTGAGATTTGAGCTTAATTATATGGTTACATTATTTAACCATAATATTTTATTCTTGTGTGTTTTCTTCTCTATGGCTGCAATCTTTACTTTGTTTCATTCTATATGTCCAATGTTTAGTGTATTTACATGTTTGCATATGATTGAGGCTATTAATTGTTATTAGCTCACTTATCCCAAACAACCTACCCTTTCAATCACCTTTGTTTGCCACCTTGAGCCTTTTAATCCCCGTTTATTCTATATTTTACCACATCATTAGCCTTAAACAGAAAAACAAATTAATTACTCCAAATTGAATCTTTGGTTAGCTTAAGTTAGAGATTGTATCAATTAAGTGTGGGGAACTGTGGAAATTGGGTTGATGAAAATGTATAATGTTTCATTGACAAAATATTAGGAATTTGGGTACCTACTCATGTGAGACCAGAAAAAATTAAAAATCCATGTGCATTGATATGTTATGTTTACTTTTATATTTTTAATCAATAGAAAAAAAAAGAAGAAAAAAAAGGAAAAAGAAAAAAATAATAATAATAATAATAATAATAATAATAATAATAATAATAATAATAATAATAATAATAATAATAATAATAATAATAATAATAAAATATTCAATTAAATAAATAAATAAGGGGACAAAATTACCCCAATGTTAAGCTAATGAAAAATCAATGCATAGGTGATACAAATTAAAAGAAGAGTTGATGCATGAGTATGTAATGCAAAAGTGGGAATTTTAGGTAGCTAGGTATAATTTTAGAAGTTATATAGAGTGTGTATAGGTGAGAGCTTAGGTTAATCAAAGATTCATATTTTAGCTCACTTGGCCATACATGTACCCTTACCTTTACCGTAGCCCCATTACAACCTTGAAAAGACCTTATGATGTTTGTATTGGTATAATAAATATTTGTTGATTGGTTAGATGAAGAATAAAGTTTAGAAAGCATGATTAGAGAAGAGTAGAGTGATTCACCTTAGACACTTGAGATATTAGAGTGCATATACACTACAAGTGAGGGTTCAATGCTTGATTCTATGTTCCCTGCTTTCATGAGCTATCTTCTTACAATTTTACTTGTCTTTTATTGTATAATTTGAATTAGTGAAATCTGATTTATGTTTGTCTTGGAGAACTTATTTGCTTTTAACCAAGTAGACAGAATCATCATAGCATATAGTTGCATTCATAGGTTGCATCTCATGAGTCTTACTTTCCCCATTCATTCTTTATAGCTTCTCTTGAGCTTAGCATGAGGACATGCTAATGTTTAAGTGTAGGGAGTTTGATAAACCACTATTTTATGGTATATCTTGTTCTAATTTAAGTGGTTTTTATCAACTCTTTACTCACGTATTCATATAAATTACATGGTTTTACATTTTTCTTCCTAATTTTGTTCTATAATTGGAAACTGCTTCCCAAGCCTTTAAATTACCAAAAATTAATTCCCCTTTATACTATTCGATGATGTGATATGTGTGTTAAGTGACTTCAGGCTCTATAGGGCAGGAATGGCTTAGAGGATGGAAAGGAAGCATGCAAAAGTGGAAGGAATACAAGAAGTTGAAGGAGTTGCTAAGTTGTCCAACCTGACCTCTTTGCATTCAATCGACCATAACTTGAGCTACAGAGGTCCAAATGAGGTGGTTTTAGTTGCGTTGGAAAGCTAACATCTGGGGCTTCGAAATGATATATAATTTGCCATAGTTTCCCTGAATATAAGTGATGTGCACGCGTGAATCCACGCGCACGCATGGATCTGCGCAAATCCAGCGACCTGTACGTTTCTGAATTCGCCCCCAGCGATTTCTGGGCTGTTTCTGACCTAGTTTTTGGCCCAAAAAACACAGATTAGAGGCTATAAAGTGGGAAAATCTATTCATTCATAAAGACAACATCAATTATTCACAATTTTTTATTTTAGATGTAGTTTTCTAGAGCGAGAGGTTCTCTCCTCTCTCTAGGTTTTAGGATATAGGATGTAGGATTTCTCTTAATTTTAGGATTGCTTCTTCTCAATTCCAGGTTTAATGTTCCTTTAATTTAACTTCTCTTCTACATTTATTTGTTCTAGTACTCTGGTTTATTTATTTTTCTTATTAATTCTCTTCTTATCCAATTTGTTTTATGAACCTTCCAATGTTAGATTTGATTTTATATTTAATGCAATTTGAGGTATTTCAGATTTATGATTTTAATTTATCTTTTTACATTCTTAGCTTTGGTTGAGTAATTGGTAACACTTGAGTTATCAAACTCCCTTGTTGATTGATAATTGGGATTTGCTGGTTGATTTGGATTCCTCTAAAGCTAGTCTTTCTTTAGGAGTTGACTAGGACTTGAGGAATCCCATTGATTAGTCCACTTGACTTTTCTTTATTTAGTAAGGGTTAACTAAGTGGGAGTAAGGAACAATTCTCATCACAAGTGATAAGGATAACTAGGATGGGATTTCCAGTTCTCATACCTTGCAAGGGTTTTCATGATTGTTAATTTACTTTCTTGCCAATTTATTTCCTCATTCCCTAATTCAAAAACCCAAAAAGATACTTTTCCATAACCAATAATAAATCATACCTCCCTGCAATTCCTTGAGAGACGACCCGAGGTCTAAATACTTCGGTTATCAATTTTATTAGGGGTTTGTTACTTGCGACAACCAAATTTTTGTACGAAAGGATTCTTTGTTGGTTTAGAAACTATACTTTCGACGAGAATTTATTTGTGAAATTTCTTTACCGACAGAAATCAGTTCGTCAGCATCTCCTATTTAAAGAGGAGATCACCTAGGTCTAGGGGACGTACAGAATATTACTTTTAGACCTTAGTTTTCTTTGTAAATTATAAGTAACTAAACCTCATAGGTTAAGGTTAGGAGTTCTGATGATTCCTATGGATTAATAATATTACTATTTCTATTTCAATATATGCTTGATTCCATTCTATTATGTATTGTCGTTCTTCATCCAAATGAGATTAGGTATGTCCCTTATTCTACATGAGTTCTTGTGATACCCAGAAAAGTTCACTTGAGCTAAAGCTTGAGAATACATCACCTGAACCAATAATTCATATGGGCTAATCGAGGATATGTGACATATAATCTGGTTAGTTATGGATGATGAGGTTTCTGTGGCGCTAAGACTAGAATCATTGAGCTTCATTCTTTGATCTGGAAGATCTGACCTTGTCTGTGGCGTTATGAGTAGGATCACAAAGGAGAATGAATTGCATGAGCTTCACCCTCATTCATATTGAATGACCATTGACAACGGCATTTGATATGAATTAGAGCAGATTAACTTGATGAGAGGCAAGAATTAAGCACTTACAGCTTTGCCATAGAATGAATCATTCATTGTTAAAGTAGTCTATAAGAAGTATTAATCCAGAAAGATAAAGCATCTCTAAAGCCTTAACTGATTTCTTGTTATTGTTTCTATGTTAATTCATTATTTCTTTCCTTACTATTTATTTTATACGCCTACAACAACAACCACTATCTTTCTATTCGCCTGACTAAGATCTACAGGATAACCATTGATTGCTCAATCCAACAATCCTTGTGGGATCGACCTCACTCACCTAAGGTATTACTTAGACGACCCGGTGCACTTGCTAGTGAAGTTGTGCGAGTTCAATTTCGTGCACCAGGGGGGTTGTATTACGTACACTTCTCTATTAATAAATCTATTCAAAAAGACACACTTAACATTCATTTGGAAAAGCTTAAACCTTTTGTGAGCTGCATATGCAAGTAATAACATTATTACTTCCATTCTAGCAACCGGAGCAAATGACTTATCAAAGTCAATGCCCTCTTCTTGGTCATACCCTTGATTTACTAGTCTAGCTTTGTTTCTAACAACACTACCATCTCACCCAATTTTTTTAAAGATCCATTTAGTATTTGTTACCTTCTTACCATTCGGATTAGGCACCAAAGTCCAAACCTCATTCTTTTCAAATTGGACCAATTCTTCTTCAATTGCCTTGATCCAAGAAGGATCATCAAGGGCTTCCTTCTCATTTTGGGGTTCCACTTGTGATATGAGAGCAAGATTATTGAGTTCCGCCCTTTTTCTACTTTAGGATCTTGTGGTAACTCTATGAGATGGATCTCCAATAATAAATTCATATGGATAGTTCTTCAAGAACTTCTATTCTCTGGGTTTTGGTGAAGTAATCTCAGGTTGGGTATGATTGAGTTTTGCAATGTTGAGATTTCTAGAATTCTCTACTTCTGTAGGAGACAAAACAGAATTATCCCCTGCATTTTGTTCTATAGAATCAGGAACAACATTTTCCAATGTGGGTTCTGATTTGTCTTCACTTTGATTCTTTTCAGAGCTTCATTCAGTTTTAATTCCTGCATCATTTTCCTCAATAATACTTGAAATAGAGTTAGAGTCACAAAATGTAACATGTATAGACTCCTTTATGATTCTATGTTCCTTGAGGTAAACCCTATATGCTTTACAAGTGGTTGAATAACCAACAAAAACCCCTTCAAAAGATTTTGGATCAAACTTTCCAAGATTGTCTTTAGTATTTAAAACAAAGTATTTGCATCCAAAAATATGAAAATACTTAAGGTTGGGTGGTATTCCTTTCCAAAGCTCATATGGTGTTTTCTTTAAAACTTTTCAAATGATGGTGCAGTTTAAAATATAACAAGCAGTGTTTACTACTTTAGCCCAAAGGAATTTTGAAATTTTATTTTCACAAAGTATTGCCTTAGCCATTTTTTGAAGGCTTCTATTTCTCCTTTCAACAGCCTCATTTTGTTGAGGTGTTCTAGGACATGAAAAATTATGAGAAATACCAAAATCATCACAAAATGATTCAAAATCTTGGTTTTCAAATTATTTTCCATGATCACTTCTTATGGAAATTATTTCCAAATCTTTTTCATTTTGAATCTTTTTGCATAGGGTTGAAAAAGCAAAGAAAGCATCATTCTTATGAGCTAAGAAAAGAACCCATCCAAATCTAGTATAATCATCAACCATTACCAAACCATGGTGTTTACCACCTAGGCTTTGAGTCCTAGTAGGACCAAAGAGATCAATATGTAGCATTTCTAATGGTCTTTTGGTCAAGATGTCATCCTTGGGCTTAAAAGAGCTTTTGGTCTGTTTATCCAATTGCCAAACATCACAGGAAATGTCTTTGTCAAATTTAATCTTTGGAAGACCTCTAACCAAATTCTTTTTCAAAATCTTAGAAATTTGAAACATGCTAGCATGTCCCAATTTTTTATGCCATAACCATTTTTCAGATTCAATGGAAGTAAAACATGATACATTTTGTTCTTTTAGTTCCTCCAAGGCGAGTCCATACACATTATTGCATCTTTTAGTTATAAACATAGTTTCACTAGAATTTTCATACACAACTAAGCATTCCAATCTTTTGAAAATAACCAAATAACCTAAATCACATAATTGGCTAATGCTCAGAAGATTATGTTTTAATCCATCAACTAAGAATACATCATTAATGAAGGTGGAGAAACTCTTACCAACCTTACCTATGGCTATAATCTTTTCTTTTCCATTGTCACCGAAAGTCACAAAGCCTCCATCATATTTGTCAAGCTTGATGAAGAATGTGGATCTTCCGGTCATGTGTCTAGAACATCCGCTATCTAAGTACCACATGTCATTCTTCTTCTTAGATGCTAGCCAAAACTGCACAATACTTTAAGTGACCTTAGATATCCAAATCATTTTGGATCCTTTAATGTTAAACCTTCTTTGTTTCCCAAGAGCATTGTATTTGCTAATCACTTTGTAAACTTTATCACCAATTTTTCTTTCAAAAATGAAATATTGAATCGATAAATGACCAACATTATTGCATGTATGACATAAATTTTTGCTTGTAGATTTTTTAATGTGATTAGGGTTTTGAAAGCTCAAATTTTTGGATGTTGAGGCTTCATTTTCAAAGTATGATTTTTCAAAAACATATTGAGATTTTCCTTTATACCCTAATCCAGCCTTCACAAACAAAGGTCTTTGACTAGTTAATAATTTATCCAAATTTTCATAATTTTGGGCAAATTTATCTAGTATTGATTTAATCCCTTAATCATATTATGCAATTTTTTATTTTCTTCAATGCAATTTAAGTAGGCAACAACAGAATTCTTTCCATCAAGACTTTTGATTTCAGATTTAAGCTGCTTGTTTTCTTCAACAAGATCAACTGTGGTTTCGGCTTCTCTTAATTTTCTTTGGGAAAAGCATTTTCTGCCTTTAAGATGTCATTTTCATATTTAAGTTCATGGCATTGATTCAAAAAAATTTTTTATTTTCTCAATAAGATCATCAATTATAAGATGGAGTTCTTCATTAGAGGGTTCAAGAAAGATTACCTCATTGTTGTGACTGTGGTCCGCCATTAAACATGCTTGAGAGTTGTTGTCTGATTCTTTATCCTCCTCAATGTCATTTTCCAGATTTTCCCAAGAAGCCATGAGTCCTTTCTTCTTGTCCCTTCGAGACTTGTCTTCCTTCTTGAGCTTGGGATAGTCATATTTGTATTGTCCTGCTTCTCTGCAATTGTGGTAAATGACCTTGCTAATGTCCTTCCTTGGTTCCTTTGAGCTACTTCCTCTGTTTCTTCCTTTTTGTCCATCAGCCTTTTAATTTTTCTAGCAAAAAACACAATCTCGTTATCTGATAAACAGTCACTGAATTCATCAACCAATGATTCAGTACAAGATAAGAGCCACTTCTTTCTTTTTTTTGTATTATTTTTTATGTGAGTGGTTTTCATAAGCTAGTAACTTTCCTCCCAGCTCATCATAGGTCATTTGACTTAGGTTACTGCTTTCAGAGATAACAGTAGCCTTAGTTTTCCACTCTTTAGTCAAGTTTCTCAAGACTTTCCTCACCAGCACTTGTCCAGAATGAGTAATTCCCATAGCATCCAAGCTATTAATGATGATAGAAAACTTCTCAAACATGTCATCAATTGATTATCTTTCCTTCATAGAAAATATTTCATATTCTTTGCTCAACATGTCAATCCTTGTTTCCTTTACTTGTATGATGCCCTCATGTGTAACCTAGAGCATATCTCAGATTTTCTTTGTTGTTTTACATCTTAAAACCTTCTGGTATTCCTCGAAACTGATTGCACAATTTATCATGTTGACTGTCTTAGCATTGAGTTTCACCTTTTTTGTCATCTTCATTCCACTCTGCTTTGGATTTGGGAGTAACAACACCATCGGTACTTGTTTTGGTTGGAATCTAAGGACCATTCATGATTATATTCTGGATATTGTAATCTATTGATTGAATAAAGAACTTCATTATTTTCTTCCAGTAGTTGTAGTTTTTCCTGTTAAAAAATAGAGGTCTGTTGTTTGATTGCTCTTAAGTCAGAGTATAAGCCACTGTGTCAGATCCCTTGTTGTTGGCCATCCAGATCTTTTCTCTAAGCTGTGAAGCTTGATTTCTTTGAGACCAAGTTCTGATACCAATTGATGGATATCAGTGGCTAAAAGAAGAGGGGTTGAATCTTGGCCTCTTTTGCTTTTTGCTTTCAAACTAGGATTCTGTTAAGATATTTTGAGTAAGAAACAATAAACACTTTGGTTTTGTCTCTTGACGCGATAGGAGCCAAAACAGAATTATGAGCAAGGTGTATTATAGTGAAGTATAGCTGGATAGAAGAATTAGGAGATATTTTTGTTTTGTCTCCTAAAGTGCAGAACCAGAAACAGAGAAGAGAAGAAGAAGTAACACGGCCATATATCTCGGTTCGGCTACTTAGTGCAATGTAGCCTACATCCAGTCTCCATCACAACAATGACGGAATTTCACTATCTTTCAACAAGATTACATTCACTAATTCTCCCTAGGATTCTATTCAATCCTATTTGGGACAAATCCAGTTTCTAACCCAAACTAGACTTGACTAGGAACATACCCTAGCTTTCAATAGCAAAGTGCTAACCCAAGTTGCAAGGAAATTCCCTCAGGATCATGACAACAAAATAGAAAAACTTACAAAGGATTTCTAAAATAAACATAGGCTTTTCTCCAAATCTAAGTCTCTTGCCATTTTCACTCAATGGCTTTTTCATACAATCCTCACTGTATTGCCTTTTTCCATTGAAAATAAAGAAAGACTAGACTGAGAAAATAAGATATTCAACGAGAACCATGAAGGAGAAGAATAAACAGCTCAGTGAGCTATGGGAATCTAAACGTTGTGCTCTCACTCCTTGCTCTAATATGTGGCTGCTCACCCCTTTAATAAAGGAATGAAGCTTCATAGGCTTGAAAGATGTCTTCAACACTTTGTTTGACTTCTTCCCCAAAATTAGTAGTAGCAGCGGCATTCACAGAGGTGAGATAGAGTATAAGTAGTTATTAGACAATGCATGCAACAATACTAATGAGCGGATAATTTATACCCTTTTTGGCATTGTTTTTACATAGTTTTTAGTATGTTTTAGTTACTTTTTATTATATTTTTATTAGTTTTTATGCAAAAATCACAATTCTGGACTTTACTATGAGTTTGTGTATTTTTCTGTAATTTCAGGTATTTTCTGGTTGAAATTGAGGAACCTGAGCAAAAATCTGATTCAGGGGCTGAGAAAGGACTAGTAGCTTTTTGCTCATCATATCATATCATCAAACTTAAATGGTTGCTTGTCCCCAAGCAACTAAAAACAAAATAGGATAAAAAGAAGAGAATATACAATAAATTTCAAAAATATCAATGAAGATTAGTTTCAACTAGATGAGTGGGACTAGTAGCTTTTTGCTTTTGAACAGTTTTGGCATCTCACTTTATCCTTTGAAGTTCAGAATGATTAGCATCCATAGGAACTCAGAATTCAGATAGTTTTATTGATTCTCCTAGTTTAGTTTGTTAATTCTTGAACACAGCTACTTTATGAGTCTTGGCCGTGACCCTAAGCATTTTGTTTTCCAGTATTACCACCGGATACACAAATGCCACAGACACATAACTAGGTGAACCTTTTCAGATTGTGACTCAGCTTTGCTAGAGTCCCCAGTTAGAGGTAACCAGAGCTCTTAAGCACACTCTTTTTGCTTTGGACCATGACTTTAACCGCTCAATCTCAAGTTTTTCACTTGACACCTTCACGCCACAAGCACATGGTTAGGGACAGCTTGATTTAGCCGCTTAGGCCAAGATTTCATTCTTTTGGGCCCTCCTATCCATTAATGCTCAAAGCCTTGGATCCTTTTTACCCTTGCCTTTTAGTTTAAAGGGTTATTGGCTTTTTCTGCTTGCTTTTTCTTTTTCTTTCTTTTTTTCTTTATTTTTCACTTTTTTTTCGCAAGCTTTGTGTTTTTCACTGCTTTTTCTTGATTCAAGAATCAATTTTATGATTTTTCAGATTATCAATAACATTTCTCTTTTTTCATTATTCTTTCAAGAGCCAACAATTTTAACATTCATAAAATTTACTATAAAAAATATGCATTGTTCAAGCATTCATTCAGAAAACAAAAAGTATTGCCACCACATCAAAATAATTAAACTAATTCCAAGATAAATTTCGAAATTATGCACTTCTTGTTCTTTTGCAAATAAAGACATTTTTTATTTAAGAAAGTTGAGAGATTCATGGAATTATTCATAGCTTTAAGAGATAGACTCTAAACACTAATGATCATGTAATGAAGACACAAACATAGTCAAAACATAAAGCATAAAAACTGAAAACAGAAAAGAAAATAAATAAGGAGATTAAAGAACGGGTCCACCTTAGTGATGGTGGCTTCTTCTTCCTCTTGAAGAACCAATGGAGTTTTTGAGCTCCTTTATGTCTCTTCCTTACCTTTGTTGCTCCTCTTCCTAGAGGTTTCTCCGGCCTTAGGTGCCATTAATGGTTATGGAAAGCAAAAAGTTGAGCTTTTCCACACCAAACTTAAAAGTTTTGCTCGTCTTCGAGCAAAATAAGATAGAAGGGAGTGGAAGAAGAATGATGGAATTCGTTTTTCTGAACGCCCAGAATGCTGCCCATTCTGGAGTTTAACACCCACTAGACACCCCTTTCTGGCGTTAAATGCCAGTCTGTCTGCCAATTCTGGCATTTAACGCCTAGAATGCTGCCAGACTGGGTGTTAAATGCCCATTCTTCTATCCTTACTGGCATTTAAACGCCAGTAAGCCTGCCCTCCAGGGTGTGCTGCTTTTAATGCTATTTTTGATTCTGCTTTAATTCTGCAGCTATTTTTATGACTCCACATGATCATCAGCCTACATAAAATAACAATAGAAAACATATAAATATAATAAAATTGGGTTGCCTCCCAATAAACGCTTCTTTACTGTCTTTAGTTGGACTTTTACTGAGCTTTTAATTTAGTCTCAGTTTTGAGCATTCTTGCACAACATTGCCTTCAAGATAATGTTTGACTCTCTGTCCGTTAACAATGAACATTTTATCAGAATCAATATCCTGAAGCTCTACATAACCATATGGTGACACACTTGTAATCACATATGGTTCTTTCCACTGGGATTTCAATTTCCCAGGGAACAATCTGAGCCTGGAGTTAAACAACAAGACCTTCTGTCCTGGCTCAAAGACTCTAGATGACAGCTTTCTGTCATGCCACTTTTTTGCTTTCTCTTTGTAAATTTTTGCATTTTCGAAAGCATTGAGTCTGAACTCCTCCAGCTCATTCAACTGGAGTAATCTCTTCTCTCCAGCTACCTTAGCATCAACGTTTAGGAACCTGGTTGCCCAGTAGGCCTTGTATTCCAGTTCCACTGGCAGATGACAGGATTTTCCATACACAACCTGGTATGGAGAGGTCCCTATAGGAGTCTTGAATGCAGTTCTATATGCCCACAGAGCATCATCCAGACTTCTTGCCCAATCCCTTATACGGGTACTTACAGTCCGTTCCAGGATTCGTTTTAGTTCTCTATTTGAGACTTCGGCTTGCCCATTTGTCTGTGGATGATATGGAGTTGTCACTTTATGGTTAATTCCATATCGGACCAGAGCAGATTCAAGCTGTTCATTGCAAAAATGAGTGCCTCCATCACTGATCAGTATCCTGGGGACACCGAACCTGCTGAAGATATGCTTCTGGAAGAACTTCATCACTGTCTTAGTATCATTAGTGGGTGTTGCAATTGCCTCTACCCATTTAGATACATAGTCTACTGCCACCAGAATATAAGTGTTTGAGTATGATGGTGGGAAAGGCCCCATGAAGTCAATACCCCATACATCAAACAACTCAACGTCTAAGATCCCTTGCTGAGGCATGGCATAACCGTGAGGCAGATTACTAACTCTCTGGCAACTGCCACAGTTACGTACAAATTCTCGGGAGTCTCTATAAAGAGTAGGCCAGTAGAAGCCTGATGGGATATTTTAGCGGAGAAACGAATTTCTCCAAAACACTCAAACTTAACCGGCAAGTGCACCGGGTCGCATCAAGTAATAATAACTCACGGGAGTGAGGTCGATCCCACAGGGATTGAAGGATTGAGCAATTTTAGTTTAGTGGTTGATTTAGTCAAGCGAATCAAGATTTGGTTGAGAGATTTGTGATTTGCAGAATTTAAATTGCATAGAAAGTAAAGGAAATGGGTGAATTGCATGAAATTAAAGAGAACTGGAATTTAAAGTGCTGAATCTTAAAGAGCAAGAAATTAAATGGCAGAAACTTAGAACGCAAGAAATGTAAATTACAGAATCTTAAAGTGCAAGAAATGTAAATGGCTTGAATTGTAAAGGGAATTGGGAGTTGGATTTGCAAAAATTAAACAAGGAAAAGTAAATTGCAACAAACAGAGAAGTAAAGGATGTCTTGAATCAAACCGGATCTTAAAACAGAAATGTAAATAAGCATGAAAACAGTAAACAGAGGATGTAAATGGGAAATCCGGATCTCAGGACCCAAGAGACTAGAAAACCAAGTCTAGATCTCAATGCCTTCCTAGATCCAACAAGAACAATTGCAAAGGAAATTGTAAATTGCAAAGAAAGTGGATGAAGAACAATGAACCGAAACTGAAATTCAATTAAGCAGAAAATTAAACAAGATCCCAAGGTGAGATTGAAACAGAATTTCTTCAATTCTCCACCCAAAATCCAAGACAAGAAAAGTAAAGAGTGCTGGGCAAGAACAAGGAAGAAGAGAGATCAATTCTCCTCCCAAATTCTCTTGAATTAGAACAACAATGCTAAGAAATGTAAAAGTGAGCTCTCCGAAAACTCTCTATGAAAACTCCAAAGGAAAGCTCCTTTAAAACTTAAATTCTAATCTATTTATACACTTTCTTCAAATGGTCTTCAAGCCTTCAATTGGGCCTTTTCTCTTGGTGGAATTGGGTTGAGAGAGGCCTTGGTTAATTGCTCTTGGAGTTTGGAGAAGAACCGATTTGAACCGGGTTGGAATCATGAAAGCTTGAGTAAAAGTTGGAGTAAAAGTTAGGGTCTAACTTTTGCTCCAACTTTTCACATCAGCACCCTTGTTTTGCTGATACCAACGTTGGGGCAAAAGTTAGGGGTCTAACTTTTGCTCCAACGTTGGCCTCCCCTTAGTTATTCATGGCGCCAACGTTAGCCAGAAAGTTAGGGGCTAACGTTGGCGTAAACTTTTGCTAGCCCAGGGAGTTTTTCAGGCGCCAACGTTAGCCAAAAAGTTAGGGGTCTAACTTTTGGTCCAACTTTTGCCCAAAAGTTAGCTAGAAAGTTAGGGGCTAATTTTTGCTCCAGCTTTTGCCCAAAAGTTAGCCAAAAAGTTAGCCAAAAAGTTAGGGGCTAACTTTTGGTCCAGCTTTTGCTTCCTGGTTCATAATTAATCCAAGACTCAAGTCATTCCTCCTAGCCATTCCTTCTTGCATCAACCTTTCTCCAAGCTTTCTTCACCTATCATTAATCAACCAAACACATCAAAGCTATGCTCAAAATCATGAGATATTCATTCTTTCATAATATATGACAATTATAGCATAAAACCTCATGAAATAGCATGAATTCATACATGGTTGATTAAATCAAAGGAAACATGAAAATCTACCCAATTGGCTTGCTTTTGGCTCAAGAAAGTGCATAATTCAATTGAAAACAAAAGAAAAAGGCTAGTGAAACTAGGCTAAGATGACTTGTCATCACAACACCAAACTTAAAGCTTGCTTGTCCCCAAGCAAGAAATGATTTATTGAGAAGAAAGAATGAAATGGGAGAGGATGTTCATGCTAGTAGAGTGTTATTGATAGTTCATGGGATTTTATGTGGATATGTACACACTCACCTCTTATTGACTCTTAAGCCTAGAAAGCCTCTTCCAAGCTTCAAGTAACATACTGCTATGACCTCTCATTATTCCTTTATCCTTGGCTATTATCTTGTTCATGAGCTTTATTTGAGTGTCATGTGTAGCAAGTTCATTTCCTTTTCTTTATACTTGACACATTATTCACTATAGACACTTGGCTCACATTCCTTCTTAGAACATTGATGCCCAACACCTCTTTGGGCTACTAAATGCCTTGTAGTTAGGTTGCTCTTGATAGTGGACTTTCAGCTGATGATCCCGGGTTAGTTAACCCAAGTCATCAAGTGTTGATGCACTCCAAAGAGCTTAATAATCCAAGCAGATCCTAATACAAAGACACCACAGGCATATATTCTAAGGTTCAAGCTATTGGTGTCTAGCTTTGTTTCTTTTTGTTTTTCTTTTGTTCTGCCACTTCTTGGCTATTTCTTTTTCTCCCCTTTTTTTCTTTCTTTTTGTTTTTCTTTCTAACCAAGGATTTTTTTTCAATTGAGATTCATAGACAGTAGCTACTTTCTACTTAAGAGGAGACATCCTAGTGTTCTTATTCATTAAAAGTGAGCTATCATACAATCACACATACATACCACCACTTACTTTTATTGTACTTCTATCTAACAGAGAACTATCTCACTTCACATTCAAACATTTCTTTTATTGAATTGAAAATGCAGGGGACAAAGCATGCTTTTTGTTAAGTGAAAGTGAACACACAAGCACACACTTAAGCTAGCATACTTATTTCAACTAGAACACTCAAGATGCAAAATGACTAAACTAACAGTTACTGTTGCAATGGTAACACTCAAACTTCCAAATTAAAACAGTTCAATGCTGATAGAATTAAGTGACAATACAACCTCTTGGTGGCTTCTTCTTCTTACTCTCAGCTGATGGTATGTAACCCTTCCAAGAGAGTGATTGAATTCCTATAAAGTTCATGGAAGTTGCTTGTTTCTCAAGCCCTTAGGTAACTTGTTAGTGTGCAGGATTTTCTTGTAGGCTTTTGAACTTACTTTGGTGTGTGAACACCAAACTTAGTTCCTTGCCACCTTTCTCATGCATCAAAATAACTATATGTGAAATCCTCCTATCTTTGTTAAAGACAATAAAAACTAGAAAAACTAAAAAGGAAACAATTGGTTAATTAGTTTATCTGATTACTTGGAGCTAGCAGCCATGTATGTAGAAGGTGAGAATGTGCTTTTAAATGAGAATTTGGTGGAACACCAAACTTAGAATCTTTCATTCTCTCTTAATTTATTTTAGTGTGCAACACCAAACTTAGCTCCTTGCAATATAGATAAGTCTAATTAACCCTTTTATTGAAATAGCTATGAAAAGTGAACTACCTCAGGTTGGGTTGCCTCCCAACAAGCGCTCTTTTAATGTCATTAGCTTGACATCTTGTTCTTTGATCATGGAGGTTGAAAATCATAGTGCCTCAGCTTTTCTCCTCTTACTGTGAACTTTCTTCCAGTCTCCTCTTTGATGATCTCTAGGTGTTCAAGTGAAAGGATCCGGTTCACAGTATAGTATTCAGATGATTGTGGGGACACCTTCATCGGTTGGGTGTTTAACACTACTTTATCCCCTGGCGAAAAGCCTTCAGTAGGGATCTTCTTGTTTCTCTACCCTCTTGGCCTCTTCTTCTTTTCTTTCTTAAAAGATACTCCCTGCCTTGGTGGTTCTTTATCTGGAGTGTTGAGGTTCTCATCTGGGGGTTTTGGATCTATTCCCTCCTTGATTTCTTTAGTCTGTTGCACCATCTCTACTTCTTTCAAGCATGGATTTAGAAGTCTTTGAGTTAACTCATTGAATGCCTCCTTCAAGCTTTGATCCCTGGCTTTATCCTCCATACAATCTTCTTCTTGAGTGGGCTCATGCAGAGTTTTAAAAACATGGAATGCTAGGTGCTCATCATGCACTCTCAGCAACAATTCCCCTTTTTCAACATCTATCAATGCTCTGCCCGTAGCCAGGAAAGGCCTCCCTAGAATGATGGGGGTGTTAGGGTCCTCCTCCATATCCAGGATGACAAAATCAGCTGGGAGAAGGAATTTCCCCACTTTTACCAGTACATTCTCTACAACTCCAACTGCTTGCTGGATGGATTTGTCAGCCATTTGAAGGAGTATTCGTGTGGATTTCAGTTCACAAATTCGAAGTTTCCTCATTAGAGACAAAGGCATCAAGTTTATGCTTGCACCAAGGTCACAGAATGACTTTTCAATTGTTATGTCTCCTATGGTGCAAGGTATATAAAAACTCCCAGGATCATCTTTCTTCTCTGGTAACTCTCTTTGGAGAATAGCACTACATTCTATTGTCATCTCAACAATTTGTCCTTCTTTTAGGGACTTTTTCTTTGTCAGCACTTCCTTCATAAATTTAGCATATACTGGCATCTGTTCAAGTGCTTCTAAGAAAGGAATATTGATGCTGAGGGTCTTGAATATGTCCAGGAACTTTGAGTATTGCTTATCCTCATTCTCTTTTTTGAACCTCTAAGGGTATGGAAGTTTGGGGATATGTGGCTTCACCCTTTCCTTCTTCTCTTGTAGTTGTGTTTCAAGGATGTCCTTATCTCTCTTTGAACTTTTTGCATTCTTGATTTTCTGATCCTCTTCACTTCTCTCTTCTGTCTCTTCTTGTGGAACTTTTCTGTTGTGTTCTTCCTGATTGATGGCTTTCTTCTCACTTTCCACTATGATTGCTTTGCACTCCTCCCACTTTGTAGCTTTTCCTTTGTCCTTTGGATTGGAGATTGTATCACTTGGGAGAACATTGGTTGGCCGTTCAGCTTGTTTGGCCAATTGTCCCACTTGTCGTTCAAGGCTCTTCATGGTAGCTTTATTTCTCTCTTGCACTTTGACCAAGCTTTGAGTGGACTGAGCAATTGCTTGTATGGCTGCCTCAAGACTTGAAATTCTACTTTCATGATGGTCTATTGGTGGTATGATGGGGGTGGAACGTGGTTGCTGGAAGTTATTTGTAGGGTTGTTTTGTGGATGGAATGTGGATGTGGAAGGTGGTTGTTGGTTGTTTTGGTTAGTGACTGAATTATTGGGTGGATAATAGCTGGAATTTGGGTGGTCATTTTGGGGTTTTCTATATGGATTGTGGGTTATGTTTTACTGGTTGTTGTTCTGGTTGTTTCTTGAGTTGTTTTGGTTTGAATTCCTTTGCCATGGTTGTTGGTTTTGAGTGTGGTTATCTCCCCATCTGAGATTTGGATGGTTCTTCCAGGATGGATTGTAGGTGTAACCATAAACCTCATTTTGGCCTGAGCCTTGGTTGTGCACATATTGAGGTTGTTCCTGCTGCTGATTTTCTTGGTTTTCTTCATTTTGTCCCCATGTGGTTGATGGTTGGCTTGTATTCACTGCTGCAACTTGTAAACTATCAATCTTTTTAGCCATCTGCTCAAATTGTTCTTGAATCTGCTGCTGCATTATCTTGTTTTGAGCTAGGAGGGTGTCAACCCCTTCCATTTCTAACACTCCTTTCCTTATTGATGGTTGGTGTTGTCTCTGATGGCCAAAGAAATATTGGTTGTTAGCCACCATGTCAATGAGGTTCTGAGCTTCTTCAGCTGTCTTCATGAGTTGCATTGAGCCTCCTGCTGAATAGTCAAGTGCCTCTTGAGCCTTTAGAGTGAGTCCTTCATAGAAGTTCTGTAGCTTGTCCCACTCAGTGAACATTTCTGGTGGACATTTCCTCAGCAGAGCCTTGTATCTCTCCCATGCTTCATACAGATTTTCAGCATCCAATTGTGTGAATGTTTGCACCTCAGTTTTCAGCCTGATGACTCTTTGGGGTGGATAGAATTTGGCTAGAAATTTAGTCACCAAATCATCCCAGCTAGTGATGCTTCCTTGAGGAAAAGTTTCAAGCCATTGTGCTGCCTTGTCCCTTAATGAGAACGGGAACAGCAGAAGCTTGTAGGTCTCAGGATTCACGCCATTGGTCTTCACTGTGTTACATATCCTCAGGAAGGTGGATAGGTGTTGGTTTGGATCTTCCAAGGGGCCTCCTCCATAGGAACAGTTGTTCTGTACCAAGGTGATGAGTTGGGGCTTCAATTCAAAGTTATTTGCATCGACATTTGGGGTAAGGATGCTACTCCCACAATGCCTTGGATTAGCAAATGTATATGAAGCCAAGACTCTCCTCTGGGGTTGACCATTGTTGTTGGCCATTCTCACTGGTGGATTTGTTGGATTTGTTGAGTGTTCCTCCAATTCATGATATTCTTCATCTGATTCTTCCTCTCCAGCAACATTTTTTTCTCTTGCTTCTCTTCTTAGCCTTCGGAGGATTCTTTCGTCAGTTTCATGAAAGGTAGGGATCTCCCTTCTTGTATCTGACATACAAGCAAAACACAAGAATCACACAATACCAGAAAAGCAATAACACTTCAATCCATGGCTGAAGTGAAATATTAGTTAGCTTAGGCAAAAATTCAAACAGTTAGCGTGTTAGTCAAAAGTTAAAGAAAAAGAAAAGAAAAAGTGCTTGATCTAAATCACCACCTCACTTAATCATTGTCAATCTAATCAATCCCCGGCAACGGTGCCAAAAACTTGATGGGATATTTTAGCGGAGAAACGAATTTCTCCAAAACACCCAAACTTAACCGGCAAGTGCACCGGGTCGCATCAAGTAATAATAACTCACGGGAGTGAGGTCGATCCCACAGGGATTGAAGGATTGAGCAATTTTAGTTTAGTGGTTGATTTAGTCAAGCAAATCAAGATTTGGTTGAGAGATTTGTGATTTGCAGAATTTAAATTGCATAGAAAGTAAAGGAAATGGGTGAATTGCATGAAATTAAAGAGAACTGGAATTTAAAGTGCTGAATCTTAAAGAGCAAGAAATTAAATGGCAGAAACTTAGAACGCAAGAAATGTAAATTGCAGAATCTTAAAGTGCAAGAAATGTAAATGGCTTGAATTGTAAAGGGAATTGGGAGTTGGATTTGCAAAAATTAAACAAGGAAAAGTAAATTGCAACAAACAGAGAAGTAAAGGATGTCTTGAATCAAACCGGATCTTAAAACAGAAATGTAAATAAGCATGAAAACAGTAAACAGAGGATGTAAATGGGAAATCCGGATCTCAGGACCCAAGAGACTAGAAAACCAAGTCTAGATCTCAATGCCTTCCTAGATCCAACAAGAACAATTGCAAAGGAAATTGTAAATTGCAAAGAAAGTGGATGAAGAACAATGAACCGAAACTGAAATTCAATTAAGCAGAAAATTAAACAAGATCCCAAGGTGAGATTGAAACAGAATTTCTTCAATTCTCCACCCAAAATCCAAGACAAGAAAAGTAAAGAGTGCTGGGCAAGAACAAGGAAGAAGAGAGATCAATTCTCCTCCCAAATTCTCTTGAATTAGAACAACAATGCCAAGAAATGTAAAAGTGAGCTCTCCGAAAACTCTCTATGAAAACTCCAAAGGAAAGCTCCTTTAAAACTTAAATTCTAATCTATTTATACACTTTCTTCAAATGGTCTTCAAGCCTTCAATTGGGCCTTTGCTCTTGGTGGAATTGGGTTGAGAGAGGCCTTGGTTAATTGCTCTTGGAGTTTGGAGAAGAACCGATTTGAACCGGGTTGGAATCATGAAAGCTTGAGTAAAAGTTGGAGTAAAAGTTAGGGTCTAACTTTTGCTCCAACTTTTCACATCAGCACCCTTGTTTTGCTGATACCAACGTTGGGGCAAAAGTTAGGGGTCTAACTTTTGCTCCAACGTTGGCCTCCCCTTAGTTATTCATGGCGCCAACGTTAGCCAGAAAGTTAGGGGCTAACGTTGGCGCAAACTTTTGCTAGCCCAGGGAGTTTTTCAGGCACCAACGTTTGCCAAAAAGTTAGGGGCTAACGTTGGCGCAAACTTTTGGTGCATCCAGGGAGTGTTTTTCATGCCAAAAGTTATCCAAAAAGTTAGGGGTCTAACTTTTGGTCCAACTTTTGCCCAAAAGTTAGCCAGAAAGTTAGGGGATAACTTTTGCTCCAGCTTTTGCCCAAAAGTTAGCCAAAAAGTTAGGGGCTAACTTTTGCTCCAGCTTTTGCCCAAAAGTTAGCCAAAAAGTTAGGGGCTAACTTTTGGTCCAGCTTTTGCTTCCTGGTTCATAATTAATCCAAGACTCAAGTCATTCCTCCTAGCCATTCCTTCTTGCATCAACCTTTCTCCAAGCTTTCTTCACCTATCATTAATCAACCAAACACATCAAAGCTATGCTCAAAATCATGAGATATTCATTCTTTCATAATATATGACAATTATAGCATAAAACCTCATGAAATAGCATGAATTCATACATGGTTGATTAAATCAAAGGAAACATGAAAATCTACCCAATTGGCTTACTTTTGGCTCAAGAAAGTGAATAATTCAATTGAAAACAAAAGAAAAAGGCTAGTGAAACTAGGCTAAGATGACTTGTCATCAAAGCCACATTGGAGAACCTTTGTGGCTGTTCGCTCACCTCCAAAATGTCCTCCATATTGTGATCCATGGCAATACCATAGGATCTTCTGTGTCTCTTCTCTAGGCACACATCTACGGATTACTCCGTCTGCGCATCTCTTAAAGAGATATGGTTCATCCCACAGGTAGTACTTTGCATCAGAAACCAGTTTTTTCATTTGCTGCTTACTGTACTCCTTGGGTATGAATCTCACAGCTTTATAGTTTGCAATGTCTGCAAACTATGGTACTTCCTGAATGGTGAAGAGTTGCTCATCCAGAAAAGTTTCAGAGATCTCAGTAGGAGGGAGAGACGCTCCTGCTACTGGTTCTATCCGGGACAGGTGATCAGCTACTTGGTTCTCTATCCCTTTTCTGTCTCTTATTTCTATATCAAACTCTTGCAGAAGCAACACCCATCTTATGAGTCTGGATTTTGAATTCTGCTTTGTGAAGAGATATTTTAGAGCAACATGGTCAGTGTAAACAATCACTTTTGATCCTACTAAATAGGATCTGAACTTGTCAATAGCATAAACCACTGCAAGCAACTCCTTTTCTGTGGTTGTGTAATTCTTCTGTGCGTCATTTAAAACATGGCTAGCATAATAAATGTCATGCAGAAGCTTGTTATACCTCTGTCCAAATACTGCACCTATGGCATGGTCACTGGCATCACACATTAGTTCGAATAGTAATGTCCAGTCTGGTGCAGAAATGACTGGTGCTGTGACCAGCTTAGCTTTCAGAGTCTCAAACGCCTGCAGACACTCTGTGTCAAAGACAAATGGCATGTCAGCAGCTAGCAGATTGCTCAGAGATTTTGCAATTTTTGAAAAATCTTTTATAAACCTCCTATAGAATCCTGCATGCCCCAGAAAGCTTCTGATTGCCTTAACATTGGCAGGTGGTGGTAATTTTTCAGTTACCTCTACCTTAGCTTGATCCGCCTCTATTCCCTTGTTCGAAATTTTGTGCCCAAGGACAATTCCTTCAGTCACCATAAAGTGACATTTCTCCCAGTTTAAAACCAGGTTAGTCTCTTGCATCTTTTCAGAACAAGTGCTAGATGGTCAAGACAGGAGCTGAATGAGTCTCCAAATATTAAGAAGTCATCCATGAAGACTTCCAGAAATTTCTCTACCATATCAGAAAAGATAGAGAGCATGCACCTCTGAAAGGTTACAGGTGCATTGCACAGACCAAATGGCATCCTTCTGTAGGCAAACACTCCAGATGGACGTGTGAATGCTATTTTCTCTTGGTCCTGAAGGTCTACTGCAATTTGGTTGTAACCTGAATAGCCATCCAAAAAGAAGTAGTATTTATGGCCTGCTAGTCTCTCTAGCATCTGGTCTATAAATGGTAAAGGAAAATGATCCTTTCTGGTGGCTGTATTGAGCCTTCTGTAGTCAATACACATACGCCACCATGTAACTGTTCTTGTAGGAACCAGCTCATTCTTTTCATTATGAACCACAGTCATGCCTCCCTTCTTGGGGACAACTTGGACAGGGCTCACCCAGGGGCTATCAGAAAAGGGATAAATAATCCCAGCCTCTAGTAACTTAATGACCTCTTTCTGCACCACCTCCTTCATGGCTGGATTTAGCCGCCTCTGTGGTTGAACCACTGGCTTAGCATCATCCTCCAATAGGATCTTGTGCATGCATCTGGCTGGGCTAATGCCCTTGAGATCACTTAGGTAGCGTTTGGTAGAGAGACAAAGACCGAAAGACTGATACTGAGAGACAGAGACTTAGAGACAAAGACTGAAATAAATCTCAGTATTCTGTTTGGTGTAAAATGGGAGACAGAAATTGAAACGAGAATGAAGCTCTAATTTAATTTGTACAAAGGGTAAAATTGGAATTAATTAATTGAAATAGGGTATTTTAGGTATAAAATGTTATTAAAGTTTCAGTTTTCATCTCTAAAAATTTTAGTCTCCTATGTCCCCACTTTTTGGAGGTACTGAAATACTAAAATTTTAGGGACAGAGACAAAAATTTTAGTACCAGTCTCTGAACCAACAAACATGATATTGAGTCTCAATCTTCCAGTCTCTGTCCCAGTACCTCAAAACAAACACTACATTATGGACCACCCAAGAGCTGTCTTGTGTATCCTCAACACCTGAATTAGTGCTTTCTCTTCCTGTGGCTCTAAAGCAGAGCTTATGATTACTAGAAAAGTGTCATGTTCTCCCAGAAATGCATATTTCAGGGATGGTGGTAGTGGTTTGAGCTCGGATTTAGGAGGCTTCTCCTCTTCCTGAGAAGTTTTCAGAGGTTCTTCTGTTTTTTCTGGTTCCTCCAGATTAGGCTGAACATCTTTAAAAATGTTCTCTAGCTCTGATTCGAGACTCTCAATCATATTGACCTCTTCCACCAGGGAGTCAATAATGTCAGCGCTCATGCAGTCCTTTGATGTGTCTGGATGCTGCATAGCTTTGACAGCATTCAACTTAAACTCATCCTCATTGACTCTCAGGGTTATCTCCCCTTTTTGGACATCAATGAGGGTTCGTCCAGTTGTTAGGAAAGGTCTTCCTAGAATGAGAGTTGCACTCTTGTGCTCCTCCATTTCCAGCACTACAAAGTCAGTGGGAAAGGCAAATGGCCCAACCTTGACAATCATGTCCTCAATTACACCTGATGGAATCTTAATGGAGCCATTAGCAAGTTGGAGGCATATCCGAGTTGATTTAACTTCATCAGTCAAACCAAGCTTTTTGATAGTGGATGCAGGTATTAGGTTGATACTTGCCCCAAAATCACGTAGAGCTGTCTTAGTACAAGCACCCTCTAATGTGCATGGTATCATAAAGCTTCCGGGATCTTTAAGCTTCTCTGGTAAGCTTTACAGAATGACTGCACTGTATTCTTCAGTGAGGAAAACTTTTTCAGTTTCTCTCCAATCCTTCTTATGACTTAAGATCTCTTCATGAACTTAGCATAAGAGGGTATTTGCTCAAGTGCCTCTGCAAATGGAATCTTTATTTCAAGAGTCCTGAGATAGTCTACAAAGCGGGCAAATTGTTTATCCTATTTCGCTTGGTGGAGTTTCTGAGGATAAGGTATCTTGGCTTTATATTCTTCAACCTTAGTTGCTGTAGGTTTACTTCCTACAGAAGTGGTTGGAAAAGCCTGCCTAAGGAGGTTGTTATCAGCACTTGCAGGTGTCTGATCCCCCATTGGCGTTTGAACGCCAGAATTGGGTGCTGTATGGGCATTTAACGCCAGATTGCCACCCTTTTCTGGCATTTGGACGCCAGAATTGGCCATCTACTGGCCGTTTAACGCCAACTTTTCACCCTTTTCTGGCGTTTGAACGCTAGAATCATTCCTCTCTGGGCTCTTACTGTCCTCGGAGGGATTTTGGGCAGTGGCTTCGTCATCCTCTATCAGTTGTTCCTTTCTTGACTTTTTGCTGCCTTGAATTGAGACATTCAATGTCTTCCCACTCCTTAAATAAACAGCTTGGTATTCTTCTGTTATCTGTTTAGATAACTACTGTCTTGTCTGATTCAATTGTTTTTCCATATTCTGGTTAGCATCTTTGGTTTCTTGTAGCATCTCTTTAAATTATGCTAACTGTTTTGTTATAGAAAACAGTTGCTGATTGAGTTTAATAATTTGTTCTGGAGGACTAAGTTTAGTGGATATTGCCTCAGCCTCTTCCTTCACTGAGGTCTCACTACTTGAGTACAGGTGCTGATTTCTGGCAACTGTATCAATGAGCTCTTGAGCCTCTTCAATTGTCTTTTTCATATGTATAGATCCACCAGCTGAGTGGTCTAGAGACATTTGGGCCTTTTCTGTAAGCCCATAGTAAAAAATATCTAACTGCACCCATTCTGAAAATATTTCAGAGGGGCATTTCCTTAGCATCTCTCTGTACCTCTCCTAGGCATTATAAAGAGATTCATTATCCTCTTGTTTAAAGCCTTGGATGTCCAGCCTTAGCTGTGTCATCCTTTTTGAAGGGAAATATTGATTCAGGAATTTGTCTGATAACTGTTTACATGTTCTTATGCTTGCTGTGGGTTGGTTATTTAACCACTTCTTAGCTTGATCTTTTACAGCAAATGGAAATAGTAATAATCTGTAGACATTCTGATCTACTTCCTTATCACGTACTGTGTC
Organism: Arachis ipaensis; assembly: GCF_059453495.1. Taxonomy (NCBI): domain Eukaryota; kingdom Viridiplantae; phylum Streptophyta; class Magnoliopsida; order Fabales; family Fabaceae; genus Arachis; species Arachis ipaensis. Next base: position 64,940,820 of record NC_142436.1, on the reverse strand, counting down.
AGCATTTTATAAGAACTGTGCCAGAAACTCAGTAGGTTCTTCCTGTGGAAGACCGGAATACTAGCAGTTTTGCTGCACCATCATAATAAGCTGAGGGTTTAGCTCAAAATTGCTGGCTCTGATGGGGGGTATGCAGATCCTACTTCCATATGAAGCAGTAGTGGGGTTAGCATATAACCCCAGAGTCCTTCTGGATTGTTCATTTCCACTTAGGTCCATGATGGAGAAAGGGAGATGATGTGGATTGTAAATAAAAATTTTATTCTCTCCTTTTTTTTTTTTGAATACCGAAATTAAAAGAAAATAAAATAAAATAGAATAAATGAAACATCGAATATAAGTGGGTGAGGATTTTCGAAAAAATGAAGAGAGAGAAAGTGGTTAGGAAGTTTTGAAAAAGATATGTCTTAAAATTAAAGATACTTGTAAGAAAATAAATAAAGGAAAAGATTTGAAAAAGATATAATTTTAAAAATTGAGATTAGAAAAGATAAGATAAGTTAGGTAAGAGAAGATAAGAAATTTAAATTAAAAAGTTTTGAAATTTAAATTTTAAATTTGAAAATTAAATTAAATTTTAAATTTTGAAATTTGAAATTTGAAATTTAAAATTTAAAATTTGAATTTTGAATTTTAAATTTTGAATTTTGAAATTTGAAATTTAAAATTTGAATTTTGAATTTTGAAAAAATCAACAATATAAGATAAAGATTTGAAAAAGATTTAAATTTTGAAAAGGTTTGATTTTTAAAATTTTAAAATTTAAATTTTGAAATTTGAATTTTGAATTTTGGAATTTAATTGAAATTTGAAATTTGAATTTGAAATAAGATAAGATATGATTTTGAAAAAGATATGATTTTTGAAAAAGATTTGAATTTTGAAATGTAAAACTAAGATAAGATAAAAATTTTAAAATAAAATCTGAATTTTTATATGTAAATTTTGAAAATTCAATTAAAATAAAGAGAAAATATATTTTTTATTTTTTTATTTTTTTGAATTTAATGAGGAAAGAGAAAAACAATAAAATGACACTAAACTTAGAATTTTTAAATCAAAACAAAGAAAACAAACAAAAAAACTTTGAATGTCAAGATGAACACCAACAACGCTTTGAAGATCAAGATGAACACCAAGAACAAATTTTGGAAATCTTTAAGAAAATAAAAGCACAAAGGACACCAAACTTAAAAATTTTTATACTTTGGGCACTAATAATTCGAAAATGTATAAGATAAACAGCAACAGACACCAAACAATAAAATTTAAAGATCAAATAAGGAAAATTATCAAGAACAACTTGAAGATCAAGAAAGAACAAGGAACATAAAACTCGAAAATATGAAGAATAAAAAGAGCATACAATTCAAAAAAAATTGAAGGAAAATAAAAAAACATGCAAATGACACTAAACTTAAAACATGAAACTAAACTCAAACAGAAGACTCAATTATTAGTTTATTGATTTTTATCTATTTATTAAAATTTTTGAAAAAAAATCTAGAAAAAGAAAACAAGGATTTTAAAATTTTAACAAAAAAAATAATAATAGAAGACTCAATTTTAGTGACTCTAACCCAAAAAGATAAAATTTTCCTAATCTAAGCAACAAGATGAACCGTCAGTTGTCCAAACTCGAACAATCCATGGCAACGGCGCCAAAAACTTAGTGCACGAAATTGTGATTACACTTTTCACAACTCCGCACAACTAACCAGCAAGTGCACTGGGTCGTCCAAGTAATACCTCACGTAAGTAAGGGTCGATCCCACGGAGATTGTCGACTTGAAGCAAGCTATGATTTTCTTGTAAATCTTAGTCAAGAGATTAATGATAAAAATGATTTTGTTTATGAAAAGTAAATAACATAAAATAAATGGTACTTGTGATTCAGTAATGAGGAACAAGTTGAGGTTCCGGAGATGCTTTGTCGTCTGAATCTCTGTTTTCCTACTATCTTCTTCTCCAAACACGTATGGCTTCCTTCAATGGCAAGCTGTATGATCCTCTTGGATGAAAAATACCAGGCACGGTTTCTGCACGGCTAATCAACTGTCGGATTTCTCGTCTCGGATGAAAAATACCAGGTACAGCTACCGCACGGCTAATCATCTGTCGGTTCTCACTAGTGTCAGAATAGGATCTCTCTATCCTTTTGCACACTGTCACTGTGCCCAACATTCGCGAGTTTGAAGCTCGTCACAGTCATCCCTTCTTAGATCCTACTCGAAATACCACATACAAGGTTTAGACTTTCTGAATCCCAGGAATGTTGCCAATTGGTTCTAGCCTCTACTACGAAGGTTCTAATCTCACGGACTCGGTCCATGGATCAGAGACCTAAGAGATACGCACTCAAGCTGTCGCCCAATGACTACGTTAAGCTCAGATAAAATGGGAGTGGTTATTAGGAACGCCTTCATAGATTTGAGAATAATGATGAATGTCACGGATCATCATATTCCCTATATTGAAGTACGAGTGAGTATCTTAGAATAGAATCAAGCGTGATTGAATAGAAAACAGTAGTAATTGCATTAATCCATTGAAACACAGCAGAGATCCTCACCCCCACCTATGGGGTTTAGAGACTCATGCCATAGAAGATACAATATGAAATGTAAATTGTCATCAGTTACAAATTGAATCCCTAAAAGGAGTTTTTATACTAAACTAGTAACTTAGGTTTACAGAAAATGAGTAACTAGGTGTAGATAGTGCAGAATTCCACTTCCAAGGCCCACTTGGTGAGTGTTTGGGCTGAGCTTTCAAGCTTCCACGTGCATATGCCTCAAATTGGAGTTAAACGCCACCCTGGGTGCCAAAATGGGTGTTTAACGCCAAGAAGTGTGCCAGTTCTGGCATTTTACGCCAGAAAGTTTTTGGCTGGCGTTTAACGCCATTTTGGGCCATCAAATCTCGGCAAAGTATGGACTATTATAAATTGATGGAAAGCCCAGGATGTCTACTTTCCAACTCAATTGAGAGCGCGCCAATTTGTCTACTGTAGCTCCAGAAAATCCACTTCGAGTGCAGGAGGGTCAGAATCCAACAGCATCTGCAGTCCTTTCTCAGCCTCTGAATCAGATTTTTGCTCAGGTCCCTCAATTTCAGCCAGAAAATACCTGAAATTACAAAAAAATACACAAAATCCTATTAAAGTCCAGAAATGTGATTTTTGCATAAAAACTAATAAAAATATAATAAAAAGTAATTAAAACATACTAAAAACTATGTAAAAACAATGCCAAAAAGGGTATAAATTATCCGCTCATCAACCTTCGTGGTATAGGCTAGAACCAATTGGCAGCATTCCTAAGATCCGGAAAGTCTAAACCTTATCTGTGGTATTCCGAGTAGGATTTGGGAAGGGATGACTGTGACGAGCTTCAAACTTGCGAATGTTGGGTGCAGTGACAGTGTGCAAAAGGATAGAGAGATCTTATTCCGACGCTAGTGAGAACCGACAGATGATTAGCCGTGCGGAAGCTATACCTAGTATTTTTCATCCGAGACGAGAAATTCGACAATTGATTAGCCGTGCAGAAACCGTATCTGGTATTTTTCATCCGAGAGGATCATACAGCTTGCCTTGGAAGGGAGCACGCATGATTGGATGAAGACAATAGGAAAGTAGAGGTTTAGAAGCAACAAAGCGTCTCCAAACTCTTATCTGAAATTCCCACCAATGAATTACATAAGTATTTTATTTTATTTTATGTTTTATTTATCTTTCAATTATCAAAACCTCATAAACATTTGAATCCTCCTGACTAAGATTTACAGGATGACCATAGCTTGCTTCAAGCCAACAATCTCTATGGGATCAACCCTTACTCACGTAAGGTATTACTTGGACGACCTAGTGCACTTGCTGTTTAGTTGTGCGGAGTTGTGAAAAGTGTCATCACAATTTCGTGCACCAAGTTTTTGGTGCCGTTGCCGGGGATTGTTCGAGTTTGGACAACTGATAGTTCATCTTGTTGCTTAGATTGGGTAATTTTATTTTATGTTTAAGCTTTTTATTTTCAATTTTGAAAAAAAAATTTATAGTTTTCAAAAAAATTTGTTCTTTAGAATTTTTAAGAATGAATTCTAGAGTTTCATGAGATATGTTGAAGCCTGGCTGGTTGTTAAGCCATGTCTAATCTTTTGGACTGAGGTTTCCACTTATCATTGCAGGAGCCTTTGGATTCCTATCTATTTGGCTGTTGTATGTAATGCTTTGCTAAAGCTTGGCTAGCCATTTGGCCATGTCTAATTCTTTTGGACCGAAGCTTTAGACTAACATTGCACGAATCCTGGAATTCTTATTAAAAAATTTGAATTTCTTTATTTTCTTTTTCCAAACTAATTTCGAAAAAATACAAAAAAATTAATAAAATCATAAAACCAAAAAAATTTTGTGTTTCTTGTTTGAGTCTAGTGTCAAATTTTAAGTTTGGTGTCAATTACATATTTTTTTATTTTATTAGAAATTTTCGAAAATTCATGCATTGTATTCTTCTTTGATCTTCAAGTTGTTCTTGATGATTTTCCTTGTTTGATCTTTAATTTTTCTTGTTTTGTATCTTTTCTTGTTTTTCATGTGCATTTTCGAATTATTAGTGTCTAAACATTAAAAAGTTCTAAGTTTGGTGTCTTGCATGTGTTTCTTTTCTTAAAAAAATGTCAAAAATATGTTCTTGATGTTCATCATGATCTTAAAGTGTTCTTGGTGTTCATCTTGACATTCAAAGTGTTCTTGCATGCATTATTTGTTTTGATCTTAAATTCTTATGTCTTGTGTCATTTTGTTGTTTTTCTCTTTCTTCATTAATTCAAAAAAATAAAAAATAATATATTTTCCTTATTTTACTCATAAATTTCGAAATTTTGGGTTGACTTAGTCAAAAAATTTTAAAATTTAGTTGTTTCTTGTTAGTCAAGTCAAATTTTCAATTTAAAAATTTTATATTTTCAAATCTTTTTCAAAAATCAAATCTTTTTCATTTTTCTTCTTAATATTTTCGAATTTCTTAAATAAATTTTTCAAAATCTTTTTCTTATTTTTATTTCACATTTTCGAAAACTTTACTAACAATTAATGCTTTGATTCAAAAATTTCAAGTTTGTTACTTTCCTGTTAATAAAGGTTCAATCTTTAAATTCTAGAATCATATCTTTTAGTTTCTTGAGTCAAGTCATCAACTTTAATTTTTAAAATCAAATCTTTTTAAATTTATTTTTCAATTCTTTTTCAAAATAAATTTCAATCATATCTTTTTAAAATTTTAATTTCAAAATATTTTTCTAACTTCTTATCTTTTCAAAATTTATTTTCAAATCTTTTTCAATTAACCACTTGACTTATTTATTTTAATTTTAAAAAGTTTACTATTTCTTATCTTTTTTCAAAACCACCTAACTACTTTTTCACTTTTAATTTTCGAAAATCATTAACCACTTTTTCAAAATTCTTTTTAATTAACTAATTGTTTTAAATTCTAATTTTGTTTTGTTTCTTTTCTTAAATTTCGAATTCCAACTTAATTAATTAAATAAAAATAAAAATATTTTTCTTCTCCCTCTTTTCAAAATTCGAATACTCTCTCTCTCATCTCTTTCTATTTATTTAATTATTTACTAACACTTCTCTTCTACTCATAATTCGAACACCCTCCCTCTCTCTGTGTTCAAATTCCTCTTATTCTCTCTCTACTTCATTCTTCTATTCTTCTTTTCTTATACTCATATAAAGGAATCTCTATACCGTGACATAGAGGATTCCTCTTTTTTTCTGTTCTCTTCTTTTTCATATGAGCAGGAACAGGAATAAAAATATTCTTGTTGAAGCTGATCCTGAACCTGAAAGGACTCTGAAGAGGAAGCTAAGAGAAGCTAAAGCACAACACTCCGGAGAGGATCTTACAGAAAATTTCGAAAAAGAAGCAGACATGGCAGCCAAACCCAACAACAATGGTGGAGATGCAAGGAAGATGCTTGGTGACTTTACTACACCAACTTCTGACTTCTATGGAAGAAGCATCTCAATTTCTGCAATTGGAGCAAACAACTTTAAGCTTAAGCCTCAATTAGTTTCTCTAATGCAACAGAATTGCAAGTTTTATGGACTTCCATTGGAAGATCCTCATCAGTTCTTAGCTGAATTCTTGCAAATCTGTGACACTGTTAAGACCAATGGGGTTAATCCCGAGGTCTACAGACTTATGCTTTTCCCCTTTGCTGTAAGAGACAGAGCTAGGATATGGTTGGACTCACAACCTAAAGAAAGCCTGAAGTCTTGGGAAAAGTTGGTCAATGCTTTCTTGGCCAAATTCTTTCCACCTCAAAAGTTGAGCAAGCTTAGAGTAGAAGTCCAAACCTTCAGACAGAAGGAAGGTGAATCCCTCTATGAAGCTTAGGAAAGATACAAGCAATTGATCAGAAGGTGTCCTTCTGACATGCTTTCAGAATGGAGCATCTTATGTATATTCTATGATGGTCTGTTTGAATTGTCCCAAATGTCATTGGACCACTCTACTAGTGGATCTCTTCATCTGAAGAAAACCCCTGCAGAAGCCCAGGAACTCACTGAGATGGTTGCAAATAACCAGTTCATGTACATTTCTGAAAGAAATCCTGTGAATAATGGGATGACTCAGAAGAAAGGAGTTCTTGAGATTAATACTCTGAATTCCATATTGGCTCAGAATAAAATATTGACTCAGAAAGTCAATATGATTTCTCAGAATCTGACTAGAATGCAAGCTGCATCTAGTAGTACTAAAGAAGCCTCCTCTGAAGGAGAAGCTTATGACCCTGAGAATCCTGGAATGGAAGAGGTGAATTACATGGAAGAATCCTATGGAAATACTTACAATCCTTCATGGAGGAATCATCCTAATTTCTCATGGAAGGATCAACAGAAGCCTCAACAAGGCTTCAATAATAATAATGGTGGGAGAAATAAGTTTGGCAATAGCAAGCCTTTTCCATCATCTTATCAGCAACAGACAGAGAATTCTAAGCAGAGCCTCTCTGACTTAGCAACCCTAGTCTCTGATCTATCTAAAACCACTCTCAGTTTCATGACTGAAACAAGGTCTTCCATCAGAAATTTGGAGGCACAAGTGGGTCAGCTGAGTAAAAGAGTTACTGAAACTCCTCCTAGTACTCTCTCAAGCAATACAGAAGAGAATCTCAAAAGAGAGTGCAAGGCCATAAATATATCCAAAGAGGCCAAACCTAGAGAGAGTAAAAAGGCAGTGATTTCCGTGAGGAAGACCTTGCTGGACGTCCACTGACCAATAAGGAGTTCTATTGAGGAACCAAAGGAATCTGAGGCTCATATAGAGACCATAGAGATTCCATGAAACTTAATGCTGCAGTTCATGAGCTCTGATGAAGATTCTTCCTCTGATGAGGATGAAGATATTGTTGAAGAGCAAGTAGCTCGGTATCTAGGAGCAATCATGAAACTGAATGCTTTGGTTCAACTGAAATTACCTCAGAAGAAATCGGATCCCAGAAAGTTCTTAATACCCTGTACTATAGGCACCATGACCTTTGAGAAGGCTCTGTGTGACCTGGGGTCAAGAATAAACCTCATGCCACTCTCTGTAATGGAGAAACTAGGGATCTTTGAGGTATGAGCTGCAAGAATCTCACTAGAGATGGCAGACAAATCAATAAAACAGGCTTATGGACTTGTAGAGGATGCCTTAGTGAAAGTTGAAGGCATGTACATCCCTGCTGACTTCATAATCCTAGACACTGGGAAGGATGAGGATGAATCCATTATCCTTGGAAGACCCTTCCTAGCTACAGCAAAGGCTGTGATTGATGTGGACAGAGGAGAGTTAGTTTTTCAATTGAATGAGGACTACCTTGTGTTTAAGGCTCAAGGATCTTCTTCTGTAACCATGGAGAGGAAGCATGAAAAGCTTCTCTCAATACAGAGTCAAACAGAGCCCCCACACTCAACTTCTAAGTTTGGTGTTGGGAGGCCACCATTAAGCTCTGAGTCTCTGTGAAGCTCTCTAAGAGCTCACTGTCAAGCTATTGACATTAGAGAAGCGCTTATTGGGAGGCAACCCAATGTTATTTAATTATATTTATTTTTTATAGACATTTGTTTTCGATTGCCATGATTAAGTTTTCTTTAGGTTGATGATCATGTGGAGTCATAAAAACAGCTGCAGAATTAAAGCGAAATCAAACACAGCATCAAAAACAGCACACCCTGGAGGACAGGCTTACTGGCGTTTAAACGCCAGTAAGGATAGCAGAATGGGCGTTTAACGCCCATGCAGGCAGCTTTCTGGGCGTTCAGAAAAATGCCCAGTAAAGAAAGATTCCTGGCGTTTAACGCCAGCCAGGGTATCTGGCTGGGCGTTAAACGCCCAAAGAGGCAGTCAAGTGGGCGTTAAACGCCAGAATGGATAGCATTCTGGGCATTTAACGCCAGGATGACACAAGGGAGGTAATTTTGTTTCCAATTCGATTTTTTTCAATTTTTCATGTTTTAATTCATAATTTTTTTTGCATCAAACATATTTTAAACGTTCATCTTTCAATTTCTATTTTCAAAAATTAGTAATCTTTTCAATTTTTTTAATTCTTCTTCAATTCTTTTCAATTCCTTCCAAAACGTTTTCAAAACTTACATATCTTTTCAAATTCTTTTCAACCCTTTTTAATTTGTCTTGTATACAGTAATAAGTTTTCAAAATTAATTGCATCATTCTTCTTCTACTCCCTTCTATCTTATTTTGCTCGAGGACGAGCAAAGCTTTTAAGTTTGGTATGGAAAAGCTCAGCTTTTTGCTTTCCATAACCGCTAATGGCACCTAAGGCCGGAGAAACCTCTAGGAAGAGGAAAGGGAAGGCAGTTGCTTCCAACTCCGAGTCATGGGAGATGGAGAGATTCATCTCAAAAGCCCATCACTAGAAAGAGGATGGAGCAAACAAGAGAATCCACTCATAGACCTCAACAAAGGCAAGGAAGAGACATAGAGGAGCTCAAGCACTCCATAGGATCTTCAAGAGGAAGAACTAGCCGCCGTCACTAAGGTGGATCCGTTCTTTAATTTCCTTGTTCTTATTTTTCTGTATTTTATTTCTATGCTTTATGTTTTGTCTATGTTTGTGTCTTTATTACATGATCATTAGTGTCTAGTGTCTATGTCTTAAAGCTATGAATGATTCCATAAATCTTTCACCTTTCTTAAATGAAAAATTTTTTCCGAAAAAGAAAAAGAAGTACATGAATTTTTAATTTTATCTTGAAATTAGTTTAATTATTTTGATGTGGTGGCAATACTTTCTGTTTTCTGAATGAATACTTGAACAGTGCATATTTTTTATAGTGAAGTTTATGAATGTTAAAATTGTTGGCTCTTGAAAGAATAATGAAAAAAGAGAAATGTTATTGATAATTTGGAAAATCATAAAATTGATTCTTGAAGCAAGAAAAAGCAGTGAAAAAATACAAAGCTTGCGAAAAAAATGGCGAAAATAAAGAAAAATAAAAGAAAAAGAAAAAGCAAGCAGAAAAAGCCAATAACCCTTTAAACCAAAAGGCAAGGGTAAAAAGGATCCAAGGCTTTGAGCATTAATGGATAGGAGGGCCCAAAGGAATAAAATCCTGGCCTAAGCGGCTAAATCAAGCTATCCCTAACCATGTGCTTGTGGCGTGAAGGTGTCAAGTGAAAAGCTTGAGACTGAGCGATTAAAGTCGTGGTCCAAAGCAAAAAGAGTGTGCTTAAGAGCTCTGGGCACCTCTAACTGGGGACTCTAGCAAAGCTGAGTCACAATCTGAAAAGGTTCACCCAGTTATGCGTCTGTGGCATTTATGTATCCGATGGTAATACTGGAAAACAAAATGCTTAGGGTCACGGCCAAGACTCATAAAGTAGCTGTGTTCAAGAATCAACATACTGAACTAGGAGAATCAATAACATTATCTGAATTCTGAGTTCCTATGGATGCCAATCATTTTGAACTTCAAAGGATAAAGTGAGATGCCAAAACTGTTCAGAAGCAAAAAGCTACTAGTCCCGCTCATCTAATTGGAACTAAGCTTCATTGATATTTTTGAAATTTATTGTATATTCTCTTCTTTTTATCCTATTTTTTTTTAGTTGCTTAGGGACAAGCAACAATTTAAGTTTGTGTTGTGATGAGCGGATAATTTATACCCTTTTTGGCATTGTTTTTACATAGTTTAGTATGTTTTAGTTACTTTTTATTATATTTTTATTAGTTTTTATGCAAAAATTACATTTCTGAAATTTACTATGAGTTTGTGTATTTTCTGTAATTTCAGACTGGCTGAAATTGAGGGACCTGAGCAAAAGTCTGATTCAGAGGTTGAGAAAGGACTGCAGATGCTGTTGGATTCTGACCCTCCTGCACTCAAAATGGATTTTTTGGAGCTACAGAAGCCCAATTGGCACACTCTCAATTGCGTTGGAAAGTAGACATCTTGGGCTTTCCAGAAATGTATAATAGTCTATACTTTGCCCGAGATTTGATGGCCCAAACTGGCGTCTAAACGCCATCCAAAGACCTTTTTCTAGCGTAAAACGCTAGAACTGGCACCAGAACTGGAGTTAAACGCCCAAACTGGCATCCAAGCTGGCGTTTAACTCCAAGAATAGCCTATGCACATGAAAGCTTCAATGCTCAGCCCAAGCACACACCAAGTGGGCCTCGGAAGTGGATTTCTGCACTATCTGCACTTAGTTACTTATTTTTTGTAATCCCTAGTAACTAGTTTTAGTATAAATAGCACTTTTTACTATTGTATTCATACCTATTATCATCTTGGAATTTATCTTATGTTACAATTGGGAGGCTGGCCATTCGGCCATGCCTAGACCTTTTTCTCTTATGTATTTTCTACGGTGGAGTTTCTACACCTCATAGATTAAGGTGCAGAGCTCTGCTGTTCTTCATGAATTAATGCAAGTACTATTGTTTCTCTTTTAATTCACGCTTACTTCTTCTCCAAGATATACTCTCGTACTTAATTCCGTTAAGTCAGAATGAAGGGGTGACCCGTGACAATCACCCACTATCTTCGTTACTCGCTTAGCCAAGATCTGCGTGCCTGACAACCACAAGCGGTCTACATGATGTTCAACGTGGTCGTTGGACGACAGCCGGAGTATATTCTCTTGGGTCTCTAATCCACGGACCGAGTCCGGAGGTTAGAACCTTCGTGGTATAGGCTAGAACCAATTGGCAGCATTCCTAAGATCCGGAAAGTCTAAACCTTGTCTGTGGTATTCCGAGTAGGATCTGGGAAGGGATGACTGTGACGAGCTTCAAACTCGCGAATGTTGGGCACAGTGACAGTGTGCAAAAGGATAGAGAGATCCTATTCCGACGTTAGTGAGAACCGATAGATGATTAGCCGTTCGGAAGCTGTACCTGGTATTTTTCATCCGAGACGAGAAATCCGACAATTGATTAGCCGTGCAGAAATCGTACCTGGTATTTTTCATCCGAGAAGATCATACAGCTTGCCATGGAAGGGAGCATGCATGATTGGATGAAGACAATAGGAAAGCAGAGGTTCAGAAGCAACAAAGCATCTCCAAACGCTTATCTGAAATTCCCACCAATGAATTACATAAGTATTTTATTTTATTTTATGTTTTATTTATCTTTCAATTATCAAAACCTCATAAACATTTGAATCTGCCTGACTAAGATTTACAGGATGACCATAGCTTGCTTCAAGCCGACAATCTCCGTGGGATCGACCCTTACTCACGTAAGGTATTACTTGGACGACCCAGTGCACTTGCTAGTTAGTTGTGCGGAGTTGTGAAAAGTGTAATCACAATTTCGTGCACCACATACCTTCCATCTTCTCTTTCATCCTTTGTCATCTTGCCTCTTGAATCTGAGTCGTGCAATTGAACTTTGGCTCCAAGTAATTTTTCTGAGCGTTGATTCACAACAGAGCTTCATTGTCTCGTTTTTCCATATCGATGCTTGTAACACAGAGGATTTCTTCAGCAACCTTCAACGAAGCACAAATGTGAAAACTCCTTTTTGTGATTTGACCTTCTGATTTAATTTTGCCTTTTTGCTTTAGCTTCTTTGACCTCCTCTTCTTGCTAGGATTTGGTAACTTGCTTTTTGTTTTTCAATTTTTCCTAACTCAGAGCTTCCTTTTTCTTTCTTTTTCTTCAGAGACTTCACGAGGGTGATGTGAATGAAAAGAGAGAGAAGAGAGAGTTTGGTTCGGTGGTGTGATGTGGTTCAAATGAAATAAAAAATGAATCACTTAGTTAGAAACTAAGTTGGAAGATTGGATTTGGATATGGACCACCAATTTTGGGCTTAGGTTTGATCTTGGGCCAATTCGCTTCCTTCCCTTCTTTCTTATAGTTCAGCCACTCAATCTTTGAATCAAGAGTAATGGTATGAATACTTTGTTTAAGCTAAACCACTCTTGGGCTTGTATTCATGCTTCTTAGGCCTGGTGTGATTAAATTATTTTCTGCACATTAAATAAAATAAATCACTCATACAATTGGCTTTTAACCCAATAATGTTTAGTTATCATCTTGATATTATAGTTCTTTAAACTCAACACGACGAATTTGATAGATTGAGAATTGATGATGGTTATGATGAGTTTAGAACTTGGAAAAAAATGATGAACTTGTTGGATACTGAAAGTGAATCACTGAGCTGTGTAATATTTATGATTTGTTATGATTTGGTAAGACACTATGTGCCTGGCAAGGACAGTAGTTAATCCTGCTTGTCGAGGTTGCGGCACCGGCGTAAGGATAATGATTAATCTCGCTTACATTGAGATGTGAGGTCTGAGGCAGAGTATCCTGCTCGCATCTTTTCTAGTCACAAGAGTGTGCTCGTGCACTATATCCCGTAAGAGTGTGCTAGGGTACTATATCCCATGGGCCATATATAAACACATGACAGAAACGTGACATCCCGAAGGGATATGTCAGGTTGGTAGTCGAACCAACACGTGATATCACGGCCAATAGGACAGGCATTCATCATGTGCATCTTCTATGTGTTTGCTTGCTATGCCAAATTGCATCTATTGCCTAAATGTATAACATGCTTACTTGCTTCTTGAATTTCCTGTTATAAATGTATATTACTTGTGCTTTACTTGCGTGCATTACCTGTGTTTTCTGCTGGGATTGAGGAGGTTCGGTAGGTGATGGCGATGGAATCGCATGGAGGATAGGTTGGCGAAGGCTGTAGGACAGCGGCGTTTCTGTTGGAGTAGAAATCACTTAAGTTAGATTACTCAGTTTATGGTTTATTATATGTTTAAGCTTGATTACTTGTGTCGATGTGAAGTTTTAGGATTCCCTTCGGCTTCCCAGAACCTTATATCTTACCTATTGGGCACTATTACTATACTGAGAACCTCCAGTTCTAATACAATATGTTGTTGTTTTCTTAGATGCAGGTCGCCACCTACCTCGGTAACTTTGCAGATGGTGACAGAGTGGAGGAGACTTGCTTTTGTATTTTGTATATTTTGCTTTAGTATTCTCTCACTTGTGTATATTGTACTTGTTGCCTTAGGGGCTTAACTTTGAGAGACAGGATGTATCTGTTTTCAACTTCAAAAACTCTATTGTATTCTATTTGAGCTAGCTGACCTAAACTCCATGAGCTGTGTCTAATTCACTTTTGTATACTATATAGGTGTGTGTGTGTGTGTATATATCTACTCTTGTTTATCTTGTATCTATGATCTATTTTCTTATCTTTATGTGTTTAGTTATTGCATGTGAACACTTCGCGCTTTTATATCTCTATTTTCTGTATCTTTGAGCTTCATTCCTTTATCAGGCTTCTAGTATATTATATTCTTTGATCATATATTATAATATGAGCTTTAGAACTATCGTGTCACTTTGTCGCCCTTTGCTTTACGGCTAGAGGTAAAGCTTAGGGTGATAGGATGTTACATACAACATCCCAGGTCCTGACCTGTTCAAGAAGTCCCTAAGCTGGCACCCAGGATAGCCTAAACTCTATACTCGCCTAGTCGTTTTAAACTACAAAAGTGAGGGAAAGTACATTCTAGGTCTTCAAAACTCGGGTCATGTTAAATGTCATCAAAAGGCAAAACATCATCTACTACTCCTTTGGATGATCATACGTCGTCAAAGAGCATCTCTCTAGTACTTCATTGAGTGGCAACATAACAGCAACATCGTACGGAGGACTGATGAGTGGATAATTTATACGCTTTTTGGCATTGTTTTTAGTATGTTTTTAGTAGGATCTAGTTACTTTTAGGGATGTTTTTATTAGTTTTTATGTTAAATTCACATTTCTTGACTTTACTATGAGTTTGTGTATTTTTCTGTGATTTCAGGTATTTTCTAGCTGAAATTGAGGGACTTGAGCAAAAATCAGATTCAGAGGTTGAAGAAGGACTGCTGATGCTGTTGGAGTCTGACCTCTCTGCACTCAAAATGGATTTTCTGGAGCTACAGAACTCAAAAGGGCGCGCTTCTAATTGCGTTGGAAATTAGACATCCAGGGCTTTCCATCAATATATAATAGTCTATACTTTTCCCAAGTTTAGATGACGCAAACTGGCGTTCAACGCCAGCTCTCTGCCCAATTCTGGCGTCCAGCGCCAGAAACAAGTTGCAAAGTGGAGTTCAACGCCCAAAATGGCACAAAAGCTGGCGTTCAACTCCAAGAATGACCTCTCCACGTGTAGACTTCAAGCTCAGCCCAAGCACACACCAAGTGGGCCCCGAAAGTGGATTTATGCATCAATTACTTACTTCTGTAAACCCTAGTAGCTAGTTTATTATAAATAGGACTTCTTACTATTGTATTAAATATCTTGGAACATCTTTGGACGCCTAGTTCTTAGATCAGAGGGGCTGGCCATTCGGCCATGCCTGGACCTTTCACTTATGTATTTTTAACGGTAGAGTTTCTGCACTCCATAGATTAAGGTGTGGAGCTCTGCTGTTCCTCAAAGATTAATGCAAAGTACTACTGTTTTTCTATTCAACTCAACTTATTCCGCTTCTAAGATATTCATTCGCACTTCAACCTGAATGTGATGAACGTGACAATCATCATCATTCCCTATGAACGCGTGCCTGACAACCACTTCCGTTCTACATTAGATTGAATGAGTGTCTCTTAGATCTCTTAATCGGAATCTTCGTGGTGTAAGCTAGAATGATGGCGGCATTCAAGAGAATCCGGAAAGTCTAAACCTTGTCTGTGGTATTCCGAGTAGGATTCAATGATTGAATGACTGTGACGAGCTTCAAACTCGCGAGTGCTGGGCGTAGTGACAGACGCAAAAGGAGGGTGAATCCTATTCCAGCATGATCGGGAACCTCAGATGATTAGCCGTGCCATGACAGGGCATCTTGGACCATTTTCACAAGAGGAGGGGATGTAGCCACTGACAACGGTGATGCCCTTGCATAAAGCCAGCCATAGAAAGGAGTAAGACTGATTGGATGAAGACAGCAGGAAAGCGGAGGTTCAGAGGAATGAATGCATCTCTATACGCTTATCTGAAATTCTCACCAATGATTTACATAAGTATTTCTATCCTTCTTTTATTACTAAATTTCAAAAACTACTTAACTATTTTATATCCGCCTAACTGAGATTTACAAGGTGACCATAGCTTGGTTCATACCAACATTCTCCATGGGATTCGACCCTTACTCACGTAAGGTATTACTTGGACGACCCAGTGCACTTGCTGGTTAGTTGTATCGAAGTTGTCACAAATTATGAATTGAGATTAGAGCACCAAGTTTTTGGAGCCATTACCAGAGATCACAATTTTGTGCACCAAGTTTTTGGTGCCGTTGCCGGGGATTGTTCGAGTTTGGACAACTGACGGTTCATCTTGTTGCTCAGATTAGGTAATTTTCTTTTTATTTTATTTTCAAAAATTTTTCAAAAAAAATCTTTCAAAAATATATTTTTCTTCAGAATTTTTAAGAATGAATTCTAGTGTTTCATAAAGCATGTTGAAGCCTGGTTGGCTGTAAAGCCACAACTGTAGGGCATGTTAGGCGTGTCATGTCTGATTTACATGCTAGAGCTTAGCTGGCTATTAAGCCATGCCTGACCCTTTGATTGGAGCTTTAGACAAAAGGAGAATGCTAGATTCCTGGAATTCATATTAAAAATTTTGGAATCCTTATTTTTGTTTTTCAAATAATTTTCAAAAAAAATACAAAAAAAATTTAGAAAATCATAAAAATCAAAAATATTTTTTGTGTTTCTTGTTTGAGTCTTGAGTCATGTTATAAGTTTGGTGTCAATTGCATGTTTATCTTGCATTTTTCAAAAAAATTCATGCATTCATAGTGTTCTTCATGATCTTCAAGTTGTTCTTGGTAAGTCTTCTTGTTTGATCTTTGCATTTGCATGTTTTGTGTCTTTTCTTGTTTTTCATATGCATTCCTGAATTCTTTATGTCTAAGCATTAAAGAATTCTAAGTTCGGTGTCTTGCATGTTTTCTTTGCATTAAAAATTTTTCAAAAATGTGTTCTTGATGTTCATCATGATCTTCATAGTGTTCTTGGTGTTCATCTTGACATTCATAGCATTCTTGCATGCATTCATTATTTTGATCCATAACTTTCATGCATTGCATCATTTTTCTTGTTTTTCTCTCTCATCATAAAAATTCAAAAATAAAAAAAAATATCTTTCCCTTTTTCTCTCTTAAAATTTCGAAAATTAGATTTGACTTTTTCAAAAAATTTTAAAATCTAGTTGTTTTTTTGAGTCAAATCAAATTTTCAATTTAAAAAAATCTTATCTTTTTCAAAATCTTTTTCACAAATCAAATCTTTTTTTCAATTTTTTTTAGTTATTTTCGAAAATTTCAAAAATATTTTTCAAAAATATTTTTCTTAATTTTACATCATATTTTCGAAAATAACATCATCAATTAATGTTTTGATTCAAAAATTTCAAGTTTGTTACTTACTTGTTAAGAAAGATTCAAACTTTAAGTTCTAGAATCATATCTTGTGATTTCTTGTAAATCAAGTCATTAATTGTGATTTTAAAAATCAAATCTTTTTCAAAAACTAATTTCAAAAATATCTTTTTATCTTATCTTTTTCAAAAATTTGATTTCAAAATATCTTTTCTAACTTCCTAACTTCTTATCTTTTCAAAATTTGTTTCAACTAACTAACTAACTAACTTTTGTTTGTTTCTTATCTTTTTCAAAACCATCTAACTCTCTCTCTAATTTTCGAAAATATCTCCCTCTTCTTCAAAAATTCTTTTTAATTAATTAATTATTTTAACTTTTGATTTTAAACTTTTCAAAAAAATTACTAACCTTTTTTAAAAATTATTTTTCGAAAAATTACTAACTCTTTTTCAAAAATTATTTTCGAAAATTCTCTCCCTCTCTCATCTTATTCTATTTATTTATTCATCTATTAACATCTCTTCCTCACATCACTCACCAAATTCGAACCTCCTTTTCTATCTGTGTTCGAATTTTTCTTCTTCTTTTCTTCTTCTACTAACAATAAGGAACCTCTTTACTGTGACATAGAGGATTCCTCTTCTTTTCTTTTTCTCTTCTCTTTCTTATGAGCAAGGACAAAGAAAAAGGCATTCTTGTTGAAGCTGATCCAGAACCTGAAAGGACTCTGAAGAGAAAACTAAGAGAAGCTAAATTACAACAATCCAGAGACAACCTTATTGAAAATTTTGAACAAGTAAAAGAGATGGCAGCCGAACCCAACAACAATAATGCAAGGAGAATGCTTGGTGACTTTACTGCACCTAATTCCAATTTACATGGAAGAAGCATCTCCATTCCTGCCATTGGAGCAAACAATTTTGAGCTGAAACCTCAACTAGTTTCTCTGATGCAGCAGAACTGCAAGTTTCATGGACTTCCATCTGAAGATCCTTTTCAGTTCTTAATTGAATTCTTGAAGATATGTGATACTATTAAGACCAATGGAGTAGATCCTGAAGTCTACAGGCTCATACTTTTCCCTTTTGCTGTAAGAGACAGAGCTAGAGTGTGGTTGGACTCTCAACCCAGAGATAGCCTGAACTCTTGGGATAAGCTGGTCACGGCTTTCTTAGCCAAGTTCTTTCCTCCTCAAAAGCTGAGCAAGCTTAGAGTGGATGTTCAAACCTTCAGACAAAAAGAAGGAGAATCACTCTATGAAGCTTGGGAAAGATACAAGCAGTTGACCAAAAAGTGTCCTTCTGACATGCTTTCAGAATGGACCATCCTGGATATATTCTATGATGGTTTATCTGAGCTATCAAAGATGTCATTGGACACTTCTGCAGGTGGATCCATTCACCTAAAGAAAACGCCTGCAGAAGCTCAAGAACTCATTGACATGGTTGCTAATAACCAGTTCATGTACACTTCTGAGAGGAACCCTGTGAGTAATGGGACGCCTATGAAGAAAGGAGTTCTTGAAATTGATACTCTGAATGCCATACTGGCTCAGAAAAAAATATTGACTCAGCAAGTCAATATGATTTCTCAGAGTCTGAATGGAATGCAAGCTGCATCCAACAGTACTCAAGAGGCATCTTCTGAAGAAGAAGCTTATGATCCAGAGAACCCTGCAATAGCAGAGGTAAATTATATGGGTGAACCTTATGGAAACACATATAATCCATCATGGAGAAATCACCCAAATCTCTCATGGAAGGATCAAAAGCCTCAACAAGGCTTTAATAATGGTGGAAGAAACAGGTTTAGCAATAGCAAGCCTTTTCCATCATCCACTCAGCAACAGACAGAGAACTCTGAACAAAATACTTTTAATTTAGCAAACTTAGTCTCTGATCTATCCAAGGCCACTGCAAGTTTCATGAATGAAACAAGGTCTTCCATTAGAAATTTAGAAGCACAAGTGGGCCAGCTGAGTAAAAGGATCACTGAAATCCCTCCTAGTACTCTCCCAAGCAACACAGAAGAGAATCCAAAAGGAGAGTGCAAGGCCATTGACATAAGCACCATGGCCGAACCTATAAGGAAAGAAGAGGACGTGAATCCCAAGGAAGAAGACCCCCTGGGACGTCCAGGGATTAATAAGGAGCTTCCCTCTGAGGAACCTAAGGAATCTGAGACTCATCTAGAGACCATAGAGATTCCATTGAACCTCCTTATGCCATTCATGAGCTCTGATGAGTATTCCTCTTCTGAAGAGAATGAGGATGTTACTGAAGAGCAAGCTGCCAAGTTCCTTGGTGCAATCATGAAGCTAAATGCCAAATTATTTGGTATTGAAACTTGGGAAGATGAACCTTCCTTGTTCACCAATGAACTAAGTGATCTGGATCAACTGACATTGCCTCAGAAGAGACAGGATCCTGGAAAGTTCATAATACCTTGTACCATAGGCACCATAATCTTTAAGGCTCTGTGTGACCTTGGTTCAGGAATAAACCTCATGGCCCTCTCTGTAATAGAGAAACTGGGAATCTATGGGGTGCAAGCTGCTAAAATCTCATTAGAAATGGCAAACAATTCAAGAAAACAGGCTTATGGACAAGTAGAGGACGTGTTAGTAAAGGTTGAAGGCCTTTACATCCCTGCTGATTTCATAGTCCTGGATACTGGAAAGGAAGAGGATGAATCCATCATCCTAGGAAGACCTTTCCTAGCCACAGCAAGAGTTGTGATTGATGTGGACAGAGGAGAATTGATCCTTCAATTAAATAAGGACAACCTTGTGTTTACAACTCAAGGATCTCCCTCTGCATCCATGGAGAGGAAGCAGAAAAAGCTTCTCTCAAAGCAGAGTCAACCAAAGCCCGTACAGTCAAACTCTAAGTTTGGTGTTGGGAGGCCACAACCAAACTCTAAGTTTGGTGTCAAACCCCCATATCTAAACTCTAAGTTTGGTGTTGGGAGGTCTCAACAAATCTCTGCACATCTGTGAGGCTCCATGAGAGCCCACTGTCAAGCTATTGACATTAAAGAAGTGCTTGTTGGGAGGCAACCCAATGTTTATTTATCTAACTATATTTTTCTTAGTTATATGTCTTTATGGGTTCATGATCATGTGGAGTCACAAAATAAATATAAAAATTGAAAACGGAATCAAAAACAGCAGAAGAAAAATCACACCCTGGAGGAAGACCTTACTGGCGTTTAAACGCCAGTAAGAAGCATGTTTTGGGCGTTCAACGCCAGAACAGAGCATGGTTCTGGCGCTGAACGCCAGAAATGGGCAGCATCTGGGCGTTTGAACGCCAGAAATGCACCCTGGAGAAGAGCTGGCGCTGAACACCCAGAACAAGCATGGTTCTGGCGTTCAACGCCAGAAATAGGCTACAAATGGGCGTTCAACGCCCAGAACAAGCACCAATCTGGCGCTGAACACCCAGAGTTGTGTGCAAGGGCATTTTGCATGCCCAATTTGGTGCAAGGTTGTAAATCCTTGAACACCTCAGGATCTGTGGACCCCACAGGATCCCCACTTACCTCCACTCACTTCTTCTCACCCCTCTTTCACACAATCCCATAAACACTCTTCCCCAAAACCCTACACCAATCACCTCAATCTCTCTTTCCCATCACCTCTTCACCACTAACATCCATCCACTCTTCCCCATAAACCTACCTCATAAACTCCACTTACCTTCAAAAATTCAAAATCAATTTCCCACCCAAACCCACCCTATATGGCCGAAACTTACCCCCCTCCCTTCTCTATATAAAGCCTTCCATTCTTCCTCATTTTCACACAACACAACCCTCTCTTTCTCTTCTTGGCCGAAACACACCCCCCTCCTCTCCATATTTTCTTCTTCTTCTTCATCTATTCTTTCTTCTCTTGCTCGAGGGCGAGCAAAATTCTAAGTTTGGTGTGGTAAAAGCATAAGCTTTTTGTTTTTCCATTACCATTGATGGCACCTAAGACCGGAGAATCCTCTAGAAAAGGGAAAGGGAAGACAAAAGCTTCCACCTCCGAGTCATGGGAGATGGAAAGATTCATCTCCAAAGCCCATCAAGACCACTTCTATGATGTTGTGGCCAATAAGAAGGTGATCCCCGAGGTCCCTTTTAAACTCAAGAGAAATGAGTATCCGGAGATCCGACATGAAATTCAAAGAAGAGGTTGGGAAGTTCTAACAAACCCCATCCAACAAGTCGGCATCCTAATGGTTCAAGAGTTCTATGCTAATGCATGGATCACTAGGAACCATGATCAAAGTAAGAACCCGAACCCAAAGAATTATCTCACCATGGTTCGGGGAAAATACTTAGATTTTAGTCCGGAAAATGTGAGGTTGGCGTTCAACTTGCCAAACATGGAAGAGAACTCACGCCCCTACACAAGGAGAGTCAACTTTGATCAAAGGTTGGACCAAGTCCTCATGGACATATGTGTAGAAGGAGCTCAATGGAAGATTGACTCAAAAGGTAAACCGGTTCAACTAAGAAGACTGGACCTTAAGCCTGTAGCTAGAGGATGGTTGGAGTTCATTCAATGCTCAATCATTCCCACTAGCAACCGGTCTGAAGTTACTATAGACCGGGCCATCATGATCCATAGCATCATGATTGGAGAAGAGGTGGAAGTTCATGAGATTATACCTCAAGAACTCTACAAGGTGGCTGACAAGTCCTCCACTATGGCAAGGTTAGCCTTTCCTCACCTCATTTGCCACCTATGCAATTCGGCTGGGATTGACATAGAGGGAGATATCCTCAGTGAAGAGGACAAGCCCATCACTAAGAAAAAGATGGAGCAATCAAGAGAACATAGAGAAGCTCATCATCAAGAAATCCCTGAGATTCCTCAAGGGATGCACTTCCCTCCACAGAACTATTGGGAGCAAATCAACACTTTCCTAGGAGAATTAAGTTCCAACATGGGACAACTAAGGGTGGAACATCAAGAGCACTCCATCATCCTTCATGAAATAAGAGAAGATCAAAAAGCAATGAGGGAGGAGCAACAAAGACAAGGAAGAGACATAGAAGAGCTCAAGGACATCATTGGTTCCTCAAGAAGGAAACGCCACCATCACTAAGGTGGACTCATTCCTTGTTCTTACTTTCTCTGTTTTTCATTTTCTCTATGTTAAGTGTTTATCTATGTTTGTGTCTTCATTACATGATCATTAGTAGTTAGTAACTTTGTCTTAAAGTTATGAATGTCTTATGAATCCATCACCTCTCTTAAATGAAAAATGTTTTAATTCAAAAGAACAAGAAGTACATGAGTTTTGAATTTATCCTTGAACTTAGCTTAATTATATTGATGTGGTGACAATGCTTCTTGAAACCAAGAGGCAAGAGCAAAAAGCCAATAACCCTTAAAACCAAAAGGCAAGGACAAATAAAAAGGATCCCAAGGCTTTGAGCATCAGTGGATAGGAGGGCCTAAAGGAATAAAATCCTGGTCAAAGCAGCTAAACCAAGCTGTCCCTAACCATGTGCTTGTGGCGGGAAGGTGTCAAGTGAAAACTTGAGACTGAACGGTTAAAGTCAAGGTCCAAAGCAAAAAAAGAGTGTGCTTAAGAACCTTGGACACCTCTAATTGGGGACTTTAGCAAAGCTGAGTCACAATCTAAAAAGGTTCACCCAATTATGTGTCTGTGGCATTTATGTATCCGGTGGTAATACTGGAAAACAAAGTGCTTAGGGCCACGGCCAAGACTCATAAAGAAGTTGTGTTCAAGAATCATCATACTGAACTAGGAGAATCAATAACACTATTTGAACTCTGAGTTCCTATAGATGCCAATCATTCTGAGCCTCAATGGATAAAGTGAGATGCCAAAACTATTCAAGAGGCAAAAAGCTATAAGTCCCGCTCATCTGATTGGAGCTATGTTTCATTGATAATTTGGAATTTATAGTATATTCTCTTCTTTTTATCCTATTTGATTTTCAGTTGCTTGGGGACAAGCAACAATTTAAGTTTGGTGTTGTGATGAGCGGATAATTTATACGCTTTTTGGCATTGTTTTTAGTATATTTTTAGTAGGATCTAGTTACTTTTAGGGATGTTTTCATTAGTTTTTATGTTAAATTCACATTTCTGGACTTTACTATGAGTTTGTGTATTTTTCTGTGATTTCAGGTATTTTCTGGCTGAAATTGAGGGACTTGAGCAAAAATCAGATTCAGAGGTTGAAGAAGGACTGCTGATGCTGTTGGAGTCTGACCTCCCTGCACTCAAAATGGATTTTTTGGAGCTACAGAACTCAAAAGGGCACGCTTTCAATTGCGTTGGAAAGTAAACATCCAGGGCTTTCCAGCAATATATAATAGTCCATATTTTGTTCAAGTTTAGACAACGCAAACTGGCGTTCAACGCCAGCTCTCTGCCCAATTCTGGCGTCCAGCGCCAGAAACAAGTTACAAAGTGGAGTTCAACGCCCAAAATGGCACAAAAGCTGGCGTTCAACTCCAAGAATGACCTCTCCATGTGTAGACTTCAAGCTCAGCCCAAGCACACACCAAGTGGGCCCCGGAAGTAGATTTATGCATCAATTACTTACTTCTGTAAACCCTAGTAGCTAGTTTATTATAAATAGGACTTCTTACTATTGTATTAAATATCTTGGAACATCTTTGGACGCCTAGTTCTTAGATCAGAGGGGCTGGCCATTCGGCCATGCTTGGACCTTTCACTTATGTATTTTTAACGGTAGAGTTTCTGCACTCCATAGATTAAGGTGTGGAGCTCTGCTGTTCCTCAAAGATTAATGCAAAGTACTACTGTTTTTCTATTCAATTCAACTTATTCCGCTTCTAAGATATTCATTCGCACTTCAACCTGAATGTGATGAACGTGACAATCATCATCATTCCCTATGAGCGCGTGCCTGACAACCACTTCCGTTCTACATTAGATTGAATGAGTGTCTCTTAGATCTCTTAATCGGAATCTTCGTGGTGTAAGCTAGAATGATGGCGGCATTCAAGAGAATCCAGAAAGTCTAAACCTTGTCTGTGGTATTCCGAGTAGGATTCAATGATTGAATGACTGTGACGAGCTTCAAACTTGCGAGTGCTGGGCGTAGTGACAGACGCAAAAGGAGGGTGAATCCTATTCCAGCATGATCGGGAACCTCAGATGATTAGCCATGCCGTGACAGGACATCTTGGACCATTTTCACAAGAGGAGGGGATGTAGCCACTGACAACGGTGATGCCCTTGCATAAAGCCAGCCATAGAAAGGAGTAAGACTGATTGGATGAAGACAGCAGGAAAGCGGAGGTTCAGAGGAATGAATGCATCTCTATACGCTTATCTGAAATTCTCACCAATGATTTACATAAGTATTTCTATCCTTCTTTTATTACTAAATTTCGAAAACTACTTAACTATTTTATATCCGCCTGACTGAGATTTACAAGGTGACCATAGCTTGCTTCATACCAACAATCCTCGTGGGATTCGACCCTTACTCACGTAAGGTATTACTTGGACGACCCAGTGCACTTGCTGGTTAGTTGTATCGAAGTTGTGACAAATTATGAATTGAGATTAGAGCACCAAGTTTTTGGAGCCATTACCAGAGATCACAATTTCGTGCACCAAGGACCTAGGTTAAAGTTCATATATAAACGAGGTGAAGATGTTGGCTGGTCTTATGGTATATACATATAAACAGAAAATGAATCTCGCTCTAGACTCAGAAGACTATCCAGAGCAGAATCCTTTTGTAGAATGACCACCAGTGGGTTACGAAAAAATATTCCTGCCTCCATCTGAAGGGGAAGAGGAGAGGGTAAGAACTGGAAAGTTCATAGTAGAGTCAGGCTAATTAGTCATGTTAATCACTTTCGTCGTGCTTATCAGTCAGTAATATATTTTACAGTAAATAGAAGAAAACATAGAGAATAGATAAATAGAGAAAACTAAGAAATAGAATATAAATAGAAAAACACAAGATAATAGCACACAGTAAACACAGAGAATAGAATACAAACAGAAAAAACATACATTCATATAAAAATCATAACAAAGAGAATGTGCAACCAAGTATGATGCATGTTTGTCCTATGCAGGCCATGAGCTCACGTGTCAGTTTACATCCTGCAGCCCGACATTACCTAGGAACTAGTCCTAGATATGGTTTTCCATTGCATCTTTCGTGTATACGTGTCGGTGGTTAAGAATACCACTCCTTCTTGACTACTGGCAGTCAGCGCAAAGCTCGACGCCATAATATACACACAAGGGAAACAGCGATCCCCAGTTCATGGACATCCCCAAAATCAACACACAACAAAATAGTGATCCTCAGTTCATGGGCTATCCCCGAGATCAACACACAACAATTTATGGGTTATTCCTGTAATCGATGATTATCAATTCGTGGGTTATCCCACATTTTAACATTTTTCTTTATCCTTTCTAAATCTCAACAATTCATGTAATACCTAACGCTAAACACAATCAAGCATTAATTATGTTGCTCCTAGGTTACTACCTTAATCGACATTCATCTTTGCCTTTAAAACTTTTGCCGGCTCTTTCTTCGATTTTTATCTTTTCTTCAATATTTTATCTTTCTTTTATCTTTGCCTCATTAATATATTATTACCACTCCCTAAGTGTTTTATGAAGGTAATTATGAGATTCTGAACTTAAAGTTGACTTCCTAAAACTTTTAGAAAAAATTGCCTTTTCACTGTTATTTTATTTTTTTAATAAAATATTATTATTAATTAAATAATATTATTTAATATTTTATTATTATTTTCAAAAATTTACTAATTCACCCCAAAATTTTATTAATTTGCATTTTGACCCCTGTAATTTTTAATACTTATACTGTAACCCCCTAAACTTTTAATATTTATACTCTTACTCCCAAAAACATAAAAATATTTTCACTTTAGCCCCTTTCAAGATCAAAGGGTTGTTCTTCAATGTTTTTGACCAAACTCAAAGTGTTCTTCGTGTTGTTCATAAATTCTTCAGGTTCTTTCTTTGATTTTTACTTGTTTTTCTATCTTTTCGGTAACCGATTTTTACCATAATTCAAAATAAAATAGCAGCCACCAAAACTCCTTAATTTCAACTTGATTTCAACACAATTTCAACCCTAATTTGAGGGTTATGATTTTGAATTTCCATCTGCCCAAGAACACAAGTTCATTAAGTTGAATTTTATCAAATTTCATCAAATTTTTACCAAAATTTTACCAAGAATCACTCATGTAAACAATCAATTTCAAGCATAAACAAACCATACAATAATCACACAACTCAAACACAATTAATCAAGATTAATTCCATCAAACCCTACCTTGATTTACAGCTCCTAATTTGACTATGCTTCAAGGTGTTCCTAGAGCAGTTTTTTCCTCCTAAATCACATCAAGAACAACTTTAAATCCTCAGAATCTGAGCTGACTGAACCTTCAATCACAAGTTAGGATGAGATTCCTCACCTTAATATTGCTAGAAGAACATCAAGAAAATACATGTTTATGCATGTGTTCTTGAAACCAAAACAAAAGGAAGGGAGAACAGCCATCTCACCTTATTTTTAGCCTTGATAAGTCACATGGTTTTGAAGAGAAAGAAGAAAGGGTCACTTTGATTAGTTCAGAATTTTGATTTGACTTTTAGTTCAGAAGAAATTAAGCTTTGAAGTTCAAGAACCAAGAACTTTTCTCTCTTGCAAATTTTTTGCCACAATGAGGAAATGAAACAGCCTTGGAGGTCTCAGGGGTGAGGGGTGAGCTGTGATTGGCTAGTATGGGTGGTGGATTAAAATAATATTAAAATATCCCAGGTGTATTCCACAAGGAAGTCGGCCAAGTATTGCACCTTGATGGTCGTCCGAACTGCATACTTCAAGTCGAATTCGGACAGCTCCACAACCTGTTGTAGATCCACCCTGCAATATCCATTTTTTGTAGGATTTGTTTCATGGGTTGATTAATTCAGGCTTTGATGATGTGAGCTTGAAAGTTGGGGCACAATCTCCGGGATGCCAGGACCAAAGCACATGTACCTTGCTCAATTTTTTGATAATTGAGTTTAGCTTCTTGTAGTATTTTATTGGAGAAGTAGGCGAGCTTTTTCTCAACATCATCTTTGCTAAATAGTGCAGCGGCTACTGCTTTTTTAGTCACAGCTAAATATAGGACGATCTCTTCTCCCGTTTGAAGCCAGGTAAGAATTGGATGTTGAGACAAAAATTTTACGAATTTTTTGAAGAACTTGTTCACATTCCTGGGTCCATGTGCAGTCATGCCTTTTTTGTAGTAAAACAAAGCTAGAGTTGCATGTCTACCATTTAATTGAACCTCCTTTCAAGCAGGTCGGGCTAGCTTCAATGCCCATTTTGAATGAGCATGAACTTCAAAAAATTTTCTGCTTCTACTGCGAAGGTGCATTTTGTAGGATTTAGCCTCATCCTGTGATGCCTTATGGTCTAGAATGCTTCTATCAAGTCGGTTAACAAGTCGTCTTCATTCTTTTCCAAGGAGGCTTTAATTGTTCTATCTTCAGAAAGTCCTCTTGTGATAACGTGAACACGCCGATCCAGAGTTTTTATAGACTTTTGGTGATCTTTCTCTGTATTTGCACTCCTATATTCTTTTATGGTTGGTGCACGAAATTATGATCTCCAGGCTCGAACAAATCCTGGTAATGGCTCCAGAGCTTGGTGCTCTGATCTTAATTCATAATTGTCACAACTTCGATACAACTAACCAGCAAGTGCACTGGGTCGTCCAAGTAATACCTTACGTGAGTAAGGGTCGAATCCCACGGAGATTGTTGGTATGAAGCAAGCTATGGTCACCTTGCAAATCTCAGTTAGGCAGATATACATTGATAATGGTGTTTTCGAATAATAAATAATAGAATAGGGATAGAGATACTTATGTAATTCATTGGTGAGAATTTCAGATAAGCGAATGGAGATGCTTTTCGTTCCTCTGAACCTCTGCTTTCCTGCTATCTTCATCCAGTCAGTCTTACTCCTTTCCATGGCTGGCTTTATGTGATACATCACCACTGTCAATGGCTACTTTCGGTCATCTCTCGGGAAAATGATCCAATGCCCTGTCACGGCACGGCTAATCGTCTGGAGGCATCACCCTTGTCAATGGCTTCATCTTATCCTCTCAGTGAATAATATGCTCACGCACCCTGTCACGGCACGGCTATTCATCTGTCGGTTCTCGATCATGCTGGAATAGGATTTACTATCCTTTTGCGTCTGTCACTAACGCCCTGCAATCGCGAGTTAGGAGCACGTCACAGTCATCCAATCATTGAATCCTACTCGGAATACCACAGACAAGGTTTAGACTTTCCGGATTCTCTTGAATGCCGCCATCATTCTAGCTTACGCCACAAAGATTCTGGTTAGGAGATCTAAGAGATATTCATTCTAGCTTATTTCATGTAGAACGAAAGTGTTTGTCAGGCACGTGTTCATAGGGGAGAATGGTGATGAGCGTCACACATAATCATCACCTTCCTCACGTTCTTGGGTGCGAATGGATATCTTAGAAGCGAAATAAGATGAATTGAATAGAAAACAGAAGTACTTTGCATTAATCTTTGAGGAACAGCAGAGCTCCATACCTTAATCTATGGAGTGTAGAAACTCTACCGTTGAAAATACATAAGTGAAAGGTCCAAGCATGGCCAAGATGGCCAGCCCCCTTGATCTAAGAACAATGCGTTCAAAGATGATCCTAAGATCCTAAGATGATCAAAAGATGCCTAATACAATAGTAAGAGGTCCTATTTATAATAAAATAGTCACTAGGGTTTACATGAGTAAGTAATTGATGCATAAATCCACTTCCTGGGCCCACTTGGTGTGTGTTTGGGCTGAGCCTGAGTGTTGCACGTGCAGAGGCCATTTGTGGAGTTGAACGCCAGTTTCTGTGCCAGTTTGGGCGTTCAACTCTGGTTTTGGATCCTTTTCTGGCGCTGGACGCCAGATTTGGGCAGAAGGCTGGCGTTGAACGCCAATTTACGTCGTCAATTCTTGGCCAAAGTATGGACTATTATATATTGCTGGAAAGCCCTGGATGTCTACTTTCCAACGCAATTAGAAGCGCGCCATTTCGAGTTTTGTAGCTCCAGAAAATCCACTTTGAGTGCAGGGAGGTCAGAATCCAACAGCATCAGCAGTCCTTCTTCAACCTCTGAATCTGATTTCTGCTCAAGTCCCTCAATTTCAGCCAGAAAATACCTGAAATCATAGAAAAACACACAAACTCATAGTAAAGTCCAGAAATGTGAATTTAACATAAAAACTAATGAAAACATCCCTAAAAGTAACTAGATCCTACTAAAAACATACTAAAAACAATGCCAAAAAGCGTATAAATTATCCGCTCATCACAACACCAAACTTAAATTGTTGCTTGTCCCCAAGCAACTTAAAATCAAATAGGATAAAAAGAAGAAAATATACTATAAATTCCAAACTATCAATGAAACAGAGCTCCAATCATATGAGCGGGACTTATAGCTTTTTGCCTCTTGGATAGTTTTGGCATCTCACTTTATCCATTGAGGTTCAGAATGATTGGCATCTATAGGAACTTCAGATTTCGAATAGTGTTATTGACTCTCCTAGTTCAG
The DNA here is from genome assembly GCF_059453495.1 of Arachis ipaensis. Taxonomy (NCBI): domain Eukaryota; kingdom Viridiplantae; phylum Streptophyta; class Magnoliopsida; order Fabales; family Fabaceae; genus Arachis; species Arachis ipaensis. The sequence goes on along the minus strand of NC_142436.1, from coordinate 64,911,219 downwards.
TATGATGATTTTTGAACACAGCCTCTTTATGAGTCTTGGTCGTGGCCCTAAGCACTTTGTTTTCCAGTATTGCCACCGGATACATAAATGCCACAGACACATAATTGGGTGAACCTTTTCAGATTGTGACTCAGCTTTGCTAAAGTCCCCAATTAGAGGTGTCCAGGGTTCTTAAGCACACTCTTTTTTTGCTTTGGACCTTGACTTTAACCGCTCAGTCTCAAGTTTTCACTTGACACCTACACGCCACAAGCACATGGTTAGGGACAGCTTGGTTTAGCTGCTTAGACCAGGATTTTATTCCTTTAGGTCCTCCTATCCACTAATGCTCAAAGCCTTGGGATCCTTTTTATTTGCCCTTGCCTTTTGGTTTTAAGGGTTATTGGCTTTTTCTGCTTGCTTTTTCTTTTTCTTTCTATATTTTTTTTTCGCCTATTTTTTTTTTCTCTTTTTTTTTTCTGCAAGCTTTGTTTTTTGCTGCTTTTTCTTGCTTCAAGAATCATTTTTATGATTTTTCAGATTATCAAATAACATGTCTCCTAGTCATCATTCTTTCAAGAGCCAACATATTTAACATTCTTAAACAACAACTTCAAAAGACATATGCACTGTTCAAGCATACATTCAGAAAACAGGAAGCATTGTCACCACATCAATATAATTAAGCTAAGTTCAAGGATAAATTCGAAACTCATGTACTTCTTGTTCTTTTGAATTAAAACATTTTTTCATTTAAGAGAGGTGATGGATTCATAGGACATTCATAACTTTAAGACAAAGTTACTAACTACTAATGATCATGTAATGAAGACACAAACTTAGATAAGCACATAACATAGAAAACGAAAAACAGAGAAAGTAAGAACAAGGAATGAATCCACCTTAGTGATGGTGGCGTTTCCTTCTTGAGGAACCAATGATGTCCTTGAGCTCTTCTATGTCTCTTCCTTGTCTTTGTTGCTCCTCCCTCATTGCTTTTTGATCTTCTCTTATTTCATGAAGCATGATGGAGTGCTCTTGATGTTCTACCCTTAGTTGTCCCATATTGGAACTCAATTCTCCTAGGGAGGTGTTGATTTGCTCCCAATAGTTTTGTGGAGGAAACTGCATTTGAGGCATCTCCGGGATCTCATGGAAATGAGCTTCTTGCGCCTCTTGAGCTCCATGACTGGGCTCTCTTGCTTGTTCCATCTTTTTCTTAGTGATGGGCTTGTCCTCTTTGATGAGGATATCTCCCTCTATGTCAATCCCAGCTGAATTGCATAGGTGGCAAATGAGGTGAGGGAAGGCTAACCTTGCCATAGTGAAGGACTTGTCAGCCACCTTGTAGAGTTCTTGAGGTATAATCTCATGAACTTCCACCTCTTCTCCAATCATGATGCTATGGATCATGATGGCCCGGTCTATAGTAACTTCAGACCGGTTGCTAGTGGGAATGATTGAGCATTGAATAAACTCCAACCATCCTCTAGCTATAGGCTTGAGGTCCAATCTTCTTAGTTGAACCGGCTTGCCTTTGGAGTCAATCTTCCATTGAGCTCCTTCTACACATATGTCCATAAGGACTTGGTCCAACCTTTGATCAAAGTTGACTCTCCTTGTGTAGGGGCGTGCGTTCTCTTCCATGTATGGCAAGTTGAACGCCAACCTCACATTCTCCGGACTAAAATCTAAGTATTTCCCCCGAACCATTGTAACATAGTTCTTTGGATCCGGGTTCTTACTTTGATCATGGTTCTTGGTGATCCATGCATTGGCATAGAACTCTTGAACCATTAGGATGCCGACTTGTTGGATGGGATTTGTTAGAACTTCCCAACCTCTTCTTTGAATTTCATGTCGGATCTCCGGATACTCATTTCTTTTGAGTTTAAAAGAGACCTCAGGGATCACCTTCTTCTTGGCCACAACATCATAGAAGTGGTCTTGATGGGCTTTGGAGATGAACCTTTCCATCTCCCATGACTCGGATGTGGAAGCTTTTGTCTTCCCTTTCCCTCTTCTAGAGGATTCTCCGGTCTTAGATGCCATCAATGGTAATGGAAAAACAAAAAAGCTATGCTTTTACCACACCAAACTTAGAATATTGCTCGCCCTCGAGCAATAAACAAAAGAATAGAAGAAGAAGAAGAAGAAATATGGAGAGGGAGAGGGAATTGTGGTTTCGGCCAAGAGGAGTGTAGAGGGGTGTGTTGTGTGAATTTGAAGAAGAATGGAGGGCTTTATATAGGGTAGGGAGGTGGGGTATTGGTTCGGCCATATGGGTGGGTTTGGGTGGGAAATTGGTTTTGAATTTTGAAGGTAGGTGGAGTTTATGAGGTAGGTTTATGGGGAAGAGTGGATGGATGTGAGTGGTGAAGGTTTAGTGGGGGAAGAGAGATTAAGGTGATTGATGAGGGGTTTTTGGGGAAGAGTGTTTATGGGGTTGTGTGAAAGAGAGTGGTGAGAAGAGGTGAGTGGAGGTAGGTGGGGATCCTGTGGGGTCCACAGATCCTGAGTGGATCCTGTGGGGTCCACAGATCCTGAGTGGATCCTGTGGGGTCCACAGATCCTGAGGTGTTCAAGGATTTACATCCCTGTACCCATTAGGCATGTAAAAATGCCTTTGTACCCAACTCTGGGCGTTCAGCGCCAGGTTGGTGGCCATTTTGGGCGTTCAACGCCCATCTGTGTGCCATTTCTGGCGTTGAACGCCAGAACCATGTCTGTTCTGGCGTTCAGCGCCCAGAAGCTGCCCATTTTGGGCGTTCAGCGCCAGAACCATGCTCTGTTCTGGCGCTGAACGCCAGACAGATGCTCCTCCAGGGTGTGATTTTTCTTCTGCTATTTTTGATTCCGTTTTCAATTTTTATATTTATTTTGTGACTCCACATGATCATTAACCTAAGAAAATATGAAAAACAAAAATAATAGAGTTAGATAAATTAACATTGGGTTGCCTCCCAACAAGCGCTTCTTTAATGTCAATAGCTTGACAGTGGGCTCTCATGGAGCCTCACAGATGTGCAGAGCTTTGTTGAGACTCTCCAACACCAAACTTAGAGTTTGGATATGGGAGTTCAACACCAAACTTAGAGTTTGGTTGTGGCCTCCCAACACCAAACTTAGAGTTTGACTGTGGGGGCTCTGGTTGACTCTGCTTGGAGAGAAGCTTTTTCTGCTTCCTCTCCATGGTTGCAGAGGGAGATCCTTGAGTTTTAAACACAAGGGAGTCCTCATTCCATTGAAGGACTATTTCACCTCTGTCAACATCAATCACAGCTCTTGCTGTGGCCAGGAAAGGTCTTCCTAGGATGATGGATTCATCCTCTTCCTTTCCAGTATCCAGGACTATGAAATCAGTAGGTATGTAAAGGCCCTCAACCTTTATTAATACATCTTCTACTTGTCCATAAGCCTGTCTTCTTGAGTTATCTGCCATCTCTAGTGAGATTTTAGCAGCTTGCACCCCATAGATTCCCAGTTTCTCTATTACAGAGAGGGGCATGAGGTTTATTCCTGAACCAAGGTCACACAGAGCCTTAAAGATCATGGTGCCTATGGTACAGGGTATTATGAACTTTCCAGGATCCTGTCTCTTCTGAGGCAATGTCAGTTGATCCAGATCACTTAGTTCATTGATGAACAAGGGAGGTTCAACTTCCCAAGCATCAATGCCAAACAATTTGGTATTCAGCTTCCTGATTGCACCAAGAAACTTGGCAGTTTGCTCTTCAGTAACATCCTCATTCTCTTCAGAAGAGGAATACTCATCAGAGCTCATGAAGGGCATAAGGAGGTTCAATGGAATCTCTATGGTCTCTAGATGAGCCTCAGAGTCCTTTGGTTCCTCAGAGGGAAGCTCCTTATTGACCACTGGACGTCCCAGGAGGTCTTCCTCCTTGGGATTCACGTCCTCTCCTCTCCTCACAGGTTCGGCCATGGCGCTTATGTCAATGGCCTTGCACTCTCCTTTTGGGTTCTCTTCTGTATTGCTTGGGAGAGTACTAGGAGGGATTTCAGTGACCCTTTTACTCAGCTGGCCCACTTGTGCTTCCAGATTTCTAATGGAAGACCTTGTTTCATTCATGAAACTTACAGTGGCCTTGGATAGATCAGAGACTAGATTTGCTAAATTAGAAGCATTTTGTTCAGAGTTCTCTGTCTGTTGCTGAGTTGATGATGGAAAAGGCTTGCTATTGCTAAACCTGTTTCTTCCACCATTATTAAAGCCTTGTTGGGGCTTTTGATCCTTCCATGAGAAATTTGGATGATTTCTCCATGTTGAGTTATAGGTGTTTCCATAAGGTTCACCTAAGTAATTTACCTCTGCTATTGCAGGGTTCTCTGGATCATAAGCTTCTTCTTCAGAAGATGCCTCTTGAGTACTGTTGGATGCAGCTTGCATCCCATGCAGACTCTGAGAGATCATATTGACTTGCTGAGTCAATATTTTATTCTGAGCCAATATGGCATTCAGAGTATCAACTTCAAGAACTCCTTTCTTCATAGGCGTCCCATTACTCACAGGATTCCTTTCAGAAGTGTACATGAACTGGTTATTAGCAACCATGTCAATGAGTTCTTGAGCTTCTGCAGGCGTTTTCTTTAGGTGAATGGATCCACCTGCAGAAGTGTCCAGTGACATCTTTGATAACTCAGACAGACCATCATAGAATATATCCAGGATGGTCCATTCTGAAAGCATGTCAGAAGGACACTTTTTGGTCAACTGTTTGTATCTTTCCCAAGCTTCATAGAGGGATTCACCTTCTTTCTGTCTGAAGGTTTGAACATCAGCTCTAAGCTTGCTCAGCTTTTGAGGAGGAAAGTACTTGGCTAAGAAAGCCGTGACCAGCTTATCCCAAGAGTTCAGGCTGTCTTTGGGTTGGGAATCCAACCATAATCTAGCTCTGTCTCTTACAGCAAAAGGGAAAAGCATGAGCCTGTAGACTTCAGGATCTACTCCGTTAGTCTTAACAGTATCACATATCTGCAAGAATTCAGTTAAGAACTGAAAAGGATCTTCGGATGGAAGTCCATGAAACTTGCAGTTCTGCTGCATCAGAGAAACTAATTGAGGTTTCAGCTCAAAGTTGTTTGCTCCAATGGCAGGAATGGAGATGCTTCTTCCATGTAAATTGGAATTTGGTGCAGTAAAGTCACCAAGTATTCTCCTTGCATTGTTGTTGGGTTCGGCTGCCATCTCCTTTACTTGTTCGAAATTTTCAATCAAGTTGTCTCTGGATTGTTGTAATTTAGCTTCTCTTAATTTTCTCTTCAGAGTCCTTTCAGGTTCTGGATCAGCTTCAACAAGAATGTCTTTTTCTCTGTCCCTGCTCATAAGAAAGAGGAGAGAAAAAGAAAAGAAGAGGAATCCTCTATGTCACAGTAAAGAGGATCCTTATTGTTAGTAGAAGAAAAGAAGAAGAAATTCGAACACAGATAGAAGAGGGGGTTCGAATTTGGTGATGATGTGAGGAAGAGATGTTAGTTAATGAATGAATAAATATAATAGGATGAGAGAGAGGGAGGGAATTTTCGAAAATTATTTTTGAAAAGGAGTTAGTGATTTTTTTGAAAATTGGTTTTTGAAGATTTGTTAGTATTTTTTTCGAAAATTAAGATTTAGAAATTAAAATAATTAATAAATTAAAAAGAAATTTTTGAAAAAGGGGGAAGATATTTTCGAAAGTGAGAGAGAGAGAGTTAGTTAGGTGGTTTTGAAAAAGATAAGAAACAAACAAAAAGTTAGTTAGTTAGTTGAAACAAATTTTGAAAACCAATTTTGAAAAGATAAGAAGTTAGGAAGTTAGAAAAGATATTTTGAAAAGATATTTTTGAAAAAGATAAGATAAGAATATATTTTTGAAAAGATATGATAAAATTAGTTTTGAAAAAGATTTGATTTTTAAAATCACAATTAATGACTTGATTCATAAGAAATCACAAGATATGATTCTAGAACTTAAAGTTTGAATCTTTCTTAACAAGCAAGTAACAAACTTGAAATTTTGAATCAAAACATTAATTGTTTATGTTATTTTCGAAAATTTGATATAAAAATAAGAAAAAGATTTTTGAAAAATATTTTTGGAATTTTCAAAAATAATTAAGAATTTTGAAAAAGATTTGATTTTTGAAAAAGGTTTTGAAAAAGATAAGATTTTCAAATTGAAAATTTGATTTGACTCATGAGAAACAAATTGATTTTTTAAAAATTTTTGAAAAAGTCAACTCAATTTTCGAATTTGATGAGAGAAAAAGGGAAAGATATTTTTTTTATTTTTGAATTTTTATGATGCAAGAGAAAAACACTAAAAGGATGCAATGCATGAAATTTTTAGATCAAAACAATGAATGCATGCAAGAATGATATGAATGTCAAGATGAACACCAAGAACACTATGAATGTCAAGATGAACATCAAGAACATAATTTTGAAAAATTTTTAATGCAAAGAAAACATGCAAGACACCAAACTTAGAATTCTTTAATGCTTAGACACTAAGAATTCAAGAATGCATATGAAAAACAATAAAAGACACAAAACAAAAAATCATCAAGATCAAACAAGAAGACTTACCAAGAACAACTTGAAGATCATGAAGAACACCATGAATGCATGAAATTTTCGAAAAATGCAAGATGCATATGCAAAAGACACCAAACTTATGATGTGACTCAAGACTCAAACAAGAAACAGAAAATTATTTTTGTTTTTATGATTTTCTAATTTTTTTTGGATTTTTCGAAAATTATATGAAAAAGAAAAAATAAGGATTCCAAAATTTTTAATATGAATTCCAGGAATCTTGCATTCTTAGTCTAAAGCTTCAGTCCAGGAATTAGACATGGCTCACTAGCCAGCCAAGCTTTCAATGGAAGCTCCGGTCCAAAACACTAGACATGGCCAATGGCCAGCCAAGCTTCAGCAGGTGATCATGGATCAGCAGCAGGTGGATGAGCAACAACTAATTTGCTCTTGATAACAAATTGCAAGCCTCAGTCCAAATGAATCTAGACATGGCTTTACAGCCAGCCAGGCTTCACATGCTTCATGAAACACTAGAATTCATTCTTAAAAATTTTGAATAAATTTTTGAAAAAATTTTTATTTTTTTCGAAGACAGATGAGAAAATTTTTGAAAATATTTTTGTAACATTTTTGAAATGAAAACGAAAAGAAAGTTACCCAATCTGAGCAACAAGATGAACCGTCAGTTGTCCAAACTCGAACAATCCCCGGCAACGGCGCCAAAAACTTGGTGCACGAAATTGTGATCTCCAGGCTCGAACAAATCCTGGTAATGGCTCCAGAGCTTGGTGCTCTGATCTTAATTCATAATTGTCACAACTTCGATACAACTAACCAGCAAGTGCACTGGGTCGTCCAAGTAATACCTTACGTGAGTAAGGGTCGAATCCCACGGAGATTGTTGGTATGAAGCAAGCTATGGTCACCTTGCAAATCTCAGTTAGGCAGATATACATTGATAATGGTGTTTTCGAATAATAAATAATAGAATAGGGATAGAGATACTTATGTAATTCATTGGTGAGAATTTCAGATAAGCGAATGGAGATGCTTTTCGTTCCTCTGAACCTCTGCTTTCCTGCTATCTTCATCCAGTCAATCTTACTCCTTTCCATGGCTGGCTTTATGTGATACATCACCACTGTCAATGGCTACTTTCGGTCATCTCTCGGGAAAATGATCCAATGCCCTGTCACGGCACGGCTAATCGTCTGGAGGCATCACCCTTGTCAATGGCTTCATCTTATCCTCTCAGTGAATAATATGCTCACGCACCCTGTCACGGCACGGCTATTCATCTGTCGGTTCTCGATCATGCTGGAATAGGATTTACTATCCTTTTGCGTCTGTCACTAACGCCCTGCAATCGCGAGTTAGGAGCACGTCACAGTCATCCAATCATTGAATCCTACTCGGAATACCACAGACAAGGTTTAGACTTTCCGGATTCTCTTGAATGCCGCCATCATTCTAGCTTACGCCACAAAGATTCTGGTTAGGAGATCTAAGAGATATTCATTCTAGCTTATTTCATGTAGAACGAAAGTGTTTGTCAGGCACGTGTTCATAGGGGAGAATGGTGATGAGCGTCACACATAATCATGACCTTCCTCACGTTCTTGGGTGCGAATGGATATCTTAGAAGCGAAATAAGATGAATTGAATAGAAAACAGAAGTACTTTGCATTAATCTTTGAGGAACAGCAGAGCTCCACACCTTAATCTATGGAGTGTAGAAACTCTACCGTTGAAAATACATAAGTGAAAGGTCCAGGCATGGCCGAGATGGCCAGCCCCCTTGATCTAAGAACAATGCGTTCAAAGATGATCCTAAGATCCTAAGATGATCAAAAGATGCCTAATACAATAGTAAGAGGTCCTATTTATAATAAAATAGTCACTAGGGTTTACATGAGTAAGTAATTGATGCATAAATCCACTTCCTGGGCCCACTTGGTGTGTGTTTGGGCTGAGCCTGAGTGTTGCACGTGCAGAGGCCATTTGTGGAGTTGAACGCCAGTTTCTGTGCCAGTTTGGGCGTTCAACTCTGGTTTTGGATCCTTTTCTGGCGCTGGACGCCAGATTTGGGCAGAAGGCTGGCGTTGAACACCAGTTTACGTCATCAATTCTTGGCCAAAGTATGGACTATTACATATTGCTGGAAAGCCCTGGATGTCTACTTTCCAACGCAATTGGAAGCGCGCCATTTCGAGTTTTGTAGCTCCAGAAAATCTACTTTGAGTGCAGGGAGGTCAGAATCCAACAGCATCAGCAGTCCTTCTTCAACCTCTGAATCTGATTTCTGCTCAAGTCCCTCAATTTCAGCCAGAAAATACCTGAAATCACAGAAAAACACACAAACTCATAGTAAAGTCCAGAAATGTGAATTTAACATAAAAACTAATGAAAACATCCCTAAAAGTAACTAGATCCTACTAAAAACATACTAAAAACAATGCCAAAAAGCGTATAAATTATCCGCTCATCAATGGTCCAGCGTCATTGTAGCAAGGAAGACTTATATTTATGTTGTCCCCAATTTCACTGTACTTGTTTGGTTGTGCGATTGCATTTTTTGTTTTAGTTGAGTTTCTTTCTAGTTGAACATTCTTTTTGTTAGTTGCATTGGCTTTCAAGTTGATTTTGGTTTGCTTTCTACAATGATCTTGGGACGGTGATTTCTTTTTCTTTAGTTTTTTGGAGGGAATCCACCTTTAATGGAGTACAAATAGCATCAAATTCTATAGCACGACCATTTTTTCTTCATTTTCTTGATTTTTTATTGATTGACGCTTATTCAATTTGTGAATAACTAAGGAAAGATGTGCCCTGAGTATCTCTAATTAGGTTGCATTCAAATTGGATGATGTTGCATTTTCTAGCGTGAACATAAGTTGGGAAAAAATGTTTCATTATTTTTACCAACAATGCTTTCCATTCTTCCTTCAGTTACAGACCCAATATGGGACATTTTATTTATTTATTTATTTTCACAATGCTTATGTATTTGGAACATGCAATTGCTCTATTACCATGGTGGATATCTGTAGTTGATTTTCTCGCCTGATGTGTAAGTAGAGATTAGTACCCATGATTAGAAAAGATGATGTCAGCATTAGAAGCCCTGTAGATATGACTTGGAGGACCTTGAGTCAGCAGCGGTCAAAAGCTCCATCATGATTCTTCCCAAAGTTGTAACGTCGGCACAGTAGCAAATTCCAAGCTTGAGAAGAAAACCAAGTTTTATGTCGTTACGCATCCTATTGCGTGAGAAGCAGTAGTTTACCATGAATAGTGGAAGAACAGGTGCAAGAGAGAGTGGAAGCTTTGATTCTGCGGCCACCATGGAAAGGTCAGATCCATCGGAAAATTCGGAATTGATTCACACATCTTTGTTGCAGAAAAATCATTGTATGTCAATAGTGCATTGATGGAGGATAAATGTCGGTCTAGAATTCTCACAAAAATAATTTTGTCGAAGTATAGATCCAAATCAACAATTAATCCTCACATCAAAGTTTAATTTGTTTGTCACTAGTACAAACCCAATAAAAATCGAGAGTATTTAAACCTTGGGTCATCTCTCAAGGAATTGTAGGAAAGTGTTTATATTATTGGTTATGGGTTGTATATTTTTGGATTTTGGGTTGATAGACAAGAAATGTAAATAACAAGAAAGTAAATGACAATTAACTAATAAAGGCAAAGAAATTCAAATGGTAAAAATGTCTTGGCAAGGGTTGATGGTTAAGGATTATTATCCTTGTTACTAACCATAATATGATAATTGCAAGGATCAATCCTATTTAGTCATCCTCTAACAATTGAAGGAAAATCAAATGAGTTTCATCAATCCCAATCCATAAGTCCTAGCTGCTCACTAATTGAATTAGTGAAGACTAATGTCAATGGACACCAATTATCAATCACTTGAATATTAGCAACTCAATGTCACCCAAGTTACCAACTCAAGCCAAGAAAAACAAAATCTACTCTAAAATCCAACCAAGTATTTTATCAAACACTTGGAAGAAATAAAAGGAAAGCATAGTGAAATAGCAAGAGATGTAAAATCTACAACTACCCAAAGAAAGAAAATAACAATAACAAAGCAATTAAATAATAATAACATCAAACATAAATTGCATTAATAGAAAGCGAAGGAAACAAGAATGCATAAATAATAAAGTAAACAAATACAAGAAATAACAAATAAAGACAAAAGAGACAAGATGCTAGAATAAGAAATAGTAAGGGAAACTAAATCAAAACAACAATTAAAACCTAGATTTAAGAGAAATTAACCTAAATCTAACCTAATTCTAGAGAGAAGAGAGAGCTTTTCTCTCTAGAAATCTATCCTAAAACATGATGAAAACTAAACTATGACTACTTGGTTCATCTCCCTCCAATCCTTGGGTTCAATAACATCAGAAATAAGTTGGATTTGGGTCTGGATGGCTCAGAAATTGCCCCCAGCATATTGCCTTTAAGTTGGTTACGTGCCTCTTATCACGCGTACGCATCGGTCAGGCATACGCGTCGCCTGGCAAGTGACCTTATCACACGTATGCATCGGTCACGCGTATGCGTCGCCATGAATCCTCCAAATGCTCATTTCTTCATGAATTCACTTTACATGCTTTTCTTTTCGCTTCTTCTACCCAATCCTTGCCTTATGAACCTGAAATTACTAAACAAACACATTAAGACATCAAATGGAATTGAAGTGAATTAAATTTAACAATTTTAGGGCCTAAAACGCATGTTTTCACTCTTAAGCACAATTTTAGAAAAATTCATAAAACCATGCTATTTCATTAAATAAATATAAAAAAAGTTGATAAAATTCACCAAATTCAATTCAAAATAAACCATAAAATTATGGTTTATCACGCACCTTCTAATATTTGTTTATAAAAAATGCCTTGTTTTCCTGTGGAATTTAGTTCTTCATAAAAACTTTGAATTCTTGTTAAACAAAAAAAGAACTAATAATCAAGCTATTTGAACTAGATGCATGGGAAAGCCAACACGTATATTGTTGAGGAAATGATTATAATGTACCAATGATATTCATGCCACTAACCTTTGGATGTTTAAAAAAGGAAGAATATTTTTTCTTTAAGCCAACCATTTCGGGTACTGGATTATTTTAAAATAATTGTGCCACTAATTTTAATATTTTTGTATCCTATTCATTTCAAGCGGTTGGCTAACCATTTTATTGATCATCCACTATTATCAAGGGTTGATGAGTTCCCCGACAATAGTACTAATGTTCCGAGAGTTACTTAAAATGAATGGATTTGAGTCTAAACGTGAAGTCCAGACTCCTTTTAGAGTAGCATCTGATATCTTCTGGTGTTGAGATGCTACTGTCCAAGTTTCTCGTGAGGAGGTTAGGGTGGTACTTGCAAAGAACTCTGATACTTAAGTTGTCAAGGATTTCAAGCAGGTTTTTAGTATATTGAAGTTCGAAGAATACCTGAAGGTGTCAGAGTATTTATAAGTGTAGACGTAGAGTCAATAACTACCTTTGGAAATAGTTTCACCTTTGATGGTGGATTTGTTATTCTCTTTTGTTAAGAAAGTTGCTGAGATATTCTTTTTAGATGAGTAGGAGAGATTGTAAAAGTTGGTTGAGATTTATTTTTTTGAATAAGTCAAGTCAAGTTGGTGTCGCGTGGACTCACCTTTATGAAGTCAGATATAGAGGTCAGATAGATCTCAAAATGTGATCTGAACTCTTATTCTGTAGACTAAATTTTTAATCATGTTAGCCTAATTCTCATAATGGACCAGTGTATGAATAAAAGTTTTGTTTATTTAAGAGAAACTTGTTAAACTAAATAGGTTAGTTTGTTTATTTTTTATTTTTGTCTAAATAGACAATTTTTAATTAAAAAGGCAAAAAAAAAATTCTTGGACGACTAAAATAGCCATTTTTTGTCTTTTTAATAGATTATTAAACTAAAATTTAAAATATTTTGATTAGAACTTGAGATATTTAGATTGGATAGTAAAAAAAAAAGTAAGAAATAGAAGAAATAATAAGAAAAAATTAAATCGCTAAACGGGTCATCTTGCATATCTTTTAGGTTCCAAGTTCCAACACGTTTATTTCGTGAATTAATGGAGCTAAACCCGTTAAACGTCTTATTTTTCACGAATTTAAATTTAGAGTGAAAAAACTCACCTACCGTTTAATCACAGTCATTTTTGTGGTTTGATAACTTTAATGCACATCTAAGGTATGATATTTGTATGGAGTATGTAGCTGTATCCCCTAATACTAAAATACAATTCAAATAAATTATAAAAAATTAAGTTACATAAATACCAACAACTATCATATATAAGATTTTTTTACCAAAAGAACAATATTATATAACTAGCAAATATTATTATTTTTAGTCAATATTTAATTAACAATAATTTATATTTATATTTATAGATATTTTACATATAAAAATATGTAATTTATATTTTTATTTATTAGAATTTTATATTCATAAATCAATATATTTTATACTTATAAATTAATATAATTTATATTTATATTTTTTAAAATTTATACACATAAATGAATAAAACAATAATTTAATATTTATATTGGTTAAAAATATTAAAAATTGTTGTTCCAAAAATTTCTCTTTACCAAAATAATAAGTCCTTCTTTCAGTAAGGGTGAATTTAAATTAAAACCTAGGCATATATAATCGATAAAGAATATGAAAAAAAGTCTTCTATATATGCATGTGAGAGAGAGGCTTTCTCTTAACATACAATGTATGTGTTTGCATTATTATTCATGCTCATGTGAGAGATGGATGTGATCAGCACTTAAGTCAGCGCACTTGTTTTCCTAAATGGCCTTTTCTTGCTCAGAACAAAAAAGAAGGTTCAACAGAATCACATAATTAACCCTCCCTTTTAATTTGTCTATTTTATTTTCCATCCATTGCAATCAAATGCTTTTGATCTGTTCTGTGATACAATTAAAATCGACCAAAGTGGGTTATTACATGTGCACACACATAATCATTAATCAATGCAACAAAGCATGTGCATGTATTTGTTTGTGATACATTATTCTGTGAACCCTAAAGATATATAATGCATACTTTTTCATAGCAACTCCATTGGGAGTGAAGTTTCGTCTAAGTTGAAAGAATAATAAGACATAGATTGACACGTTTGTTTACTAGGCTGGACCTTACATGATATAATCATGGCACGTAAGCTCAATTAGGTTTTAATATAGAGGTAGCCCTAGAGGGTCTAGAATTGGTTTCAATTGTTTAATTGTAATTTTGTCAACATTGTCATTTGCAAAACTTTTTTTATTTTTAGGGTAATGTTAGGGAGATAAAAAAAATAGACAGAACTTGCTTTATTTAATATTTATTAATTGTCACAACAATTAATGAATACTAAATAAGACAAATTATGATTATTTTTTGCTGATTTTTTTTTTTTTACCAAACATTTTCGTTATTTTTATTATATCAACGGCAATATGTAGCGGGCCGGCGTGGCTTCAAATCATGAATATTTTATTGATCTTTGGTGGGATTCTACATTTTATTGCAACAAAACTCATGTTTCTTGCTTAATTATGTTACCTATGCTAATTAATGATGTCTCACAAAGGAAAGGAAAATCATTGGTGCTTTGACATATTAAAGTAAGAAATTCTACTTTATATTGAAATCACTAACTACCGTTGAAGAGAAGTGGCTAGCAGTCTAGCACAATGTGAAAGAAAACATTGAAAGCTTAGGAGCGATTAATTAATTAGTTAAAGATATTGATATATATGAAAGAGAAAGTTTTGATTTATTTTTTGGTACCTTTTTTCATATATGGGTAATAAATATTATATTATAAAATTATTTTTTTTTTTTAATTTAAACGTATGTTTAAGAGAAACAATAACAAAACCTTTTTTCATATATGGGTAATAAATCTAAGATAGAGAAATAAATTCATTAAATTAAGGAAAAAAAAGAGAGTAATAGATTTGATAATTAAGTTAATTAAAATGAAAGTAAAATTGGAGTAATTAAGTCACTAGAAATGGTCCAATATATAGCAAGGAGATTGAATAATATACCATGTATATTATTCAATCTCCTTGCTATATATTGGACCATTTCTAGTGACTTAATTACTCCAATTTTACTTTCATTTTAATTAACTTAATTATCAAATCTATTACTCTCTTTTTTTTCCTTAATTTAATGAATTTATTTCTCTATCTTAGATTTATTACCCATATATGAAAAAAGGTTTTGTTATTGTTTCTCTTAAACATACGTTTAAATTAAAAAAAAAAAATAATTTTATAATATAATATTAAAATTTTATGATTAAAATTTTAAAATTTAATTTTTGTTATTCTCCAAAAAAAAAGATAATATAAGATAAATAAAAAAATTATAAAAAAATTTACACAAACCAAAAATTCTTACATAAAAAAAAATATATTATAGATATAAACATTTATATATCAATGCATAAACGAGATTTCGAATTTATTAAATATTGTATATGTAGATGAGAAGAAAAACACTAGTATTAGGATGTGAAAGTTAGAGGAAAGTAAAATTAAGTTAAAACTGACAAATGATATTGAAAAAAATTTAACAATTGAACGCCGACTACATCTTAATAGTTATTCTTTTGTACATCTTAATTTATTTGGGTTTGTGTTCATGTCTTATATTTGTTTCCTTCAGATATTCTCTCTAATTTTACTTTGTTAAAATAATAAAAATAAGTACACAAAATTAAAATTTTTAATTAATATTAATTAATTTTTTTGTATAATTTTTTTAATTCTTAATTTTTTTAAGGATTTAGAGTTTATAATTTAAATTAAGAAAGTCATTTAAAAAATTTGGCTGAAAAAAAAAATTAACCCCTAACAAAAAAAAATTACGTACTCGGTGATCTAATAATTGAAGAAAGCAAAAAAACACAAACGGGAAAAGAAGTATCCTTAGCTTGATGAAGAGGCGATAAAAAAAAAAAAAAAGAAGTTAATACTCATAAATAGGTTAAAGTAAAGTTGATGAAAATTAAAGTGAGAGGGAATTCTTCAGAAAAGAAAAAGTAGAATTAGCTCATTATCATACATCTTTTACTTTTGGAATAATGTGATGACTTCGATGAAAACGAAGTTTAATTTGATGAAAAGAAATAGCACAACAGAAGTAAAGAGGGCGTGTGCTACTGCAGACCTCGCTAAGCTAATAGTATTCTTGAGAAACAGAAAAAAAAAGACGATATAATAAACCAAAGAAAAGAGTTGGTAAATTATAGTGGATGAACAACAAGGTTTCAACACATGAAAAATATTTTAATATAAAATAGTGATAGAAGAAGAGAGCAAATCATATCACATAAAGAAAAAAGAATACATAAAAGCATAAAACTTACCTCACTTTAATATGCGCGTCTCCGTATTTGCAATGATAATGGACGGCCTAGCTAGCTAGCAGATCCAAACAAACATCATAATATAAGGCTCCCATTGTATTATAATTTATTATGGCAGTTGATTGATTTTTTTAATAAATTTCGTACAAATTCAATAATAAACATTTTTTAAATAAATAAATAAATTATAATCCAATGGAAGTCTTATATTATGATATTTGTTTTTTTATCTGTTAATAGCTAGACTATCTATTATCGTTACAATCATAAAGTATATATATATATATATATATATATATATATATATATATATATATATATATATATATATATATAATAATAATAATAATAATAATAATAATAATACACTGCATCTAAGTGATTTTCCTAATTAAGTCTATCCAAGTAATCTAAATTCACTCGCGCAGCTGTTGCTTCTTCTTTCTCTTTCATTATCATCATTTTCAATAATTTTGAATTGAATGGAATAAAATCTAATGCAATTGAATAAAGTGATAATGAATAATTTCATTCTTTTTTGCTAAAATCAGCATTGTTTATGAATTTGAATTTGGATAGAAGACAAAAGTTTCTAAATTTATAGAATGCATGATTTTCGATTCATTTATTATTACACAATGGTGTTGTTATGATAATATTACGGTTCATTTTTTAACAATTTTGAATTCAATGGAATAGAATACAATTGAATAAAGTAATAATAAATAATTTCATCCTTCTTTATTAAAATCAGTATTATTTATAAATTAGAATTTGGATAAAACGAAGGAATTTCTGAGTTTATAGAATGCACAATTTTCAGTTCATTTATTATTATACAATAATATTATTATAATAATATTTTAGTTCATTTGTTAATATGAAATATGTTTGGCTACGATTAACTTAAAGAATGTGCAGTTCTTTTTTGTACTAGAGATTCAAACGGTCTTTTAACTTTCATGATCCTTATCAATTACACATGATATGTCATAAGTCATATGTCAAAGTTGATTGTATTTAATTATAAGATGAATAAATAAACCATATTTTAAGCTGCAATTAAGGAAGATTAGAAGAATCAAAAGTGGAATGATTGGTAGGACGCACTCTAATAAAAATTATTTTTAGCGATAAATTTTTAGCGGCCATAATACAATGGCTACTATTTTTCTTATTTAACATAAGTTTTTGTGACCATTATACATTTGTTATTATTAATATATGTTATAATGTTATTATTATTGCCACTAAATTATTATCTTTTTACTTTTATTTTTAATTTTTTCAAAATTAATAACAACCATTATTATAATTGCCGGTAAAAGGTGTTTCTAAATTAAATTGATTGAAAAAGAGAAAAAAAAAAGCGTTATGTTCATGTTCCTGGGTAAAAAGTTCATGCCCTGGGTAAAGCCACAAAACATACTCTCATTCTCTTCCGTTGAACTCTCTTCCTTCCATCACCGATTACCGCCGCTGATTACTCTTTTCCACACATTCAAACCGCATCTCGATTTCTGTTTTGTCTGTTTTCCACCTTAGATCTGCAACATTGTCTCAGATCCACCATCGCCAACGTCCTCTAGTTCCGGGCCCTCTGTTGCTGCATCATCCTTCTGAGTGTAATTGCTGACAACTTGTAGCTGTGGATTCTGAAAACAACTACACCTTCTCTAACTACTCCGAAAGCGGTGGAGATCATAGCTTCACGTCGCAATTGTTCGTCGTTTTCAGGTTGAAGCTTAGTGAGCAGTCAAATTTGTTAAGAAATTAGGTTATAATAACGTGAATCTTTCTAATTATTTTGATTTTTTATATTTTTATTTGTTCTCTTTTTCTCCAGTGGCAGCTCCTTTTACTACTCCATTCTTGCCGATTTCTTCTTTTTCTTCTAGTTGCTGTTTGAGCTTACCATATCACTGCTGGCACTATTCTCTTTTCTCACACATGTTTATTACTATTGCTCCACCGAATGTTTTTGTTTGTTATATTTTTGAATCTTAGTTTGAGTGGAATGACAACTAAGGAAGATTTTGAGGTGAGGGAGAAATTAAAAATAAAAATGAAAAATAAAGAAAAAAATCAGCTTTTAAAAGAAATAGGTAAACATGTAATTTACATGCATTTTAGCTAGCATAAAATTGTTGGATGAAGAGGAGTACCTTGACTCAGGGGACTTTCCATAATTCTGTTTGACTTTGATCAACAAAGAAAGAAAAAAAGAGAAAGAGAAAAAGGAAGGAATAACATTTTTCTTTTTCTTTTTTTTCCCAGCTCAAGGTGGTTCAACTTAGAAGAAGCTTAAAGATTCAGTAGCTTTTTGAAATAGGATGAAAAATTACTATGTATGTATATATATGTTGAAGACTTTACTCGAGTTGCATTTCTGGAGTTGTTGGGTAACTATCTTGACTCTGAAATCAGATAAGAAAATAGATGCTAAGATAGTAATAGATAGGGTATTATTTTATATGATTATGAAAAAGTGAGGTTTTTAGCATGTGTCATGTGTGTTTGTGTTTTCACTTTTACTTAAACTATGTTTGGATTAATGAAGTTACATATTCATGCGTGATGTTTGTCTCTGATGTTTCATTAGCTTTAAATGCAAAATTTAAGGTTGTTGGTGCCATTAGTTTTGGTTATTAGTATATGAGATCACCTACCAAAAGTTTTTTTGATTTAATGAAATAGTTTTAGATTTGATGAAATTTTATTTGGTTGTTTATTTTTTCTGTGCTTACTTTATCCTGCAAAATGTTCATGAAGTTAGTGCCATCCGAAAATTAAGTACAGAATTGATAGAATATTTTATTGTAATGGCTTGATACAAAATAGAAGATCATATTAGGTCGTAGTTTGTATTGAGATAAACAATTTTGTTGTTTGTTCCGTTTGATTTATAGCAAAATTTTAAGTTTTTAAGTGCATTATTTGTAACCGTGCTTTGGTTAATAATCAATTTATATGATACCCTTTTTTTTCTTTGAAGCCAACAAGAAGACGAACGTTAAATTATCTCTGATGGAGTATCTTCAGTGACAAGTTATTAGTCTCTTTCATTTCACCTTATGCTACTTTTAAAACCCCAATCTCTTCTTTTTTTTTTTTTCCAATTGCATCCTAGTTATATTGTAGGTAATTTGTTTTCTCTGATATTTGTTCTATTTTGGGTTTGAGCAAAGTAACTTGCTTTTTCAGAAGACAAAGTGATTGATGATATGTCTGAACTGGCTCTGTCATTAACCTTGTGACCATTGTTAGCATTGGACTCCTGTTTCTTTAAATTTGATTAATTTATTGATTTGGTGTATTCTTTTAATTCTTTAGGCTATTTGCATCTTAATAGTGAAGATTAACAAGGTAAAAAAATAGAGCTTTAGCCCGAGAAGTGGAACAAATGTTCTATACTATTGTAGTATTGTTGACTCAATATTAGTCATTGCCAGGTGGAATTGTAGTATTGGAAAAGTTTGATGCTCTGCACATCGGTCATCGAGAACTCGCAATTCAAACATCAAGGGCTAGTCCTCCGTTTCTTTTATCATTTGTTGGAATGACTAAAGTACTTGGATGGAATCTAGGTATGGTTTAGTATTTGTTTGTATAGAGCCATCCATGCATTCATAAGATAATCTTACACTTTTGGCTAATTGCTTCAACCGAAAATCGATTTCTTCCAAGATTTTGCTAATAGGTGAACTTTTCATTATAGATTGAAACAAGTCAAGCATGAAATGTGATTTAGCATAGGATCATAGCATAGGTGAACCCTTTTGCGGCTCTCAGCTCTTCCACATATTTCATCTTTAGCTATGGAGCACATGCAAGGTCCACTATTGGAAGACTTTCTAGGACAATCATTGTTTTTTTTATTTTGAAAATGGATCTGGCAAAAATCCTGACATAGAAATTATTAGCAGTCAAGAGGAATTGAAATTCTATTACCAGGTAATAACAAGTGTACTTCTGTGTTCTAGGGACTTAACGGATAAATGCATTGGATGTAATTTATTATAGTAATTTTTATTGCATTGTATATGTTTGTGCAACATTTTGTTAATTGCCGATTGAAAGCCATATAACTGATCAAGAGCTTTTCCGTTGCAGGAAAAATACAGAGGCAAAGCAGTGGAATGGACCTCCGATCAATGTAAAAAGACTTGATTTTTATCTACTGTTGACGAAAAGAAAAATAATTTACTTCCAAAATTAGTTTAATTATATCATTATGACTAAATCTTTCTGCTCTCAGGGGGGCTGAAGGATCATGTAATCCTCCTAAGATTCGTCAAAATGTGTCTGCCTCCGCAAATATTAGTAGCATTGCCTTGCAAAGCAATTCTACAAATTCAGGTTGCCTCAAGAAAACATCTAAAAACATTGATAGTTATTAGTTTATTTGACTTTGACTTACTTGTTGCTAAGTATCTCATTGAGATGTAAAAAACTATTGGTTCTCTTTTATGATTTCTTATATCTTTCAATTTCCTCTTCAGCTCCTCTGAAGCGCACAACCAGCTGGTCTTTTGATGAGAAGCTTCTTATACAGACCCTTTGCAAGGTAATGTTACTTTTGGTTGGATACAATTTTTCAAATTAAACAAAGCTCGACTTCATATCCACCATTTCACTTGCAGGTTTTGCTTTAACAAATTCTAAATTCAGGTTCTTGTAGCTTAATTTGTCACGGCCTTTGCTCAAGGCTTGTGAGGCCTTGGGGTATGCTAAACCAACGCCAATTCAGGTTTACTTTTACCTTGTGTTATTGTTTATCTTTGAATCTTTACATTTTGAATCTTTAATTTATCATAATCATCCTGCTTTTCTATTTTGCAAATCTTACATTAAAAGTTTAATGATAGATGATTAAGAGATTTCTATCCCTTTATTCTTTCTAAATGAGAATATAAAGTCCTTCTTTCATTTTTAGAGAGCTAATTATGACCAATGAAGATGATAGATATAGATAAGTAAGTTATCACACTGGGGCCTGGGAATTTTTTTTTCTCCAATGCAAACTTGTATCAATTGGTTATTTTTGACTTGATATTGATGAGGTTTCAATAGCATCAGGTGAATTTTTGCTAAGATTAAGGTTTTTGTATGACATTCAATGCCTGGTTTTGTTGATCTCATATGTAAATCCTGCATTATTACTACTACTTTCTTTTGATTCTCCAAATAAACTTTATTGGAGAAGAAAATTTTGTAGCATGAGTGCCAAAATCCTAAGTTGAATATTTCAATTGCATCATGTGCTTAATTGAGGCTCAAAATCAGCAAGAATAGGCGAGATAGTCACATATTTAACTTATATTTACTGCACAACTCTTGATGCATTTGTACGGTATTTCACAAATGTTTTTCCTCATGCCTTCTATTTTCTCCACTTAACTTGATGATTTATCAACTGTTCAACAGATATTTTCATCGTGCATCAGGAGAGATGTATGTCATATCACGAGCCTTGGCTAAATTTGTATCAATAAACAGGTTGGTACCAGTTTTAACTGTGAAAATTCTTAGCTACCATCCAACTGTTTACATAACTAAATCTTGTTCCCATTATGACTTGACAGATTTGTTCTCTGAACCCATGCCCAAGATGACGTTAGTGCTGGATCTTGGTTAATTAAAAATTGGGAACTTTGCTTCATTCTCTCTGCTGTATTATTGTATTGCATCTGTGCTAGGCTCTATTTGTTTACTTTTGATCATTAATTATGTGCTAATCATTGATATAACATCGACTTATAGTATTTGTGTTGTTTAAATTTGTATTATACTTTATTACTTTTTAAGAGAATTTTGTGTATAAATATTTAATTAAATTTAATAAAATATTTTATTTTGTAGTAACTAATTTTAGTATATTTATATTTTGTACAATAATAATAATTGTTGATAAAAATAATTTAAAATTTTAGAAAAATGATAGGTTGCTATTTCTAAAAGAGTGAATATAATTAAAATAATCTTAAAATTTTATCAGAAATAGTAATGGCAAGTAAAAGTGAATATTACTATTTTAGAATTATTTTTAGTAGCCATATAAATTACCGGTAAAATGGGTTTTGGCGGAAATAGTAATGGCCGGTAAAAGTGAATTACATTGCAATCTTAGAATTACTTTTGGTGGCCATATAAATTGCTAAAAAAATGGCCGTTAAAAGTTATATACTTTTTGCGGCCATTAAAAAAATCTTTACCGGCAAAAGTTATAATTGCCACTAAAACCTTTTAGCGACAAAGTATAAGACGGCTAATATCTAATTGCCGGTAAATGTATTAGCGGCTATTTTTATTGCCTCTAAAAGCAAAATAAGGCCGCTAAAAGTGACTTTTCTTGTAGTGACGTGGTAATAGTGAGGTTGTACGCATGGCCCATTGCATTATCAAATATTCAAGAATGGTGCGAATGTGAATGTAAATTTGATGCACTCACCAATCACCATTTTAGGTGTGTTATTGATGAATAATTTGTCTTAAAGATTGGGATAATTTTTAAGATAATTGAATGAAATAGAATCTAATGCAATTGAAAAAAGTGATAATGAATATTTTCATTCTTCTTTGTTAAAAAATTTGGTCAATACTTATCAGTAGCATCGAGTGAACTTCAATTAACACACAAATAAACCGAAATTAGTTCAAATTTGAACAAACAGTCAAAAAGACTCAATCATCAACAAAAACACATCGAATTTATTTGTGGATCCAAATAAACATCAATTAAACTAAGAAATGAACTAAAATTACTTAAGGAATAAAAAATTTGGTCAATACTTATCAGCAGCATCAAGTGAACCTCAATTAACACACAAATGAATCGAAATTAGTTCAGATTTGAATAAGCATTCAAAAAGACTCAATCATAAATAAAAATACATCATTTTCATTTCTAGATCCAAATGAATCTCAATAAAATAAGAAACCAAAATTACTTAAGGAATAAAAAATTTGGTCAATACTTATCAGCAACATTAAGTGAACCTCAATTAATTCACAAATAAATCAAAATTAGTTCATTTTTGAACAAGCAGTCAAAAAGACTTAATCATCAACAAAAGATATCAAATTCATTTCTGGATCCAAATGAACATCAATTAAACTAAGAAATGAACCAAAATTACTTAAAAAATAAAAAATTTGGTACCTCAATTAACACACAAATGAACCGAAATTAGTTCAGATTTGAATAAACAGTCAAAAAGACTCAATCATAAACAAAAATATATCGAATTCATTTCTAAATCCAAATGAATCTCAATAAAATAAGAAATAAACTAAAATCTCTTAAGGAATAAAAAATTTGGTTAATACTTATCAGCAACATCAAGTGAACCTCAATTAATTCACAAATAATAAACCGAAATTAGTTCATTTTTGAACAAGCAGTCAAAAAGACTTAATCATCAATAAAAATACATCAAATTTATTTCTGGATCCAAATGAAATGAAATTATTTAATAATGGCACTAGAAAAAATCAAAACCAATAAAAATGTTAGTAAAATATTGTTGTTATTGGTGATGACGATAACGAATGAGAAAGATAACAAAAAAGAAAAAGAAGAAGAAAAAGACACAACCAAGAACTTGCGTGTCAAATTTGAAAGAAGAAGAAGAACGGTTTTTCATATTAAAGTGTGAAGAGTAACGTTTGTTTGGGAGATTTCGAGCGCGTGTACACGCTCTTTTAATAAGAGTGGTTTTTGTTGGTGTTGGGTCTACTTGGTTAGACTTGGATGTGTAGCAGATCTGTATGTTTTAAAAGACAATATTTCATAGTTAATAATATAATCAATATTTAATAAAAAAAATCAACATTTTTTAAAAATAAAAACATTCAAAATTTAATTAAAAAATTATTCAAAATCAAATTCATCAAAACGTTTATTTTTAGTGGGTTTCATACTAAACTTACTTAATAACCTAATATAATATTGGTTAAAATTATCTCTAATATTATTAGTTCTGATCTGGCCCTATAACCAGAACATCTAAATATAGCTCGGCACACAAAAGGCAATTTACGCTACACAAGTTAGCCCTAAGACTTTGTCAACAAATAAAAACCCTACTTTGTAGCAACTAGCCAACTACTGAAAAACATGATTAGCCAAATATCTCAAAAACTGAAGATAAGCTAGCAACAGTTAAATTGCTCAGGTATAATTTAATTTTTATATAATACAACAAGGTACAAGGTAAAGATGTCATCTAAAACTCATAAAAAACTCGTATTCACTTATCACTTTCTTGAAATATTTTCTGACTTGTGCGTTGGAATACTTTTACAGGTACCTACACCACTCGGTGATCTTAAATATCCGAAATATACCTCATCCGATCCAGAAATAGTAAAAGGAGACTTCTCACTATTCACGATCGAGCTATACCTCGGCTATATCTTGCATATAGAAATATTTAGTGCCCATCGTTGGGATGAATTTAATATAACTCCATCATTTGTATATGCATTTTCCTTTTCTCTTTTTTGCAAGATTCTAACAATGGTAGATGAACAAAATCCTCCCCCTCCTCTTCTGACTTAGGTTGAGTTATTGGCTCTGAACGTGGCACTACAAGTAGAGGTCCAAAGGGTGACCAAGATGTTGAACCACCTGCAACAAAATAGCATAGACGAAGAGGAAGACAGGAAGAACGCCAACAATGGTAACAACTGCGATGACCATACTTTGGAAACCAATAACTGGTAGAGGTGTAGAAAGTAACGAAACAGGCAAACCCCTTATCACAAGAAATTATGAACTTTCAAGTGTCGAAAAAATTTACCTTATCAATGACATTAAAACCTTACGACGGCCTTGGTAACCTTAATATATATGACACAAAGTTCCAATCCATGATGTTGTTGAACGGTGTCTCTGACCTAATACTTTGTCATTTATTTCATACTTTTCTAGAAGGTGCTGCTTTGATTTGGTTTTCCTCTTTGTCTACAAGGTCTATCTCGAGCTTTGATGAGTTTGCCGACCTATTTGTCAACAACTTCGTGGAATCAAATATCTAAGTACATGACTCTAACTACCTCGGTACAATCAAACAAGATCAACATGAAAGTCTCAAAGATTATATGACCATGTTCACTAAAATAGCCATGGAGGTTCCAACCTCAACCTAGACATACATTTACATGCGCTGAAGAGTGGCTTCCGACATGGAAAGTTTCAGGAAGCTATAGTTGTGGCCAAGCCAAAGACCTTGGTTGAATTCAAAGAGAAGGCAATAAGATAGATGGAAATCAAAGAACTATGCGAAGCTCAAAAACTAGAAAAGCAACCCCAGACCAAGACAAGGATAGACATGGTAGACATAAACCAAATCGAGGTGACAAAAAGCCATTTAAGTTGACACCCCATTTTGACTCTTACACTTGATTCAATAATAAAATAGAATATATGATCAAACCTCCGACAAAAGTTGGCACTTACCATGATCAAAAGCATGCCGATAAATTAAAATATTATTCATTTCATTAGAAATGTGGCCACACTATCGACGCCTGTGTGGTAGCTAAAGTCCTACTAGAAAAACTAGTTTGGTAGGGCCTCCTCAATAACTATATAATAGATCAAACACATCAAACACCTAATTATTCCACAGCTCGGGGGACATGCACACCTAAAACAAGCAAGGATAGAGGAAAAGAAACCAGTGTGCCAATGCAGGTGAGAGGTAAAATTAATTGTATTTCAGGCAATTTTGTTTGAGGAGGTTGCACAAACTCGCCTAGGAAGTGTTCATACAGGACAATGCTCGCAGTGGAGGACAGTTTAACCCAACAAGGCACTCAGATCGATACGTGTTCAATCATTTTTGGAGTATTCGATTTCAAATCACCACACAAAAACCTGGATGACCCTGTCATTATATCTGTCATCACTAGAGATTTCTTAGTTAAAGTACTTCTTGACCCTGGTAGTAGTGCCGATTGGGCTACACACGGATCTTATATGGCACAAAATTTTAATCGAATCGTAACTTTACAGATAAAATTGGATCGGATATCAGATATATCTGATTGAAAAAATAAGAAACAAAAAATATTCCAAAAATTTGAAAATAATAAAGAAAATAAAAAATGTTTCGAAAATTCAAGAAAATATTCAAAATAAAAAAGAATTAACAAAATTAAAGAAAATAATATTAGAACCTTAAATTAAAACTAAACATCAATATTTACATCAAAATAAATCAATTATAGCCACCACAACACTACATTCCAAAAATTAAGAACAAAAAAAAATCAACACATCAGACAGAAGGAATACAGTGAAGTACACAGGAGAACAACGTAAAAAACAAAGACGAAAAGTGAATAACAGAAGCAGATCAAAGGCAACCATATTTGATGAGCTAGGCAACCAAATCGAAGGCAAGCAGAACAGAGGACAAGAACAGAGAAGTGCAAGGAATCGGCGAGGAACACATATGAGAATGGATAGGAAGGGAACACCAGAAGGGAAGAAGAACAACAGAAAAGCTGAAGCAGACAAATGAGAGAACCAAATCAAAAATTGACTAGGCAAGAAGAATGAGATCCCCGGTGTAGTGGCACAGAGGAGATGGAGGTCGGTGAGAAAGAGAAGATGAACGGTGAGGAAGAAAAGAGGATGAGAACCAGTGGATAGCGCTTCATCTTTGGCGTGGTAGCGCAGATGATGGACGACGGTGGTTAATCAGTAATGAGGTCTGAGAAGTGAGAAGAGAGATGGAGGGAGACTCAGATGCGCAATGCTAATGAGAAATGGGATTTACGGTTTCTAAAAGACTCATAAAGCTAATTATATATTTATTTATTTTGTGTGCAAATATGCGGATCAAATTAGCAGATATAAGGGTGATATCCACGATTTGATCCCACTAAAGTGAGGATCGGATAATATTCACAATTTGCAGATCGAATATAGATAAATACCACAAATATGCAGATATTATCTGATCCATATTCACCTCTTAGTGCCGACGTTCTTTTCTACTTCACCTATCAGAAGATAAAGATGCATGATAAAGCATTACAACTATCAACAAAGGAACTAGTAGCCTTTTCTAGAGAACGAGTACCAATCATAGGATACGCTTGGCTAAGAACTACATTAGGAGAGCACCCACATATTATGGCAGCCGACACTTAGTTCCTGGTCATCGACAATCACAGTCCGTACAACATCACCCCAATTAGACCTTCTCTTAATTCATTTGGTGGCATAGTATTCACTATTCACCTTAGTGTCATGTTTCCTATGTAGGACAATGTTACGGCCACTATGCACACCAATCAACGAGAAGCAAGACAACATTACAACATTGGCAAGTCTAAAAGCAACCTCACCTTGGCTTCAATCCCTTCCAACCCCGATAGAAAGTTTGGAAAAGGTAAATATGTGTGCTGATAACAATAAATTCACATATATTTGTAATGCTTTGGATGCAGGTCAAAAGGGACAATTGATCACGCTACTTCGCACAAATGTCAACCTCTTCGCATGGATGCCAACAAATATGCCTGGTATCGACCTGAACATAATCTTCCTTAGGTTAGCCATTAATCCATTCATCCAACCAATAGCTAAAAGAAGAGGAATCTAGGCACAAAAAAGAAGGTAGCAGCTCTACAAGAGACCCATAAGTTTCTTAATGGAGGCTTTATACGAGAAATCAGATTCACCACCTGGTTTGCCAATGTGATCATGGTTAAGAAGAATTCAAAGTAGTGGCACACGTGTATTAATTTCACTGACTTGAACAAAGTTTGCTCCAAAGATACATACCCGCTATTATGCATTGATAAGTTGGGCAATAGTACCTCAGGTTTTACTACTTTAAGCTTTATGGATGTCTACTTAGGCTATAATCAAATATTAATGCACCACAATGACTAGGATAAAATAATATTCATCACCGAAATGGTAACTTTTGTTATAAGATAATGTCATTTCTTCTTAAGAATGCAGGTGTGATATATCAACGCCTCTTAGATAAGATCTTTTAGAACAAGATCGGCCGAAACATAAAAGTATACATCAATGACATAGTAACCAAAACCTTGATCGAAGTTCGTCATTGTGAGGACCTCGCTAAACATTTACCTAGCTGTGCCACTTCAACATGTGATTTAATTTAGAAAAAAGTGCATTTGGTGTCCAGAGGGAAAATTTCTAGGCTTTATGCTCACTTCTAGAGGCATTGAAACGAATTCAGACAAGTGCTAAGCAGTGCTAGAGATGCAAAGTCCCAAGACAATCAAAGAAGTTCAACAATTAACAGGTCGGCTGGCAACACTCTCAAAATTCCAGCCAGGGAAACAAAATAGTTTGACTGGATTGAAAGATGTGAAGAGACCTTTCAAAAATTTAAGATGATACTTATCACACCTCCTATTCTACACAAACCAAGAGCTAGTAAAATAGCTAGGTGTGGAAACCCAAAAATACTACATTGAAATTACATTCTCATCACATTAAGTGCAAAGCCATTGGATGAAATTAACATATTTGGCACAATCTGACTAGCTATAATCTACCTCTCTTCAATCTTCCCTATACATATTGTATATTTTATGACCACCGAAGATTTGCACTATGTTTTTGGCAAAATTATGGTGAAAGCTCCTTTGTCATTGTAAAAAAAGTTTTACACTAACATCTAATTATGTGTTTTCACATTAAAAAAGAACTGTTTTTAAATTTATTATTTAAAAATTCATTAAAATACATAAATTTAATTAAATAATTAACACAATAATGTTATAATATTGTTATATTATATGTGGTGTAGATGTCAAGTTTGGAGATGCCTTGTGCATCATACCAAACTAATTTAATTTCAAATATGATAACTCAATTTGTCTATAAAAAGCCATCATGTAGCAAGAACATATACAATACAATATCATATAAAAGAAGTTTAAACAAGAGTGCTTCTTTAGTGATACTAATCTTAAACCTGTGCGATGTACGGGCTTATATTTAAATTTAACATGGTTGGTAAAATAACATTTCATAATCATAAATTTTTCGAGTTTAGTATAATACTATTATCGTCATTATATAACAAACGTACTGAATATGCTGTTTTATCTTTATTCTAAGTAAAATACAAATGGAATAGTTTAAAGCCATAATATTCTTGAACTATAAGGAAAGAGACCTGGAAAAATAAGAACATATATAACTGTATAAGTAGCATGTCAATTTTACACTAAACTTTATATCAAAAGGCTAAAAATTTATCAACAACCTAGTACTTTACTAACCTAATTAGAAAAGCAATTAGCATCTGATATTGTGCTTCCTGTTACATATTTCATCTCAAGTCTAAAAGCTGAGTTATAGATAAATTAGTTATATCTACAGTAAACATTCGTACAAAACTGTAAATCATAATGTTATTAAAATGAAAATACTATTTTTCTTACCAAAATATTATTAAAAACTTCTTTAAACACAACATTTATTGTTGATGACTTTGGATTGCTGTCTTCGTCCAGAATTAGAACCTTGAGGCCATTGCAACTCTTAACTGTTGACAAAACAACATAAAATTAGGCTTAAACTTTAAGAAAACAAACAAACCTAAAATTTATCTTTTTGAATAAATACTTTGGCACCTTCTTCTTTGTCCCCTTCAATGACCGAGGATGTCTTTGAGGTTGGAAGCAAATCATCAATATAGTCAACATCTTGAGATTACAATTAATTATCAATTATTTTTTATAAATTAGATACCACTAATGATCAAGAAATCAAAAAGTTAATTGGTTTTTAATAAAAATTATAAGAGAAAAAAACAAATAGGTCCCTGACCTTTTATCCCGCGGACATTTTCGTCCCTGACCATTGAAAAATACTTTTAAGTCCCTGACGTCCTTAAAAGTTGGACGGATCAGTCCCTCCGTCCAAATGCCTCCGTCAGACTCAACGGAAAAGTCTGACGTGGCTACCGTTCTGCTTACCTGGCATTACGGCTGTCCACGTGGGACGTTAGTCAAATGGAACTTTTGAAAAATAGACAAAGAAGTCCCTGTCTCTCAATGCTCTCAATGCGACGTCGTTACCCCACCACCACCTACCAAAGCCACACTTTCCTCATTCCCTCTCCCAAAAACTCATTACACATCAAGTTCATCATGTTCTTCAACTTCAAGAAGATTCAGAGTCAGGGCCTACAACAACACCAGCAAGTTTAGAAATTTTCTCAACTTGAAGCCTGCCCATCAACCTAAACCCTTGGATTTTGATCTCCCATGGTGCCATCCTTCTGATCAATCTCGTTTTGATGTGATCATCATTGGATCTGGTCCTATAGGCACTCATCTAGCAGATCAAGTTTCGCGCTATGGAATTAAGGTTTGTTGTGTTGATCCTGACCCTCTCTCCATGTGGCCTAACAACTACGGTGTGTGGTGGATGAGTTTGAGAGTATTGATCTTGAGGATTGCTTGGAGGATGTGTCTCCAATGGGGTTAAATTTCACAAGGGAAAGGTATGGGGAATGAGCCTTACTTGAGAGCTAATAATTCCAAGTTTTCTACTTTTTTGTATGCAATGCCTTTCAGTTTCAATATGATATTTCTTGAGGAAACTTCCCTTGTTAGCCGTCCGTTTTTGTCTTACATGGTGGTGAAGAAGAGGATGGTTGCAAGGCTAAGGCACTTGGGAGTCAGAGTGAAAAAGATATTGGAGGATGAGAAACAGACATGCATCCACACACAACTTATGTAAAGAAAGTTTGATTCTTTTGACCGCAAGTGTGCCTTTTTCTAATAGTGATAGTATTCTTTATGCATATGATAGGCTTAATCATGTTTTCTCCTATAACGAAGTTCTAAATAAAAGAAATTTTAGATTAATTACCTTACATTATATAGATGCATCTATAAACAACACGAATAATTTTGAAACTAGTGCATTGCTACAACTAACTACAGCCTGAAGAGAAAAAGAACAAAAGGAAGCACGAAACAAGAAAATGGCACATATACCACAGAAACAGAAAGAAAATGTAGCACAACAAAAAATGGGTGGGCTAGATAATGGAGTGGTTGAAATTTCATAGGCGAGTAGTGAAAACGCTGAGGATGGTCATGCTTTGGTGGTAAGGTATGATTTGGTTTGGTTGGTGAAATCTGAGGTACTGTTGGAGGGGCCTTAAGCACTGGCGAATTCTGCTGAGTGATTCTCTGAGCTGGTGCTGGTGCATGCGCCTCTCTTCAAAGCTTTGTCGTCGGGGAAGGTGTTGAGAGCAAGAGTTGGTGGGGTTGGGAGGGAGGAGGCAGTGGTGGCGGATATACTCTTGGAAGAGACAGGGACTTCTATGTCCATTTTTCAAAAGTTCCATTTGACTGACGTGCCACGTGGGCAGCCGTAATGCCAGTTAAGCTTAACGGTAGCCACGTCAGATTTTTTCGTTGAGTTTGACGGAGGCATTTGGACGGAGGGACTGATCCGTCCAACTTTTAAGGACGTCAGGGACTTAAAAGTATTTTTCAATGGTCAGGGACGAAAATATCCGCGGGATAAAAGGTTAGGGACCTATTTGTCCTTTTCTCAAAATTATAATTATAACTGCACCCACAATTTGAATAGGGTGAGCCTCTTTGAATTTATTTATGAGGTCTATATCGTCAGTCATCTTCCAAACTTTATAAGGAGAAAAATGTTAATTATCATATATTTGGACTTCAACAATAAAAAAGAAGGTCTTGTCAATTAGGTTGAGCAAAAGTATAGGTGTATCCGATAGATTTTCTTTCTACAGGGTATCATTTGACATATTAATAATAAAAAAAGTAAAGTATCGTCTTTGTCCGCAATATTTGGGGTAAGTCATATTTGTGTTTCTAACGTTTAAATCGTTCTATTTGTATCTCTAACATTTGTAAAAGTGATTCAATGTTATCCTACTATCAATTACACATCATGAGCTTTAGTTGGAGTTCTAAAAATCTATTCTTGAAGTTAGAATACAAGTGTCTGGGATAGAACCGATGATCCACTCCAGATAATAGCTCATCAAAAGTTAAAACTAATCCTTGCAATATTTACATAATTCACTTTCTTACATAATTGAATCTGAACACAAATAGTGGATACAATATTGAAATTGAACACATCTAAGTTAGACCTAATTGAGAATGAATATATCCAAGTCAGAATAATTGAAAAATACAATCTGATCTGTTAGTATAATTGACAGCAAGATAACATTGAATCACTTTTATAAACGTTGGGAATACAAATGTGACGATTTAAACGTTAGGAACAAAAATAGGAATTACCCCAAACGTTGGGGATAAAAACGATACTTTACTCTAATAAAAAATATAAAAACTATCATTAAAAATACTTTCACTAATTTTTTTAGAAATAAATATTGGTTGAAACTTACCAATTGGAGTAGATCAAGTATCTCTACACAACTCTTTCTCAAAACTTATTTTACCTCCTTATCAAACTACAAAACATACATTGTTATAGACATCAATGACACCAAACTTAATTCGGTACTTGCTTAATAAAAAAATCATCATAAAAAAAGTTAAATATAGACTTATTCAATATCTATTGCGCTGTGATTAGACTTTAAATTAAAAGATAAATTAAAAAAAATGTTGAAATTAGGGATAAAAGGAGACGACCACAACTTGAACATTTGAAAATTTTTGTAATAGCCTAGGTAAATCTATTGCATTCACATTGGTCATACCACCAGTCTGGAATATCCATAATATGATTTATGGTAGCCAAGACAACAGAAACAATATTCTAAAAAAATTTACTGATTTGAATCCCCTATATGTGGTGAGTTTTTAAATATAAAAGATGCAACTAAATAAATAAGATGAATAAATAAATATAATTTATGTGCAACGTATTGAAATTACTTTTTTTTAATAAAATTACCATATCTAATTCTTTTAACTGTTTAACAGTTTTGTCTTGATAAATTTTTAAGAATACCTCATTTAAAATTTTACTGATATTACTCCTAGGTCTTTTAGATCTTACAAAATTAAATAAATAAAACGAAAAATTATGTTAGATAACACACATAGTCTTAAACTCAAGAATTAAAAGAAAAAACATCCATACCTATTTTTAAATTGGACCACATTTCCATATTTAATATTGAAGAACATCTTTGTGCCATACATAGAATTTTATAAAACAATCTTCCTTAAAAAATTTAATTTAATATGAAATGAGTAAAAACTCATAAAAAATTCAAATTGTGGACCTCATTTAATTAATATGTATAGTTGTCAAAAAATATACACTCTATTATATTTTATATCAAATAGAATATTTAATAAATATATTTTTTTAATTAACAATTAGATACATAGAACTTAAAATTATAATTAAAACAAAAACTAATTACAACTTAAAAACTAACCACCAATAAAATAGTACCAAATTATATACATATTTTATATTTTTAAATTTAAAAATTAATAATAAGTTAAAATTTTAAACATAATTTAAAAAATTAATAATTAATTATTTCATAAAAATTGAACGACGACGTAAAGAATTTTTTTTGTAAACTATATTCAATTAGTGTTTGTTAGAAAAAACATTTTAATTTTTTTTAAAATACTAAATTAGTCCAATTTTGTCAGAATAACATTAGAAACAGAATTAAGTATAAAAGAATGTTAAATTAATTTTTTTTAAATAACATAAATAACCTCACATTTTAATAAAATTAGTAATTCTATTTAATTTAATATAATCTTTTGTAGTTAGCATATTTGCTTATAAATTATATAAATTTTTAAAAAATATTCTTAAACACATTTGGTTACTTAAAAATTAAAAAAAAAATTACATTTTAAATTTACATTTAAAATTTTAAACATAGTACTTTAATTAAAATTAGAATTAGAATTTTTTTAAATAAGTACACGTTAAAAATTAATAACTAATTTAGTTGTATCAACAATAATTCATGTGAGAAATTTATAATTTTATGACATTAAATATTAAATTAGAAATTAACAAAATATCAACGGTGTAAATCGAAATGGAAAATAAAACTACAAGTAATAATCAAATAACTTTAACTTATATTAAAAAAAATTCTAAATCCGAAACATAATAAAAAAGAACCAAAATAAAAATAACAACTCAAGAAAAAATAATGTTTCCACTAAAACAAACATATGTTTTCCATTATTTTATTAGATAGACTCTAGGGATGTTCATGGCTCGGCCCGACCCGAAGATCCAGTCCGGTTTCGAACTTTTTAGTGGCTAATTTGGTGTGATTTCACCGGGTCTAGGGTCGGGTAAGGGTCTCAAAAATAGACCCGGTAATTATTTCGGGTCCGGACCATAGCTCGGGTCATCCGAAGTCGGTCCGGTGGCCCGTTCATCAAAGACAATTAATATTTTGTGTTATTAGTGATGGATGATGGCTATTCTTATGTGGAATTTAAGTATTGTAAACCTTAATATTTTGTGTTATTAGTCATTATAAGACTATAAGTTAATATTTTATTTAAAATGTATAAGACTTTAGACTAATAGATAATATTGTGTTATTTGTATTGATTTAAATATTTGGTGTATGTTATTAGACAATATTAGTATTGATTGTAGTTATGCTTTAATTTTATGGAAGGGTTGGTTCTTGTTATATTTTTCTAAGTGAATTTTATTATGTCAAATAATGGTTGGGGTTTTAGAAATTTGGATATTTTTACATGTCAGCTTATAAGAAAGTAATGTTAACGGTCTGGTTTTTACCCGATTTTTACCCGGTATAATCGTGGCCCGAAAGTGTGTAAGTTTCATCGGGTTTAGGGCCGGGTTTGGGTCTAACAAATAGACCCGGTATATATTTCGGGACGGATCTCTGGGTCACATCAAACCTGGTTTCACCCGACTCATGAACACCCCTAGACTCTAAAAAGGGATTCCAAAATATGTGCATCCAAATTCTCAATTTTCATTCTCAATCTTGATCTTCTTGCAAGTTGAGATATCTTCTTCTACCCCCGAATAATCTTCCGACTCCGAAAATAGTCGCTTGGTTAGTGTAATAGTATTTTTCAACAGTTCAGATTCACCATTATCTGCAATTTCATTGGAGAATTCAAGCAATAAATTCTGTACAAAATACTACGTTAAATTAAAGGCATCCTTCTTTTGATATTAACTCAATAATATTTTTTGAATAAAATTAGGCTCTAACTTTAAGAAAACAAACAAATAAAAAATTTATTTTTTGAATAAATACCTTGACACATTCTACTTCTTCTCTTTCAATGACTGAAAATGTCTTTGAGATTGGAAGCAAACCACCGGTGTAGTCAATATTTTGAGATTACAATTAGCTATTAATTATTATTTATAAATTAGATACTATTAATGACCAAGAAAGCAAAAAGTGAATTAAATTTTAATAGAAAGTACACTTATAACTGTACCCATAATTTGAATAGGGTGAGCCTCTTTAAATTTATTTATGAGGTCCACATTATTAGTCATCTTCCTAACTTTATAAAAATGTAAAAAATGTTGATTATCAGATATTTGGACTTTAACGATGAAGAACAAGGTCTTATCCATTAGGTTGAGAAAAAGTGTAGGTATATCCGATAAATTTTATTTTGCAGGATATCATCTAACATATTAGTAATAAAAAAATATAAAAATTATCATTAAAAATAGCTCCACTAATTTTTTTTAGAAATAAATATTGGTTGAAATTTATCAATAGGAGTGGATCAGGTATTTCTACACAGCTCTTTTCCAAAATTTATTTTGCCTCTTACTAAAATCTACAAAATATGCACAGTCAGAATCACCAATGACACCAAACTTGATTCGGTACCAAAATTAACAATTAAGTTAAAATTTCAAATACAATTTAAAAAAATTAATAATTAATTAATTACTCATTTTAAATTCATAAAAATCAAACGACGAAAAGAATATTTTTTTTGTAAATTATTCTTATTATTTATATTTATAATATTAACATGAAATTATAACTTAAAAACTAACCACCAATAAAATAGTATCAAACTATATATATATTTTTAAAATTTAAAAATTAACAACTAAGTTAAAATTTTAAACAAAATTTTAAAAAAATTAATAATTACTTAATCATTTTAAATTCATAAAAATCAAACGATGTAAAGAATGCTTTTATTTTTGTAAATTATGTTTATTATTTATATTTTTAATATTAACAAGATTATAACTTAAAAACTAACCACCAATAAAATAGTATCAAATTATATACATATTTTATATTTTTAAAATTTAAAAATTAGTAATTAAGTTAAAATTTCAAACATAATTTAAAAAATTAATAATTAATTAATTAATTATTTTAAATTCATAAAAATTGAATGACGTAAAGAACGCTTTTTGTTGTGAATTATACTTATTATTTTAATATTAACATGCCGATAATAACATTTTACATAAAAATATTTAGAAAATATCTCTTCACCGATAACAAAGTTTTTTCAATAAATTAAAATCCTTAAGCGAAAAAAAAAAAGTTTAACATATTACAAAAATATTCATAATAAAATAAGTTGAAATAACAATTTAAAAAGATGAAAATAAACTTTTAGATTTTGTTTTATTCATATATTATGTGTAAGTGTTTATATTTATAAAAACAAATATATGATTGGTGCGTGAAATTAGAACTCGCACAACTGAACCGACAAGTGTACCGGGTCGTCCAAGTAATACCTCAGATGAGTGAAGGTCGATCCCATGAGGATTGTTGGATTGAGCAAGCTGTGATTATCTTACAGATCTTAGTCAGCCGAATAAAAAGATAATTGTTGTTGTTGTAGGCGCATAAAACAAAACAATAAAGAATTGATATAGAAACAATGATGGAAAATCAGTTAAGGCCTTGGAGATGCTTGTTCTTCTGGATTAATACTTCTTACTGACTACTTTAACAATGAGTGATTCATTCAATGGCAAGGCTGTAAGTGATTAAAGTCGGGGCTAGTGGTCATTAATCTCCTCTAATTCAAATCACACGCCGGTGCTAATGGTCATCCAATCTGAACGAGGGTGAAGCTTGCGCAATTCAATCTCTGGTGATCCTACTCAAAATGTCACAGACAAGGTCAGATCTTTCGAATTGGAGAATGATGCTCTGTATTCTAGCCTTAATGCCACAGAGACCTCAATTATCCATGACTAACGAGATTTTATGTCACGTGTCCCAATTAGCCCAGATACTCTCTTAGAACCTGTGATGTACTCTCAAGCTGTATCTTAATACTATCCGGCTAAGGCTTCGCAAGAGCTCATGTAGAATAAGGGGTCATACTCTCGTTCTACCCCAGATTCATGAAGATGAAGAACGACAATACATCATAGAATGGAATCAAACATATATTAGAGTAGAAGAAGTAATGATATTAATACATCGGAATAAGCAGAGCTCCTATCCTTAACTTAGAAGGTTTAGTTGCTCATACTTTACAAAAATAATGTGTGATAAGTTCTGAGAGGCTGAAGATCTTAAACATGGGTAATCTTCTCCTATATATACTAATCTAATAATTAAAAATGATAAAAATGA
Organism: Arachis ipaensis; assembly: GCF_059453495.1. Classification (NCBI taxonomy): domain Eukaryota; kingdom Viridiplantae; phylum Streptophyta; class Magnoliopsida; order Fabales; family Fabaceae; genus Arachis; species Arachis ipaensis. The sequence goes on along the minus strand of NC_142436.1, from coordinate 64,873,647 downwards.
GATAAACTAAGTAAAAGGTGCGAAAATCCACTTCTGAGCCCACTTAGTGAATGTTTGGGTTGAGCTTGATGAGTGGGTGTTGAATGCGCACTAGGGAGTGTCCACGCTGCCTTGTGCTCCCTTGGTGGCGTTGAACGCCAGTTTTGAGCGTTCGACGTTGGCCTTGGTCCTTCTTAGGAATTGAACGCCAGAAAGGGGGTAAGTTGGGCGTTCAACGCCCGTTTTAGGCAGTCCTTTACAAAGTAAAGTATATACTATTATATATTGCTGGAAAGCTCTGAAAGTTAGCTTTCCAACGTCGTTAAGAGCTCATCAATTGGACCTATGTAGCTCAAGATATTTTTGTTGGAATGCACGGAGGTCAGGATTTGATAGCATCTGCTATCCTTTCTTTGCATCTAAATCAGAGTTTGCCAAAACTTGCCATTTTCATCCAAAAATCATCTAAAATCATAATAAAAATACAAAAACTCAAAGTAACATCCAAATGGAGAATTTTGCACTAAAACTTTATAAAATGTAACTGAAAATACTAAGAAAATGATACTAAAAAGGGTATAAAATATTCGCTCATCAATGATTACCCATCATCGACCTTTAATTCAACAATATTGTACTTGGTAGATTTGCCATCATTTTTAAGAGTCCTTTCACTCTCAATTCCAGCAAAATATTCAATATACTCATGATGTGTAGTCTTGAAGTTACCTATATTGAGCCCAACATCAAAATATCTTATTTGATAAGATATTTCTTCTCTTAATAAATTCACGAATCGAGACACAAGAGTCTTCTTAAGTGAGGTGTATATTTTTTCTTCCTAGAATTGATAAACAAAAATAAAAAAATAATTAAATAGGGATAAACAAACACATTTAAAATATGAATAATATAAATGTAATATTATTTAAAAAATTGGTAGAAAACTCACGTCTTTATCGAGACAAACCATCTCAATTGAATATGATAATGGAGAATTTTCATAACTTGATAGTGTCCATAACCTTATTACTCGTATACGTACACACAAATTCTCAACTATAGGACTCATCTCAGCAATTTTGTGAACATAAACTACGATTGAAAAAAGATAGAAAAATTTTAAATAATTAATTGTATTGATCAAGGAGACAGTGGACTCATAGTTAGGATTTTTTAAAATCTAATTGGCTTTGATTTCAATAACTAACTATTTAAAACGCTTTTGAAATTTAGTTTTTACCGTAAAAATGATTTAAACCAATTAAGTTAGATTTTAACTTTTCAAAAAATTATAACCACAATTTAAAAGAATGAAATTAGTTTCTAACATGCATGTTGACATGTTGACGGTTTTAAAATAAAAACTATTTAAAACACTTTCACATGTGAACGAATTTGAAATACAACTACTTAAAACACTGATTTTTAATTTGAATGATGAAAACTTTAATAATATGAAGTTAGTTTCTAACTTTTGAAAAAATTATAACCACAATTTTTGTGTGTACTATAATTTATAAATTTTAAAAGTAACAATCTAAATAAATAATTTATAAATAAATTTTTTAAATTAGTTCAACAATATTAAAAACTAAATATTAACGACTTAAGAAAATATATTTAATTTAAAAATAAAAAAATAATAACCTAAGCAAATAACTTAACCTAAGCAAAATAATCTAAATAAATAACTTAAAATTAAAAGTAAAAATTAAAAAATTTCTGGTGATTAAATTTACAAATAAAATAATATAAACTTATTATTAGTCAATTTTTTAAAAGAGTAATATTGTCAATAAAATAAATTTTATAAATAAAATGTAACTAAAATTTAAAAATTTAAAAAATAACCATCTAAACCAATAATTTTTAATTTATAAATATTTTTTTAAATTAGTTTAACAATATTAAAAAGTAAATATTTAATAATTTAAGAAAGCATATTTTAAAATTTAAAAAGTAACAACTTAACCAAATACTCTATTAGTTGATAAAAAAAAATTTAAAAATTTTTAGTGACGACATACACTTAAACAAATAAATTTTCAAATTTAACGTATGTGCGCCACGTCAGCATAAAAGCTCCTCATTTTTATTACTATTACTATTACTATTAATATACATATTATATAGTGATATATTATTATTGAAAGTATCTTATAAAATCTCAATTATAATGAGATACACATATTAAAGAGTATTAATAAAGATATCTTATTTCTTTTTGTTTTATTTTTATATTTATTTCTCTTCTCTATTTCTTTATTTATTTTACAATAAAATAAAATTTTTTATCTCAAAATTAAACTCTATTTATAATGAAAAACAACCCAATATTTTTTTTTGAATTTTATAAATATTATATTATTTAAAATATTATTTATACACTAAAATTTGTCATTATATATGTATATATAAATTAAATATATTATTTAATTTTATTTTTAATGTACATTTTATATTAATAACTGATTTTGGTCGCATTTTAGTAAGAGTATATATATATATATACTGTCCCGTTATTATTGATTGGATACCCTAATCCAACATGAGATTATAAGTAAGGTTTTGAAAATTGGACCAATTATTAAATCGTTTTAGTTACTTATTTACTGATTTATTAGTCTAATTGATTCAATTATATTTAACAAAATAAATAAATTCTCTAAAATATACTTATAGTCTAACTTTTACGGTGGCTTAGTGGCTTGCTGGATACAATTAGGAAATAATCCGATTTAGTTTCAGAATATTATATCAATTACTAGTCTATGCAAAGAGTATTAAGATAACATATCCAATTACTAATTCCATGTTTCATTAATGGCATAAAATCTCATTCCTAAAGAGATTTTCTTTAACAGAAAAGCTCCGCAGGCTTGTATGCTTTACAAGTTCATTAAGTAATAAACCCAAAAAACGCGCTGCTACACATACGTGGAATACACGCGCTCTATAAATATCATGCGTATATATAACTACCAAATTTAAAAGATTTGTTTCCTTTTTTGTTCTCCTTATTTTTAGATTTGGTCGTTCTTCTTCTCGCTCCTCTTCCTCCTTCTTCTCGATCGTTCTTCTCTACTCCTTTCTCACTGGTATGTTCTTTGTCATTTACGTTAGTTTCTCTCTCTGCAACTCCATCTTCGTTTTCTATTCGATTTCTGAAATCAAAGTTTGAATTCGTTTTTGAAGATAATGGATGATTCAACCTCAGATTGTCAGCTGAATCCAGGCGAAGTGAACTATGAATTTGAATCTGACGAAGTTCCTGAGATTTGAATGTAATGTATTAGTTTTGATTAATTATCTGGAATTTATAGCAGACGCTCGGGTGTATATCAGACCTTTTTTGGGTATATTTTTGCTAGAAGTGTGGGTGTATTTACACTTTACTGCTTTTTTGTTATTTTAATTGAGTTGTTGTTGTTCAGGTGTATTATATCAGACATGATTGGGTGTGTTTTTAGTTTTTGACATGGTGTATTCTGCAGCCTGTGTATTTATAGTTTATGGCTTTTATTGTCATTTTAGTTAGTTGTTGCGGTTCCGGTGTATCATATCAGACATGATTGGGTGTATTTGAATCGTATCTATGGGTGTATTTACAATTTTTGACATGGTGTATTCTGCAGCCTCTCTCGGTTGTTGATGACCAGCTTGTTCCGAAGGGTGGAATGACCTTTACCACCCTTGAAGATGCTGGAAAATTTTATAGGAACTACGCCAAGGCTGCAGGTTTCTCTACAAGAGTTCGGAGCACAAATAGGAAGGGAAACGAGATTAAGAATCAACTGATTACATGTAGCAGAGAGGGAAAATGGAAATCTAAAATATCTCCGACCGAGAAGACCAATCCAACAGCCGGTTTAAACTGTCCTGCAAGAATTTATATACACACATTGAAGAATGTCGGTGCTTGGATCATTTCAAAGGTTGTGCTGGATCATTCACACCCCTGCTGTCCAAGCAAAGCAGAGATGCTCAAACAGCACAGGGAACTAAGCATGTCCATTCGTCGTACAATACAGAATAACGAGGAGGCCGTTATCAGACCAAGCAAAACCTACCAATCATTTGTTGCGGCTGTCGGGGGTCACCGTGAGTTAAATTTTATCGAAAAGGACGTGAGGAATTACATTACCAGGGAAGTGCGGAATGTTTCCGAACAAGAAGATGCAAAGGAATTCAGAAAATATTTGTTAAGAATGAAAGAGAAGAATCCGAATTTCTTTTTTGAGCTCGAACTCGAGGAGGATCAATCGATTAAGCTGGCTTTTTGGGCCGATGCAAGAAGCAGAGCTGCCTTTGAATATTTCGGAGACGTCATTTCATTCGACACCACCTACAATACAAACAGGTAACAAACTGCCCCTGTTTATGATGCTAAATTAATGTATTTTTATGAATCCACAGCAGAGGTGTATATTGGCTGTTTCATTGGGTGTATACGAAGCATTTGTTGGGGTGTACCTAATGATTTTGCATTCTGGACTATGGTAATTTGTTTCAGGTATAATTTGGTCTGTGGTTCTTTTGTCGGGGTGAATCACCACGGTCAGTTAACACTTCTCGGATGCTCTTTGATGAAGAACGAAGAAATTGAATCATTCAAATGGTTATTTCAATGCTGGCTTCGTTGCATAGGAGGAAACGCTCCGAAAGGGTTTCTCACCGATCAATGCGCATCAATGAAAAGGGCTTTAGAGGCCTGTATGCCAACAACAATTCACCGTTGGTGTATTTGGCACATCATGAAGAAGATTCCAAGCAAATTAAACGGGTACAAGGGACATGCCGATATGGAACAAGAAATGAGCCAAGTTGTTTGGAACTCTCATAGCAAAGACTCATTCGATAGGAATTGGAATGATTTTCCGCTGAATTTTGGTCTTGCGGACAACAAGTGGCTTTCAGGTAATGTCTTTTTAAAATCTGCAGCAGAGGTGTAAATTGCATGTTTTCTCGGGTGTATTTACAGTCTGTGTTTGGGTGTATTATGCAGATCTGTATGAAGACCGTCATATATGGGTTCCTATCTATCTGGATCACCACTTCTGGGCAGGGATGAGAAGCACACAAAGGAGCGAGAGCATGCATTCATTTTTTAACAAGTTTATCACCCAAAACAGCTCGCTTATTCAGTTCGTCAAACAATACGATAATTGCCTCAGAAGCAGGGAGCAAGCAGAGAGAGAATCAGATGCTGCAGATTTTCATACGGTCATACTGTGTGCAACAAAATCCTCCATTGAAGCTCAGTTTCAAGATGCGTACACTCATCAAAAGTTTAGAAAAGTCCAAGCGCAATTCAGAGGAAAGGAGAATTGCATCACCAGATTAAAGAATTCCGCTCTAGGCTATTCAGTATACGAAGTCGGAGAACAAGTTTCCAGCTCAATATTCAACAAGTTCGTGGTTACTTACGACTCAGTTGCAGCCGAGGTAAAATGCCAATGCTTATTATTCGAGTCGAGAGGGATACTGTGCCGTCACGCACTAAGCGTGTTAAGCTTCGAAGAAGTAAGCCAAGTGTCACCTAGATATATACTAGAACGATGGAGCAAGAAGGTAAAGAGGCGACACACACACATCAAGAGCAGCCACGACGAGCCACTGATGGAGCCAAGAAGCAAAAGGTTCGACCAATTGGTTTTTCGTTCGCAAAATATTTGCGAATTTGCATCCGAATCGGAGGAGCTGACTGCAATTCTGCACCGTGCGTACGATAACGTCATGGCTGAGATGGAATCATTAAAAGCCAAAAGGAAGGGGACATCTTCTTTATCCCACGAAGATGCCAACTTGGAATATGTTAACGAGCTTCAAAGCCCGCCAAGGATTCGAACAAGAGGACGTCCAAAAAATAGGCTAGGTTCAAAGTTGGACAAACAGATTGCAAATGCCACAAAGAAGAAGAAAACGAAAGTTTTAAGCGAGGTAAAAGTAATGTTCTTTAAATTTGTGGGGATTGAGTTTGTTTTTCTCGTTAATAGTTTAGCTAATATGTGAGTGTTATATTCAGATAAACCTGTTTGATGCTGCATCAGCGGTGCATTCAAATTCCAGCCAATATCAAGGACATGTTATGAATTATCAGTTTAGGGTACCAGCAGCAGGGGATAACTCTTTGGGTGTATAGTTTTACAGAATATGGGTGTAAAAGCACTGTTCTTTTGGGTGTATTTTTGTTAATTCACAATTTACATATAGATACATATATATAATATTTGTGTTTTAGGGTTTACAGGTTAGGGGTAAGGGTTTAGGTTTTAAGTGTTTAGGTTTCAGGGTTTTAGTCTCAAAGCATCAGGGGGGATAAGGTTCAGGGTGTATATTCAACTTTATTTGGGTGTAAAAATTTGCAGGTTATGGGTGTATATTTGATTTAATGTTTTTCTTCATATTTTAGTACCTGTAATTCATACATTTTGAATACAGCACAGACAGTTTGGGTGTATATTTTATGCAATCTTGGGTGTATTATTAAACTTGTGTTGGGTGTAAAAGTTTATAATTTGCGTTTATATATGACTTTGATATTTTTCTTCATATTTTACCACCTGTAATACAGCTTTTGAATACAGCACAGATAGTTTAACTATGAAAAAAATTTCATTCAATAGAAGTTGTTTATAAATGGCAAATTTTTACAGCATTTGTTCAATGTACAAACTAGCTAGCAGTTGGATTACGCAGTTTCTATATCAGCAGAATTTATCTGACAAAACGGACTCAATAATACAGAGGATGGCTTCGACAGCCTTATTGCATTACTCTCTCTAATTGCCTGATCTCTCTCTTTATTCATTTCACTGAATAGTATCCGCGAAGTATACTCGACTCTATAGTGGTCCACCTCCTCCTACAATTAAAAAGTATATTCTGTTTAAACAGCAATATTAATTCAGTAAAGTAATACAGAGTTATATAGTTCTAAAGACAGTTACCTGTTTCCAATTATCCCATTCATACTTCCCCTTTTTAATGTTTTCCGGCTCAATTAACTTAAGCCACTTCATAACGTAGATACCGCAGTCATAGCTGAAAACGAAGAAAATAAATTACAAATCTCATTTAGGAAAGTTTAATGTTCAGAGTCACAAATTTATACCTTGATTTTTGGCCTGATATTTTAACATATGATGCTTTAATTTCCTTCTCCTTCTTGTCTTTCTGCAGAGGTTCCCCGCCAGCATATGCTCTTAATCTTGAAAATACATATCCCTTAAATACCAAAACAAATCAGTAATACACCCGAATGAATGCACAAGATACAACCAACTGAATGGACAATATACACCCAACACAACTAACGAAATACACCCAACTTGAAAAACAACATACACCCAACTTGATCAACAAAATACACTCAAATGGTTCCACAAAATACACCCAACTCGACAAAGAAATTACACCCAAAGGAGAACATAATTATACCCAAAGCAAAACATACATAAACCTTATATTGAACTGAAATAGACCTATCTATTAAAGTAAAGAACACAGAGGCAACTTACAATGAATTTATTAAGCTCCTTTCTCTCATCGCTTGGAGCTTTCTTGTGTAGCGGGTCAAGTATACGACATCTCCGCTTTCTTGTATCAATCACCCATAACCACCAATGGCCCGAGTAGCAAACAGGTGCAAAAATCTGAAGGATTGCCACATTTCAACAGTGTGTTATTTTATTTAGCATAAAAGTAAAGAACGGTACTAACAAATTTAGCAAATGAAAACTTACATATGGATGAGAAGTTAATTTTTTTGCATCTATGAAGGGAATAAAGCTCGGGTAGTCTTCCACCCTGAATTCTTTATTGGTTTTCAGTGATATGAATTCCCCCATTGGGTGCTTCGAAAGGGCCATGCTCTGCAACAATTGCGAAACAAAAAATGAAATACTGAAAATACACCCAAGTGAATACTTTAAATACACCCAAATGACTACACAACTTACACCCAATAGAACGTAAAAAATACACCCAAATTAATACAGAAAATACACCCAAAATTCGTAGAAGTAACACTTACCACAATATCGGGGGGGCAGACAGTATACTTGTTCTTGAAACTTTTTATCATTTTTCCAGTTGAGGATGTGGCACATGGCAGATACAATCTAGAAATATATGCCGAAATCAATTTACGTTAATAAACATTGTAGTAAACTTTGGTGTAAAACATTAATGTTATTCTAATATTACCTCAGATTCTATATAACTTTCTGCCTGGAGGGATGCAATGTGCATTCTAAATAAAATGTAATTATCTTGGGCAATCAGAGTGCACATGTGGTCATACTCATTAGTACTGCCATCTGCGTAAGTCTTCAGTCGTGTCCCCCAGATGTAGCACTTTTCTTTCATATCATCCGTAATCTGATTTATTCCCTCAGGAGTTTCAAACTTCCCAGAACTTTCTCCCCCAGTCTCCCTTTGAATTTGTGGACTTTTACTTTTTTCTTTTGCCGCACTGCTTGCTATTTTTTGTACCAAATCGTCTAATTGTTCTAGCAAATTTGCAGTTTCTGGAGATTTTGCCCTTTCTGTCTCCTGCGTTGACGCTCCCTCATGGCTTGAATTAGTCAAGCCAAGGCTGAATGATGGCACTGGATCTGTTTTAGGAACATAGGATGCTGTCCGTGCCATCATCATCAGGGTAGCAACGTCTTCTGCGGCTGGATGACTGCGTCATCATGTATAACGTATTATAAGAGTAAGAATATACGGATCATAAGCAAAGATTGATTTTAGTCTGATGAACTTACATTTTAGATGGAGCTGGGGGAAGCGAGGGTGTGGTTTCTTGAAGTTGTTGGGGGGGGTTCAGGAGTGCTACACAGTTACACAAAATTAATCATGGCGTAAAAAAAACTAATCAGGAACAATATACACCCAAACTGTTAGCAAATATACACCCAATCTCTAAACAAATATACACCCAATACTATTTCTTACGTTTCTGTAGTCCCTTCAATCTGTAGCAGAGGGGTTGGTTCAAAATCTGTCTCAGGTGTTTCTTGAAGTTCCGGCACATTGGTTGTTTGGGACGCCGGCACAAAAACTTGAATCGGGACTTTAAACAAGAAGAAAAATGAAAGGTTAACAACGCCTTTGAAAATAATAAGGTTATAAGATTGAAATATTCTTGGAAAACTCACATTGCAAGCACTTCCGACGGTGTCTGTTCCCTCACAACCATCATATTCGATCAGCCAGACTCAACCTAAAATACACCTAAAGAAAGTCAAAAAATACACCCGAACAATTCAAAAAGAAGACAGGCTTTGTTTTTTGAGAACTTACATACTTGCAGTTTTTGCTTTTTTTCTTGCCTTTTTTTTCTTGAATAAAATAATAAAGGGCTTTTTTTTCTAAAAAAAAATATATACAGAATTAGAAGTAGAAGGTAATAGAAGAACAAAAGTAACGGTTATTTGAAAGAGAAATTACATGCTCTCTGACGGCTGGTTTACACTACTCTGTTCTGTGCGTCCTTGAGAGGAAGGATCATCACTTCCCAAGTTCACAGCCGGTATTCTAAACAGATTTCATGTTATTCAGACAAAATAAGATACATGTATAAAATACACCCAAATGAATGCACAAGATACAACCAATCGAATGGACAATATACACCCAACACAATAAACGAAATATCCCAACTTAATAAACAACATACACCCAACTTGATCAACAAAATACACCCAAATGGTTCCACAAAATACACCCAAATCATGATAACAAGATTTTATTAAATAAAGCTTCTTACGTTTTAGAGGAGACATAGCGACCTTCTGTCGATCGCAGGTCAGCTTAGTTCTCCCTGCGAAACAAGAAACAATTATTAGCAAAGAAAACACACTAAAATCTGAAATAGACACCCCAACAAGACATACCCCTCTGCAGTAGATTTTTCAACGTTTTTCCTTAGCCATTCATCTAGTTCTTCACTTGATATTTCATATCTCTCACTACATGCATAAAAGAAGATGTTAACAAAAATAATTACGATAATAGACGGTAATATAGCTTACGAGGTACTGTACCCATCAAAGTATTGATCTTCTTCAGGAGATGAATCCTCTACAACAACTTTTTTCTTTTTTGATTGTGTTCTGGGTGGAAAAAAAAAGTATGAATCAGAAATAAAAAAGTAATTTTATCACAGAATATTTATCCAAAGAAGTGCTTACTTTTTTGGTGTTGTTTTTGTCTTTTTCTTTTTCTTTTCCTTCTCCGCCGGTGATGATTCTTCGCTTCTATAAGTTAATAAGAGACACTTCAGTTAATACATGAAATCTTTATAATGAAGCCAAAAGAAAGGAGTAATAATTTCAGAATATTACTCATCACTTGATTCAGATTCAGATTCTGAATCAGAATCTGACTCCTCTTGACTCTTCTTTCTTTTTCTGGAGTCCATTCTGGAAGGCAAACAATCATTATTTAGAATATACTAAAGATATAAAATACACCCAAATGAATGCACAAGATACACCCAACTGGATATACAATATACACCCAACGCAGCAAACGAAACACACCCAGCTTAATAAACCACACACACCCAACGTGATCAACAAAATACACCCAAATGGTTCCACAAAATACACCCAACTCGAAAAAGAAATTACACCTAAGTATGGTACTTACTTTTTCCCCTTTTTGCTGGGGTGTTTTCTTGCTGAATCCTCTGAGTCTTCTTGAGTCTCAGACTCAGAGGTAGAACTGTCACTGTCAGTAGTTGTTTCTGTCTCCGAAGAGGATGTTAAACTTGCCTTTCTTTTTTTTTTTGTTTTTTTGATTTCTTGTTTTTTTTCTTTTTTTCTCTATTTTTTTCATTTTCTCTCTTGTTTGCGCCAACTTTACAATCCCCTGAAACATCAGATAATTTATTTAGCAGCATTCAGATAAATAAAATACACCCAACATATTATGTTCACTTACCAAAAGTTCCTCTGTTTTTGCAGTCATTCTTTCCACCAACTGCTCCTTACTCCAGTTGGCAATCCATGGTTTTGGTGGTCTTTCAGCCCTCTTCTTGCCTTTGTTTTTTGAAAGATGAAAGTAAATTATCATCAGGGCAAAGAGGCAGCCATCAATTGCCTTCTTCTTTTTCTCCTTGTAGTCTGTGATGCCCTTGACGATGAAGGTCAAAACATGGCCCCCCCAGTTTCGCTCTGAGATGCCGTCCATCTCAAAAATTGGGGCCAGGTGCACAGGTGAGATTTTGTTTATTGTCATTGTCATTAGGCGTTCCTCTTCGTTACCAACGCCGATATCCATCATCTCATCGGTAAGACTTTTGAGGGTCTTACCCTGGAATCTTCTAAAAATTATTTTGTCATCCTCAGAAAGTTTCTTATACTCGACTTTCTGAGGAAATAGATCTCCTACAAAAAGGAAAACAACAAAGTATCAAAGTCGGTTCAAATACACCCAAGCATCAACTTAATATACACCTATAATTTTGAGCTAGTTACCTGTTGCATTGATGCCAAGCGCATGACCTATCTTTCTTGGGGTTATTTTGAAAGAACCATATCCTGTTTCCAGTCTGTTCTCCCCAAGTTTGAAGTTGTTTGCCATCTCCCTTAACAGTTGGTGATGCACCCTTAGTGGTGGGATGTGCATCAACCCACCGAATCCTAGATCCCTCACAATCGCCTTCTTCTCCTCAGTCATGTTTCTGAATTTATCACTTAGGAGATGTGTGGCACACTTAAGGTCTTTTGTTTGGTTTCTTGCTGCCATTTTCTCTGAAATAAAAAATACACCCATATATATGAGTCAGATACACCCATTGATAACAGTGAGATACTCCCATAGTGAGATACATCCATATATATCAGTCAGATATCACTCAAACATGCTTCAATATCAAGCAACATTACAAGGTCAAGCAATATACACCCCCAATCTACTGAATATACCCCCAAAAATCAGTTACCAGAAGATGTAGAACAATAAGAATAACAGGAGAACCTAGAACAACAACGTAGAAGAACAGTATAACAAAGAAGCAAGAATAACAGTAAACCCTAGAACAACAACGTAGAAGAAAAGTAAAACCTAGTTCGTAATCTGGAAAATATACAGGAATCGTAATGTAACGTACCTTGAGTATTGTTGCTTTGTTTTCGCTTGAGATTCTTGATGGAGAGTTTGATGGTGTGTTGATGGAGGTTTCGAAGGTTAGCGACGAGTTGTATATTTTGATTTTCGATTTTCGCTCGAAAATGGAAGGGTTGCGTTTTCTTCGAATTGCTTTGAGAAGTGGAAGAAGTGGAAGAGTCTGCCATTACTCGACGTGTACGTAACCATTTTGAGTGGGAGCACATGAATGTTACGCTCCATTCAATCTCTCTTCATGCGCGTGAATTGTTTTTGGGCTGGGCCAACTTGTAAAGCTTGTAACTCGTTTTTGCTTGTATGTGTAGCAGGCCCGTTTCTTTAAAAATCTAAAATTTATATTGAAAGCTTGGTTTAGTGTAAGTCCGTGTAAATTGAAAATTGAAGCTGAAGAGAAACCATATCCAAAAATTTAAATGAAAATGTAACAAAGCCAAAGTCCAAGTTTAAAATCAGTAAAATTATGAACCTAGTCAAAACATTCTAAATTTCAAATAATAATCACAAACAAACTAACAAATTATGAAAACAGAAAATATAGATATTCAATTAGAGCGTTCAAATTTGGAGGTAACAATCCTCATCAATTTGACTAAGACAGTCACAATCTAATCATAATTAAGCCACAAAAGTACAAAGAACAGCAGGACAGCAGCATATTTACAATGAATAATTACAAACAGTAGTAAGAGTTAATCAGTAATCAATTAATCAATGAATAAAAAACTAAAAACACAAATCATTCAAGAATAATTCAAGGATCAATAACTCTTATGAACAGAGCAAAAAAAAAACGAAGAACAACATCATTACACTATTACAGTGAGCCACAAACAGAGCATTAATCTTTGAAGAAGGCAAATTGTAAACCCTGAATAATTAGTAAATAATTAGCCAATAAATTAATTACTATTTACAAAAATTAGAAAATTAAATTTTATAGTTTAATGAAGTAGAAATAATTAAAATATAAATTTTAACACTAATTTTAAAGGTTTTTGCCCAAAATTAGGCCAAACAGACCAAATTGGTTGGATCGAGTTCAAACCGAGCCCACGGCCCAATATATATATAAGGCCATTTTAGCTTTCTTCTTCCTCATAATCATATGAGGCACGCTGGTAGGACAAAAGGAAGAAAAAGAAAACCCTAAACTCTAGTTTCAATTTCAATTCACCGTAACTTTCAATCCGGAGCTCCGATTGACGATCTGTCAGTGGCCACGCGTTCGTCTTGAAATTCTCTATAAAACCCACTAAACAATTTGGTAAGAAAATTACATTTTCTCACCCACTTATTCCCTTTTCAGTTCGTGATTTAGGTTTTGGAAATTGAAAATTTTTGTGATTTTGATGGTTTAGGGGTACTTTAACGGTGGATAATTGTTGGGTTTCACCCTAATTTTGAGTGGATAAGGTAAAAAACCACTTAATTCTCTATGAATCGTTAATTATAAACTCTATGTTAATTATAGTGAATTTAGATTGTATTAGATTGAATTGGGTGTTTTGGAGTTAAATTGGTGAATATTAGAAGCTTGAAATTGAATCCTGGGAGTTGAAAATTCAGTTGGTGAAGAGTTTGAGCTTTGGAGGTTGAGAAACAGTGGATGATTGAGGCGTTTCGAGCTTAGGGAGGAATCAGCTAAAGTATGGTTTTAGTTTCTCATAACTAAAATATAATGTGTCATGAAAATGGAGGTTAGTTGACCCTAAGATAGGATTAGATTATTGATGTTGTGAGGATTGATATTTGTTGGTATTTATGAGGCTTGGTGATTTTGAGGTTGATGATTATTAATATGTATGATTGGGTTTTGTATTGTTGGTATGATATTGATTGATGATGATGTATGTTTAGAATGAGCATAATTGGAATTGTTGTATTTGAATGGGAATTATTGAATAAAGATTCAGAAAGGGGAGTTTGAATAATGTTTAGATGATGAAAAGGCTGGAGAGTATTTATTATAGTATGGAAATGCTTGATATTGATTTTGAAATAATTTGATACTGGAAATGATTTGAATGACTGAGAGGCGTTTGATTTGGTGGTTGGGACCCTTGAGGGGTGGCAAAAGTCCAAATTTTAGAGGAGATGCTACTGAAATTTTTTTGAAAATAGGAGGTTTCGATTGAAGTGGTTATTTAGAAAGATTTAGATTTTTAAGGATTTTATAATTTGATTTTGAGTTATTAAGAAAAGGAATTACGTTTTGAATTTGATTCATTTAAAAAAGAATGAATTATATTTTAAGTTTGAATTATTAATGAACAGAATGAGAGGAATGATGATGATTGAAAAAGCATGAAGAATGATCAAAATATGATTTAAAGTATGATTTTTGAATGAAACTAAATGATAATTGAGTGAGAGATTGAGTTTGAATGAAGGATAATGAGGATTGATATTGAAGTACGATATTTGAATGAATTGAATGATTATGAAATATTTGTGGCCCCGAGTAGTAGGCAGTGGCGATGTTCACTTCCTCCGGGTATGAGATGGGGAAGAAGAATTATGAAAAATGAGTTTAATTATAGAATTTTGAATGAATGTAAGGTTGTGATACCTGGGCAATAGCAAGGATTGTGGTTCATCCCGCTTGCTCCAAGTCAGTGTTTGAGATTTGATAATAATGATGATTGATTTAGACGGAATGAATGTATGTTTGAGATCCTGGGCAGTAGCAAGGATTGTGGTTCGTCCCGCTTGCTCCAAGTAAGTGATTATGAAGCCTAGGTAGTAGCAGCAGTAGTGGATTATTCCACTTGCTCCAGGTTGAGCTTTTAAACACCCGCCTGGATAGTGGCAGCAGTAGTGGTTACTCCATTTATTCTGGGTTAAGCAAGTAGTAGCAAGGGGGTTGCAGCTCAAATCCACTTGCTCCGCAATGAGTGTTTCTGTCCATGGTTAGCTACCAAGATGTGTCGGGTTGGCTATATGACCGACATATGATATCATCAGCCATAGGATAGGCATACATCATATGCATATATTTGTTTTGTATGAGTGTGCATTAATTGGACTTATGGTGCGGGGAATTAAACTTCGCACAACTGAACCAGCAAGTGCACTGGGTCGTCCAAGTAATACCTGAGTGAGTCAGGGTCGATCTCACAAGGATTGTGATTTAAAGCAAGCTATGGTTATCTTGTAGATCTTAGTCAGGTAGATAGAAAAGTTTTTTGATTGTTTAAAACACATAAAAAGAAAATAAATAAAACATTACTCAGTTGATGGTAAATGCAATGATATGGAGATGGTTAAGGCTTGGAGATGCTTTGTTCTTCTGGATCTATCTGGTCTTACTGTCTTCTTCAACTGTGAATGATTTCTTCTATGGCAGGCTGTATATGAGCAACGCCTTTCTTAAGAGATCGCCAATGCTCATCTAGATTTGAACCCCAAGGTTAGTGCGGATCCAGTCCGATTAAGGGTGAAGCTCCTGCAGTTCATCCTCCTTAGTAATCCTACTCAAAATGCCACAAACAAACTCGAATCTTCTGGATCAGAGAATGATGTGCCCTTGGTTCTAGCCTTTACCACAAAGACTCTAATCTTCCCGTACCTCGGCTTCACTGGTGTCTCGAGAAGTTCCCAATGAAGTCGTGGATTAGCCGTCTTAGAGATGTATAATCAAGCTAGTGGTTCATCATTATCCGATGAGAGATTCACTCTGAATCCATGTAGAATGAGATAACCTTGTGCTGGTTTAACGCATTCATAATGATGAAGAATGAATATACATCTTAGAATAGAGAATCAGACACGTATTGAGATAGAACATTAGTATTTTATTAATCCATAAAACTCAGCAGAGCTCCTCCCCTCAACCTACTAGGAGGTTTAGAAATTCATACTGATAGAAAATACAATCATAAACATGTAAAGTGTCAAAAGGTCCCTCAAGATTGTAAAAGTTCTTAAATAAATACTAGATTAATGACTAAGGATAACATAAGAAGGGTAAAACAGTCTTTTAGTGTAAAAATCCACTTCTGGGGTCCACTTGGTGAGTGTTTGGGCTGAGCTTGATTGAGATCCACATGTTAGGAGGCTCCTTGGGCATTGAACGCTGGCTAGAGGATCCTTTTTGGGCGTTGGACACTGGGCTCTTCTCCTTTGGGCGTTGGACGCTAGAATAGGGCAGGAGGCTGGCGTTGAATGCCAGTTTTGGGCCTTCAATTCTGAAGCAAAGTATGGACTATTATACATTTCTGGAAAGCTATAGATGTTAGCTTTCCATATCCGTTAAGAAAGCTTCATTTGGACTTCTGTAGCTCCAGAAAAGCTCTTTTGAGTGCAAGGATGTCAGATCCGGACAGCATCTGCAGCACTTTCTCTGTCTCTGAATCAGACTTTTGCTTCAACTCCTCAATTTTAGCCATCAAATATCTAAAACTGAATAAAAACAAACAAACTCATAGTAGAATCCAAAAATGTGAATTTTACACTAAAACCTATGAAAACTTAATAAAACTTAAACAAAACATACTAAAAACTATGTGAAAATGATGGCAAAAAGCGTATGAAATATACGCTCATCAGAACACTAAACTTAAACTGTTGCTTGTCCTCAAGAAACTAAAGACAAAGTAGGATAAAAAGAAGAGTAAGATACAATAAATCTCAGAGTTTTCAATGAAGCTCAGTTTCAATTAGATGAGCTAGACTTAGTAGCTTTTTGCTTCTGAATAGTTTTGGCATCTCACTATCCATTGAAACTGAGAAGTGTTGGCATCCTTAGGAACTTAGAATCCAGATGATATTATTGACTCTCCTAGTTTAGTTCTTTTTTATTCTTGAACATAGCTTTTAGAATCTTGGTCGTGACCCTAAGCACTTTGTTTTTCAGTATTACCACCGGATATATAAATGCCATAGACACTTAACTGGGTGAACCCTTTTGGATTGTGATTCAGCTTTGCTAGAATCCCTAGATAGAGGTGTCCAGAGTTCTTAAGCACACCCTTTTTGCTTTGGATCATGACTTTAACTGCTCAGTCTCAAGCTTTTTACTTGACACCTTCACACCACAAACATATAGTTAGGGACACTTTTCATTTGAATTGCTTAGGTCAAGATTTTATTCCTTTTATGCCCTCCTAACCATTGATGCTCAAAGCCTTGGATCCTTTTATCCTTGCTTTTTGGTTTAAAGGGTTATAGGCTTTTTGCTCTTGCCTTTTGATTTAAAGAGTTATTGGCTTTTTCTGCTTTTTATTTCTCTCTCTCTTTTTTTTTTCCGCATGCAATTGTTTTTCTTTCTATTGCATCTTGCTTTTTGCTGCTTTTTCTTTATTCAAGAATCAACTTTTGGGATTTTTCAGATTACCAATAATACTTCTTCTTTTTCATCATTCTTTCAAGAACCAACATTCTTAATTCCAATTTCAAATATGCACTGTTCATTCATACATTCAGAAAACAAAAGCAATGCACCACATCAAAATAATTGACTATTTTTATTATAAACTTGAAATTCATGTATCTTTCAATTCTTTTCAAATAAAATTTTCTTTTAAGCAAGGTGAAAGATATATAGAACATTTTATAACTTTAAGACATAGATAGAAATGATCATGCAAGAAGAACACGAGAACAGACAATAAAATATAACAGAAAACAGAAAAATAACATAAAAAAAAGGGATTAAGAGAACGAATCCACCTTAGTAATGGTGGCTACTACTCCTCCTTGAGGATCCAATGTAGTGCTTGATTTCTTCAATGTCACACCCTTGTCTTTGTTGTTATTCCCTCATAGCCCTTTGATCTTCTCTTATTTCATTGAGGATGGTGGAATGCTCTTGATGCTCCATCCTCAATTGCTCCATTTTAGTGTTCAATTCTCCAAGAGAATTATGCAATTGGTCCCAATAGCCTCAAGGAGGAAATTGCATCCCTTGAGGTATCTCAGGAATTTCTTGCTGAGGTAGTTTCACAGGCTCATGTGCATGCTCTCTAGTTTGCTCCATCCTCTTCTTAGTGATGGGCTTGTCCTCCTCAATGAAGATGTTTCTCTCTATGACAATTCCAGCTGAATTGCATAGGTGACAAATGAGGTGAGGGAATGCTAACCTTTCTTTGGTGGAGGGCTTTTCAGCTATCTTGTATAATTCTTAAGGTATCACCTCATGTACTTCCACCTCACTCCCAATCATGATGTAATGAATCATGATGGCTTTGTCAATGGTCACTTCTGACCTATTGCTAGTAGGAATGATAGAGCGTTGGATGAATTCCAACCATCCTCTAGCTATGGGCTTGAGGTCAAGCCTTCTTAGTTGAATGGGGCTTGCCTTGGGAATCCCTTTTCCACTGTGCTCCTTTCACGCAGATGTTTGAGAGTACTTGATCCAGTCTCTGATCAAAGTTGACTCTTCTAGTGTAGGGATATGGGTCTCCTTGCATCAAAGGCAAGTTGAACGCCAACCTCACACTTTCCGGACTAAAGTCTAAGATTCTCCCTCGGACCATGGTGTTCCAATTCTTGGGATTTGGGTTTACACTAATGTCATGGTTTTTCGTGACCTATGCATTAGCTTAGAACTCTTGCACCATTAAGATCCCAACCTCTTGGATAGGATTGGTTAGGACTTCCCAACCTCTTCTCCGGATCTCTCTTCGGATTTTTGGATACTCATTCTTCTTAAGCCTAAAAGGGACCTCAGAGATCACCTTCTTCTCTGCCACTACTTCATAGAAGTGGTCTTGGTGGGCTTTGCTGATGAATCTCTCCATCTCCCAAGATTCGGAGGTGACGGCTACGACCTTTCCTTTCCTCTTTCTAGAGGGTTCTCCAACCTTGGGTGCCATAAGTGGTAATGGAAATAAAAAAGCAACGCTTTTCCCACACCAAACTTAAAAACTTTGCTCGTCCTCGAGAAAAAATAAATAAAAGAGAAGAATGGAGTATAAGAAGAAGAAAATAGATGGAGATGGAGGGACAGAAGGAATTCGGCCAAGGGGGCTTTGATGTGTGTGATGTGTGTGTATGAAGGGTTAGTAAGAGGGGGTATTTATAGGAGTGGGCTAGGTTAAGATGTTGTGGGACCCACTGGTCTTGAGAGGTTAGGGAATTCAGATTCTCTGCCCTCTGCATGGGCATTTGAAAGCCCAGCACTATGCTCTTGGCTGGTGTTCAACGCCAGCTTTGCTGCCATTTGGGGCGTTGAACGCCCAGCCAGTGCTCCCTGGCTGGCATTCAATGCCCAACCAGTGCTCCCTGGCTGGCGTTCAACGCCAGCAAGACACTCTATCCAGAGTGTTCTATTTTCATTGCTGAACCTTTCTGTCTCTGTTCCGACTGCTGCAAATGATCATGAACCTAAAGAAATAACTTAAATAAAATAAACTTAAGGAATTAAAAGAAATAGAAATTACTAGATAAGATTGGGTTGCCTCCCAACAAGCGCTTCTTTAACGTCACTAGCTTGACGGTTAGCTCCTTACGGAGATGGATATGGGCTCAGAATTTTGCCCCTTATAGTGAATTTTCTTCCTGTCTTCTCATGAATGAGCTCCACATGCTCTAGAGACAGGACACGACTCAATGTATGTGGTATGACTGGCTTCTTGGTGAAGACAACTCTCATGCCAGGTGAGAGGCCTTCAGTGGAGACTTTCTTGTCCCTCCAGCCTTTAGGTGCTTTCTTCTTAGTACTTTTGTTCTCAGTGCTTGTTAATGGCTATCCAACACCAAACTTAGGATTGGTGTTTGGGGGCTTAGTAAAGCTTTGTACTGAAAGAGATGGTTGGAACACTAAGTGTTGCACATTTATCTTTCTTCTTTTGGAGGGAGAGTCGTGGTGAGGCATCTTGAATAAGATATGATTCTCCCCTAGTTGTAGAATCAGTTCTCCCTTTGCTACATCAACGATAGCAATAACAGTGGCTAGGAAAGGTCTTCCAAGGATGATGAATTCATCATCATCTTCCCCAGTATCTAGGATTATGAAGTTTGCAGGAATGTACAAGTCTTCAACCTTTACCAATACATTAATGAAGGGAAATTTGATGGTATAGAATTTCACAAATAAATTCTCGTTGCAAGTATAGTTTCTGAACAAACAAACAATCCTCTCATGCAAAAATTTGGTTGTCACAAGTAACAAACCCTAATAAAAATAATAACCGAAGTATTTAAACCTTGGGTCGTTTCTCAAAGGAATTGCAAGGAAGTGTTCTTGATATTGGTTATGGGACAAGTATTTTGGGGTTTTGAATAAGGGACATAAAGAGTAAATGGCAAGAAAGTAAATGGAAACTCAAAGAATAAAAAGGTCTTGGCAAGGAATGATGGTCAAGGATCTTTATCCTTGTCACTAACCATAATATGATAATTGCAAGGATTAATCCCATTAAGTCATCCTCTAACGAGTGGAGGAAAGTCAAATGAGCTACATCAATCCTAATTCACAAGTCCTAACCATCTCACTAATTACTTTAGGGAAGGCTAGAGTCAATGGACACCATTTATCAACACTTGGACATTAGCAACTCAATTTCACCTAAATTACCATCCCAAGCCAAGAACACAAAAATCTATTCTAATATCCTTCCAAGCATTTAATCAAACACTTGGAAGGCATAAAAGAAAAGTAAGATAAAATTGTAAGAAAAGTAAATCTACAACTACCAATTGCAAGGAAATGATAACAACAATTCAAATCAACAATAAAAGAATATCAAACATAAAATTGCATTAAAAGAAAATAGAAGGAACAAGAGTGCATCAATATAAAAGTAAACAATTACAAGAAGTAAAATGCTAGACTAAGAAAGCAAAGGTAGAGGAACAAGAAATTGAAAAGGAAAAGTAAATCAAGGCATGAATTTAACCTAGATCTAAGAATTCCTAATCTACATCTAACCTAATTCTAGAGAGAAGAGAGAGCTTCTCTCTCTAGAAACTAACTAAAGCATGATCCAAACTCAACTATGTGCTCCCCCCCCCCCCTTTGACTCTCCTCAATTCTGCATGTAATAGGCTCAGAAAGTGAGTTGGATCTGGGCCTGGGAGTCTCAGAAATCGCCCCCAACGTTTTTACTTTAATGAAGTCACGTGTGAACATCGACGCGTACGCGTGGGTCACGCGTATGCGTTGCTTGGCATTTTTGCTTTCCACGCGTACGCGTCGCCATGCGACTTCAATTCCACGCGTGGGCGTCTACTACGCGTGCGCGTCGTTGAATGCATCCCAAATCCTTGATTTTCCATGATTTCTCCACCTTGCATGCTTTTCTCTTCACTCCTTTGATCCATTCCTAGCCTTTTCAACCTGAATTCACTAACAAACACATCAAGGCATCTAGTGGAATCAAAGATGAATTAAAATTAGCTAATTTAAGGCCTAAAAAGCATGTTTTCACTCTTAAGAACAAATTAGGAGAAAGTCATGAAATCACGCTATTTCATTGAATAAATATGGGTAAAGTAGATAAAATCCACCTAAATTAAGCACAAAATATACCACGAAATATTGGTGCATCAAATCTCTCCACACTTAAACCAAGCATGTCCTCATGCTTAACCAAGAAATAGACAAAGGGTACTATCATTTATTCAATGTAAACTACCTAAATGCAACCTATCTATATGCAATCTATCTAAATGAATGCAACTACTTGGTCAAAATAAATCAATTCCCAAGAATATATATATATATATATATATATATATAATATATATATATATATATATATATATATATATATATATATATATATATATATATGAGCATAACTGCTAAAGGTATTAACAACCAAGCCAAACCACAATTGAATTGAGTTATTAAAGATTATACAAACTTGCAAGAAAAGTGATGATTCTAGGTGAAAACATGTAACTGAGCATCAAACCCTCACCGGATATGTATCCGCTCTAGTCGCTCAAGTGTATAAGGTCGATCCACTCAATTCTCCCCTAATCATGCTCTCTAAGATTTATTTTTCTTCTAACAATCAATAGTTATTTCATGCATGCATACATTTATCATGAGAACTTTTCATAAGGTTGTAATGGGGCTAGGGTCAAGGTAGGATGTATTTGGTCAAGTGGACTAGAAATTTGAATCTTTGATTAACATAAACTCCCCACCTAACCTATATAGCAACCTATACAATTCAAAGCTAACCTAACTACCCATTCTTCACTTTTTCACACACTCATGCATTCTTTTCTTGATTACAACTCATATGCATTGATTATTAGTGAACTTCACTTTGGGGCATTTTGTCCCCTTTTATTGCTTTTCTTTTTCTTTCTTTTTTTATATTTTTTTCTTTTCATATATATATTTTTTCTTTCTTTTTATTTTCTCATTTTTTTTCTTTATTTTTTTTACTTTTTCGCAATAAAGTATATATAAAAATTTCATTGCATATGGTTTTATATTTAATTAACACATGAGTATGTACCCAATTCCCAATATCTTCAATAAAGATACAACACACACCTTTTACTCAACCAATGTCCCAAGTTTTTCCACACTTGAATGATACACACACTCACTAGCCTAAGCTAATCAAAGACCCAAATAAAGGACATTTATTGTTTTTTTGCTTTAAGGCTTGTAATATGCTAATATTAAGAACAAAGTGGGTTAATCGTAGGCTCAAAGTTGGCTAACAATGGAGATAAAAGGTAAGGCTATTTGAGGTAAGTGAGCTAATTGAAACAATAGCCTTAATCATATAAATGCATGTATACACAAAATAATGGACATAGAGAATCAAACAAATCAAAGATCACAATCATAGAAAGAGAATAATACACACAAGAAGGAAGATAAGTGGTTATATAATGTAACCACATAATTAGGCTCAAAATTCACAAGCTTGTGTTCTTAGCTTAAAACATATTCCACAAGATATAATTCAAGCAAGTTCAATGAAAAATTTTTACTCAAATCAATTGAGGTGCCCTATAGATAAATTTCTTGAAAAATCTGATTATTTTGACTAAGCTTATTCTATATATATGCAAAAATAAGAAAATGAAACTAAAAATCCTAAAAGACCTAAAAAAAATGAAATGCAAAAGTGTTGGATTAGAAACTTGTCACCCAAAAATGCCGACTGGTCGGATGGTGCACAAAATCGTGATCGTTCATTCCTTGGTAACGGCGCTGAAAACTTAATACGTACGTTCATAATCTTAGTTCTTCTTCACAACTTCGCACAACTAACCAGCAAGTGCATTGGGTCGTCCAAGTAATAAACCTTACGTGAGTAAGGGTCGATCCCACGGAGATTGTCGGCTTGAAGCAAGCTATGGTCACCTTGTAAATCTCAGTCAGGCGGATTCAAATGGTTATAGAGTTTTAATAATTAAAAGATAAATAAAACGTAAAATAAAGATAGAGATACTTATGTAATTCATTGGTGAGAATTTCAGATAAGCGTATAGAGATGCTTAGTTCTTTCTGAATCTCCGCTTTCCTACTGCTTTCATCCAATCCTTCATACTCCTTTCCATGGCAAGCTGTATGTTGGGCATCACCATTGTCAATGGCTACATCCCGTCCTCTCAGTGAAAATGGTCCAAAATGCGCTGTCACCGCACGGCTAATCATCTGTCGGTTCTCGATCATACTGGAATAGGATTCAGTAATCCTTTTGCGTCTGTCACTACGCCCAGCACTCGCGAGTTTGAAGCTCGTCACAGCCATCCCTTCCCAGATCCTACTCAGAATACCACAGACAAGGCTTAGACTTTCTGGATCTCAAGAATGGCCGCCAATAATTCTAGCCTATACCACGAAGACTCTGATCTCACGATCAGGAGGCTAAGAGATACACATTCAAGCTTGTTTGCATGTAGAACGGAAGTGGTTGTCAGACACGCGTTCATAGGTGGGAATGGTGATGAACGTCATATAATCATCACATTCATCATGTTCTTGTGTGCGAATGAATATCTTTGAGAAGAAATAGGCTTGAATTGAATAGAAAAATAATAGTACTTTGCATTAATTCATGAGGGACAGCAGAGCTCCACACCTTAATCTATAGTGTGTAGAAACTCTACCGTTGAAAATACATAAAAACAAGGTCTAGGCATGGCCAAATGGCCAGCCTCCCCAAATGGCATATGAATTCGAAAATAGGGAAAAAAGACCTTGAATACAATAGTAAAAAGTCCTATTTATACTAAACTAGTTACTAGAGTTTACAGAAATGAGTAAATGATGCAGAAACCCACTTCCGGGCCCACTTGGTGTGTGTTTGGGCTGAGCATTGAAGCTTCCACGTGTAGAGGTCTTCCTTGGAGTTAAACGCCAGTTTGTAACCTGTTTCTGGTGTTGAACGCCAGTTTGCGTCATCTAAACTCGGGCAAAGTATGAACTATTATATATTTTTGGAAATCCATGGATGTCTACTTTCCAAC
The DNA here is from genome assembly GCF_059453495.1 of Arachis ipaensis. Taxonomy (NCBI): domain Eukaryota; kingdom Viridiplantae; phylum Streptophyta; class Magnoliopsida; order Fabales; family Fabaceae; genus Arachis; species Arachis ipaensis. Next base: position 64,849,131 of record NC_142436.1, on the reverse strand, counting down.
GCAATTGAGAGCGTGCCATTTGGACTCCTATAGCTCTAGAAAATCCACTTTGAGTGCAGGGAGGTCAGAATCCAACAGCATCTGCAGTCCTTCTTCAGCCTCTGAATCTGATTTTTGCTCAAGTCCCTCAATTTCAGCCAGAAATTACCTGAAATCACAGAAAAACACACAAACTCATAGTAAAGTCCAGAAATGTGATTTTTATTTAAAAACTAATAAAAATATACTAAAAACTAATCAAATCATACTAAAAACTATGTAAAAACAATGCCAAAAAGCGTATAAATTATCCGCTCATCATCGAACGACCTCCCTACACTTAAAAGTTTGCACCGTCATCGGTGCATCCAAAGATGAAAAAGGGGGTACGGCGACTCTCCGATTGCCACCTTCAGCTGGCGGATCAACCGATGCTGCGTGTTCTTCCTCCTGCTTCCATTTTTGCTTATAATAACTCATCCTGAAAATAGAAGGCAGGATAGAAAGAAAAGTAAATGCCAAAGCAAGGAAGCATACATTGTTGGAATGAGGTAAAACCCACTAGAATTGAGTGAGTGGATTAGTGTGACATTAATAAAAGTAAGTGTGCATTCTAACTTGCGTGCAGTTTAGAACACACACACCAACATAAAAAGCCATGCCACAGTTACACAAAAAAGAACATGTACTTCACTCATTCTAGTGAGCTTGAGATGCTCTAAACTTGTGGGTCAAAACAACCAAACAAGCAATAAAGAAGCATGAAAGCATTCAAGCCAAAAATATATGGATGCATATGATCAAGAAGCATAATGCATTAAGATAAATGCATGATGAGCGGATAATTTATACACTTTTTGACATTGTTTTTACATAGTTTTTAGTATGTTTTAGTTAATTTTTATTATATTTTTATTAGCTTTTATTCAAAAATCAAATTTCTGGACTTTACTATGAGTTTGTGTGTTTTTCTGCAATTTCAGGTATTTTCTGGCTGAAATTGAGGGATCTGAGCAAAATTCTGATTCAGAGGCTGAAAAAGGACTGCAGATGCTATTGGATTCTGACCCTCCTGTACTAGAAGTGGATATTCTGGAGCTACAGAAGCCCAATTGGTGCGCTCTTAATTGCGTTGGAAATTAGACATCCTGGGCTTTCCAGCAATATATAATAGTTCATACTTTGCCCGAGATTTGATGGCCCAAAATGGCGTCCAAAGCCAGCCTAAAACTTCCTGGCGTAAAACGCCCAAAGTGGCACCAGAATTGGAGTTAAACGCCCAAACTGGCACTCAAACTGGCGTTTAACTCCAGGAACAGCCTATGCACATGAAAGCTTCAATGCTCAGCCAAGCACACACGAAGTGGGCTCCGAAAGTGGATTTTTGCACTATCTGCACTTAGTTACTCATTTCCTGTAAACCTAAGTTACTAGTTTAGTATAAAAACTACTTTTAGAGATTTATTTTGAGGATCTTTGACAGAATTCATCATCTTTTGACCATTGTTCACATTTGGGGAGGCTAGCCATTCAGCCATGCTTAGACCTTTTTCACTTATGTATTTTCAACGGTGGAGTTTCTACACCCCATAGATTAAGGTGTGGAGTTCTGCTGTTCTTCATGAATTAATGCAAGTACTATTGTTTTTCTTTCAATTCACGCCTACTTCTTCTCCAAGATATACTCTCGTACTTAATTCAGTTAAGTCAGAATGAAGGGGTGACCCGTGACAATCACCCAATCTTCGTTACTCGCTTAGCCAAGATCCGCGTGCCTGACAACCACAAAGTGGTCTACATGATGTTCAACGTAGTCATTGGACGACAGCCGGAGTATATTCTCTTGGATATCTAATACACGGACCGAGTCCGTGAGATTAGTATCTTCGTGGTATAGGCTAGAATCATTGGTAGCATTCCTGGGATCCGGAAAGTCTAAACCTTGTCTGTGGTATTCCGAGTAGGATCCGGGAAGGGATGACTGTGACGAGCTTCAAACCTGCGGATTTTGGGCGCAGTGACAGTGTGCAAAAGAATCAATGGACTCTATTCCGATGCTAGTGGGAACCGACAAATGATTAGCCATGCGGAAGCTGTGCCTGGTATTTTTCATCCGAGACGAGAAATCCGACAGTTGATTAGCCGTGCAAAAACCATAGAGGACCATTTTCACTGAGAGGATCTTACAGCTTGCCATGGAAGGGAGCACGCATGATTGGAAGAAGGCAGTAGGAAAGCAGATGTTCAGAAGCAACAAAGCGTCTCCAGACGCCTATCTGAAATTCCCACCAATGAATCACATAAGTATCTTTATCTTATTTTATGTTTTATTTATATTTTAATTATCAAAACCTCATAACCATTTGAATCCGCCTGACTGAAAATTATAAGATGACTGATAAACCACTATTTTATGATTTATCTTGTGCTCAATTGAGTGGTTTTCATTAACTCTTTACCCACTTATTCATACTATTTGCATGGTTTTACATTTGCCTTCCTAATTATGTGCTTTGATTGAAAACATGCTTCTTTGGCCTTAAGTTCCCTATGTTTAATCTTCTCTTATTACCATTAGATGTCTTGATATGTGTGTTAAGTGATTTTAGAGATTACAGGGTAGAAATGGCTCAGAGGATGGAAAGGAAGCATGCAAAAGTGGAAGGAATACAAGAAGTTGGAGAAATTGCTAAGCTGTTTAGCCTGACCTCTTCGCACTCAAACGGCTATAACTTTAGCTACAGAGGTCCAAACGACACGGTTTCAGTTGCGTTAAAAAGCTAACGTCCGGGACTTTGATTTGATATATAATATGCCATAGTTTTCCTAACGCTAGGTAACGCAAACGCACGCTCCACGCAGACACATCGCAGTGACGAAAAATCAGCGTGTTTGAATTCGCAACTAGCGAATTCTGGGCTGTTTCTGACCCAGTTTGCGGCTCAGAAAACACAGATTAGAGGCTATAAAGTGGGGGAATTCATTCATTCATGATTACAAGCTCATAATTCACAGTTTCATAATTTTAGATGTAGTTTTTAGAGAGAGAGGTTCTGTCCTCTCTCTTAGGATTTAGGATTTAGGATTCAACTCTTCATCAGGTTCAATATTCCTTTTACTTTATATTTATCTCTTATTTTCAGATACTTTAATGCTTGTATTAGTTATGTTGCCTAATTGGCTTATGAACTTTTCCATGTTAAGATTTGAATATTTTATTTAATATAATTGAGGTATTTCAGATTTATCACTTCTTCTATTGTTTGTTATTAATTAATGTTCTAAGTTGGATCCTAACTTGATTTTAGAGTTGATTAATATTCGGAGACCCTTGAGTTGAATTGCTCAAGAGTTAAATTGTAATTGGGTTTATCGTTGGCTGGCTCTCTAGCCACTAACACTAATCCTTCCCAAGGGAGAGGATTAGAACTTGTGAATAGAAGTAGACTTCCAACTTACTTGACTTTCTTTTACTTTACTTGGTAAATGATAACTAAGTAGAAGCAACCTTCAATTATCAATTGATCTTGAGAAAAATCCAACAAGGATAGAACTTCCGATTAATCTTCTCTGGGTCAAGGGTTTTAATTTAATTACATAAAATCTCTTATTTATTTTTATTGCTTTAATTTATAAATATACCTGTGCCCATTGCCCAAACTTCAAAACCCCCAATTTACAAGACTCATAACCAATAATAAGAACATACTTCCCTGCAATTCCTTGAGAAGACGACCCGAGGTTTAAATACTCGGTTATCAATTTTAAAGGGGTTTGTTACTTGTGACAACCAAAACGTTTGTAAGAAAGGTTGATTGCTTGGTTTAGTAACTATACTTGCAACGAGTGTTTACTATAACTTCTAAACTATCAATCTTCAGTTCTTCAAAATGGCGCCGTTGCCGGGGAATTGCAAACGTGTGCCTTATTATTGGTTATTGTAAATATTTGCTTTTTGCTTGTTTATTTGTTTTTATTTTTGTTTTTTTTTTTTGCCTTTTCATAAATTAAGAGGTTATTGGTTTTTATTTAGTTATTAAAAATTTTTCAAAAAATTTTTGTTCTTGGTGTTCATCTTGATCTTCGAGTTGTTCTTCGTGTTCATCTTGACCTTCAAGTTGTTCTTAGTTGTTTTCTTCGTTTGATCTAAAAATTTTAAGTTTGGTGTCATTTTATTGTTTTTCTCTTTCCTCATTAAATTCAAAAATTAAAAAATTTAAAATTCAAATTTCAAAGTTTCAAATTTCAATTTTCAAAATTCAAATTTAAAAATCTAAAATTCAAATCTTTTTTAAAAAAATCATATCTTTTTCAAAATCTTGTCTTATTTCAAAAATCAAATTTCAAAATTCAATATTTAAATTTCAAATTTCAAATTTCAAAATTTAATTTTCAAATTCAAAATTTAAATTTCAATAACCTTTTAATTTAAATTTGTTTTATTTTCGTTTTTAATTTTTATTAGCTACCATGAATTCTCACCCCTCTCGCTTTGAGTTTGGTTCTAAATCTGTTGAAAGGAGTGGAAGCTATAACATGAATATGCATTAAGGTCTAAGCAATCAAAGATGGATGGAGCCAAGAGGATCTGATCAACCCTTTAGGCAACAACACCCTCCAAGATATCATGGGCAAGGACCACTCTACAATGCATACCAAGCTGATAGATATGGTTGACCCCCTTGTAATTACCAACAAGCCCCACCCGGTGCTTATGAACCACCTCCCCAGCATACCTTTGAACCACCAAACTCACAAGCCTCTTTACACCATTTACCTCCATATGACCCTAACTCACATCCACCATACCAACCACCTTATGAACCGAATGAGCCATACATAGATCCACCCCAACCTCCATTGGATAATAATACACTCATCTCTAACATCATTGGTCTCACCTCTACACTCCAAAATCTTATATCCCGCATGAACTAACCCTCTACCTCCAATATTCAACCCTCAAGCTCTAGTGCACTTTCTTTTCAAACACATAATGATCTTTTCATCCCATCACCACCCTATATGGAAGAGCACCCACATCCATCAATCCAAGAGCAAGATGATCCCAATTATGCTATTGATATGGAACATGAAAGAAGGAATCATCTTCGCGAATCCATACTTCATAAAGAGCTAGAGGAGGCCCTACGAGTAAAGGTAGGAGAGACCCTTGAAGATGAAAGAGTAGTTAAAAGGAGTTGTCATGGAAAGAAAATCATTGAGGATGAGTACGATTTCATACTTAAACAACTGGACAAAGCAGCAATTATTAAAAAGAAAGAAGTGGTTGCAGACTTAAGAGATGCTATACCTCCATTGGAAAGTCCAGTCACAGAGCCTCCTTCCACGGTGTTTGATGTTGATGTTGAGGAGAGCGTACAACCTCCAAGGCAGATCATGGTTGAAGACTTTGTAGAGGTTGATCAAGAGATGGAGATTAAAGAAGAAGAATCACAACCTCCCATGCCCTTGGTGAGCAATGAAGAAGAGATTGAATGAGAAGAAAGCTACCAAGAGAAAGAGGTTGATGTTGAAGAAACTTGCAAAGAGGTGGAAGTTGTCAGAGAAGAGCACAAGGGAGTGGAGCTTGCAATTTCATTAGAAATACCTCCCCCTAAGTTACCATCATCCTTCACAACATTCAAGTGGGTAAAATTTATATCCCTCAGCTTTCTAATTCCACTTGAATATGGGCTACTGGAGACGGATGGTCAACTTAGAGCTCTTTGTGGCATTAAGAGTAAGAGGAAGATGGTTAGTGGTTGGAGTTGTCAAGCAAGGTTCAACATGGTTGCATACTCAAAGTTTAAATGCAAAGGTTAGTGTAAAGTTCAACTAAATGGGTCTACAAAGTTGGTTGGCCGCTTTAGTAAGAATTCAGATTGCTTGCCACCCGGATGGAATCATGATGATCAACAAGAAGACGGGTGCAATAGCAATGTTTGGGATCCTGGAATCTGTTCTGACATCCAACACTCCGGGAGCCTAAGAATCTGTTTGAAGCTGCTCAAAGGCTTCACGTGCCTAGTTTGGGATCCCGGAGGCCATTGGAATTACAAACATTGGTGGAGATTCCTAGATGAGTTCAAGCACAAGCCACCATAACAGGGAGCTCACAAAATGTCCAACTTAAGGACTTTAACTAAAAGTGCTAAGTGGGAGACAACCCACCATGGTATGATCGCTCCTTTTTCATTTTTATTTAGTTTTATTTGTTTTGAGTTTTATTTTATTTTATTGTATTGAACCTGGAGTTTTGCATAACATTCATATTAGCATTGCATTCCACATACTGCATTAAAAAAAAAGAAGCACGCACGCGACGCGGCAGCGTCGCCGATGCACCTGCGTCGCCAGTGCATTGGGAAGAAAAGAAAATTGAACAGAGAGTCACGCGAGAGCGTGGCTGGAGGCGTGCCTTTGGCACAAATTGACCCACGCGACCGTGTCGCCGACGCCTCCGCGTCATATGGGAAAAATTCCTCCCACGCGTCCGTGTCACCCACGCGAACGCGTGGCTCTGTAAAATCGACGTAAAGGGGTGTATGGAAGTATGTTGGGTTGGAATGGGGCTGGACTCGTGCCGGAAGCCCAAGCCCTACCACGTGAACGCGTGCCCCACGCATCCGCGTCATTTTCAAAAATGGCCATCCACGCGATCGCGTCAACCACGCGACTGCGTCACCCTGGAATTTGGCAAAAAGAGTTTCAAACAGAGAGTTGTGCGAACGTGAGGCTACACTCGTGCCAATCGCACAAATCAGGTCACGCGATCGCGTGACCCACACGTCCGCGTCACCTGACCTTATCGCGCACCACGCGACCGCGTCACTCACGCATCCGCGTCGCATGCGTCGTACAACTTATCCAGATCAGCGCCAATTATCTTATCTTTTCTTTTCTAATCCTAATTTCTTCTTTCTCTCTCCTTTCTCACTTTCTTTTTCTTCTTCTCATCCTTTTTCACTTTCATTTTATTTAATTTATTTGCATATTTCATTCATTGCATTTTAATTTTGTGCATATTTTTCTTTTCTTTTCTAAATTTTTTATTTTTTTATTGGTGTCACTTGTTCATATTCAACTGTTGTGTCTTTTCTGGTATTATTTTGGTGCTCAGTGACTTGTTTTACACTGTTGGGTAATATTATTTAAGTCAATGCTAATCTTTTATGATATTTGTATTAATTTTGCATTGACATGAATTTATATTGTCTTGCACTCTCCTCCTCTATGTTTCAAACCTTGCACCACTAGTATGTCATTGCTTCTATTATTTTCTCACGTACATGTTGAAGCTTCCATGTAAATGAGACCCTTATCAATTGGCATTAACCCACCCATTCTTTATTTATTTTCTTATCTTTACTTCTGGGTTACTTTTCTTCCCTTTTTCTTTCAGGATGGCCACCCGGAAGGGAACCGGAAGACGTTTACATGAGGAGACAGACAAGTCTATCTGCACAATCTTTGGAGAAAAGCGTCAGTTGGAACAACCCGTCCACTTGTACATCTTAGCATGCACCGAGGACGGTGCAATCTTTAAGTGTGGGGAGGTCGATACCGATCTCCATGGGTTAGTTACCTTCTTCTCAATACCAATATTTTATTTTCCTTATTAGTTGTTGCATTTGCATATTTAATTGTATGTTTGTTTGATTTTATGCATTTAGTTACCACTTAGTTGAAGTAATATTTTCTTTTTCAAGAAATTTTTATAGTATTTCACTAATTTAAATTAAAAACTTTTTTTATTAAAACTTGTTTGAAGTTGTATTTGGAACATAGTTTAAAAAGCTAAGAACACACAACCTGTGAGATTTGAGCTTATTTATATGGTTACATTATTTAACCATAAATTTTTATTCTTGTGTGTTTTCTTCTCTATAATTGCAATCTTTGCTTTGTTCCATTCTATATGTCCACTATTCAGTGTATTTACATGCTTGCATATGATTGAGGCCATTATTTGTTATTAGCTCATTTATCCCAAATAAGCCTACCTTTTACATCACCCTTATTAGCCACTTTGAACTTTTTAACCCCCTTCTATTTTCATAACCACATTACTAGCCTTAAGCAGAAAAACAAAATAAAAATTCCAAGTTGAATCCTTGGTTAGCTTAAGATAGATATTGTGTATAATTTAAGTGTGGAGAATTTTATGGGAACATAGGATGATATGAAAAGTAGGGAATTAAATTGAATAAGTTATTTGAAAATTTGGGAAGCATGCTCATGTGAAATCAAAATAATTAAATTACCATGTGCATTGAAAAAAAATATATTAAGTAATTAAATAAGGGGATACAAAAAAAAAAGAGAAAAGAAAAGAGAAGAAAAATAATATTACCCCAAATTCAAAATAAAAAGGATCAATGCACATGGGACAAATTTAAAAAAAAAAAAAAGTTTGATACATGAGCATGTAACACAAAAGTGGAAAAAATTTGGGTAGCTAGGTAAAGCATTTTTTTTTAATTATATAAAGTATGTATATGTTAGGTGAGATCTTAGACTAATCAAGGATTCACTTTATAAAGCTCACTTAGCCATATATATACCCTTACCCTTACCTTAGCCCCATTACAACCTTGAAAATACCTCATGATATTTGCATTGATACATTAAATATTGTTGATTGGTTAGATGAAGAACAAAGTTTTAGAAAGCATGACTAGAGAAGAGTAGAGTGGTTAACCCTAGACACTTGAGAGATTAGAGTAATATACACTACTAGTAAGGGTTCAATGCTTGATTCTATGTTCCCTGCTTTCATGAGCTATCTTCTTACAAGTTTACTTGTCTTTTATTGTATAATTTGAATTAGTGAAATCTGATTTATGTATATTCTTGGAGAATTTGATTTACTTTTAACCAAGTAGGTAGAAACATTTTTGCATGTAGTTGTATTCATATAGGTAGGTTGCATTTCATACATTCTATCATTCCTCTTCACTTTTATAGCTTCTCTTGAGCTTAGCATGAGGACATGCTAATGTTTAAGTGTGGGGAGGTTGATAAACCACTATTTTATGGTTTATTTTGTGCTCAATTGAGTGGTTTTTATTAACTCTTTACCCACTTATTCATACTATTTGCATGGTTTTACATTTGCCTTCCTAATTATGTGCTTTGATTGAAAACATGCTTCTTTGGCCTTAAGTTCCCTATGTTTAATCCTCTCTTATTACCATTAGATGCCTTGATATGTATGTTAAGTGATTTCAGAGATTACAGGACAGGAATGGCTCAGAGGATTGAAAGGAAGCATGCAAAAGTGGAAGGAATACAAGAAGTTGGAGAAATTGCTAAGCTGTCCAGCCTGACCTTTTCGCACTCAAACAGCTATAACTTTAGCTACAAAGGTCCAAACAATGCGGTTTCAGTTGCGTTGGAAAGCTAACGTTTGAGGCTTCAATGTGATATATAATATGCCATAGTTTCCTTAACGCTAGGCGACACGAACGCGCGCTCCACGCGGACGCATCACAGTGACGAAAAATCAGCGTGTTTGAATTCGCAACCAGCGAATTCTGGGTTGTTTCTGACCCAGTTTGCAGCCCAGAAAACACATATTAGAGGCTATAAAGTGGGGAAATCCATTCATTCATGATTACAAGCTCATAATTCACAGTTTCATAATTTTAGATGTAGTTTTTAGAGAGAGAGGTTCTCTCCTCTCTCTTAGGATTTAGTTTTAGGATTTAGGATTCAACTCTTCATCAGGTTTAATATTTCTTTTACTTTATATTTATCTCTTATTTTCAGATACTTTAATGCTTGTATTAGTTATGTTGCCTAATTGGCTTATGAACTTTTCCATGTTAAGATTTGAATATTTTATTTAATATAATTAAGGTATTTCAGATTTATCACTTCTTCTATTGTTTGTTATTAATTAATGTTCTAAGTTAGATCCTAACTTGATTTTAGAGTTGATTAATATTCGGAGACCCTTGAGTTGAATTACTCAAGAGTTAAATTGTAATTGGGTTTATCGTTGGCTGGCTCTCTAGTCACTAACACTAATCCTTCCCAAGGTAGAGGATTAGAACTTGTGAATAGAAGTAGACTTCCAACTTACTTGACTTTCTTTTACTTTACTTGGTAAAGGATAACTAAGTAGAAGCTACCTTCAATTATCAATTGATCTTGAGAAAAATCCAACAAGGATAGAACTTCCGATTAATCTTCTCCAGGTCAAGGGTTTTAATTTAATTACATAAAATCTCTTATTTATTTTTATTGCTTTAATTTATAAATATACCTGTGCCCATTGTCCAAACTTCAAAACCCCCAATTTACAAGACTCATAACCAATAATAAGAACATACTTCCCTGCAATTCCTTGAGAAGACGACCCGAGGTTTAAATACTCGGTTATCAATTTTAAAGGGGTTTGTTACTTGTGACAACCAAAACGTTTGTAAGAAAGGTTGATTGCTTGGTTTAGTAACTATACTTGCAATGAGAGTTTACTATAACTTCTAAACCATCAATCTTCAGTTCTTCAATAACCATAGCTTGCTTCAAGCCAACAATCTCTGTGGGATCGACCCTTACTCACGTAAGGTATTACTTGGATGACCCAGTGCACTTGCTGGTTAGTTGTGCGGAGATGTGAAAAGTGTGAATCACGATTTCCTACACTAATGCACAACATCCAACAAGAAATTTCCTAATCAAAGAAAAGGATTCAAATCACATGGTGGCCAAATCATGTAATTCAAAAGATTTAGAAAGCTTGATGGCAATTCTCATTCACTTGGTATTCACAGTTATTCAACAAAGAAGCTCCAAACCAAGTAGCAAAATATAACCTCAACAATAAAATTCAACAATGAATAACAAAAACAATTGTGCTAAAATAGCATTCAGTTAATAATAAGCAGCAATATATCGTAAACAAAATTAATAATCCAACACTTATAATGAAAAAGATAAAATTAAATGAAAATTAAACTAACTAAATAGCTAACTAACTAAACTAACTAATGGTTGATGGTGTGTGGTAGTGTTGGATGATGGATGAGAGAAGGAAAGAAGAGAAGAGAAGAAAGAAGAAGGAAAGGAATGGGAAGAAAAGAAGAAAAGAATGTGAAACAAGGCAATCCACGCGTGTGCCAAAAATAAAACTAAACCTATAAAGAAAAGGAAATTACCTAATCTAAGCAACAAGATAATCCGTCAGTTGTCTAAACTCGAACAATCCCTGGCAACCGCGCCAAAAATTTGGTGCGCGGAATTAAACTTCGCACAACTGAACCAGCAAGTGCACTGTGTCGTCCAAGTAATACATGAGTGAGTCAGGGTCGATCCCACGAGGATTGTGATTTGAAGAAAGCTATGGTTTTCTTGTAGATCTTAGTCAGGCGGATAGAAAAGTTCTTTGATTGTTTAAGACGCATAAAAAGAAAATAAATAAAACGTTACTCAGTTGATAGTGAATGCAATGATATGGAGATGGTTAAGGCTTGAAGATGCTTTGTTCTTTTGGATCTATCCGGTTTTACTGTCTTCTTCAACTGTGAATGATTTTTTCTATGGCAGGCTGTATGTGATCAACGCCTTTCTTAAGAGATCGCCAATGCTCCTCCAGATTTGAACCCCAAGGTTAGTGTGGATCCAGTCTGATTGAGGGTGAAGCTCCTGTAGTTCATTCTCCTCAGTGGTCCTACTCAAAACGCCACAGACAAGGTCGAATTTTCCGGATCAGAAAATGTTGCGCTCTTGGTTCTAGCCATTTCCACAATGACTCTAATCCCCCTATACCTCGGCTGAACTGGTGTCTCGAGAAGTTCCCAACGAAGCCGTGGATTAGCCGTCTTAGAGATGTATAATCAAGCTAGTGGTTCATCCTTATCCGATGAGAGACTCACTCTAAACCCATGTAGAATGAGATAACATTGTGCCGGTTTAACGCATTCATAATGATGAAGAACGAATATACATCTTAGAATAGAGAATCAAACACGTATTGAGATAGAACGGTAGTACTTTATTAATCCATAAAACTCAGCAGAGCTCCTCCCCTCAACCTAAGAGGTTTAGAAACTCATACTGCTAAAAAATACAATAAAAAACGTGTAAAGTGTCAAAAGGTCCCTCAAGATTGTAAAAGTTCTCAAATAAATACTAGACTAATGACTAAGGATTACATAAGAAGGGTAAAACAGTCTTTTAGTACAAAAATTCACTTCTAGGGCCCACTTGGTGAGTGTTTGGACTGAGCTTGATTGAGATCCACATTCTAGGAGGCTCCTTGGGCGTTGAACGCTGGCTAGAGGGTCCTTTTTGAGCGTTGGACGCTGGACGCCAGAATAAGGCAAGAGGCTAGCGTTGAACGCCAATTTTGGACCTTCAATTCTGAAGCAAAGTATGGACTATTATACATTGCTGGAAAGCTCTGGATGTTAGCTTTCCATAGCCGTTAAGAACTCTCCATTTGGACTTCTGTAGCTTCAGAAAAGCTTTTTTGAGTGCAAGGAGGTCAGATCCGGACAGCATCTGCAGCACTTTCTCTGTTTCTGAATTAGACTTTTGCTTCAGCTCCTCAATTTCAGCCATAAAATACCTGAAATTGCATAAAAACACACAAACTCATAGTAGAATCAAAAATGTGAATTTTACACTAAAACCTATGAAAACTTAATAAAACTTAAACAAAATATACTAAAAACTATATGAAAATGATGGCAAAAAATGTATAAAATATCCGATCATCAACTTACCTATGTGATTATTATGCTTACTTGCTAAATTTGTTACCTACTGTAATTGTATTCTACTTGTGTTTGCTTTGTCTGTATTTTGCTTATCTATGTGCGTGGTTCCATCAGAGTTGGTGGATTTGGAGGAAGGCGGATGATGGAGGGTTTGGATAGAGTTTTGGTTAAGTTTAGAAACCTTAGAGAACCTCCCCTGTTTATGCCTTATTTATGGTTGAAAAGAATAGTTTTAAGCTTGTAATCTATTGTCGGAAGTTCTAGGATCGCTCACCTTTGACTTTTTCGGGACCTTATATGGTAGTTATGTGGTCACCGTTACCATGTTGAGAACATCTGGTTCTCACCCCATACAATATTTGTGGTTTTCAGATGCAGGATGTGAGACACCTCGTCGAGGCATGCTGGGAGCTTTCAGAAGTGAATAATTGTTCTTGGAAGTTATATTTTGGTAGAGTTGTTATATATTTGAATCTCCATTGTATATATGTTTTATGTTTGTCCCTCTTAGAGGTTGACTCGGAGAAATAGGTTATCACTTTTCTGATTTGGGTTACTTTGGGGTGTATGTGTGTATATATACTCTGGCCGGTCTTAACTTCGTGAGCCGATACAGAAACTTTGTTATCTGTATCTTGGAACTCTTCTTTTATAGATTTATGTTTTGTTTTATTCTTATCCTATCCGGTTTACGTTTATCTCTTGCGTGAATGATGTGCTTTTCTGTTTGACGCTTTTGTTTAACTTTCCTTCAAAAGGCTCCTAGATATAAACCCTTTTCAACTACATTATGTATATATTTTACTTTAGAGGTCGTAGCGTCTCCCCACCTCTGTTTTACATCCTAGGTATAAAGTTCTGTGTGATAGGGTGTTATACGAGTTGGCGACAAACATGACGACTGACGACAGGCGAAGAGCTGCAAAATAGGACTAGAGAGCAAATATTGACAAACGAGGGGAGGACCCTCGAACACGACGAACCATGAGGATTGCGAACGACCATGAGAAACCTAGTGGCGATCTTGAGCGTGACGGACAACGGCGGTGAGATGGATAGCAGTGCGATGGAGGTTAGGGTTTTCAGAACTTTTTAAGCAAGAACTGTGAGATGGACGGATGACGGCAGAAACACGACTAAAGAGAACGAACAGACGAGTGAGACGATGAAGATTTTGTGCACCTGCGATTGGGGTGAACGAAGAGGCACACGACGATGAAGGACATAGCAACGGGGATCGGTTCGACCAGTTAGTTCAATCTCATTTTGAAAACATTAATTATAAAATATTCCAATCAACCACACCGATTCCGAGGGTCCAACATATCTCAGTGGATCCCACCAACTAACTCCTCAAACCCTCCATAGATGCCACGTGTCCAGCCTTAAAAAAACCTCCGCGTGTCCCTCTGGCAACAAATCCCATCCACTACTTAATGTTCCCGCTTCATTACCACTACCACCAGTCCACCACCAACACCTTTTCCTTCTTCTTCTTGTTGAATTAACTTCCACTTCTAAAATATGAACGACCACCATTTTATTACTTCTCTCAAAACCCTAACCCCACATATCACGTGCATGGCGGTGCACCGTAACCTACTCTATGCCGCATCCCTAAACCTCATCAACGTCTTCGACTTCTCTCACTACTACAGCCACGTCGACGCCTTCAACGACACCAACCCGTCCTCCGGTTTCGTCAAATCCATAACCTTCACCGCCACAAAAGTCTTCACCGCACACCAAGACCGAAAGATTCGAATCTGGTTCATCACCTCCTCAAAGCGACACCGTTTCCTGTCTTCCCTTCCAACCGTTAAAGACTGCATTCGCCGCTGCATCGTTCCGAGGAACTACGTCAGCGTCCGACGCCACCGTAGGAGCCTCTGGATCCAGCATTGCGACACCGTTTCGGGCTTGGCACTGAACAAAGGTCTCATGTATTCGGTTTCTTGGGACAAGAGCCTCAAGGTTTGGGACTTAAACGGTTACCGGTGTTTGGAGTCCGTTAAGGCGGCGCATGAGGACGCTATTAACGCCGTCGTGGTTGCAACTGACGGAACCGTTTACACGGCTTCGGCGGATGGGTGCATTAAGGTTTGGGAGAGGGATGATAAGGTGAAACGCCACGTGCTCGTGAGCACCGTGGGGAAGAAGAGATCGGGGGTTAATGCGCTTGCATTATCGGACGGTGGGGATTTGTTTTCTGGGGGATGCGATGGCGGGATCTGTAGGTGGGAGAGGAAGTGTAGTGTAAACAAAGGAAACGACGTCGTTTTGGTGGAGAGGTTGAGGGGTCACGGTGGGGCCATTTTGTGTATGATCAGCGTATGTGGTTTGTTGGTGAGTGGGTCATTGGATCGGACGGTCAGGATTTGGCAGAGGGAAAAGGAGAATAGTGGGTTCTGTTGCAGGCTTGTTTTGGAAGGGCATGAGAAACCGGTGAAGTCGTTGGTTGCGTTTTCAAAGGGTGAAGAAGGTGATGATGAGTCAAACGGTGTCGTTACGATCTTAAGTGGAAGCCTTGATGGGGATATTAGGGTGTGGAAGGTGTTTGGTTTGGCTTGAATGTAATTTCATTGATTTCTATAAGTTCTAACTACGAAGGCCTGATTTCCTTTCAACATTTTATGTGAGGAATTTATCTTGGCATACAAATATAAGAATCACATAAATATATGAGAGACATAGTCAGACCGAATCTTAGTAATTAAGTGGTAAAAGATGTAATATATAAAATACAATTTTCAGCTATTTACCAGTTTGAATCATTGTCCTAGTTGCCTAGGTTGAAAGTAAACTTGAAAATTATATATGGTAATAATTCTGTCGTGAATTTACGCACCCGTATAAGTTGAGTGATTGTATTATTAGTTTGTTACTTTCTTACAAGCTAGTAGCTGATGATATTGTACACAAAAATCAGCAATCCATATTCCAACATCATCAATAATATTGTTGAATGTTAGTTGATACCTGATAGTCACTAGTCAAGTCGTAGATTTCTATATTTATGTTCAACTTAATCCCTGTATTCTCTGCAGAGCAAGCCCGCAAAATGATGAGTTGATTATTTAACATATTCAACCAGTAGTCTATAATATAATTAAATTATTGTTAGTACTCTTGGTTGAATCTGTTTGACATTAACCCAGCTGGTTATCATAATATGTTTCAAAATGAAGGTATATTGCATGTGTTACATGCAACCATCTTTCTTTTATATATAGAAGATATTCGTCTGATGGTATACACCGGACCATATTGGTAGTGGCTTTAACAATTATGCAAGCTTTTCTTTCTTTTATTCATCATCCTTTAATTTAAAAATTCAGCTCGTACGGCCTTCTTGCTAGTACATTATACCTACACCAATTATAATTATGTATGTAGAAGTAATTAAATTAAGAAAAGAAGAAACCTCTAATGTTCACTTTTTTTTTGTAATGAAAATTGTTGTCTGGGATTGGAATATAAAGCAAAAATGTTAAAAGACTTCTTTTTCTTTTTGTAATGAGACTTCATTACATTTTGTTATAATCAAAGTTTTTTATACTAAGAATCAAATATTTAAAAATAAATAAATAAGTAAATAGTGCTAATGTAGCCGAATGAATATTCATTCTGCAATCTTGGTTTACTGAACATTATTTTCTGCACAAACTAAGTCTGAGTGTAACGAACGTGAATACATTGATGGAACAAATATGAGGAAGAAAAATCTGCGTATCATTCAGGCACTTGTTATTAAGCAAAATTTAATCAATTGCTTCTTGACTATCTCTAAAATGGAACTTTGTTATTCTTGCTGAAATGGAGTAACTGTAACTCTCATCAGTTGTTGATAGCAAATTAAATAAACTTGTCCTACAAACTTGTAAAATTTGTGAATGAAATAAACCAAAACTTCTATGTATTCTTGTATTCCTCAACCCCTATCCTCATAAAATTGGTATATTGGACTAACTATTTGCATAATAATGTGTAGTGTTTAACTAATAATAGTGGATCGTTACAAGAAAATAAAACATTTATAATAAAAAATTTGTATTAAATTTAAAATTATTATAAATTATAATTTTTTTAATAATAATTAATTATTATTATAGAATAAGAAATATTTTGTAATAACAAAAAATTTTGTTGTAAAACGTTTTAATATTTTGTAACGATAACATATTTTTTTGTTATAAATTATGTTAACTTTTGTATTGAATTTATTTTTTATTATAAAATATTATAATGTTTTGTAATAAAATATTATATTGTTACAAAAATTTAAAATATTTTATAACAAAAAATTAATTTGTTACAAAATAGAATATTTTTATAATAATTATTTATTTGTCACAAAATTCAAAAATTTATTGTAACTAATAAAAAATTATATTTTAAGATATTAAATGTAAGATTATGAATTTTCGAAAATTAAAATAATGAGTTAGTTATAATTAGGGCTAGCAATATATAGTACTCAACCCACTGTGGGTAGGGTAAAGCTCGGTCCGGGTATGCCTGTGGGTAGGGTAGGGTACGGGTTTATAGTGTACCCTACCCTACCTAGGGTAAAGCTCGGTCCGGGTATGCCTGTGGGTAGGGTAGGGTACGGGTTTATAGTGTACCCTACCCTACCTACCTGCATCTCATATATAATACATATTTTATAAAAATTGGGTATATAGTGAAGGAGATGAGAGTTGAATCTACAACCTCCCTCATGTAATGACTTGCAATAAATGAGCAACCACTAAACTAGTTAGTTAATTTAGTAATTTAGAGTATTAATTTTTATTTTTTATTTTATTAATATGTATGAAATTTGGAATGATTGAATTTTATATTTGTTTTGAAAAAAAATTAATATTTCTGTGGGTAGGGTATATAGTAGGGTAGGGTTTAGAATTTTAGGGTGTGGGTAAGGTTAGGGTTGAGAGATTCTTAACCTGCGGGTTGGGTAGGATAGAGTTTTAATGAAATTTTCAACCTGCGAATGGGTTAGGGTAGAGTCCAAACTCTACCCTATCCTACCTATTGCCAGCCCTAGTTATAATTTATTATATTTATTTAAGATTTTGTATTTAGAAAATTACTTCACTAAAAATATTTAAGTCAAATTGATGATACTTTGAGTTTAAAATTATTTTAGACTCATATAAATTTCATAATAAGTGGGTATTTTTTAATTTAAAATTTAAAATTTTAGTAATTAAGAAATAATGAGAATTTGATAATTTAATTTAAAAAATTAGAATTCATAGTTTAATTTTATGAACTAAAAAAACTAATTGGACTATCTCTAATTTTAAATTAAAGTTCTCATTTGAAATCAATTAGCAAGTTGATAAATAAATTGTATTCTTAAAATAGTTTTAATAGATTATATTTGATTTTCAATACTGCTCCATTATCTAATTTTATGCAAATTATTGTATTACCTTTATTCCTTTTAGCTAAATGTTATAATTTTTTATACCAAAACTGTGTCGTTTTGGTCATTAAAATAAAGAGAGAGAAACCTTAAACTAGGCTCGGTGTAACGCTCACTCCTTCTCCTTCCTCTCACCTCTGCCTTTCGGTCGAGTTCCTCCCTCACTCCTTCACCTGCTCCGTCCAGGCACACCCTGTCACTGTTGTCGTCGCAACTGCTCGAAGCTATTCCCAACTATGGTTTGATGATCGGGGAATTACACCAGTTTGAATTTTTTCACTTAAAATAACTTCCGTTGTAAGTATAGACCAAACCGGCAACCAACTCCCACCATCAAAGTTTAATTTTCAAATAAAAATAACCGAGAGTAATTAAATCTCGGGTCGTCTCCCTCGGACAATGCAATTAAGGTGTCACTTTCTTGGTTGTGAGAAAAAGGAGGTTTTAAAGTGAGGAACGAAAGATTAAAAGAACTAGGATATAAAAGAACTAAGAAAATGTCAAAATTGAAATTAGTGCAAGTAAAAAGGAAACTAGATAAAAAATTAGTGAAAATACTATAAATGCATAAAAGAGCCTTGACTTAGGAATGAGAATTAAGGAATCCTATCATCGTCATAACCACAACTATAGCAACTATGATGAGTCAATCTCGCTTCGTCAACCCCTAACATCAAGGAGTAAGTCAAGCAAATTTAGTTGACTGGTGCGTGAAATAAGAACTCGCACAACTGAACCAGCAAGTGCACTGGATCGTCCAAGTAATCCTAAGGTGAGTTAGGGTCGATCCTATGGGTTGGCTTGAATCAAGCTATGGACACCTTGTAGATCTTAGTCAGGTGATTAGAAAAGATAGTTTGTTGAGAGAAACGCATAAAACAAGAATATGGATGAAATTACTTAATTTGAGTGAAACCAGTGATAAGAGAACGATTGAGATTTCAGAGATGCTTCATTCTTCTGGATCAACCTTTCCTACTGTCTTCTCCAACTGTGAGTGGTTCTTTCCATAGCAGGCTATAAGTGATCAACGCTGGTTTAATGGCCGCCACTTTTCCTCTCTCAGGCCGAACACCAGGTTTAGTGTGCGCCCAATCTGAATGAGGGTGGAGCTCCTTTAGTTCATCCCCTTGATGATCCTACTCAAGTTGCCACAAACAAGATCGAATCTTCCAGATCAGAGAATGTTGCGCCTTTGGTTCTATCCTCTACCACAAAGACCCTAATCTCCCCATACCTCGGCTGAACTGGTGTTTCGAGAAGTCCCCAACGAATTCATGGATTAGCCGTCTAAGAGATGTATAATCAAGCTTGTGGTTCAGTAATATCTGGTTAAGGACTCACATTGAACCCATGTAGAATGAGGATAAGTGTCACGGTTCATCTCATTCATAAGGTTGAAGAACGAAGATACATCTTAGAATAGAGTCATACATGAATTGAATAGAACAGTAGTACTTTTATTAATCCATAAAAATCAGCAGAGCTCCTAACCTTAACCTTAGGAGATTAGTGACTCATACTGTACATAATAGTGTTAAAAAATAATGGGGGAGTAAGAAAATCAAAAGTTGGGTGATCTTCTCCTATATATACTAATATAATGACTAAGGATTACAGAAATAAGATAAACTAAGTTGATAGTGCGAAAATCCACTTTTGGAGCCCACTTGGTGAGTGTTTGGGATGAGCTTAAGTGTTTTCCACGTGCTAATGTCCCTTAGGGGCATTGAACGCTGGCTAGGGAGCCCCTTTTGGGTGTTGAAATCCAGTTGCTCTCCTGTGGGCACTGGACGCCAGGACTAGGGCTGGTGGCTGGCGTTGAACGCCAGTTTGGGGCCTTCATTTCCAAAACAAAGTATGGACTATTATATATTTCTGAAAAGCCTTGGATGTTAGCTTTCCCTAGCCATTGAGAGCGCACTATTTGAACTTTTGTAGCTCCAGAAAAGCTCCTTTCGAGTGCATGGAGGTCAGATCCTGACAGCATCTGCAGTCCTTTCTCTGCTTCTAAATCAGACTTCTACTCAAGCTCTTCAATTTTAGCCAGAAAATACCTGAAATCACCATAAAACACACAAACTCAAAGTAGAATCCAAAAATGTGAATTTTGCACTAAAACCTATGAAAACATAATAAAACTTAAACAAAACATAATGAAAACTATATGAAAATGATGCCAAAAAGCGTATAAAATATTCGCTCATCATTGACCTTAATCAATAAGTCCTAGCTAACTTACTAATTACTTAGTAAAAAGCTAGCGTCAATAGAAACAAGAATCAAGTAACTACCCAAGAATTACCTCTAAATGTCGGACATTATGACTCTAGTATCCTAGGAACTCATTTCCCAAGCCAAGGTGTGAAAATCTACTCAAAATTACCAAGTGGCATTTTCACAAACACTTGGTAGGCATGAAAGCAAAACATAAGAAATTGCAAAGGAAAATGAAAACTATAACCAAAATATTCACAATATCAACAATAAACATTCAAACAAACAAAGAAAATCATAAAATATTAAATTCATCAACCAAAACTTCAAAAAATTAAAATTGCATATATTAACAAAGTGACTTAAAATAGAAGAAAGTGTAGCAATAGTAGTAAAATTAAAAAGGAAATTAAAGAGTACTTACAATGAGATAGCAAAATCCAAGATCAAAGCTTAACTATAAAATGCTTCAATGGAAATTAAGTAAACCCTAAGAGAGAATTTTTCTATCTACACTCTCCTACTCCTAATGTGTTTTCTACCCTAAAAGAGAGCTTCCTAAAACTAATCCTAAGCTAATACCTTGATATGTGTTGATGTCTCCTTCATATAGCACCTCAAACCAGTTTCAACATACTCAAAATTGGGGCAAAGAGACCCAAAAATCGCGAGCCACGTGCTTCATTAATGAAATCACGCGTGTGTGCGTACGCACACTTGCTGGTTTTTGCACTTGTGCGTACGCACAACACTTGGTTGTGTGCTTCTCACTACAAGAAAATACGTCTATTGCAACGCTTTTAAAGCGTGGCAAAAAGCTGAAAAAAGCGTGGCGATAGCTTTTCGCCACACTTTTTGAGCTATCGCCCATTTTTAAAAGGGTCACAATTGCTAGCGTGGCGGTTGCTCTATCGCTACGCTTTTGATGACCTATCACCACGCTTTTTACATATTGCCACGCTTAAAAGCGTGGCCGTATGTGGGAAATATAGCCACGCTTTTAAACCGTGGCCGTATGTGGGAGATATAGCCACACTTTTAAAGCGTGGCCATATGTGAGATATGGCCACGCTTTTGAAGCGAGCCAATAGAGATAGATATGGCCACACTTTAAAAGCGTGGCGATAGAGATAGATATGGCCACGCTTTTAAAGCGTGGCAATAGCGAGATACGGTCACGCTTTTAAAACGTGGCGATAGCGAGATATACGGCCACGCTTTTAAAGCGTGACAATAGCCTTATTAAATTAAAAAAAAAAATCCTTTTTCTGATTTTACCTTCATCGCTGCACAATATAAATTTTCAATCCTTTTTTATCACGAAACCTATAAATATAGTATGCAATTTTTATTACAAGACAAATCAAACCCTAATTAGTGACATATACAATTTTTGTTATAATTATTTTATACATTAAAAAAGTAATACTCAAATACAAAATAAATCTCGAGTTCAAATTCTAAAACTAAACCATCTAAATGCATACTTTGATAAAGAACAAATAAATCTCTAAAACAGATCAAAATTTGCACAATTTATAGTTAAGGGAGTTCTAATTCAACACCCATCTAAATCCCAACTCCCACCTCACTCCAATTTAACACCATCAGCACAATGTTTGGTTGGTAACAAGCTCCATTTTGGAGAATAGCACTACAAAGCTCCATTCCCACAAGCATAATCTATTGCTTTCTGAAGTGCTTGATCACTACACCATCTTTGCATAAACAGTACAGCGATATATGGCAAATAATAAAAAAGAATAGTCAGCTTATACAACAATCAAAATATTCAATTCAGGAATAGCAAAATCAACAAGGGAACAAAAAACATGTTTAGAAATTTCCTTAACTAGCAACTAAAATTTACTCTCTCAACTAGAATTACATAGCATGTCTTTGATCATCATAGTAGAAATCCACCTCACAAGAACTTAAAGCAAGAAAAAACATGACTAGAAGATAATCAATTATAGGAACTCATGATGTCAGAGAAAACATACATGGATCAGCAGCTATGTACCTGGGTGACCGATAGTTAAGTAGTACCATGAGGGAAGGGTGAAAAGAACCCCCATCGGGGAGTAAAATAGAACATGAAATCGTAAGCTCCCAAGCAGTGGGAGGATCCCAGCCCGGGACTCTAACCGCGTGCCTGTTGAAGAATGAGCCGACGACTCATAGGCAGTGGCTTGGTTAAGGGAAACCACCGGTAGCAATAAAAAAACTATATCAGTTGCATGGTAGTTCCATCATACTGTATTATCATGCCATTACTACGTTTAATTTCTTTACAAGTAAGTACAATTACAGTGCTAATCACTTCTGATCTTTCTAATTTGAAACTTCAAAAATAGAAAGACTTACTTCAATATTAAGGCACTGTTCTGGGGAATTGTGTACAGCTTAACATAGGCACTGTCTCTGGACTACAAAATATAAGAAAACATTGAAACGATAGAGATGTACAAATAAGTTTGTATGTCATATAGCAGAGGCATCTTATATATTTATGTATTTGTCTATTTATTAAAATAAGTTTATATCTTTTCATTTTTATATAGTCTCCTAGCTAGCCTAACCTAACGAAAAAGTGTGTATATAAAAAATGATCTATTTAAAGCAGTTAACTATCATATAGGCCTCTAGTACAACTAATATGAAAGCAGGACTGTCAAGTATTTTCCATAAAATGAAATAGGAAAAAAAATATTTTCCATAAAACCCCTTATTACACCTAGCAACTTTTCATTTCCGTACATGTTCCCTCCAATCTTTTCAGCGCACGAAAGCGGTTAACTATCATTTTCGTACATATTTGCACTCACCTGCCAAGTAAATTTTGTAATATAATTTATATATATTCGATTAGATATTATGATTTTTGCTAAAAAAATCAATTAATTACTACTAGATCAAGTCTTTTTTGTCTTTAATTTGAGTAGTATTTTACATGAATATATATATATATATATATATATATATATATATATATATATATTAACGGTTCTCACATATCATCTTCGCATAAATTTTTTTCTAAGAACTATTGAAACATGATTAAAGAATATCCTAATGGAAGTGTTTAATATTTCTTGCAACTTTCTGTCAATAATCCACAAATTAACTATACAGAAAAGAAAATTGATACCTGAACTATACCGCCAAGACCTTGCTTTTTGGCTTCTCAATGCTGTAAGCAGTAGGCCAAAGGACAGAACCAAAGCAAACATGCCATTTCCAAATCTCCATTGTAAGAACCACAACTAATCAACCGGTTAATTAAGTTATTATAATACACAGATTAGACTCCGAAAAGTTAAAGAGAGAATTAGAAGATTTAAAGGTGATTTTTGGACTCAGAAGGTATTTTTGAGTCAGAAAATGTGTTTTCTACGAAAAATCGTAAAAAATTACAAACCGGCAGTCGAACCGGTTGAACCATTTCAAGTCTGCCTGGTTCTGCGCGAGAAAAAGTGGAAATAATCAAAAACCTTAGAAAAACATTAGAAATGGAAAACTGGGCGTTAACTTTAAAGGTTTGGCTCGCAGTTGGGCCAAACGGGCTAAAAACGCTAACGGGTTGGACTGGGCCCAAGTTGGGCCCAAGCCCAAGATATATAAGGTTCATTTAATAAACCATCACCTCATAAACACACACAAACTTCAGATTTGAAAGAGGGAAGGAGAGGAAGAAGAGAATACTATTCACACCTCTCTATGGCTACGCTTTTTAAGCGTAGCAAAAAAAGCATGGCCAAATCTCTAATCAATTGCCACCTTCATAAAAGCGTGGCCATTAATCCTTTTCGCCACGCTTTTGAAGCGTAGCAAAAAAAGTGGCCAAATCTCTCTTCAATTGCCACCCTCATAAAAGCGTGGCTATTGACCACTTTTGGCCATGCTTTTAAAGCGTGGCAAAAAAAAGTATGGCCATAGGCCTTTTTTCTTGTAGTGACAGATAGAAAACCAAGCTGAAATATTACTGCACAAACAACAAAAAAAGGAAACTCCAATTGATCTCAGAGAAAATAGTATCGTCCTAATAAAAAGGACAATGTATTAAATTCACAAGCTAAAACTAATTCAAAAGCTAATTTGAATGAATAAGTAAAACTCATTATTCCAATTAATTAAAACCTAATTTTAATTTCACCAAACTAATAAGAGGCATCACAAAAATAAGCGACATAAGTTTAATGCAATTGAAAGAAACTCAGTCACTAAACTCAACTAAAATCTTCTAACAACTCAAGCACTCTTAATCTCACCTTACTTAACCTAATATAACATTGTTTAATTTTACATCCATTAAAATAACATAACAAATCCTAATCACACAATTCATTAAACAAATTTAACCACTGATTTAACAAAAATCCTAACAAAATGCGAAAGTCACAAATTAATATGAAAAAAATAAAATAACCATACCAACAATAAATCTGATAATAGTGGTTGTAGGGTCTCTTTAACGTGGTGGTGATAGAGGTAGCAGTGACGCCAATGTGAACAACAACCACGGCGGAGGATGCGGCGGGGACAGCAGCAGCAACAGCTGGATCGACAATGACGTGCCGTGGTGGCACCAGCGGGTGCTCCAGGCTGTGCCGACAATGACGAGCAGCTCTTGTCGGTGGCGACGGCGAGAGTTTGATGGCAAGGGAGAGAGAAGAAGAGGAGAGAGAGAAGAGAAAGAGCGCATTCGAACAAGTGAGAGGAAAGGGTTTCGCGTTTGAATTTTAACCTAATTTTACTGTCAGATTTACTGGTAGATTTTTCTGATGGTAAATCACCAAAATGACGCATTTCATTAAACCGTGATACCAGCGAAATATACCGACAAAAAATTTGATGGTAACATTGGCGCAGATGAGGTATAATTTTGCGCCAATAATTACCTTCGGCTTTAGCAAAGGAAAATCTATTCCGACGGTAACGTTTTATCGCGACGAATTTCTCCTCCTTTCCATCGGAAAACGCGACATTAAATCCGCCGGTACAGTTCGACACTAAATCCGATGATAATTCAAACGATACTCAGCATTTTTCTTGTATTGATTTATTTTATAACAATTTTTTTTAAAACAAATTACACACATAATATACCAAATTGTATTTTTTTAATTATTTGATATATTAACTAATTTACTGGGCAAGTTAATATTTATATAATATATAATAACATAGATAATTCAAACATCTTTCATTTAACTAAGATTATTTTAAAGCAAAATAGCATTAAATCTAGTTCTATAAGTTCAATCACAATACAAAAGTTCTATATAGACTAATGTCTCGATGAATCAAAATATTATTGAGCCCTGCAGCTAGCATGTTGTCATCATTTTGATACTCCTATAAATATAAAAAAAAACAAATAAAAAATAAGAAACATAAAATATTACTAATTAAAATTATAACATCAATCATCTACCAATCAATCTCTCAATTCAATGCCATGGTAAATCTAAATATCTGATATCTTACATATATTAGCATGATTCTAAAGACAATCTTAAATAATCAAAGTATATATAAGCTTGGATCTCTCATATGAAGATAAAAAAATAAACAAAAAACCAAAAGACCCAGGTTCTCATGATTAAGCACTCCACAATTATTATATTATGAAAGAATGAATAGCAATTATAGATTATAACATAGCTTTCGAATTCTTTTGATGTTTTGGTATTGTTTAATACTAATAATTGAATTAAAGAAGGTATAATAAATCAAATAAAAGCTTCATAGAAAATAAATTGAATTGAATTAAAAAATGACAAATATATAAATTATATATGACTCAAAGTGGCCTTCAAATTGCAGGAGATTTTCATTAGAAGCAAGATGATGCGTATTTTTGCAAATTACTATCGGCAAGTATATCGAGTCGTATCAAGTAATACCAAGGGAGTGGGTTATTATTCCCATGGAGATTAACGGACTAAGCAAGTAATGGTCAATTGATTAATCTAGTCAGACGGACTAAGCACGAAATTGTGATCATCAATGGCGCCATCAACATGGTACGCTCAATTGTAATCTCAACTTTTTATCACAACTTCGATACAACTAACCAGCAAGTGCACTGGGTCGTCCAAGTAATAAACCTTACGCGAGTAAGGGTCGATCCCACGGAGATTGTTGGTATGAAGCAAGCTATGGTCACCTTGTAAATCTCAGTCAGGCGGATATAAAATAGTTATGGAGTTTTCGAACATAAATAATAAATAGATAGAAAATAAGGATAGAAACACTATGTAATTCATTGGTGAGAATTTCAGATAAGCATATATAGATGCTTTTGTCCCTCTGAATCTCTGCTTTTCTGCTGTCTTCACCCAATCAGTCTCACTCCTTTCCATGGCTGGCTTTATGTAAGGGCATCACCGTTGTCAATGGCTACATCCCATCCTCTTGTGAAAATGGTCCAAATGCTCTGTCACAGCACGGCTAATCATCTGAGGTTCTCGATCATGCTGGAATAGGATTCACCCTCCTTTTGCGTCTGTCACTACGCCCAGCACTCGCGAGTTTGAAGCTCGTCACAGTCATTCAATCCCTGAATCCTACTCGGAATACCACAAACAAGGTTTAGACTTTCCGGATTCTCATGAATGCCGCCATCAATCTAGCTTACACCACGAAGATTCTGATTAAGAGATCTAAGAGATACTCATTCAATCTAAGGTAGAACGAAAGTGGTTGTTAGGCACGCATTCATAAGGAATGATGATGATTGTCACGTTCATCACATTCAGGTTGAAGTGCGAATGAATATCTTAGAAGCGGAACAAGTTGAATTGAATAGAAAAATAGTAGTACTTTGCATTAATCTTTGAGAAACAGCAGAGCTCCACACCTTAATCTATGGAGTGTAGAAACTCTACCGTTGAAAATACATAAGTGATAATGGAGTTCATTGGTCTCGGCCCCAGAGGGGAACCGGAGTAACCAAGACTGCGAAAACAATGATAAAAAGTTTTATTTATACTAAACTAGTCACTAGGGTTTACAAAAGTAAGTAATTGATGCATAAATCCACTTCCGGGGCCCACTTGGTGTGTGCTTGGGCTGAGCTTGAATGTTACACGTGCAGAGGCTCTTTCTGGAGTTGAACGCCAGGTTGTAACGTATTTCTGGCATTCAACTCTGGTTTGTGACTTGTTTCTGGCGTTTAACTCCAGACAGCAGCATAGAACTGGCGTTCAACACCCTTTTACGTCGTCTAAAATCGGCCAAAGTATGGACTATTATACATTGCTGGAAAGCCCTGGATGTCTACTTTCCAACGCAATTGGAAACGCGCCATTTTGAGTTCTTTAGATCCAGAAAATCCACTTTGAGTGCAGGGAGGTCAGAATCCAACAGCATCAGCAGTCCTTCTTCAACCTCTGAATCTGATTTTTGCTCAAGTCCCTCAATTTCAGCCAGAAAATACCTGAAATCACAGAAAAATACACAAACTCATAGTAAAGTCCAGAAATGTGAATTTAACATAAAAACTAATGAAAACATCCCTAAAAGTAACTAGATTCTACTAAAAACATACTAAAAACAATGCCAAAAAGCGTATAAATTATCCGCTCATCACAACACCAAACTTAAATTATTGTTTGTCCCCAAGCAACTAAAAATCAAATAGGATAAAAACAAGAGAATATACTATAAATTCCAAACTATCAATGAAACATAGCTCCAATTAAATGAGCGGGACTTGTAGCTTTTTGCCTCTTGAATAGTTTTGGCATCTCACTTTATCCATTGAGGTTCAGAATGATTGGCATCTATAGGAACTCAGAGTTCAGATAGTGTTATTGATTCTCCTAGTTCAGTATGATGATTCTTGAACACAGCTATTTTATGAGTCTTGGCCGTGGCCCTAAGCACTTTGTTTTCCAGTATTACCACCGGATACATAAATGCCACAGACACATAATTGGGTGAACCTTTTCAGATTGTGACTCAGATTTGCTAAAGTCCCCAATTAGAGGTGTCCAGGGTTCCTAAGCACACTCTTTTTTTTTTCTTTGGACCTTGACTTTAACCGCTCAGTCTCAAGTTTTCACTTGACACCTACACGCCACAAGCACATGGTTAGGGACAACTTGGTTTAGCCGCTTAGGCCAGGATTTTATTCCTTTAGGCCCTCCTATCCACTGATGCTCAAAGCCTTGGGATCCTTTTTATTTGCCCTTGCCTTTTGGTTTTAAGGGTTATTGGCTTTTTGCTCTTGCCTCTTGGTTATAAGAGCTTTTGGCTTTTTCTGCTTGCTTTTTATTTTTATTTTTTTTCGCTATTTTTTTTCTTTTTTTCTGCAAGCTTTATTCTTTGCTGCTTTTTCTTGATTCCAGAATAATTTTTATGATTTTTCAGATTATCAAATAACATTTCTCCTTGTCATCATTCTTTCAAGAGCCAACATATTTAACATTCTTAAACAACAACTTCGAAAGACATATGCACTGTTCAAGCATTCATTCAGAAAACAAGAAGTATTGTCACCACATCAATATAATTAAACTAAGTTCAAGGATAAATTTGAAACTCATGTACTTCTTGTTCTTTTGAATTAAAACAGTTTTCATTTAAGAGAGGTGATGGATTCATAGGACATTCATAACTTTAAGACAAAGTTACTAATTACTAATGATCATGTAATGAAGACACAAACATGGATAAGCACTTAACATAGAGAAAACGAAAAACAGAGAATGTAAGAACAAGGAATGAGTCCACCTTAGTGATGGTGGCGTTTCCTTCTTGAGGAACCTATGATGTCCTTGAGCTCTTCTATGTCTCTTCCTTGTCTTTGTTGCTCCTCCCTCATTGCTTTTTGATCTTCTCTTATTTCATGAAGGATGATGGAGTGCTCTTGATGTTCCACCCTTAGTTGTCCCATGTTGGAACTTAATTCTCCTAGGGAGGTGTTGATTTGCTCCCAATAATTTTGTGGAGGAAAATGCATTGGAGGCATCTCCGGGATCTCATGGTGATGAGCTTCATGCGCCTCTTGAGCTCCATGAATGGGCTCTCTTGCTTGCTCCATCCTTTTCTTAATGATGGGCTTCTCTTCCTCAATGGGAATGTCTCCTTCTATGGAAGCTCCAGCTGAGTAACAGAGATGGTAAATAAGATGAGGAAAAGCTAGCCTTGCCATGGGGGAGGACTTTTCGGCTATTTTATAGAGTTCAAGGGAGATGACTTCATGAATTTCTACTTCCTCTCCAATCATGATGCTATGAATCATGATGGCCCGATCCACAGTAACTTCGGATCGATTGCTGGTGGGGATGATGGAGCGTTGTATGAACTCTAACCATCCTCTAGCTACAGGCTTGAGGTCCAGTCTTCTTAGTTGAACCGGCTTGCCTTTGGAGTCAATCTTCCATTGAGCTCCTTCCACACATATATTCCTAAGGACTTGGTCCAACCTTTGATTAAAATTGACCCTTTTAGTGTAGGGGCGTGCATCTCCTTGCATCATAGGCAAGTTAAACGCCAACCTCACATTTTCCGGACTAAAATCTAAGTATTTCGCCCGAACCATTGTAATATAATTCTTTAGGTTTGGGTTCTTACTTTGATCATGGTTCCTAGTGATCCATGCATTGGCATAGAACTCTTGAACCATTAGGATGCTGACTTGTTGGATGGGGTTTATTAGAACTTCCCAACCTCTTCTTTGGATTTCAAGTCGGATCTCCGGATACTCATTCTTCTTGAGCTTGAAAGGGATTTCGGGGATCACCTTCTTCTTGGCCACAACATCATAGAAGTGGTCTTGATGAGCTTTGGAGATGAATCTTTCCATCTCCCATGACTCGGAGGTGGAAGCTTTTGTCTTCCCTTTCCCTTTTCTAGAGGATTCTCCGGTCTTGGGTGCCATCAATGGTAATGGAAAAACAAAAAGCTTATGCTTTTACCACACCAAACTTAGAATATTGCTCGCCCTCGAGCAAGAGAAGAAAGAATAGATGAAGAAGAAGAAGAAAATATGGTGGAGAGGAGGGAGATGTGTTTCGGCCAAGAAGGGAAAGAGAGGGTTGTTTTGTGTGAAAATGAAGAAGAATGGAGGGCTTTATATAGGGAAGGGAGGGGGGTAAGGTTCGGCCATATAGGGTGGGTTTGGGTGGGAAATTGATTTTGAATTTTGAAGGTAGGTGGGGTTTATGAGGTAGGTTTATGGGGAAGAGTGGATGGATGTGAGTGGTGAAGTGGTGATAGGGAAGAGAGATTGAGGTGATTGGTGAAGAGTTTTGGGGAAGAGTGTTTATGGGATTATGTGAAAGAGGGGTGAGAAGAAGTGAGTGGAGGTAGGTGGGGATCCTGTGGGATCCACAGATCCTGAGATGATCCTGTGGGGTCCACAGATCCTGAGGTGTTCAAGGATTTACAACCTTGCACCAAATTAGGCATGCAAAATGCCCTTGCACACAACTCTGGGTGTTCAGTGCCAGATTGATGCTTGTTCTGGGCGTTGAACGCCCATTTGTGGCCCATTTCTTGCGTTGAACGCCAGAACCATGCTTGTTCTGGGCGTTCAGCGCCAGCTCTTCTCCAGGGTGCATTTTTGGCGTTCAAACGCTCAGATGCTGCCCATTTCTGGCGTTCAGCGCCAGAACCATGCTCTGTTATGGCGTTGAACGCCCAAAAGATGCTTCTTACTGGCGTTTAAACGCCAGTAAGGTCTTCCTCCAGGGTGTGATTTTTCTTCTGCTGTTTTTGATTCTATTTTCAATTTTTATATTTATATTGTGACTCCACATGATCATGAACATAATAAAACATGAAAGAACAAGAAAAATAAAATTAGATAAATGAAAATTAGGTTGCCTCCCAACAAGCGCTTCTTTAATGTCAATAGCTTAACAGTGGGCTCTCATGGAGCCTCACAGATGTTCAGAGCATTGTTGAGATCTCCCAACACCAAACTTAGAGTTTGGTTGTGGCCTCCCAACACCAAACTTAGAGTTTGACTGTGGGGGCTCTGGTTGACTATGTTTTGAGAGAAGCTTTTTATGCTTCCTCTCCATGTTTACAGAAGGATGACCTCAAGTTTTAAATACAAGGGAGTCCTCATTCAATTGAAGGACTAATTCTCCTCTGTCAACATCAATCACAGCTCTTGCTGTGGCTAGGAAGGGTCTTCCAAGGATGATGGATTCATCCTCATCCTTCCCAGTATCTAGGACTATGAAATCAGCAGGGATGTAAAGGCCTTCAACCTTTACTAACATATCCTCTACTTGTCCATAAGCCTGTTTTCTCGAATTGTCTGCCATCTCTAATGAGATTTTAGCAGCTTGCACCCCATAGATTCCCAGTTTCTCTATTACAGAGAGGGGCATGAGGTTTATCCCTGAACCAAGGTCACACAGAGCCTTTTCAAAGATCATGTTGCCTATGGTACAAGGTATTACGAACTTTCCAGGATCCTGTTTCTTCTGAGGCAATCTCAGTTGATCCAAATCACTTAGTTCATTGGTGAACAAGGGAGGTTCATCTTCCCAAGTCTCAATACCAAATAATTTGGCATTCAGCTTCATGATTGCACCAAGAAACTTGGCAGCTTGTTCTTCAGTAACATCCTCATTCTCTTCAGAAGAGGAATACTCATCAGAGCTCATGAATGGCATAAGGAGGTTCAATAGAATCTCTATGGTCTCTAGATGAGTCTCAGATTCCTTTGGTTCCTCAGAGGAAAACTTCTTATTGATCACTGGACGTCCCAGGAGGTCTTCCTCCTTGGGATTCACGTCCTCTCCCTCCCTTACAGGTTCGGCCATGGTAATTAATTCAATGGCCTTGCACTCTCCTTTTGGATTCTCTTCTGTATTGCTTGGGAGAGTACTAGGAGGGATTTCAGTGATCCTTTTACTCAGCTGGCCCACTTGTGCCTCCAAATTTCTAATGGAAGACCTTGTTTCATTCATGAAACTTACAGTGGCCTTGGACAGATCAGAGACTAAGTTTGCTAAATTAGAGGTATTTTGTTCAGAGTTCTCTGTCTGTTGCTGAGTGGATGATGGAAAAAGTTTACTATTGTTAAACCTATTTCTTCCACCATTATTAAAGCCTTGTTGAGGCTTTTGTTGATCCTTCCATGAGAGATTTGGGTGATTTCTCCATGATGGATTATATGTATTTCCATATGGTTCACCCATATAATTTACCTCTGCTATTGCAGGGTTCTCAGGATCATAAGCTTCTTCTTCAGAAGATGCCTGAGTACTGTTGGATGCAGCTTGCATTCCATTCAGACTCTGAGAAATCATATTGACTTGCTGAGTCAATATTTTATTCTCAGCCAATATGGCATTCAGAGTATCAATTTCAAGAACTCCCTTCTTCATAGGCATCCCATTACTTACAGGATTCCTCTCAGAAGTGTACATGAACTGGTTATTAGCAACCATGTCAATGAGTTCTTGAGCTTCTGCAGGTGTTTTCTTTAGGTGAATGGATCCACTTGCAGTGGTATCCAATGACATTTTAGCTAATTCAGACAGACCATCATAGAATATGTCCAGGATGGTCCATTCTGAAAGCATGTCAGAAGGACACTTTTTGGTCAGTCCTTTGTATCTCTCCCAAGCTTCATAGAGGGATTCACCTTCTTTCTGTCTAAAGGTCTGAACATCCACTCTAAGCTTACTCAGCTTTTGAGGAGGAAAGAACCTGGCTAAGAAATCCTTGACCAGCTTATCCCAAGAGTTTAGGCTATCCTTAGGTTGAGAGTCCAACCATACTCTAGCTCTGTCTCTTACAGCAAAAGGGAAAAGCATGAGCCTGTAGACTTCAGGATCTACTCCATTAGTCTTAACAGTATCACATATCTGCAAGAATTCAGTTAAGAACTGAAAAGGATCTTCAGATGGAAGTCCATAAAACTTGCAGTTCTGCTGCATCAGAGAAACTAATTGAGGTTTCAGCTCAAAATTGTTTGCTCCAATGGCAGGAATGGAGATGCTTCTTCCATGTAAATTGGAATTAGGTGCAGTAAAGTCACCAAGCATCCTCTTTGCATTATTATTATTTTCGGCTGCCATCTCCTCTTCCTGTTCGAAAATTTCTGAAAGGTGCTTGCTGGATTGTTGTAATTTAGCTTCTCTTAGTTTCCTCTTCAGAGTCCTTTCAGGTTCTGGATCTACTTCAACAAGAATGTTCTTGTCCTTGCTCCTGCTCATATGAAAAAGAGGGACAGAAAAATAATAATAATAGGGGTCCTTTTTACCATAGTATAGAGGTCCCTGTGTGAGTAGAAGAAAAGAAGAAAAAAAGAGAGAAAGAGAATTTTCGAAAATAATTTTTGAAAAAGAGTTAGTGATTTTCAAAAATAGTTTTTGAAAAAGGTTAATAATTTTTTCGAAAATTAAAATAAAAAATTAAAATAATTAGTTAATTAAAAAGAAATTTTGAAAAAGAGGGAAGATATTTTCGAAAATTAGAGAGAGAGAGAGTTAGTTAGGTAGTTTTGAAAAAGATAAGAAACAAACAAAAAGTTAGTTAGTTAGTTGAAACAAATTTGAAAATCAATTTTGAAAAGATAAGAAGATAGGAAGTTAGAAAAAATATTTTAAAATCAAATTTTTGAAAAAGATAAGATTTTGAAAAAGAAAAGATAGAAAGATATTTTTGAAAAGATATGATTGAAATTAGTTTTGAAAAAGATTTGATTTTTAAAATCACAATTAATGACTTGATTCACAAGAAATCACAAGATATGATTCTAGAACTCAAAGTTTGAATCTTTCTTAACAAGCAAGTAACAAACTTGAAATTTTTGAATCAAAACATTAATTGATGAGGATATTTTCGAAAATTATGAGATAAAAGTAAGAAAAAGATTTTTGAAAAATATTTTTATAATTTTCGAAAATAAAAAAAGAAAAATGAAAAAGATTTGATTTTTGAAAAAGATTTTGAAAAAGATAAGATTTTTAAATTGAAAATTTGATTTGACTTATAAAAACAACTAGATTTTAAAAAGTTTTGAAAAATTCAACTCAAATTTTCGAAATTTATGAGTGAAAAAGGGAAAGATATTTTTTTGATTTTTGAATTTTTTATGATGAGAGAGAAAACAACAAAATGATGCAATGCATGAAAATTTTTTAGATCAAAACATGAATGCATGCAAGAATGCTATGAATGTCAAGATGAACACCAAGAACACTTTGAATGTCAAGATGAACACCAAGAACATATTTTTGAAAATTTTTATATGCAAAGAAAACATGCAAGACACCAAACTTAGAAATCTTTCATGTTTAGACTCTATGGATGCAAGAATGCATATGAAAAACAAGAAAAGATGCAAAACAAGAAAACATCAAGATCAAACAAGAAGACTTACCAAGAACAACTTGAAGATCATGAAGAACACCATGAATGCATGAATTTTTCGAAAAATGCAAGATGAACATGCAATTGACACCAAACTTTAAATCTGACTCAAGATTCAAACAAGAAATACAAAATATTTTTGATTTTTATGATTTTCTAATTTTTTTTGGTATTTTTCGAAAATTAATTTGAAAAAGAAAAATAAGGATTCCAAAATTTTTAATATGAATTCCAAGAATCTTGTACTCTTAGTCTAAAGCTCCAATCTGAGGGTTAGGCATGGCTTACTAGCCAGCCAAGCTTTAGAAGATATTTATACTTTTCATGTATAGAGCAACTAAGTGTGTGAGAATCAACAAGCTCTTGTGATGATAAGTTGAAACCCCAGTCCAAAAGATTAGATATGGCTTACAGCCAGCCAGGATTCAACAAATCATCATGAAACACTAGAATTCATTCTTAAAAATTCTGAAGAAAAATATATTTTTGAAAACATTGATTTTAAAAAAAAAATTTTTTTCGAAAACAAAGGAGAAATTTTTGAAAGATTTTTGAAAAATTTTTTTGAAAATAAAACAAAAAGAAAATTACCCAATCTGAGCAACATGATGAACCGTCAGTTGTCCAAACTCGAACAATCCCCGGCAACGGCGCCAAAAACTTGGTGCACAAAATTGTGATCATCAATGGCGCCATCAACATGGTACGCTCAATTGTAATCTCAACTTTTTATCACAACTTCGATACAACTAACCAGCAAGTGCACTGGGTCGTCCAAGTAATAAACCTTACGCGAGTAAAGGTCGATCCCACGGAGATTGTTGGTATGAAGCAAGCTATGGTCACCTTGTAAATCTCAGTCAGGCGGATATAAAATAGTTATGGAGTTTTCGAACATAAATAATAAATAGATAGAAAATAAGGATAGAAACACTTATGCAATTCATTGGTGAGAATTTCAGATAAGCGTATAAAGATGCTTTTGTCCCTCTGAATCTCTGCTTTTCTGGTGTCTTCACCTAATCAGTCTCACTCCTTTCCATGGCTGGCTTTATGTAAGGGCATCACCGTTGTCAATGGCTACATCCCATCCTCTTGTGAAAATGGTCCAAATGCTCTGCCACAGCACGGCTAATCATCTGAGGTTCTCGATCATGCTGGAATAGGATTCACCCTCCTTTTGCGTCTGTCACTACGCCCAGCACTCGTGAGTTTGAAGCTCGTCACAGTCATTCAATCCCTGAATCCTACTCGGAATACCACAGACAAGGTTTAGACTTTCCAGATTCTCATGAATGCCGCCATCAATCTAGCTTACACCACGAAGATTCTGATTAAGAGATCTAAGAGATACTCATTCAATCTAAGGTAGAATGGAAGTGGTTGTCAGGCACGCGTTCATAAGGAATGATGATGATCGTCACGTTCATCACATTCAGGTTGAAGTGCGAATGAATATCTTAGAAGCGGAACAAGTTGAATTGAATAGAAAAACAGTAGTACTTTGCATTAATCTTTGAGAAACAACAGAGCTCCACACCTTAATCTATGGAGTGTAGAAACTCTACCGTTGAAAATACATAAGTGATAATGGAGTTCATTGGTCTCGGCCACAGAGGGGAACCGGAGTAACCAAGACTGCGAATACAATGATAAAAAGTTCTATTTATACTAAACTAGTCACTAGGGTTTACAGAAGTAAGTAATTGATGCATAAATCCACTTCCGGGGCTCACTTGGTATGTGCTTGGGCTGAGCTTGAATGTTACACGTGCAGAGGCTCTTTCTGGAGTTGAACGCCAGGTTGTAACGTATTTCTAGCGTTCAACTCTGGTTTGTGACTTGTTTCTGGCGTTTAACTCCAGACAGCAGCGTAGAACTGGCGTTCAACGCCCTTTTACGTCATCTAAACTTGGCCAAAGTATGGACTATTATACATTGCCGGAAAGCCCTGGATGTCTATTTTCCAACGCAATTGAAAGCGCGCCATTTTGAGTTTTGTAGCTCTAGAAAATCCACTTTGAGTGAAGGGAGGTCAGAATCCAACAGCATCAGCAGTCCTTCTTCAACCTCTGAATCTGATTTTTGCTCAAGTCCCTCAATTTCAGCCAGAAAATACCTGAAATCACAGAAAAACACACAAACTCATAGTAAAGTCAAGAAATGTGAATTTAACATAAAAACTAATGAAAACATCCCTAAAAGTAACTAGATTCTACTAAAAACAATGCCAAAAAGTATATAAATTATCCGCTCATCACAACACCAAACTTAAATTGTTGCTTGTCCCCAAGTAACTAAAAATCAAATAGGATAAAAAGAAGAGAATATACTATAAATTCTAAACTATCAATGAAACATAGCTCCAATTAAATGAGCGGGACTTGTAGCTTTTTGCCTCTTGAATAGTTTTGGCATCTCACTTTATCCATTGAGGTTCAGAATGATTGGCATCTATAGGAACTCAGAGTTCAGATAGTGTTATTGATTCTCCTAGTTCAGTATGATGATTCTTGAACACAGCTATTTTATGAGTCTTGGTCGTGGCCCTAAGCACTTTGTTTTCCAGTATTACCATCGGATACATAAATGCCACAGACACATAATTGGGTGAACCTTTTCAGATTGTGACTCAGCTTTGCTAAAGTCCCCAATTAGAGGTGTCCAGGGTTCTTAAGCACACTCTTTTTTTTTCTTTGGACCTTGAATTTAACCGCTCAGTCTCAAGTTTTCACTTGACACCTACACGCCACAAGCACATGGTTAGGGACAACTTGGTTTAGCCGCTTAGGCCAGGATTTTATTCCTTTAGGCCCTCCTATCCACTGATGCTCAAAGCCTTGGGATCCTTTTTATTTGCCCTTGCCTTTTGGTTTTAAGGGTTATTGGCTTTTTGCTCTTGCCTCTTGGTTTTAAGAGCTTTTGGCTTTTTCTGCTTGCTTTTTCTTTTTATTTTTTTTTCGCTATGTTTTTTTTCTTTTTTTTTCTGCAAGCTTTGTTCTTTGCTGCTTTTTCTTGCTTCAAGAATCATTTTTATGATTTTTCAGATTATCAAATAACATGTCTCCTTGTCATCATTCTTTCAAGAGCCAACATATTTAACATTCTTAAACAACAACTTCAAAAGACATATGCACTGTTCAAGCATTCATTCAGAAAACAAGAAGCATTGTCACCACATCAATAAAATTAAACTAAGTTCAAGGATAAATTCGAAACTCATGTACTTCTTGTTCTTTTGAATTAAAACAGTTTTCATTTAAGAGAGGTGATGGATTCATAGGACATTCATAACTTTAAGACAAAGTTACTAATTACTAATGATCATGTAATAAAGACACAAACATGGATAAGCACTTAACATAGAGAAAACGAAAAACAGAGAATGTAAGAACAAGGAATGAGTCCACCTTAGTGATGGTGGCGTTTCCTTCTTGAGGAACCTATGATGTCCTTGAGCTCTTATATGTCTCTTCCTTGTCTTTGTTGCTCCTCCCTCATTGCTTTTTGATCTTCTCTTATTTCATGAAGGATGATGGAGTGCTATTGATATTCCACCCTTAGTTGTCCCATGTTGGAACTTAATTCTCCTAGGGAGGTGTTGATTTGCTCCCAATAATTTTGTGGAGGAAAATGCATTGGAGGCATCTCCGGGATCTCATGGTGATGAGCTTCATGCGCCTCTTGAGCTCCATGAATGGGCTCTCTTGCTTGCTCCATCCTTTTCTTAGTGATGGGCTTCTCTTCCTCAATGGGAATGTCTCCTTCTATGGAAGCTCCAGCTGAGTAACAGAGATGGCAAATAAGATGAGGAAAAGCTAGCCTTGCCATGGGGGAGGACTTTTCGGCTATTTTGTAGAGTTCAAGGGAGATGACTTCATGAACTGCTACTTCCTCTCCAATCATGATGCTATGAATCATGATGGCCCGATCCACAGTAACTTCGGATCGGTTGCTGGTGGGGATGATGGAGCGTTGTATGAACTCTAACCATCCTCTAGCTACAGGCTTGAGGTCCAGTCTTCTTAGTTGAACCGGCTTGCCTTTGGAGTCAATCTTCCATTGAGCTCCTTCCACACATATGTCCCTGAGGACTTGGTCCAACCTTTGATTAAAGTTGACCCTTCTAGTGTAGGGGCGTGCATCTCCTTGCATCATAGGCAAGTTAAACGCCAACCTCACATTTTCCGGACTAAAATCTAAGTATTTCTCCCGAACCATTGTAATATAATTCTTTGGGTTTGGGTTCTTACTTTGATCATGGTTCCTAGTGATCCATGCATTGGCATAGAACTCTTGAACCATTAGAATGCCGACTTGTTGGATGGGGTTTGTTAGAACTTCCCAACCTCTTCTTTGGATTTCAAGTCGGATCTCCGGATACTCATTCTTCTTGAGCTTGAAAGGGACTTCGGGGATCACCTTCTTCTTGGCCACAACATCATAGAAGTGGTCTTGATGAGCTTTGGAGATGAATCTTTTCATCTCCCATGACTCGGAGGTGGAAGCTTTTGTCTTCCCGTTCCCTTTTCTAGAGGATTCTCCGGTCTTGGGTGCCATCAATGGTAATGAAAAAATAAAAAGCTTATGCTTTTACCACACCAAACTTAGAATATTGCTCGCCCTCGAACAAGAGAAGAAAGAATAGATGAAGAAGAAGACGAAAATATGAAGGAGAAGAGGGAGATGTGTTTCGGCCAAGAAGGGAAAGAGAGGGTTGTTTTGTGTGAAAATGAAGAAGAATGGAGGGCTTTATATAGGGAAGGGAGGGGGGTAAGGTTCGGCCATATAGGGTGGGTTTGGGTGGGAAATTGATTTTGAATTTTGAAGGTATGTGGGGTTTATGAGGTAGGTTTGTGGGGAAGAGTGGATGGATGTGAGTGGTGAAGTGGTGATAGGGAAGAGAGATTGAGGTGATTGGTGAAGAGTTTTGGGAAAGAGTGTTTATGGGATTATGTGAAAGAGGGGTGAGAAGAAGTGAGTGGAGGTAGGTGGGGATCCTGTGGGGTCCACAGATCCTGAGGTGTTCAAGGATTTACAACCTTGCACCAAATTAGGCATGCAAAATGCCCTTGCATACAACTCTGGGGGTTCAGCGCCAGATTGGTGCTTGTTTTGGGCGTTGAACGCCCATTTGTGGCCCATTTCTGGCGTTGAACGCCAGAACCATGCTTGTTCTAGGCATTCAGCGTCAGCTCTTCTCCAGGGTGCATTTCTGGCGTTCAAACGCCCAGATGCTGCCCATTTCTGGCGTTCAGCGCCAGAACCATGCTCTGTTATGGCGTTGAACGCCCAAAAGATGCTTCTTACTGGCGTTTAAACGCCAGTAAGGTCTTTCTCCAGGGTGTGATTTTTCTTCTGCTGTTTTTTATTCCGTTTTCAATTTTTATATTTATTTTGTGACTCCACATGATCATGAACCTAATAAAACATGAAAGAACAAGAAAAATAAAATTAGATAAATAAAAATTGGGTTGCCTCCCAACAAGCGCTTCTTTAATGTCAATAGCTTGACAGTGGGCTCTCATGGAGCCTCACAGATGTTTAGAGCATTGTTGAGATCCCAACACCAAACTTAGAGTTTGGATATGGGAGTTCAACACCAAACTTAGAGTTTGGTTGTGGCCTCCCAACACCAAACTTAGAGTTTGACTGTGGGGGCTCTGGTTGACTCTGTTTTGAGAAAAGCTTTTTATGCTTCCTCTCCATGTTTACAGAAGGATGACCTCAAGTTTTAAACACAAGGGAGTCCTCATTCAATTGAAGGACTAATTCTCCTCTGTCAACATCAATCACAGATCTTGCTGTGGCTAGGAAGGGTATTCCAAGGATGATGGATTCATCCTCATCCTTCCCAGTATCTAGGACTATGAAATCAGCAGGGATGTAAAGGCCTTCAACCTTTACTAACACATCCTCTACTTGTCCGTAAGCCTGTTTTCTCGAATTGTCTGCCATCTCTAATGAGATTTTAGCAGCTTGCACCCCATAGATTCCCAGTTTCTCTATTACAGAGAGGGGCATGAGGTTTATCCCTGAACCAAGGTCACACAGAGCCTTTTCAAAGATCATGTTGCCTATGGTACAAGGTATTACGAACTTTCCAGGATCCTGTTTCTTCTGAGGCAATCTCAGTTGATCCAGATCACTTAGTTCATTGGTGAACAAGGGAGGTTCATCTTCCCAAGTCTCAATACCAAATAATTTGGCATTCAGCTTCATGATTGCACCAAGAAACTTGGCAGCTTGCTCTTCAGTAATATCCTCATTCTCTTCAGAAGAGGAATACTCATCAGAGCTCATGAATGGCATAAGGAGGTTCAATGTAATCTCTATGGTCTCTAGATGAGTCTCAGATTCCTTTGGTTCCTCAGAGGGAAACTCCTTATTGATCACTGGACGTCCCAGGAGGTCTTCCTCCTTGGGATTCACGTCCTCTCCCTCCCTTACAAGTTCGATCATGGTAATTAATTCAATGGCCTTGCACTCTCCTTTTGGATTCTCTTCTGTATTGCTTGGGAGAGTACTAGGAGGGATTTCAGTGATCCTTTTACTCAGCTGGCCCACCTGTGCCTCCAAATTTCTAATGGAAGACCTTGTTTCATTCATGAAACTTACAGTGGCCTTGGACAGATCAGAGACTAAGTTTGCTAAATTAGAGGTATTTTGTTCAGAGTTCTCTGTCTGTTGCTGAGTGGATGATGGAAAAGGTTTACTATTGTTAAACCTATTTCTTCCACCATTATTAAAGCCTTGTTGAGGCTTTTGTTGATCCTTCCATGAGAGATTTGGGTAATTTCTCCATGATGGATTATATGTGTTTCCATATGGTTCACCCATATAATTTACCTCTGCTATTGCAGGGTTCTCAGGATCATAAGCTTCTTCTTCAGAAGATGCCTCTTGAGTACTGTTCGATGCAGCTTGCATTCCATTCAGACTCTGAGAAATCATATTGACTTGCTGAGTCAATATTTTATTCTGAGCCAATATGGCATTCAGAGTATCAATTTCAAGAACTCCCTTCTTCATAGGCGTCCCATTACTTACAGAATTCCTCTTAGAAGTGTACATGAACTGGTTATTAGCAACCATGTTAATGAGTTCTTGAGCTTCTGGAGGTATTTTCTTTAGGTGAATAGATCCACCTGCAGAGGTATCCAATGACATTTTAGCTAATTCAGACAGACCATCATAGAATATGTCCAGGATGGTCCATTCTGAAAGCATGTCAGAAGGACACTTTTTGGT
The DNA here is from genome assembly GCF_059453495.1 of Arachis ipaensis. Lineage (NCBI taxonomy): Eukaryota > Viridiplantae > Streptophyta > Magnoliopsida > Fabales > Fabaceae > Arachis > Arachis ipaensis. The sequence continues at coordinate 64,807,170 of NC_142436.1, read as the reverse complement.
CAGTCCTTTGTATCTCTCCCAAGCTTCATAGAGGGATTCACCTTCTTTCTGTCTAAAGGTCTGAACATCCACTCTAAGCTTACTCAGCTTTTGAGGAGGAAAGAACCTGGCTAAGAAATCCTTGACCAGCTTATCCCAAGAGTTTAGGCTATCCTTAGGTTGAGAGTCCAACCATACTCTAGCTCTGTCTCTTACAGCAAAAGGGAAAAGCATGAGCCTGTAGACTTAAGGATCTACTCCATTAGTCTTAACAGTATCACATATCTGCAAGAATTCAGTTAATAACTGAAAAGGATCTTCAGATGGAAGTCCATGAAACTTGCAGTTCTGCTGCATCAGAGAAACTAATTGAGGTTTCAGCTCAAATTTGTTTGCTCCAATGGCAGGAATGGAGATGCTTCTTCCATGTAAATTGGAATTAGGTGTAGTAAAGTCACCAAGCATCCTCCTTACATTATTATTATTTTCGACTGCCATCTCCTCTTCCTGTTCGAAAATTTCTGAAAGGTGCTTGCTGGATTGTTGTAATTTAGCTTCTCTTAGTTTCCTCTTCAGAGTCCTTTCAGGTTCTGGATCTACTTCAACAAGAATGTTCTTGTCCTTGCTCCTGCTCATATGAAAAAGAGGGATAGAAAAATAATAATAATAGAGGTCCTTTTTACCACAGTATAGAGGTCCCTGTGTGAGTAGAAGAAAAGAAGAAGAAAAGAGAGAAAGAGAATTTTCGAAAATAATTTTTGAAAAAGAGTTAGTGATTTTCGAAAATAGTTTTTGAAAAAGGTTAATAATTTTTTTGAAAATTAAAATAAAAAATTAAAATAATTAGTTAATTAAAAAGAAATTTTGAAAAAGATGGAAGATATTTTCGAAAATTAGAGAGAGATAGTTAGTTAGGTAGTTTTGAAAAAGATAAGAAACAAACAAAAAGTTAGTTAGTTAGTTGAAACAAATTTGAAAATCAATTTTGAAAAGATAAGAAGATAGGAAGTTAGAAAAGATATTTTAAAATCAAATTTTTGAAAAAGATAAGATTTTGATAAAGATAAGATAGAAAGATATTTTTGAAAAGATATGATTGAAATTAGTTTTGAAAAAGATTTGATTTTTAAAATCACAATTAATGACTTGATTCACAAGAAATCACAAGATATGATTCTAGAACTCAAAGTTTGAATCTTTCTTAACAAGCAAGTAACAAACTTGAAATTTTTGAATCAAAACATTAATTGATGAGGATATTTTCGAAAATTATGAGATAAAAGTAAGAAAAAGATTTTTGAAAAATATTTTTATAATTTTCGAAAATAAAAAAAGAAAAATGAAAAAGATTTGATTTTTGAAAAAGATTTTGAAAAAGATAAGATTTTTAAATTGAAAATTTGATTTGACTCATAAAAACAACTAGATTTTAAAAAGTTTTGAAAAATTCAACTCAAATTTTTGAAATTTATGAGTGAAAAAGGGAAAGATATTTTTTTTATTTTTGAATTTTTTATGATGAGAGAGAAAAACAACAAAATGATGCAATGCATGAAAATTTTTCAGATCAAAACAATGAATGCATGCAAGAATGCTATGAATGTCAAGATGAACACCAAGAACACTTTGAATGTCAAGATGAACACCAAGAACATATTTTTGAAAATTTTTATATGCAAAGAAAACATGCAAGACACCAAACTTAGAAATCTTTCATGTTTAGACTCTATGGATGCAAGAATGCATATGAAAAACAAGAAAAGATGCAAAACAAGAAAACATCAAGATCAAACAAGAAGACTTACCAAGAACAACTTGAAGATCATGAAGAACACCATGAATGCATGAATTTTTCGAAAAATGCAAGATGAACATGCAATTGACACCAAACTTTAAATCTGACTCAAGACTCAAACAAGAAATACAAAATATTTTTTATTTTTATGATTTTCTAATTTTTTTTGGTATTTTTCGAAAATTAATTTGAAAAAGAAAAATAAGGATTCCAAAATTTTTAATATGAATTCAAAGAATCTTGTACTCTTAGTCTAAAGCTCCAATCTGAGGGTTAGGCATGGCTTACTAGCCAGCCAAGCTTTAGAAGATATTTATACTTTTCATGTATAGAGCAACTAAGTATGTGAGAATCAACAAGCTCTTGTGATGATAAGTTGAAACCCTAGTCCAAAAGATTAGATATGGCTTACAGCCAGCCAGGATTCAACAAATCATCATGAAACACTAGAATTCATTCTTAAAAATTCTGAAGAAAAATATATTTTTGAAAACATTGATTTAAAAAAAAAAAATTTTTCGAAAACAAAGGATAAATTTTTGAAAGATTTTTGAAAAATTTTTTTGAAAATAAAACAAAAAGAAAATTACCCAATCTGAGCAACATGATGAACAGTCAGTTGTCCAAACTCGAACAATCCCCGGCAACGGCGCCAAAAACTTGGTGCACGAAATTGTGATTATCAATGGCGCCATCAACATGGTACGCTCAATTGTAATCTCAACTTTTTATCACAACTTCGATACAACTAACCAGCAAGTGCACTGGGTCGTCCAAGTAATAAACCTTACGCGAGTAAGGGTCGATCCCACGGAGATTGTTGGTATGAAGCAAGCTATGGTCACCTTGTAAATCTCAGTCAGGCGGATATAAAATAGTTATGGAGTTTTCGAACATAAATAATAAATAGATAGAAAATAAGGATAGAAACACTTATGTAATTCATTGGTGAGAATTTCAGATAAGCGTATAGAGATGCTTTTGTCCCTCTGAATCTCTACTTTCCTGCTGTCTTCACCCAATCAGTCTCACTCCTTTCCATGGCTGGCTTTATGTAAGGGCATCGCCGTTGTCAATGGCTACATCCCATCCTCTTGTGAAAATGGTCCAAATGCTCTGTCACAGCACGGCTAATCATCTGAGGTTCTCGATCATGCTGGAATAGGATTCACCCTCCTTTTGCGTCTGTCACTATGCCCAGCACTCGCGAGTTTGAAGCTCGTCACAGTCATTCAATCCCTGAATCCTACTCGGAATACCACAGACAAGGTTTAGACTTTCCGGATTCTCATGAATGCCGCCATCAATCTAGCTTACACCACGAAGATTCTGATTAAGAGATCTAAGAGATACTCATTCAATCTAAGGTAGAACGGAAGTGGTTTTCAGGCACGCGTTCATAAGGAATGATGATGATTGTCACGTTCATCACATTCAGGTTGAAGTGCGAATGAATATCTTAGAAGCAGAACAAGTTGAATTGAATAGAAAAATAGTAGTACTTTGCATTAATCTTTGAGAAACAGCAGAGCTCCACACATTAATCTATGGAGTGTAGAAACTCTACCGTTGAAAATACATAAGTGATAATGGAGTTCATTGGTCTCGGCCCCAGAGGGGAGCCGGAGTAACCAAGACTGCGAATACAATGATAAAAAGTTTTATTTATACTAAACTAGTCACTAGGGTTTACAGAAGTAAGTAATTGATGCATAAATCCACTTTCGGGGCCCACTTGGTGTGTGCTTGGGCTGAGCTTGAATGTTACACGTGCAGAGGCTCTTTCTGGAGTTGAACGCCAGGTTGTAACGTATTTCTGGTGTTCAACTCTGGTTTGTGACTTGTTTCTGGCGTTTAACTCCAGACAGCAGCATAGAACTGGCGTTCAACGCCCTTTTACGTCATCTAAACTCGACCAAAGTATGGACTATTATACATTTCTGGAAATCCCTGGATGTCTACTTTCCAACGCAATTGGAAGCGCGCTATTTTGAGTTTTGTAGCTCCAGAAAATCCACTTTGAGTGCAGGGAGGTCAGAATCCAACAGCATCAGCAGTCCTTCTTCAACCTCTGAATCTGATTTTTGCTCAAGTCCCTCAATTTCAGCCAGAAAATACCTGAAATCATAGAAAAACACACAAACTCATAGTAAAGTCCAGAAATGTGAATTTAACATAAAAACTAATGAAAACATCCCTAAAAGTAACTAGATTCTACTAAAAACATACTAAAAACAATGCAAAAAAGCGTATAAATTATCCGCTCATCAGCATGTTGCACGCCAACTTTTAACACTGGATGAGGCTTCGAAGGCGTCTAGAAACGGCACGCCCTTATTGATTGGCATGTGGCATGCCTCAAAAATTGTCTATCCTAGAGGTGCATCCTTGGGTGTGTGGCATGCCCTAGCCTTGGTGTGATGCACGCCAACTTGAAGCTTCATTTGAGGATGCCTTCCTTGAGTGTGTGGCACGCCTAACCTTGGCGTGTTGCATGCCCACTTTCTTACTTGAAGTGTCTTGAATTGAGCCTCTGGAAAGTGGGCCTAGCGTGCCATGTCTTTGAACTGGCGTGTGGCACGCCAGCTTCTTCATTGGTTCTTCTTTGGGCGTATAGCACTAATAGAGAGAAATTGTCAGTTCAGAATTTTTACAAAATAATTCCGTTGAAGTATAGATCCAAACCAACAATCAACCCTCAATCAAAGTTTAATTTTGTTTGTCACAATGAAAACTAATAAAAACTGAGAGTATTTAAACCTCGGGTCATCTCTCAAGGAATTGCAGGGAAGTGTGCATATTGGTTATGAGATTATAATAAGAGACAAGAAATGTAAATAATAAGAAAATAAGCTAACAACTAAGAAAGGACTTGGCAAGAGGTGAGAATTGGATTTTCTATCCTTATTATCATCCTCAATTGTGATGGTAATTGTCTTTTGCTCTCACTTAGTTAACCTCTAACAATTGAAAGAAAGCCAAGTGAGCAAAATTGACTTTAATCCACAAGTCCTAATCAAAGATTAGCTTTAGTGGAATTCAAGCCAATTATCAATCCTCAATCACCAATCAACAAAAGAATTTGACAACTCAAGAGTCTCCAATCACTCAACCCAAGCTAAGAACACAAAATTCTACTCTAAAATCCAACCAAGCATTTTATCAAACACTTAGAAGGCATAAAAGGAAAGCATATTAAAATAGCAAGAAAGATAAAATCCAAAACTACCAAATGCAAGATAACAATAATAGCAAATCAATTAAGCAACAATAAACAAAGAAACATCAAATTGCATTAAATGGAGATTAACAATAGTGTTTATAAACTAAAAATGACTAAATAAAGGAAATAGCAAGTAAAACTAAGAGAACAAAGATGTAGTAACAAGAATTGCAAGGAAAATTGAATCAAGACAAGAATTAAAACCTAAACCTAAGAGGAATTTAATCTAATCTACCCTAATTCTAGAGAGAAGAGAGAGTTTCTCTCTCTATAATATGACCTAAAGCATGTTCTAAACTAAAACTAATTGCTCTCCCTCATCCTTTTTGAATTTGGCTTGAAATAGTTTCAGAACTGAGTTAGATTGGGCTTTGGAAGGTCTAAAAATCGCTCCTAGTGTGTATTCTTTAATAAGGCACGAGATCGCATTCGTGCGTACGCATGCCTGACCATGCATACGCATGGTTGTACAAAAATGCGATTGTGTGTACGCATGGATGTAAAAAATACAGTTGTGCATACGCATGAATGCTTGTGCATATGCATGACTGCAAAACGCTCCAAACTTCATTTCTTCATAAATTCTCTACTTTTGCATACTTTCTCCTCACTCATTCAATCCATACTTGCCTTGGAAACTTGAAATCACTTCATCAAACACATCAAGGCATCGAATGGAATTAAAGTGAATTAAAATTAGCAATTCAAGGGCTTAAAAAGTATGTTTTCAATCTCAAGTGAAAATTAGGAAGAATTCATGAAACCATGCTATTTTAATGAATAAATGCAAGAAAAGTTAATAAAATCCACCAAATTAGAGAAAATAAATATCATGAAATGTGGATTCATCAAGCACGCCCTCTTTTTGGCGTGTTGCATGCCACCTTTAATGTTGGTCCTAGGAGACTCGTCGAAGGCGTGTGGCACACCCTAGCCCTGATGTGTTGCACGCCAACTTCAACCTTGGATCCTGGGAGGGTCACCTTGGCGTGTGGCGCGCCCCTGTCCTGGCATGCTGCACGCCACCTTCAATGCTCAATCTTGGGAATTCTACACCCTTGTCTTGGCGTGTTGCATGCCATGAATTTGTGAAGTTTGGGGCCTCTAGAAGTTTGGTCCAACATGACATGCCTTTGGACTAGCGTGTGGCACGCCAGCTTCCTTATCTCAGCCATATGGGCGTGTGGCACCCCCTATCCTGGCGTGTTGCACGCCAGCTTCTCTTCCTCCTGGAAGGATCTTTTCTTGTTGGTTTTTTTATTCATGTTTTGCTTCTCTTTTGCTATCATTCACCTATAATTATCAAGAAATCAATGCACTCAAAGTACCAATTGAATAAGGTATAAAAGCACATAATTATTAAGCAAAAGTTATCAATTCTCTCTAAGAAATGATCAAGAAAAATACTTGAGATGCTCATACATCACAAGGCAAGTTTTTTTCAATAAGCTAGAAAAGACTTATGCACCTATTAACAAATCATAGGCATGGTAAATTAAATTCCAATCATCTCTAAGATATACAAGGGGGTATTCTCCAAATTCATATTTGGTTTACAATCATTGCAAATAAATAAATAAATAAAATATAGTGTAGTAATCTCAAATAATAAATTATAAACAAACATTCTAGAACATAATTATAGACAGTCACCATCTAAACACATAAAATCACAAAATACAAAATAGCAGCACATCACTCTCCAACAACTCATCACTGTATATAAAAATCACAAAACATAAAACAACATCATAGCAAAACAGCCATAGCTAATCAATAATCAATTAATCATTCAACCAAAGCATAATTAAGTTATTAAGATTGTCACAATGCAGCACATCGCTCCCAGAGCACATCACTATATATATAAAAATCACAAAATACAAAATAGCAAAGCAACTATAGCTAATCAATAATCAATTAATCATTCAATCTAAGCACAATCAAGTCATCAAAACAGTCACAATCTAAGCATAATTGAGACACAAAACACAAAACATTAGCACAATTTTAATAAAGACTAAAACGGTTAACCAATAAACTAAATCAACTAATCATTCAATGGTTCAATCCAAAACAAGAAAATAGAGTACAAATGTACAATGCAGTACAGGAGCCGAACTAATTATTCAACGATTCAAATTTCAATCTGAGTAGCATTAGCAAAATCCTAAACAAAAATCAATGTTCTGAGCAAAGAATGAAGAACAGAAAATCAAAATTAAAAATAAAATGAAGCCATTGTCTTTATTCTGAGCAGTCTGAGTAGAAGGACAGAAGCACGACAGAGACGGAGACTAGGCGACGAGCAAGACAATGATCATTAATCCTCGAAGAACAAGCATGAAGAGAGTTTGATTTATGAATGGAGCAACAAAAAAATGAAGAACAAGCATTAGCAGTAAGTACTGACCTTCGACGGATGACGGAAAGCAGGACAACGAACATGGGCTGGAGACTTTGAGTCTTGGCGAATGCCGACAACACGAAGAAGGAAGCTCCTGACTGAGATAGACGGTGGAGCACAGAGGGGGATAAAAAGCATGAGGGAAGGGATGACGTGGCTGAAGGGCTGGAGGGCGATGGAGGAACAAGGCAAGGAGATATGAGTTCTAGTGGCAACGATGGTTTCGAAGTTCGAACAATAGCAGAACAACCGTGATGAGTCCATATTTGACGATAATTTTTTACTTGAACTGGATGGATTTCATCACATAAACTCACACTTAATCACCAAAATAGCATACGTTTGTGTTTTATCCCTAAATTGAACCTAAATGTGAAAACATGCATTTTGTGCTTAAATTGAGCATTTTAATCCCACTTTTATTCCATTCGATGTCGTGATATATTTTGTAGAAGTGATTTCAGGTCAATTAGAAAAGAATGGATTGGTAGAAAATGGAAGGAATCAAGCAAAATGGGAGAACACATGAAGGTAACAAAGGGTGTGAATATAGCAAATAGTTTAAATCCTAGGTTTACCTAATAATTCAAATTCAAAACTAAATATTATCTTTTATGAAGAATAAGATAACTCATAATAATAATTCAAATCCTAAAACAAAAACTAAATAAAATCAAATTAAAATCAAATCCTAATAGAATCTTCTAATATCTTGATCAAAATTACATCTTCCAGGAAGAGTGGGCTTCAATTGGTGTGCAAATTGGTCTTGGGCGTGCTACTTTGGGTCTTGGGCATGCCACTTTGAGTCTTGGGCGTGTAACGCAGCCCTTGGCCTTCTTCCAAGGCATTACATGCTAGTTTTGGGCGTGGCATACCATGCAATGTTTTTCTCCCGATGCTATTTTCTGAGCTAAAAAGGTGAGGGCCATTCGCGGCCCAAACTAAACGTCCATTGTAGACATATGAATATCGTTTTAAAGCTTTGAATATTAGATTTCTAATGCCACTTAAACTGCATCATTTGGATCTCTCTATCTCAAGTTATGGTCACTTGAGTGTTTAGTGGTCAGGGTTGACAACATTGTAATTTGCTCCAGGGATTGATTTTTCTTCTTGGCATGGCACGCCCTTCTTCAAGCGTGGCACACCCTTCACTCTTGCACCTAGGGCCTTGCTTCTCCTTCAAGGGCATGGCATGCCTGACCTCTTGTGTGGCACGGCCTCCATCAATTGCTTCCAGGGAGCTTGGGCTCCTTCCCAAGCGTGGCACGCTCCCCTTCATCGTGGCATGCCCTTGCTAGCATTCTTCATAGGGTGTGGCACACCTTGTTCCTAGCGTGACATGCTGGTTTTATTTTGGTGAACTCATGCATACACATAAGATGTGCGTAACACATGAAAGAAAAATTGGAACTTGTGCGTACACACACATGAGAAGCACTCCTTGATTGGTGCATGCGTAACAATGTGTGCAGGTGCACACATCCTACTTTCTTCAAAGGCTCTGTTGTGTTGTTCTTTGATCATCCTCTCTTTCTTACTTGATTTTTATCTCTTTAATCCTGTATTTTTTTAAAACACTTTGAAAATGTTTAATGGTGGATGACACTTGAAATTAATGATATTAAGGGAAGATTATGTACTTAAACCTAAAAAACAAGAGAAAGGCAAAATAAAAACATAACAAAAACTACTAAAGATGTAAATGCATCACAATACCAAACTTAAAATTTTGCTTGTCCCCAAGCAAAAAGAAAAGAAAAGAATTGGAGTTAATGAAGAAAACTTGAATCTCTTTGAAGCTCATGTCCATGTTGATAATGAGATTTATTAACTTTGTGATCATAAACGAATTCTCTTCTTTCTTAATGAATCTTGAAATCTTAGGAGTGAAGAATTCTCGAGAACTAAGGATAAGATGATATTATGAGACCTTTCTTGATTTTGATAGATCCTTGAATATTTTAAGTTCTTTTTTACCGAGAGATATATCTCAATTGTTAACTCTTAGTGCTTCGTCTCAAGATGGCTCTTGATTGTGAACTTTCGATCGATAATCCTAAGACAGCTGACGCATGTGCATCTTAGCCAGTTTAGCTAGCTAGTTTAGTTAGTTTATAGTTTATTTTCATGCATTTTAGCTAATAAACAAGTGACTTCATGGATTATATTTGCATATAGTAAATCATTAAATATGAGTTGAATTTATGATTGTTTCATGAACATACAAGTTAAGTTTGATGCAATAGGGGATAATAAGTGAATTTGTAATCATGAGAATTATTGTTGCACTTAGTATATTAGTTTATATTTTCTTGATTAATGGAATGATACATCAAGCTTTGATGCACTCTTGTTTAATGAGGGGACGAGGAACAAATGAAGAAGGAATGCAAGGAGGCTGGCATTGATAACGCCCAAGAAGAAAGTGCCCCGTTGGAGGGCACTAGTGATGAAGGAGCTAGCATTGGTAACGCCCAGGAAGGAAAGCGCCCCCTTGGATGGTGCTGGTTATGTGACAAGAGACCTTTGGGAGCTACACATGGGTGTTGGTAATGCCAGGTAAGGAAGCGCTCCCTTGAGTAGGCACTGGCAATGAAACTAGACTAAGTGAAGCTCTACACTTGGGCGTTGTTAATGCCGAGCAAAGAAGCGCCATATTGAAGCAACACCAAGGTCACAAGAGCTATTAATGAGAAAAAAACGATTCCACACAAACTCACCGGCAAGTGTACCGGGTCGCATCAAGTAGTAATAACTCACAATAGTGAGGTCGATCCCACAGGGATTGATGGATTGAGCAATTTTTGTTAGGTGATGAATTTAGTTAAGCGAATGTTTAATGATTTGAATGATTTTGATTAACAGAAGCTAAATTGCAAGAAAATAAAAGTGCAAAAGGTAAATTGGGCAGAAAAGTAAAGTGCAAAAGAGGTAGATTACAGAAACTTAAAGAGCAAGAAAGTAAAAGAGATGAAACTTAAATTGCAAGAAAAGTAAATTGCAGAAACTTAAAGTGCAAGAAATGTAAATTACTGAATATAAATTACTGAGAAATATAAATTGCTTGAAGAGTAAAAGGATTTGGGTATTGGGATTTAGAATTGAACAAGAAAACGCAAGCTAAAGTGAATTAGAAAGCTCTGAGATGAAGAGATTCAGCTCAGCAGCCAATCAGAAATGTAAAATTGCTTGAAGAAACAAATTAGCAAGAAAACTTAAATCAATTGTAAAATTCTAAAAGAAAGATTGAAGATCGAAGAAGAGCAATGAGATTAGCAATCAGATCTAGATTTCAATTACTCCCTTGATCAAACAGAAAAGAAATTGCAGATGACATGAAAATGAAAACAACAAAGAAAAGTCAGATCCAATTCTTAGAACAATTGAGAAAAAAAGTAAAAGATGATTCTCAGATCAAGAATCAATGGAGCTCTTCAATCTCAATTCAAAACAGAAAGTAGAACTTTGCAGAAGAAAGAACAAAAAGAAAGAAAATAGATCCAATCCCCAAATCCCAAATTCAAAACAAATGAAAATTAAAAGTAAAAACTAAAAAATGAGTTAAAAGTCCCTTACAAATTGAATTAACTCCTATTTATACACTTTCTATTTTGGTCTTCAAAGCTTGGAGTGGGCCTTTTGGTTTTTGGATTTGAAGAAAGATGGGTCCGGTTGGCTTTGGTTCAAGTAGCATGGGTCATAATGTATGTGGTTAGCTCCCAGGGGAGCGTTCAGTTAGGTTTTGTGAATGCTACGTTCACTCTTGTGGCTCCCCTCGTGCCAAGCTTCCTTGCCTAGCGTTCAGTCTTTGAACGCTACGTTCAAATTGTGAACACTACACTTGATTGCTTGCTTTCCTTGGCTTCCTCTTCGAGCACTACGTTGCAATTCTTGAGCGCTACTCCTTTGTTTTGATGCTGTGCCTTGCTTCCCTTGGTTGAGAGGCACGAAAAAGGGAAGGATAGTGAACGTAGCGTTCACTCCTTTGAACGCTAGCCTTTGGGTTGGCCAAAGATCTTTGCTTCCAAGCCAAGGTCCACGAGAAAGTTGCAAAAAGGGAGCGTGGCATTCTAATTTCCAAACGCTACCCCTTTGTTTTGCTTTGTGCGTGCCCAGCCTTCCTTGATTCCAAGCTCGAGAAAGGTAGAGATAGTGAACGTAGCATTCACTTCTTTGAACGCTACCTCATGGGCATGTATTGGTGCGCCAGTTTGGTTCCTTGTTTGAGCGCTCCGTTTGCACTTTTTAGCGCTGGCCCTTTGCTCCCTTTTGAATGCAATGCTTTCTTGTCCTGGGCCACGCTTTTAAAAGCGTGGCCTAAGGTATAAAGCGTGCTCCAAAATTCTTCTTTCCTTTTTTTATCATTTCTTCACCTACAAGCAACCAAACAACTAATCAAAGTTCCACCAAAATTACTAGATCTTTGCATCATTTATAAAATTAATTAATTTTAGCATAAAACCTATGATTTTGTGTAAAATAAATGATTTTTTATTGATTCAACATAATCATGAAAATCCACTCCAATTACTTACTTATTGTGCAAGAAAGTGCATAAAACCTAATGAAACTAGTGAAAAATGCTTGTAAAACTAGCATAAGATGACTTGTCATCACACACCAAACTTAAATCTTGTTTGTCCCCAAGCAAGCACTAAACATGAAAAGAAATGAAATGAAACAGAGAATTATATAGGTCCTTATTTAGCAGATAATAGAATTTGAACCATGGGATTTTATGCAGACAAAAATGCAGCTCACTTATTCTTTGCTGATGTATAGGAAATGTTTCTTTGAAGATTCACTAGAGTTGTTGTCATAATGCCTTGTTCTTTGATTGATCCCTTTTTGGTTTTTCCTTCTTTCTCTTGCTTAGGAAGCTTATTTCTCAATGATAACTCAATGTCAAGTGTTGCAGCAGCCTTTTGGCTCAATTTTGCTCAACACTTCTTCACTACAGACACTTGGCTCATATTTCTTCTTAGGAATATTGATGCCCAGCATCTCTTTGGATCACTAAATGCTTTGTAGATAGGTTGCTCTTGATGATGGACTTTCGGTTGGTAATCCCAGATTAGTTAATCCAAGTTACCAAGTTTTAAAAGACTCCTCAGAACCTAATTATCCAAGCATATTGATGAGTGGATAATTTATACGCTTTTTGGCACTGTTTTTAGTATGTTTTTAGTATATTTTAGTTAGTTTTTATTTAAAATTCACTTTTCTGGACTTTACTATGAGTTTGTATATTTTTCTGTGATTTCAGGTATTTTCTGGCTGAAATTGAGGGACTTGAGCAAAAATCTGATTCAGAGGCTGAAAAAGGACTGCATATGCTGTTGGATTCTGACCTCCCTGCACTCGAAGTGGATTTTCTGGAGCTACAGAAGCCCAATTGGTGCGCTCTCAATTGCGTTGGAAAGTAGACATCCTGGGCTTTTCAGCAATATATAATAGTTTATACTTTTCTCAAGATTTGATGGCCCAAACTGGCGTTCCAAGTCAGCCTAAGAATTCTGGCGTTTAACGCCAGAACTGGCATAAAAGTTGGGCTGAGCATTGAAGCTTTCATGTGTAGAGACTTTTCTTGGAGTTAAACGCCCAAACTGGCACAAAAGCTGGCGTTTAACTCCAAGAAAAGTCTCTACACATGAAAGCTTCAATGCTCAGCCCAAGCACATACCAAGTGGGCCCCGGAAGTGGATTTTTACACTAAACACCCTAGCTTATTCATTTTCTGTAACCATAGGTCACTAGTTTACTATAAAAACTACTTTTAGTAATTCATCTTGGACCTCATGACACTTTACACGTTTCATATTGTATTCTCTATGGCATGAGTTTCTAAACCCCATTGTTGGGGGTGAGGAGCTCTGCTGTTCTTCATGAATTAATGCAATTACTACTGTTTTCCATTCTATCACGCTTGCTTCTATTCTAAGATATTCATTCACACTTTAACCTGATGAATGTGATGATCCGTGACACTCATCATCATTCTCACCTATGAACGCGTGCCTGACAACCACCTCCGTTCTACCTTAGATTGAATGCATATCTCTTAGCCTCATGATTCAGATCAAAGTCTTCGTGGTATAAGCTAGAATTATTAGCGGCCATTCCTGAGATCCGGAACGTCTAAACCTTGTCTGTGATATTCTGAGTAGGATCTGGGAAGGGATGACTGTGATGAGCTTCAAACTCGCGAGTGTTAGGCGTAGTGATAGACGCAAAAGGATCAATGGATCCTATTCCGACATGATCGAGAACCGACAGATGATTAGCCGTGCGGTGACAGCGCATTTGGAACATTTTCACTGAGAGGATGGGAAGTAGCCATTGACAACGGTGATGCCCAACATAAAGCTTGCCACAGAAGGAGCCTTGCGTGCATGAAGAAGAAGATAGTAGGAAAGCAGAGATTCAGAAGACAAAGCATCTCCAAAGCCTCAACCTGTTCTTCATTACTGCATAACAAGTATTTATTTCATGTTCTTTTACTTTTTAGAATTAAATCTGAGAATTATTGATATCCTAACTAAGAGTTACAAGATAACCACAGCTTGCTTCAAGCCGACAATCTCCGTGGGATCGACCCTTACTCACGTAAGGTATTACTTGGACGACCCAGTGCACTTGCTGGTTAGTTGTGCGGAATTGCAAAAGTGTGATTGTGATTTCGTGCACCATGTTTTTGGCGCCGTTGCCGGGGATTGTTCGAGTTTGGACAACTGACGGTTTATCTTGTTGCTTAGATTAGGAATATTTTATTTTTGTTGGTTTAGAGTCTTTTATTTGAGTTTAGTTTCATATTTTAAGTTTGGTGTCAATTGCATGCTTTTATTTTCTTTTAATTTTTCGAAATTGCATGTCCTTAGTTCTTTCTTAATTTTTAAAAAAAAAAATTCTAAGTTTGGTGTCTTCTTTGTGTTTCCCTTTAATTTTTCAAAAATTTGTGTTTGATTTTCTAAAAAATTTTAAGTTTGGTGTGTTTTTGTGCTTTTATTTACTTAAAAAATTTTCAAAAATTTGTTCTTGGTGTTCATCTTGATCTTCAAAGTGTTCTTGGTGTTCACCTTGACATTCAAAGTTTTCTTGTTTGTCCTCTCTGTTTTGATCTAAAACTTCTAAGTTTAGTGTCATTTTGTTGTTTTTCTCTTTCCTCATTAAAATTCAAAAATAAAAAAAATATCTTTTCCTTATTATTTTACTCATAATTTTCGAAATTTGGCATTAAAGGAGTCAAAGATTTTCAAAATCATATCTTTTCTTTTTAGACAAGTCAAAATTCTAATTTCAAAAATTGATATTTTCAAATCTTTTTCAAAAATCAAATCTTTTTACTTTATTGCAATCATATCTTCTCAATCAAATCTTTTTCAAAATAATTTTCAATCATATCTTTTTTATTGCTAATTTCAAAATCTTTTTAATTAATTAATTAATTTAGTCTTCAATTTGCTTTTATTTTATTTTCTTTTTTTGAAATTTTATTTTATTTTATTTTCTATTTATTTTATTTTATTCTATTTTAATTTCGGTCACTTTTAATTAAATAAATAAAAAATAAAAATATAATTTATTTGCAATTCATATCAATTTTCTTTTCTCCATCATGGACATAAGTGGAAATGAACAGTCCAGAAGGACTCTGGGGTCATATGCTAACCCCATTACAGCTGCATATGGGAGTAGCATCTGTATACCTCCCATCAAAGCAAGCAGTTTTGAGCTAAATCCTCATCTCATTATCATGGTGCAGTAAAATTGCCAGTATTCCGGTCTTCCACAGAAAGAACCTACTGAGTTTCTGGCACAGTTCTTACAAATTGCTGACATAGTACATGATAAAGAAGTGGATCAGGATTTCTATAGATTATTACTGTTTCCATTTGCTGTAAAAGATCAAGCTAAGAGGTGGTTAAATAACCAACCCACAGCAAGCATAAAAACATAGAGACAGTTATCAGACAAATTCCTGAATCAATTTTACCCTCCAAAAAGGATGACACAGCTAAGGCTGGACATCTAAGGCTTTAAACAAGAGGATCATGAATCCCTTTATAATGCTTGGGAGAGGTATAGAGGGATGCTAAGGAAATGCCCCTCTGAAATATTTTCAGAGTGGGTACAGTTAGACATCTTTTACTATGGGCTTACAGAAAGAGCTCAAATATCTCTAGACCACTCAATTGGTGGATTTATACACATGAGAAAAATAATTGAAGAGGCTTAAGAACTCATAGATACAGTTGCTAGAAATCAACATCTGTACTCAAACAGTGAGTCTTCCATAAAAGAAGAGGTTATGGCAGTAACTACTGATCCTAATCCTCAAGAACAGATTGTTGAACTTAATCAGCAATTACTCCTTATGAAAAAACAATTAGCAGAATTCAAAGAGATGCTCCAAGACACTAAAAATGCTAACAAGAATATAGAAGCACAATTGAATCAGACAAGACAATAGCTATCTAAACAGATAACAGAAGAATGCCAAGCTGTCCAACTAAGGAGCAAGAAGACATTGAATAACTCAGCTCAAAGTAGCAAAAAGTCAAGAAAGGAACAAATGACAGAGGATGACCAAACCACTGCCTAAAATCCCTCTGAGGACATCAAGAGCCCAGAGAGGAATAACTCTGGTGTTCAAACGCCAGAAAAGGGGGAAAAGTTGGCGTTAAACGCCCATTCCTTGTCCAGTTCTGGCATTCAAACGCCAGAAAAGGGTGGGAAGCTGGCGTTAAACGCCCATCCAGCACCCAATCCTGGCGTTCAAACGCCAATGAGGAATCAGACACCTGCAAGTGCTGATAGTAACCCCTCTAAGAAGGCTTCTCCAACCACTTCTGTAGGGAATAAACCTGCAGCAACTAAGGTTGAAGAATATAAAGCCAAGATGCCTTATCCTCAGAAGCTCCGCCAAGCGGAACAGGATAAACAATTTGCCTGCTTTGCAGACTATCTCAGGACTCTTGAAATAAAGATCCCGTTATCAGAGGCACTTGAGCAAATACTCTCTTATGCTAAGTTTATGAAAGAGATCTTAAGTCATAAAAAGGATTGGAGAGAAACTGAAAGAGGGTTTTTCACTGAAGAATGCAGTGCAGTCATTCTGAAAAGCTTACCAGAAAAGCTTCAAGATCCAAGAAGCTTTATGATACCATGCACATTAGAGGGTGCTTGTACCAAGACAGCTCTATGTGACCTTGGAGCAAGTATCAACCTAATACCTACATCCACTATCAGAAAGCTTGGCTTGACTGAAGAAGTCAAACCAATCCGGATATGTCTTCAACTTGCTGATGGCTCCATTAAATATCCATCAGGCATAATTGAGGATATGATTGTCAAGGTTGGGCCATTTGCCTTTCCCACTGACTTTGTAGTGCTGGAAATGGAGGAGCACAAGAGTGCAACTCTCATTCTAGGAAGACTTTTCCTAGCAACTGGATAAACTCTTACTGATGTACAAAAAGAGGAAGTGACCCTGAGAGTCAATGAGGATGAGTTCAAGTTAAATGCTGTCAAAGCTATGCAGCATCCAGACACATCAAACGACTGCATAAGCACTGATATTATTGACTCTTTAGTGGAAGAGGTCAATATGACCGAAAGTCTTGAAACAGAGCTAGAGGACATCTTTAAAGATGTTCAGCCTGATCTGGAGGAATCAGAGGAAATAAAAGAACCTCTGAAAATTCCTCAGGAAGAGGATAAGCCTCCTAAACCCGAGCTCAAATCACTACCACCATCCCTGAAATATGCATTTCTGGGAGAAGGTGACACTTTTCCAGTGATCATAAGTTCTGCTTTAAATCCATAGGAAGAGAAAGCACTAATTCAAGTGCTAAGGACACACAAGACAGCTCTTGGGTGGTCCATAAGTGATCTTAAGGGCATTAGCCCAGCAAAATGCATGCACAAGATCCTATTGGAGGATGATGCTAAGCAGTGGTTCAACCACAGAGGCGGCTAAATCCAGCCATGAAGGAAGTGGTGCAGAAAGAGGTCACTAAGTTACTAGAGGCTGGGATTATTTATCCTATTTCTGATAGCCCCTGGGTAAGCCCTGTCTAAGTTGTACCCAAAAAGGGAGGCATGACAGTGGTTCATAATGAAAAGAATGAATTGGTTCCTACAAGAACAGTTACAGGGTGGCGTATGTGTATTGACTACAGAAGGCTCAATACAGCCACCAGAAAGGATCATTTTCCTTTACCATTCATAGACCAGATGCTAGAGAGACTAGCAGGTCATGACTATTACTGCTTTTTGGATGGCTATTCAGGCTACAACCAAATTGCAGTAGATCCTCAAGATCAAGAGAAAACAGCATTCACATGTCCTTCTGGAGTATTTGCCTACAGAAGGATGCCTTTTGGTCTGTGCAATGCACCTGCAACCTTTCAGAGGTGCATGCTTTCTATTTTCTCTGATATGGTGAAAAAATTTCTGGAAGTCTTCATGGATGACTTCTCAGTATTTGGAGACTCATTCAGCTCCTATCTTGACCATTTAACACTTGTTCTGAAAAGATGCCAAGAGACCAACCTAGTTTTAAACTAGGAAAAATGTCACTTTATGGTGACTGAAGGAATTGTCCTGGGCATAAAATTTCAAACAAGGGAATAGAGGTGGATCAAGCTAAGGTAGAGGTAATTGAAAAATTACCACCACCTGCCAATGTAAAAGCAATCAGAAGCTTTTTGGGACATGCAGGATTCTACAGGAGGTTTATAAAGGATTTTTCGAAAATAGCAAAACCTCTGAGCAATCTGCTAGCTACTGACACACCATTTGTGTTTGACACAGAGTGTCTGCAGGCGTTTGAGACCCTGAAAGCTAAGCTGGTCACAGCACCAGTCATCTCTGCACCAAACTGGACATTACCATTTGAACTAATGTGTGATGCCAGTGACCATGCCATTGGTGCAGTGTTGGGACAGAGGCATAACAAGCTTCTGCACGTCATTTACTATGCTAGCTGTATTTTAAATGATGCACAGAAGAATTACACAACCACAGAAAAAGAGTTACTTGCAGTGGTTTATGCCATTTATAAGTTTAGTTCCTATTTAGTAGGTTCCAAAGTGATTGTGTATACTGACCATGCATCTCTTAAATACCTACTCACAAAGCAGGATTAAAAACCCAGGCTCATAAGATGGGTATTGCTTCTGCAAGAGTTTGATATAGAAATAAGAGACAGAAAAGGGACAGAGAACCAGGTAGCTGATCACCTGTCCCGGATAGAACCAGTAGCAGGGGCGTCCCTCCTCCTATTGAGATCTTTGAAACCTTTCCAGATGAGCAACTCTTCACCATTCAGGAAGCATCATGGTTTGCAGACATTGCGAATTATAAAGATGTGAGGTTCATACCCAAAGAGTACAGCAGGGTGCAAACAAAAAAACTAATTTCAGATGCAAAGTACTACTTATAGGATGAACCATATCTTCTTAAGAGATGTGCAGACGAGATGATCCGTAGGTGCGTACCCAGAGAAGAGGCACAGAAGATCCTATGGCACTGCCATGGATCACAGTATGGAGGACATTTCGGAGGTGAGCGAACAGCCACTAAGGTCCTCCAATGTGGCTTCTACTGGCCTACTCTCTATAGAGATGCCCGAGAATTTGTGCGTAACTGTGACAGTTGCCAAAGAGCTGGCAACTTGCCTCATGGTTATGCCATGCCTCAACAAGGGATCTTAGAGATTGAGTTGTTTGATGTATGGGGTATTGACTTCATGGGTCCCTTCCCACCATCATACTCAAATAATTACATTCTGGTGGCAGTAGACTATGTATCTAAATGGGTAGAAGCAATTGCCACACCCACTAATGATACTAAGACCGTACTGAAATTCCTCCAGAAACATATCTTCAACAGATTTGGCGTCCCCAGAGTACTAATCAGTGACGAGGGCACTCATTTCTGCAATAAACAGCTATACTCTGCTATGGTATGATATGGAATTAGCCACAAAGTAGCAACTCCATATCATCCACAGACAAATGGGCAGACTGAAGTCTCTAATAGAGAACTAAAAAGAATCCTGGAACGGACTGTAATTGCCCGTAGAAAGGATTGGGCAAAAAGCTTGGATGATGCTCTGTGGGCATACAGAACAACATTCAAGACTCCTATAGGAATCTCTCCATACCAGCTTGTGTATGGCAAGGCCTGTCATTTGCCCGTGGAACTGGAACATAAGGCCTACTGGGCAACCAGATTCCTAAATCTGGATGCTAAGTTAGCTGGAGAGAAAAGATTGCTCCAACTGAATGAGCTAGAGGAATTCAGACTCAATGCTTTTGAAAATGCAAAAATTTATAAGGAAAAAGCAAAAAGGTGGCATGACAAGAAACTGTCATCTAGAGTTTTTGAGCCAGGACAGAAGGTTCTGCTGTTTAACTCTAGACTTAGATTATTCCCTGGGAAATTGAAATCCCGGTGGAGAGGACCATATATGATTACAAGTGTGTCACCATATGGATATGTTGAGCTTCAGGATATTGATTCTGACAAAAAGTTTATTGTTAATGGACAGAGAATCAAACACTATCTTGAAAGCAAATTTGAGCAAGAATGCTCAAAACTGAGACTAGAATAAAACTCAGTCAAGGTCCAGCTAAAGACAATAAAGAAGCGCTTGTTGGGAGGCAACCCAATTTTATATCTATTTATTTTCTATTGTTATTTTATATTTTCTGTAGGTTGATGATCATGTGAAGTCACAAAAACAACTGAAAAAGCAAAAACAGAATGAAAAATAATATTAAAAACAGCACACCCTGGAGGAGAAGCTTACTGGTGTTTAAACGCCAGTAAGGGTAGCAGAATGGGCGTTAAACGCCCAGTCTGGCACCATTCTGCGCATTTAACGCCAGAAATGGGCACCAGACTGGCGTTTAACGCCAGAAAAGGGCAAGAAGCTGGTGTTAAACGCCAGAAATGGACAGCAACCTGGTGTTTAACACCAGGATTGGCAGCAAAGGGCGTTTTGCAAGCCTAATTGGTGCAGGGATGAGAAATCCTTGACACTCAGGATCTGTGGACCCCACAGGATCCCCACCAACCTCAACTTACTCTCTCTCTTCTTCACACCTTCCCATAACACCCTTCTCCATCACCTCTTAACCACTCACACATCTCCATCTCCTCCATTTTCTTCTTCTCCTCCTCCCTTCTTTCTTCTTTTGCTCGAGGATGAGAAAATCTTCTAAGTTTGGTGTGGAAAAAGCATTGCTTTTTGTATTTTCATAACCATTTATGGCACTTAAGGCCGGAGAAACCTCTAGAAAGAGGAAAGGGAAGGCAAAAGCTTCCACCTCCGAGACATGGAAGATGGAGAGATTCATCTCAAAAGTCCATCACTAAGAAAAAGATGGAGCAAACAAGAGAGCCCACTCATGGACCTCAACAAGAGCATTCCACTATCCTCCATGAAATCAGAGAGGAGCAACAAAAGCAAAGAAGAGACATTGAGGAGCTCAAGCACTCCATAAGATCTTCAAGAGGAAGAACAAGCCGCCATCACTAAGGTGGACCCGTTCTTTAATTTTCTTGTTCTTTATTTTCTGTTTTTTGAATTTTTATGCTTTATGTTTATTTATGTTTGTGTCTTATTACATGATCACTAGTGTCTAAGTGTCTATGCCTTAAAGCTATGAAAATGAATCCATCACCTTTCTTAAATGAAAAATGTTTTTAATTGAAAAAGAAAAAGAAGTACATGAATTTTGAATTTTAAAACAGTTTAATTATTTTGATGTGGTGGCAATACTTTTGTTTTTCTGAATGAATGCTTGAACAGTGCATATTTTTGAAATTGTTGTTTATGAATGTTAAAATTGTTGGCTCTTGAAAGAATGATGGAAAAGGAGAAATGTTATTGATGATCTGAAAAATCATAAAAAGGATTCTTAAAGCAAGAAAAAGCAGTGAAAAGCTTGCAGAAAAAAATATAGAGGTGAAAAAAAAAGAAAGAGAAAAAAAAGAGAAAAAAAAGCAAGCAGAAAAAGCCAATAGCCCTTTAAACCAAAAGGCAAGGGTAAAATAAAAAAGGATCCAAGGCTTTGAGCATCAGTGGATAGGAGGGCCCACAGGAATAAAATCCTGGCCTAAGCGGCTAAACCAAGCTGTCCCTAACCATGTGCTTGTGGCGTGAAGGTGTCAAGTGAAAACTTGAGACTGAGCGGTTAAAGTCGTGGTCCAAAGAAAAAAAAGAGTGTGCTTAAGAGCTCTGGATACCTCTAATTGGGGACTCTAGCAAAGCTGAGTCACAATCTGAAAAGGTTCATCCAGTTATGTGTCTGTGACATTTATGTATCCGGTGGTAATACTGGAAAACAAAGTGCTTAGGGTCACGGCCAAGACTCATAAAGTAGCTGTGTTCAAGAAAATCAACATACTGAACTAGGAGAATCAATAACACTATCTGAATTCTGAGTTCCTATAGATGCCAATCATTCTGAACCTCAAGGGATAAAGTGAGATGCCAAAACTGTTCGGAGGCAAAAAGCTAAAAGCCCCGCTCATCTAATTAAGACTGATCTTCATAGATGTTTTTGGAATTCATTGTATATTCTCTTCTTTTTATCCTATTTGATTTTCAGTTGCTTGGGGACAAGCAACAATTTAAGTTTGGTGTTGTGATGAGCGGATAATTTATACGCTTTTTGGCACTGTTTTTAGTATATTTTTAGTATATTTTAGTTAGTTTTTATTATATTCTTATTAGTTTTTATTTAAAATTCACTTTTCTGGACTTTACTATGAGTTTGTGTGTTTTTTTGTGATTGTTTGTGATTGTGCAGATCATGGAGGGAAACTTAAAGAATTCCAGTAATTATGGGAGTAGTGTCCTCACTTTAGATGACAATACAACCCATAATTTGAAGCACCCGCTCATCACCATGAACGATGTTGCTCAATGGTTTGAAGCTTTCCCACAAGGAAGCATCATCGGATGGGAAGATCTAATGAGTGAACTCCTGGCCAAGTTGAAACCACCTCAGGAAATCGGTAAGCTAGAGGCAGAAGTGCAACCATCCACACAAGAGAAGGGAATGGTGGAAATTGAAGGTGTCAGTGCAGTCATGAACCAAAACAAGCAGATGCATCAGCAGACTCTGCAACAACTAGAGATAATGGTCAGAAAAATCAATGAGCTGCGAACTGCTATAGTAAATGCATACAACCTAACTCAAAACTCACATGGTTGGAATCAACCTGAAAAAGGTTTTGGAACAATTGACCATGGGCAACAAATTCATGAGCAATCACACTCTCCAAGTAGTACCTCAAGCATGTTCCAACACAAGTTCCAAGGTGATGTGTACAACCCACCCTGGAGGACTCATTACAACTGGAGGAGGAGTGAGCACCAAAATCAAAGACCAAGGGACTTCAACCACAACAACCCCAATTTTCCAAACCAGCAAAGACACCACCATACCAATATTAACCACTACACATCACCACCACAACACTCACCCTTTCAACCTCAGACACCCCACGACCACCCAATCTCACAAGACTCTCAGAGGATCACCAACTTAGAGATCTTAATAGAGAGAATGATGAAACACCAAGAGGAAGTAAGTAAAGAGCAAGAAGCCTTAATCAGAGGACTTGAGAGGCAAATGGCACAACTGGCTAAGCACCTTGCAGAAATGACTAAGGAGAAGGCAATTACGTCCCCCAGAGCCACTGAAGACAACCTGAAAGACAATGAGAAAGTTGCCAGGTGTGAGAAATGGAAAGCGATCATAGAGGCAAGTGAGAAGAGGGCTATGGGAAAAGAAACAATCATCAAGGAAAAGCCCACAGTAAGAGGAGGAAACCAAAGGCAACAGAAGCCTCAGCTTCCATGATCAAAGAATATGATGTCAAGCTAGTGACAATAAAAGAGCGCTTGTTGGGAGGCAACCCAACCTGAGGTAGTTCCCTTTTCATAGCTATTTTAATAAAAAGGTTAATTAGCTTTATCTATATTGCAAGAAGTTAAGTTTGGTGTTGCACACCAAAATAATATAAGGGAGAATGAAGGATTCTAAGTTTGGTGTTCCACCAAAATCTCATCATAAAACACATTCTCACCTTTTGCATAATGCTAGCTTCAAGCATTTAGATAAACTAGTTAACTAATTTGTTGTTTCCTAGTTTTCAGTTCTATTACTTTTGGCAAAGAAAAAGAATTTCACATATGGTTAACTTGATGCATGAGAACCACTGGCAAGGTACTAAGTTTGGTGTTCCCACACCAAAGTAAGTTCAAAAGCCCACAAATAATTAATGCATGCTAACCATTTTTCAAGTGCTTGGGGAACAAGCAACTTTCAATATCACTGCAGAGCATCATACAAGCTTTTGGAAAGATTAAGCATCATCAATCAAAGAAATGAAAATGTGAAGACCAGCAATAATGATGATGAGGAGGAGGAAAGCAAGTAAACTCCAAAAGGTTGTATTGTTAATTTTGCATCAAACACTGCTATGGTTGAAAGTGATATAATACCCCTGCCTGTCTGCATAGTATAGTTTTTCTGTAATTCAATAATTAAGATGCTTGATTATTCACAACACTACACTTTTCAAACTTGCGTGCACTCAAGATTTCAAAAAAAAAGGCACCACATGATAGTTCTTTGAAAAGAAGGATTGAGGAATTAAACAATTTTGGGGCAAGCAAAAGATTAGGAGAAGTGGTGGTTCTGGTTGTGTGATTATGCACTGAGGTTGCATGCTTATGAAAACTTGCAAGGGAGCTCATAGGCAAGACATAGAGTTCAAAGAAGTATTGTGGAGATTTTCGAACATTTATTGATCCAAGAATCAGCAAACAAAAGAAAATAAATAAGATATAAAAACAAAGAGAACATGGCCCAAGGCTCTGAGCATCAATTACTAGGCAGAAAAGAAGAAAGAAACAAGAACTCAAAGAGTTATTATCCTAGTAAATGCTTGTGGTCGAATTGTGTCAAAGAGAGAGGCTTGAGCAAGTAAATCCTAAGGGGTGCTTTAACACCTAATACCTTAAAACCAACTGGTTTAGGAGTATTGATTGAAAGCTTATCTAAAGAGCTGCTTTGAGACATGACACTTAGAGTCAAGGCCAAAGCACAGAAACTATAAGCTGCTTCAAGGTGATTACCTATAGAGAGATCTCCATGATATCATTTGGATGAAAGTTCTAAGACCTAAGACTTCCAAGATGTAGGGACTAGTAAGCACTGAAGCCCTTGCATGAGCATATAATTTAGAGTTTACCCCACTGTCACTTAATCACTTCACTCACAGGATAGCACATGTTGTTCTTTAAATCCATTCTAATTGAAAGAACCTTTGAGCATAATTCTTTTCTTGCTTGGGGACAAGCAAGTTTTAAGTTTGGTGTTATGATGACAAGTCATCTTAGCCTAGTTTTACTAGTCTTTTTCTTTATTTTTATTTGGTTTTATGCACTTTCTTACATTCTAAGTAAGTAATTTGGAATGTAAATGTATGACTTCTTTGAATCAAACAACCACCATTTAATTGATGCTAAATCATGAGGTTTAGGCTAAATTTCATTGATTTTTTATGATTTATAAACCTTGTGAATTTGGTGATACTTTGATTGGTTGTTTTGATTAATTGTAGGTGAAGAAAAGAAGAAAAGAAGAAAGCGTGGCCTAAGAAGCGTGGCCCAAGGAAGAAAAAGTGTGGCCAAGGAAGGAAGAAGTGTGGCGCAACAATGAAGGAAAACCATGAAGCTCACTCCAAGAGCACCATGCTCACCAAGGGAGCGCTACATTTTCTCTCAAGGAACCAAGGCACAATGCTCTGCTCACTTTGTGAGCTGAGCACAATATGAGGCCAAGAAACAAGGAAAGAAAAGACCAAGCTCAGCTCACCAAGTGAGCATTATCGGGCATGCATCCAAATAAATTCAAGAAAAATGTTTGACAAGTGCATTCTCCAAGATTTGAACCCATGACCAAAGGGGGTTGGGGGAGCGCTAATCACAAGAGAAAATAAGCCAAAAATGGCCAAATGCATCATCCAGGATTCGAACTCAGCACCTAGAGGAAGCAAGGAGCAAGGCACCACAAGAAAACCAAGGAAAAGCTCCAGCGCATGCACTCATCAAGTTTCGAACCAAGGACCCCTCCTTGTGAGCACCAAGGCTCAGCTCACTTGGAGAGCTGAGCGCTACCCTTGGTGCATCTCACAAGCACTTTGACACGGACCAGGGGGAGTGGAGTGCGCATCTTGACACGGTCCAGGGAGGGCAGCGTGCAATAATTTTTCACCAAGGCACCAATGCTCAGCTCACTTTGTGAGCTGAGCATTCCCCTGATGCTTCCCCCAACAATTGCACGCTACAAAGGGTCCTCACACTAAGCATCAATGCTCAGCTCCCCACTTGAGCTGAGCATCCCCCTGGAAGCAAATTCTTCATGGGCTGAAAAATCAATCAAAAATCCAATTAAATTCAAATCTTCACCAAATTAAAAGCCCATCCAAATTCCAATATCCAAGAATAGAAAGTGTATAAATAGGAGTTAGTTTGATGTAATTAAAAACCTCTAGACTTTACTTTGAATTTTTCCTTTTAATTTTCATTTTCATTTGGAGCTTTTACTTTTGAATTTAGATCTTAGAGAATTCGGAAGGAGAATTGATATCTCTTCTTCCTTGTTCTTGCTTGAGCACTCTTTACTTTTCTTGCTTTGGATCTTGGGTGAAGAATTGAAGAACTTCTGTTTCAATCTCACCTTGAGAGCTCTTGTTTACTTTTTCTGCATAATTGAAATTCAAATTCTGTTTACTATTTCATTCTTCTACTCTTTCTGCAATTTACTTTTCTTTACTTCCGTTGCAATTGTTCTTGTTGGATCAAGGAAGGATTTGAGATCTAGACTTGTTATCTAGTCTCTTCCACCCCTGAGATCTTCAACCATCTTTTACATTACTGCAAATTAAGCACAAGTCATTCTCTATTTTTTTTACACTCTTCAAGCATTTTCACTTTTCTGTTGAGATCTACTTCAATTCAATTCATCCTCTACTCTTCTGTTTATTACAATTTACTTTTGCTTGTTTAAATTCTGCAATCCCATTTCCCAATTCCTTTTAAAATTCAAGCAATTTACATTTCTTGCACTTTAAGTTTCAGCCATTTATATTTCTTGCAATCTAAGTTTCTGCAATTTACATTACTTGCACTTTAAGATTCTGCTTCTTTACTTTCCTGCTCTTTAATTTACTGCACTTTACCCCCTCTCCCTTTACATTTCAAGCAATTTAGTTTCTGCCAATTGCAACCAACTCAACCAATACTTGATTCGCTTGACTAAATCAATCACTAAACTAAAATTGCTTAATCCTTCAATCCCTGTGGGATCGACCTCACTCATGTGAGTTATTATTACTTGATGCGACCCGGTACACTTGCCAGTGAGTTTTGTGTTGGATCGTTTTCCACACATCAGAACACACAGCCTGTGAGTTTTGAGCTTAATTGTATGGTTACATTCAAACCATAATTTTTATTCCTGTGTGTTCCGCCCTTCTTTTTTTTATTCTGGTGTTCTTTACTTTGTTTTAATCTATATGTCCGATTATAGAATATAGATACATACCAAGAAAGTGATTGAGGCCATTGTTTGATTCTAGCTCACTTATCCCAAATTAGCCTACCTTTTACATCACCCTTGTTAGCCCCCTTGAGCCTTTAAATCCCCTCTTATTCTATAAACCACAATACTAGCCTTAAGCAGAAAAACAAAATAAAAATCCCAAGTTGAATCCTTGGTTAGCTTAAGATAGAAAGTGTGTATTGTTTAAGTGTGGGAAACCTATTGGGAACATGGATGATAAAAACAAAGGGTAGAAAGTTAAAAAGAATAAAATAATTCAAAATAAAAATTTTGGGAAGCATGCTCATGTGAAATCAAAATAATTGAATTACCATGTGCATTTAAAAAAATTATTTTTCAGTATTTGAATAAAGGGGATACAAAAGAATTTCCCAAATGCAAAATAAAGCAATGCACATGGGATAAAATTAAAACTAATGCATGAGCATGTAACATCAAAAGTGGAAAAAATTTGGGTGAATAGGTAAAGAAATTATTGCTTTACAAAGTATGTATGTTAGGTGAAATCTTAGACTAATCAAGGATTCACTTGTTAGCTCACTTAACCTTATACATATACCCTTACCTTTACCTTGGTCCCATTACAACCTTAATTAAAGACCTCATAATTTTTGTATGCCTATATTCTATAATTGTTGATTAGTTAGATGAAGAACAAAGTTATAGAAAGTAAGGATAAAAAGAAGAATAGAGTGATTAACCCAATAAACATTGAGTGACTAGAGAGTAAACACAAAAATCCAGTGAGGGTTCAATAGCTCATCAACATATATCTCTGCTTAAATTGTTAGTTGTCTTGCAAGTTTGTAAAATATTTTTCTTTCCCATCTCAATTGTAAAAGTGCTTTATCATTATCTAAGGTTTGGCTATGCATATATGATTCCTTCAGAATGTGAATTAATTTAACTACATGTAAGTTTTATATACAAGTGAATAAAAATTAGAATTGCATGATTCATTTAGGTAGTTGCATTTAGAATAGATTGCATTGCATGAAATTCCACCACTTTAACCTTACCTTACTCTTTATCTTGGATTTAGCATGAGGACATGCTATTGTTTAAGTGTGGGGAGGTTGATAAACCCATATTTTATGATGTATTTTGTGCTCAAATTAAGTGATTTATTCAATCCTTCACTCACTTATTCATGAAAATTGCATGGTTTTACTTTTCCTTCCTTATTATGTGATGTATGTAAAAATAATTATTTTAATTACCCTTTATTTCCATTCGATACCGTGATTCGTGTGTTGAGTAATTTCAGATCCTCTAAGGCAGGAATGACTTAAAGGATGGAAAGGAAACATACAAAAATGGAAGGAAAGCACAAAACGAAGTTTTTGGAGAAACTGGCAGTGACGCGATCGCATGGACAACACGGCCGCATGCCAGCGCGAAATGGCAGTGACGCGACCGCGTGATTGACGCGATCGCGCGCCTTAAGCGAAACGCATATGACGCGGACGCATGACTGAAGCGACCGCGTGATAAGGAAAACTTCAGATGACGCGACCGCGTGACTCACACGGACACGTGACAGAGTCCACGCACCAGAAATTATAGAAAACGCTCCTAGCGATTTCTGAAGCCCTTTTTGGCCCAAATCCAAGTCCAGAAGGCACAAATCAGAGGTTATCAAGTGGGGGAATGCATCCATTCAAAGAGAGAGTCTCCAATTAGTTACTTTTCATGATTTAGATGTAGTTTTGAGGGAGAGGTTCTCTCCTCTCTCTTTTAGGATTTAGAATTAGGATTTCTTTTGCTTTCAGGATTATCTCTTTTTATCAGGTTCAATATTTCTTTTTAATCACTTATTTTCTCAATTTAATTTATGAATTCTTCTATGTTACAGATTATTCTTTGAATTAATATTATTTAAGGTATTTCAGTTTATGATTGCTTTCTTTTATTTATGTTACTATTGCTTCCAATCTGAAGACATTTTTATTCAAGTAGATTTACTTTTCCCCTTTTGGTCTTGGTTAAGAAATCAGTATCTCAGGAGTTATCAAAGTCAACATGATTGATAATTGTTATCTTTGCTAATTGAATTGAACTTCAATAATCCCAATCTTTCCTTAGGGATTAACTAGGATTTGAAGATCAAACTAATTAGTCACTTGACCTTTCTTGGCTTTAAGTAAAGGCTAACTAAGTGGAATTAATATTCAATCTTCATCATCATTGATAAGGATAAATAGGATAGGACTTCCAATTTCTCATACCTTGCCAAAAGTTTATTTTACAGTTATTTATTTATTTTACTTGCCATTTAAATTACTTATTCCTCATCTTCAAAACCCCAATTTACAATCTTCACAACCAATAATAAGAACATACTTCCCTGCAGTTCCTTGAGAAGATGACCCGAGGTTTAAATACTTCAGTTATCAATTTTTAAGGGGTTTGTTACTTGTGACAACCAAAACGTTTGTAAGAAAGGTTGATTGCTTGGTTTAGTAACTATACTTGCAACGAGAGTTTACTATAACTTCTAAACCATCAATCTTCAGTTCTTCAATCTTACATCTTGCCATGGAAGGAAGTAACGCATGGTTGGAAGAAGGCAATAGGAAAGCAGAGGTTCAGAAGCAACAAAGCATCTCCAGACACTTATCTGAAATTCCCACCAATGAATTACATAAGTAACTCTATCTTATTTTCTGTTTTATTTATATTTTAATTATCAAAACCTCATAACCATTTGAATCCGCCTGACTGAGATTTACAAGATGACCATAGCTTGCTTCAAGCCGACAATCTCCGTGGGATCGACCCTTACTCACATAAGGTATTACTTGGACGACCCAGTGCACTTGCTGGTTAGTTGCGCAGAATTGTGAGAAAAGTGTGAGATCACGATTCCGTGTACCAAGTTTTTGGTGCCGTTGCCGGGGATTGTTCGAGTTTGGACAGCTGACAGTTCATCTTGTTGCTTAGATTAGGTAATTTTATTTTATGTTTAATCTTTTTAGTTTTAATTTCGAAAAAAATTAAAAAAAATTTAATTATGTTCTTTAGAATTTTTAAGAATGAATTCTAGAGTTTCATAAGATATGTTGAATCCTGGCTGGCTGTTAAGCCATGTCTAATCTTTTGGACCGAGGTTTCCACTTATCTTTGCAAGAGCCTTTTGGTTCCCATCAATTTGGCTATTTTATGTAATGCTTTGCTAAAGCTTGGCTGGCTATGTGGCCATGTCTAAATCTTTTGGACCGAAGCTTTCACCTAAAGCTTGACTGGCCGTTGGCCATGTCTAATTCTTTGGGACCGAAGCTTTAGACTAACATTGCATGATTCTTGGAATTCTTATTAAAAATTTTGTATCTCTCTATTTTCCTTTTTTCAAAATAATTTTCGAAAAATACACAAAAAAAATTAATAAAACCATAAAAATAAAAAATTTTGTGTTTTTTTGTTTGAGTCTAGTGTCAAACTTTAAGTTTGGTGTCTTGCATGTTTTAACTTTTCTTAAAATTTTCAAAAATTCATCATGTGTTCTTCCTTGATCTTCAAATTGTTCTTGATAATTTTCCTTGTTTGATCTTTGAATTTTCTTGTTTTGTGTCTTTTCTTGTTTTTCTTGTGCTTTTTCGAATTATTAGTATCTAAACATTAAAAATTTTTAAGTTTGGTGTCTTGCATGTTTTTCTTTTCTTAAAAATTTTCAAAAATATGTTCTTGATGTTCATCATGATCTTCAAAGTGTTCTTGGTGTTCATCTTGACATTCAAAGTGTTTTTGCATGCATTAGTTGTTTTGATTTCAATTTCTGATGTCTTGTGTCATTTTATTGTTTTTCTCTCTCTTCATTAATTCAAAAAAATCAAAAAAATAATATATTTCCCTTATTTGGCTCATAAA
Source organism: Arachis ipaensis (assembly GCF_059453495.1). NCBI lineage: Eukaryota > Viridiplantae > Streptophyta > Magnoliopsida > Fabales > Fabaceae > Arachis > Arachis ipaensis. Next base: position 64,776,238 of record NC_142436.1, on the reverse strand, counting down.
TTTCGAAAGTTTGGGTTGACTTAGTAAAAAAATTTTAAAATTTAGTTGTTTCTTGTTGGTCAAGTCATAATTTTAATTTAAAAAAAATTTTCTATCTTTTCAAATCTTTTTCAAAAATTAATTCCCCTTCATTTTTTCTTTCCTGTTTTTCGAAAATTTTAAAATTGATTTTCAAAATCTTTTTCTTACTTTTTATTTCATATTTTCGAATTTATTACTAACATTTAATATTTTGATTCAAAAATTTTAAGTTGTTACTTGCCTATTAAGAAAGGTTCAATCTTTAAATTCTAGAATCATATCTTTTAGTTTCTTGTTAGTCAAGTAATTAAATTTAATTTCAAAAATCAAATCTTTTTAATTTTCTTTTCAAATCTTTTTCAAAATGATTTTCAATCATATCTTTTTCAAAATTTAATTTCAAAATCTTTTTCTAACTTCTTATTTTTTCAAAATTGATTTTCAAATCTTTTTCAATTAACTACTTGACTTTTTGTTTGATTTTAAAAATTTTCTATTTTAATCATATCTTTTTCAAAACCACCTAACTACTTTTCTCTCTCCAATTTTCAAAATTTTTTTAATTAACTAATTGTTTTAAATTCTAATTTTATTTTATTTTCCTTCTTAAATTCGAATTCTAACTAATAATTAAATAAAAACAAAAATATTTTTCTTTTCTTTTGAATTAATTTTTGAATACTCTCTCTCTCTCATCTCTTTCTATTTATTTATTTATTTACTAACACTTCTCTTCTTCTTATAATTCGAACCATCTCCCTCTCTCTGTGTTCGAATTCTTCTTCTCCCTTCTTCATTCTATTTCTTTTATTCTTCTACTCACATAAAGGAATCTCTATACTGTGACATAGAGGATTCCTATTATTTTCTGTTCTCTTCTTTTTCATATAAGCATGAACAAGGATAAGAACATTCTTGTTAAAGCTGATCCTAAACCTGAAAGGACTCTAAAGAAGAAACTAAGAGAAGCTAAAGCACAAAACTCTGGAGAGGACCTGACAGAAATTTTTGAAAAAGAAGTAGTTATGGCAGCCAAAAATAACAACAATGGTGGAGATGCAAGGAAGATGCTTGGTGACTTTACTGCACCCACTTCTAACTTCTATGGAAGAAGCATCTCAATTCCTGCAATTGGAGCAAACAACTTTGAGCTTAAGCCTCAATTAGTTTCTCTAATGCAGCAGAATTGCAAGTTTCATGGACTTCTATTGGAAGATCCTCATCAGTTTTTAGCTAAATTCTTGCAAATATGTGACACTGTTAAGACCAATGGGGTTAATCCCAAGGTCTACAGGCTTATGCTTTTCCCCTTTGCTGTAAGAAATAGAGCTAGGACATGGTTGGACTCACAACCTAAAGAAAGCCTAAACTCTTGGGAAAAGTTGGTCAATGCTTTCTTGGCCAAATTCTTTCCACCTCAAAAATTGAGCAAGCTTAGAGTCGAAGTCCAAACCTTCAGACAGAAGGAAGGTGAATCCTTCTATGAAGCTTAGGAAAGATACAAGCAATTGATCAGAAGGTGTCCTTCTGACATGCTTTCAGAATGGAGCATCTTTTGTATATTCTAGGATGGTTTGTCTGAATTGTCCAATATGTCATTGGACCACTCTGCTGGTGGATCTCTTCATCTGAAGAAGACGCCTGCAGAAGCCCAGGAACTCATTGAAATGGTTGCAAATAACCAGTTCATGTACACTTCTGAAAGAAATCCTGTGAATAATGGGACAACTCAAAAGAAAGGAGTTCTTGAGATTGATACTCTGAATGCCATATTGGCTCAGAACAAAATATTGACAATCACCTAATCTTCGTTACTCGCTTAGCCAAGATCGCGTGCCTGACAACCACAAAGCGGTCTACATGATGTTCAACGTAGTCATTGGACGATAGCTGGAGTATATTCTCTTCGATATCTAATACACGGACCAAGTCCGTGAGATTAGTATCTTTGTGGTATAGGCTAGAACCAAATGGGCAGCCATTCCTGGGATCCGAAAAGTCTAAACCTTTTCTGTGGTATTTCGAGTAAGATCCGGGAAGGAATGACTGTGACGAGCTTTAAACCTGCGAATGTTGGGTGCAAGTAACAGTTCACAAAAGGATCAATGGATTCTATTCCGACGCTAGCGGAAACCGACAGATGATTAGCCATGCAGTAGCTGTACCTGGTATTTTTCATCCGAGATGAGAAATCTGACAGTTGATTAGCCGTGCAGAAACCATAGAGGACCATTTTCACTGAGAGGATCTTACAGCTTGCCATGGAAGGAAGTAACGCATGGTTGGAAGAAGGCAATAGAAAAGCAGAGGTTCAGAAGCAACAAAGCATCTCCAGACGCTTATCTGAAATTCCTACCAATGAATTACATAAGTAACTATATCTTATTTTCTGTTTTATTTATATTTTAATTATCAAAACCTCATAACCATTTGAATCCGCCTGACTAAGATTTACAAGATGACCATAGCTTGCTTCAAGTCGACAATCTCAGTGGGATCGACCCTTACTCACGTAAGGTATTACTTGGACGACCCAGTGCACTTGCTGGTTAGTTGCGCGGAATTGTGAGAAAAGTGTGAGATCACGATTCCGTGTACCAATCATCAAGGAAGCTTCACCCTCAATCAGAATGGATCCGTACTAAACCTGGGGTTCAGATCTGGAGGAGTATTGGCAGCTACTCAAACTAGTGTCAATCACATACAGTCTGTCATTGAAGAAATCACTCACAAGCAAAGGAAGCAGTAATACCAGAGTTAATTCAGAAAGACAAAGCAACTCCAATCCTCAATTATATTCCTATCGCTCTTTTCACAGTTTACACAACTTCTGAGTTCTAATTACTCTTTTTTTATTCCATTTAATTCCTTATTCCTGCTTAACATCCAAATATTTGATATAAAAAGTAATTTATACAAAGTTAAACCAACTCCTTCTGATATGCCTAACTAAAACCTGCAGGATAACCATAGATTGCTTCAACCCACAATCCTCGTGGGATCGACCCTAACTCGCTCAGGTATTACTTGGATGACCCAGTGCACTTGCTGGTACACTAGTACGAAGGTGTGGGGATTCGTGCTACCAAGTTTTTGGCGCCGTTGTCAAAGATTATTGAGTTTGGATAAACTGAAGGATTGTCTTGCTCCTTAGATCAGGTACTTTATTTTTTTATCATTTTTAATTGAGTTTTTATTTTATTTGAATCCTTTATTTTTATTTTCTTCTTCTCTAATTTTTGAAAAATTTAAAAAAAAATTTCAAAAATATTTTTCTTTTCTTTGTTCAATATTTGTTCGTGGTATTGAGTCTTGCATGTTCTTGTTTTCTGTTTTTCAATTATAAAAATTTTAAAACCTTTTTCATGCAGTTTATTTTCAAACATCCTTAGCTTTCTATTTGAGATACTTTGTTTATGTTCTTGTTGAGTCTTTGATTTTTGCAAGAGTATAACTTTGATTTGAGTCCTTTAATTTTATTTTCTTCTTCTTTAAATTTTCGAAAACATTAAAAGCTTTTCAAAAATAATTTTTATTTTATTTGTTTAATCCTTGTTCTTTGTTTGAGTCTTTTATATTTGTTCTTGCTTGAATTTTTGTTTTCTCCAAGTCTTTCTTTCTAAAAATTTTTCAAAAATAATTTTTCTTTGTTTAAATCTTGTTTCAATTTTTATGTTTGGTGTTTTCTTGTTAATTTTCTTGTGTTTTTCGAAAATTTTGTCTTGGTTTTCTAAAAATTTTAAGTTTGGTGTTCTTTTTATGTTCTTGAGTTCTTTGAGTCTTTAAATTTTGTTCTTTGTGTTCGTGTGAGTCTTCAAAGTGTTCTTGAGTCTTATATGTGTTTTGATCTTAAAATTTTTAAGTTTGGTATCCCCTTGTGTTTTCCTCCAAATTTTCAAAAATTTGGGTGCAGTAGATCTAAAAATTTTAAGTCTTGTGTCTTTTTTTGTTTTTCTCTTTCATCATAAAATTCAAAAATTAAAAAAAATATCTTTTTTTATTTTTATTTTAAGTAATTTTCAAAATTTTAAGTTAAAAATTCAGATTTTAATTTTAAAACTTTTTTATCTTATCTTATCTTAATTTTAATATTCAAAAATCAAATCTTTTCAAAATCAAAAATCATATCTTTTTCAAAATCTTATATTATCTTATTTCAAAATTTAAAATTTTAATTTTTAAAATTTCAAAATTTAAATTTCAAATTTCTATTCTCAAAATTTAAAATTCAAAATTCAATTTTTAATTTTTAAATTTCAATTTTCAAAATTTGACTTTTTCAAAAATCAAAACTTTTCCAAATATCTATCTTATCTTACTGACTTTTTCAAAATTTTAATTTTAATTTTCAAATTTCAAATCTTAAATTCAAATCTCTTTTTAATTAGCTACTTATCTTCTCTTTTCTCTTTTTTAAAACTTCCTAACTAACTCTTCTATCTCTCAATTTTTGTAAACTTCTCTTCTACATCTCTTTATTCTTTTTCGAATATTTTTCCTTTTAGTTAATTAATTTTAATTTCGGTAAAAAAAATTTAAATTATTGTTTATCTTATCTCTTCTTCTACTCCTTCTATCTTCTTCATTCTTCACCCTCTACCTTTCTTAATCATGAACCCAAGTGGAAATGAAGAGTTCAGAAGAACTCTAGGATCTTATACAAATCCCAATGCTGACTTCTATGGAAGAAGCATCAACATATCTCAAATCAGAGCTAGTAGTTTTGAATTAAACCCTCAACTTATTGCTCTGGTGCAGTAGAACTGCCAGTATTCTGGACTTCTTCAGGAAGAATCTACAGAATTCCTTGTAGATTTCTTAAGGATTGCTGACACAGTACACAGTGATGGAGTGGACCAAGGGGTCTACAGGTTATTGCTCTTTCCTTTTGCTTTAAAGGATCAAGCAAAAAGGTGCTTGGATAACCAGCAAAAAGGTGGTTGGATAATCAGCCTAAAACTAGTTTAAAAACTTGAAAACAATTAGTGAACAAGTTTTTAAACCAATACTTTCCCCCAAGAAAGGTGACCCAACTGAGGCTGGACATCCAAGGCTTCAAACAAGGAGATGGTGAATCTCTTTATGATGCCTGAGAGAGGTATAAGAGGATGCTAAGAAAATGTCCCACTAAAATGTTTCCAGAATGGGTACAGTTAGACATCTTCTACTATGGACTTTCAGACATGGCTAGAATGTCTTTGGACCACTCTGCTGGTGGCTCCATACACATGAGAAAGACCATTCAAGAAGCCTAAGAGCTTATTGAGACAGTTGCCATTAATCAGCATCTGTACTCATCTCCTGAGGCCTCTATAAAAAGAGAGGTTAAGGCAGTAGTTGCTGAACCTAACCCTCCATAGCAGGATGGCCCATTGACTCAGCAACTGCAAGCTCTTGCCCAGCAAATAATGGAACCGCAAGAGGCTCTGCGAGAAACTCAGGCTTCTAACAGAAATGTAGAAGCCCAGTTGAGCCAAACAAGGCAGCAGTTATCTAAGCAGATAACAGATGAATGCCAGACCATTCAACTGAGGAGTGGGAAAACCTTAAGCTCCCAACCTCAGCCCAATAAAAATGAAAATCCCATAGAGGATAACCAGATCTCTGCACAAGAGGGTTCTGGGAGTTCAAACGCCCAGAGAAGTACCACCCCTGGCATTGAACGCCAGGAAAGGGCAGAGACTGGGCATTCAAACGCTCAGAGAGGTATCCCTCTTGGCATTGAATGCCAGGAAAGGGCAGAGACTGGGTGTTCAAATGCCCAGAGAGGTATCCCTCTTGGCATTGAATACCAGGAATGGGAAGAGACTGGGCGTTCAAATGCCCCGGGTGGTAGCAGCATGGGCGTTGAATGCCCAAGCAAGGGAGGTCATTAATTCAGTGATAACAACCCACCTAAGCAAGCTAATAACCCCTATTCTAGCATACAAGGCATTCGGCCTCCTTTAACCAAGGTTGATGATTATAAGGCTAAGATGCCATATCATTAGAAACTCTGTCAAGAGGAAAGGGATAAACAGTTTGCCCGCTTTGCGGAGTATCTCAGAACATTTGAGATAAAGATCCCTTTTTCAGAAGCTCTTGAACAGATACCTTCTTATGCAAAGTTCATGAAGGACATTTTAAGTCATAAGAAGGATTAGAGAGAGACACAAACAGTCCTCCTCACTGAAAAATGTAATGGAATCATTCAGAACAGCTTACCAGAAAAGCTTAAAAACCCTGGAAGCTTTATGATACCATGCACTCTAGGTGATGCTTGTACAAGGATAGCTCTATGTGACCTTGGAGCAAGCATCAACCTAATACCTGCTTCACTAATAAAGAAGCTTAGTTTGACTAATGAAGTCAAACTAACCCGAATGTGCCTTTAACTTGCTGATGGTTCTATTAAGATACCATCAGGAGTAGTTGAAGACATGATTGTCAGGGTTGGACCCTTTGCCTTTCCCACTGACTTTCTGATATTGGACATGGAGGGGCACAAAAGTGCATCCCTTTTCCTAGAAAGACCTTTTCTAGTTACAGGATAGAGCCTCATTGGTGTTGAAAAAGGAGAAGTAACCCTAAGAGTCAATGAGAAAAAGTTTGTCCTGAATACTGTCAAAGCTATGCAGCACCCAGACATTCATGAGGAATGTATGAACATTGACCTCATTGATTCTCTGGTGGAAGAGGTCAACATGGCCAAAAGCCTCAAGGAAGGGCTAGAAGATATCCTTGATGATACTCAGCCTAAGTCAGAGGAACCTCTAGAAACGAGGAAAAGGAGAAGCCTTCTAAGCTTGAGCTTAAGCCACTATCCTCCTCCCTAAAATATGTATTTCTAGGAAAGGGAGAGACCTATCCTGTGATCATAAGCTCTACACTAGAGCCACAGGAAGAAGAAGCACTAATTCAGGTGCTTAAAACACATAGGACCACCCTTGGATGGACTATAAGTGACCTTAAGGACATTAGCCCAGCCTGATGCATGCATAAAATCCTGCTGGAGGATAATGCCAAACCAGTGATGCAACCACAGAGGCGATTGAATCCAGCTATGAAGGAAGTAGTGCAGAAGGAAGTCACTAAGCTCTATGAGGCTGGGATTATTTATCCCATTTCTGACAGCCCATGGGTGAGTCCTATCCAGGTTGTTCCTAAGAAGGGAGGAATGACATTGGTTCACAGTGAAAAGAATGAGCTGATCCCAAAAAGGACAGTTACAGGGTGGCGTATGTGCATTGACTATAGAAGACTCAATGACGCCACCAGGAAATATCACTTTCCTTTACCCTTCATTGACCAAATGCTAGAAAGACTAGCATGTCATACTTTTTATTGCTTCTTGGATGGATACTCCGAGTACAATCAAATAACAGTAGATCCACAGGATCAAGAGAAGATGGCATTCACATGTCCATCAGGCGTATTCGCCTACAGACAAATGCCATTTGGCCTGTGCACTGCACCTGCCACTTTTCAGAGATGCATGTTATCCATTTTCTCTGACATGGTAGAGAAGTTCCTTGAAGTATTCATGGATGAGTTTTCTGTCTATGGAAACTCGTTTGACTCCTATCTTGATCATCTGACCTGTCCTGAAGAGATGCCAAGAAACAAACCTAGTTCTAAACTGGGAGAAATGTCACTTCATGGTAACTGAAGGCATTATTCTTGGGCATCGGATCTCAAATAAGGGGATAGAAGTGGATCAAGCAAAGGTGGAGGTGATCGAACGCTTGCCTCCACCTACTAGTGTCAAGGCAATCAGGAGTTTCCTATGACATGCAGGATTCTACAGGCGGTTCATAAAAGATTTTTCTAAAATCACCAAACCCCTGTGTAATCTCTTGGCCACTGATGTTCCATTCGTCTTTGACCAAGAATGCCTGCATGCCTATGAAACTCTGAAAGCCAAGCTTGTCACTGCTTCTATCATCTCTACACCCAACTGGGACTTGCCATTTGAGCTAATGTGTGATGCAAGTGATCATGCAATTGGCGCAGTCCTAGGTCAGAGACATGACAAGCTTCTGCATGTCATTTACTATGCTAGTCACGTATTAAATGATGCGAAGAAAAACTACACTACTAAAGAAAAGGAGCTACTTGTAGTGGTTTATGCCATTAACAAGTTCAGATCCTACCTAGTAGAGTCTAAGGTCATTATTTATACTGACCATGCTGCTCTAAAGTATCTACTCACTAATCATGATTCTAAACCCAGACTTATAAGATGGTCTTACTCCTGCAAGAGTTTGATATAGAAATTAGAGATAAAAAATGGACAGAAAATCAGGTGGCTGATCACTTGTCCCGAATTGAGCCAGTAGCAGGGAGTTCTTCTCCCCCCACTGACATATCCGAATCATTTTCATATGAGCAATTCTATGCTATCCAGATAGTACCTTGGTTTGTAGACATTTCAAACTACAAGGCTATATGGTTCATTCCCAAGGAGTTTACCAGGCAGCAAGCCCGAAAATTCATGCATGATGCAAAATATTACGTATGGGATGAGCCATATCTCTTTAAGAGATGCTCGGATGGAATAATCCGACACTGTGTGTCTGAAGAAGAGACACAGAGAATTCTATGGCATTGCCATGGCTCTGACTATGAAGGACAATTTAGAGGTGAGCGGACAGCCACTAAGGTACTCCAAAGTGGCTTTTACTGGCCTACTCTCTTTAAGGATTTTAGAGAGTTCGCCCATAACTGTGATAGTTGCCAGAGGACTGGCAACCTTCCTCATGATCACAGCATGCCTCAGCAAGAAATCTTAGAGATTAAGTTGTTTGACGTATGGGACATAGATTTTATGGGACCATTCCCGCCTTCATACTCAAACACCTACATCCTTGTGGCAGTAGATTATGTGTCTAAATGGGTTGAAGCAATAGCAACACCCACTAATCACACAAGAGTAGTAATGAAGTTCCTTCAGAAGAATATCTTCAGCAAATTTGGTGTCCCTAGGACACTAATCAGTGATGGAGGAACTCATTTCTGCAACAGACAGCTAGATTCTGTCCTAAGCCGTTATGGAGTCTGCCATAAAGTAGCAATACCGTATCATTCCCAAACTAATGGACAAGCCGAAGTCTCAAATAGAGAAATAAATCAAATCCTAGAGAGGACAGTAAGTGCCTCTAGAAAGGATTGGGCTAGAAATCTTGATGATGCTCTGTGGGCATACAGAACAGCTTTCAAAACCCCCATTGGAACTTTACCATATCAGTTAGTATGTGAAAAGTCCTGTCATTTGCCAGTGGAACTAGAACACAAGGCCTATTGGCCACTAGATTCCTCAACCTCGATGCTAAAGCAGCAGGAGAAAAATGGTTGCTCCAGCTAAATGAGTTGGATGAATTCCGCTTAGATGCATTTGAAAATGCAAAGATCTATAAGGAAAAGGCAAAGAGGTGGCATGACAGGAAGATAAGCTTCCAGAGTCTTTGAACCAGGGCAGAAAGTTCTGCTCTTCAACTCAAGGCTCAGACTATTCTCTTGGAAACTCAAATTCCGCTGGAAGGGACTGTATGTGATTACAAGAGTATCACCTTACGGATACATAGAACTTCAAGGAAAAAATCCTGAAAACAGGTTCACTGTCAATGGACAGAGAGTCAAACATTACCTTGAAGGAGATATAGAGCCAGAAGGCTCAACACTGTTACTAAATTAAGTACAGTGAAGTCCAGCTAAAGACACTAAAGAAGCGCTTGTTGGGAGGCAACCCAACCTTACTCAACTATATTTATTTTCTTTCATGTTGTTTTTCCTTTCAGTTGTCAGAGTCATGATCATGTGCATCAGTCAAGAGACAGAATTTCACAGCAGTGAAAACAGAGCACTCTAGAGGGAGTGTCAAAGTTGAACGCCAGTAAGGAAGCCCTCACTAGGCGTTCAATGCCCATCATGGGCAGCATTGCTGGCATTGAACACCAGCCAAGGAACATCCCCTGGGCGTCCAAACGCCAGTGAAAGAGAGCAGAAAATCTGGAATTCCTAACCTCTCAAGACCAGTAGGTCCCACAGAAGCTCCACCTACCCCACCTTCTTCTACCCTACTTTGCTCGAGGACGAGCAAAACTCTTAAGTTTGGTGTTGCAAAAGCTTTGCTTTTTGACTTCTAATCCTAAGTATGGAAGAAGAGGATGAAGCAAACTAGAAAGCATGCACATGAGCCTGTGCAGCCGCCTCAACAAAGACAAAAGAGTGACATTGAAGAGATCAAGCACTACATTGGATCCTCAAGGAGGAGCACTAGCCACCATCATTCAGGTGGATTCGTTCTCTTTACACCCCTTTCCTGTTATTTTTCTATTTTCTATCTGTTTATTTATCTGTACTCTAGTTCTAGTTGCATGATCATTTGCATTGATGTCTTAAAGTTGTAAAATGTTCCATATATCTCTCACCTTGCTTAAATAAAAAAATTATTGAAAAGAATTGAGAGATGCATGAATTTCAAGTTTAAAATAAGATTAGTTTAATTAGTTTGATGTGGTGTCATTTGCTTTTGTTTTCTGAATGTATGAAATAAACAGTGTATATTTAAAGTTGAAATTTCAAGAAGGTTGGCTCTTGAAAGAACAAGGAAAAAGGAAAAATATTATTGATAATCTAAAAAATATGAAAATTGATTCTTGAAGCAAGAAAAAGCAGCAAAAATCAAAAGAAAAAGCATGTTGCAAAAGAAAAAAATTTATATGCATGCAAATAAGAAAGAAAAATGGCGAAAAGAAAAAAATAAAAATAAAAAACAGAAAAAACCATTACTGCCCAAAAATGCAGGAAAATGAGGGCAGATTGAAAAAGCCAGTAACCCTTGAAACCAAAAGGTAAGGGTAAAAAAACCCAAGGCTTTGAGCATTAATTAATAGGAGGGCCCAAAGGAATAAAATCCTGGCCTAAGCGGCTAAACCAAGCTGTCCCTAACCATGTGCTTGTGGCGTGAAGGTGTCAAGTGAAAAGCTTGAGACTGATTGGTTAAAGTTGTGGTCCAAAGCAAAAGAGTGTTCTTAAAAACTCTGGACACCTCTATCTGGGGACTCTAGCAAAGCTGAGTCACAATCTGAAAAGGTTCACCCAGTTAAAGTGTTTGTGGCATTATTGTATCCGGTGGAAATACTGGAAAACAAGGTACTTAGGGTCACGGCCAAACTCTAAAAGTTGTGTTCAAGAATCAAAATAAGCTTAACTAAGAGAGTCAATAATATCATCTGGATTCTAAGTTCCTAAGGATGCCAACATCTCTGGGTTTCAATGGATAGTGAGATGCCAAAACTATTCAGAATAAAAAAGCTACTAAGTCCCGCTCGTCTGATTGTAACTAAGCTTCATTTGAAACTTAGAAATTTATTGTATCTTAATTTTCTTTTTTATCCTACTGTGTTTTTAGTTGCTTGGGGACAAGCAACGGTTTAAGTTTGGGGTTGTGATGAGCGGATATTTTATACGCTTTTTGGCATCACTTTCATATAGTTTTTAGTAGTTTTTATTAAGTTTTTATAGGTTTTAGTGTTAAATTCACATTTTTGGATTCTACTATGAGTTTTTATGTTTTTGTACAATTTCAGGTATTTTCTGGCTAAAATTGAGGAGTTGGAGCAGAAGTCTGATTCAGACACAGAGAAAGCACTGCAGATGCTGTCCAAATCTGACCTGCCTGCATTCGGAAGAGTTTTTCTGGAGCTACAAAAGTCCAAATAGAACGCTCTTAACAACTATGGAAAGATGACTTCCAAAGATTTCTAGAAATATATAATAGTCCATACTTTGCTTTGAATTAGAAGGCCCAAAACTGGCATTCAACGTAGCCATCTGACCAGTTCTAACGTCTAGCGCCAGAAAGGGGTTCCAAGCTGGAGTCCAACGTCCAAAAAGGTGCCAGGACTGGAGTTCAACGCCCAAGGAAGCCTAAGCACGTGGATTTCATCAAAGCTCAACCCAAACACTCATAAAGTGGGCCCCAGAAGTAGATTTTAGCACTAGACAGACTGTTTTACCCTTACTAGTCACTAGTTTAGTATTTAAAGTAGAAGATTACTCTTTGTTAAGGATATTCAGCCCTATTTTCATTTTCACCAATGTATTTTACTTTCAGTATGAGTTTCTAAACCTCCTAGGTTGAGGGGAGGAGCCCTGCTGAGTCCTATGAATTAATAAAAGTACTATTATTTCTCTTCGATCCGTGTTTGATTAATTCTAAGATGTATATTTTTTCTTCATCACTATGAATGCGTTGAATTGGCATAAGGTTATCACATTCTACATGGGTTCAGAGTGCATCTTTCATCGGACAATGATGAACCGCCAGCTTGAATATACGTCTCTCAGACAGCTAATCCACAACTTCGTTGGAGACTTCTTGAAACATCACTTCAGCCAATTTCCAGGGAGATTAGGGTCTCTGTAGTAGAGGCTAGAACCAAAGGCATAGCATTCCTCCGATTCGAAAGATTTGACCTTGTCTGTGGCATTTTGAGTAGGATCATCAAGGAGAATGAACTGCAGAAGCTTCACCCTCAATCAGAATGGATCCACACTAAACCTGGGGTTTAGAGGGAGGAGTATTGGCAGCTGCTCAAACCAGTGTCAATCACATATAGCTTTCCATTGAAGAAATCACTCACAAGCAAAGGAAGCAGTAATACCAGAGTTAATTCAGAAAGACAAAGCAACTCCAATCCTCAACTATATTCCTATCGCTCTTTTCACAGTTTACACAACTTATGAGTTCTAATTACTCTTTTTTTTATTCCATCTAATTTCTTATTCCTACTTAACATCCAAATATTTGATATAAAAAGTAATTTATAAAAAGTTAAACCAACTCCTTCTGATCTTCCTGACTAAGATCTGCAGGATAACCATAGATTGATTCAAGCCATAATCCTCGTGGGATCGACCCTGACTCGCTCAGGTATTCTTGGACGACCTAGTACACTTGCTGGTACACTAGTACGAAGGTGTGGGGATTCGTGCTACCAAGACCGTATGGTGTAGTTGAAGTGGCTCACCCTCTTAATTGAGCAACTTTCAAGATCAATGGTCATAGGGTGAAGCCTTACCACACACAAGCAAAGCATACCAAGGAGTTGGAGATTTTCCTCCTTGGGGATGCCCCAAGAGGGGATCATTAAAATCATGCATGTCCAACTTAAGGACTTTGAGCCAAAGTGCTAGGTAGGAGACACCCACCATAGTAACATCTTTCTAACTTCTCTTTGTTTGTAGCTTTGGTTCATTGAATTTTGCTTCTCTTAGCTAGCTTAGGTTTAGTTGATTTTAAGCTTAGTTTGATTGAATTTTAGTTTTGATCATGTGTTTTTTAGTTACTATATGTTTTAGGGTTAAAAAACTATGTTGGATGTCTTGTTTGGTGGCATTAGAGCCTTTAAACGTGCGTATGCATACATACCCCCATTCCATTGATTTTCGCATACACGTACATAGTTGCGTACGCGACCCCCTCTACGGCCTCCCTACCACGTGCACGTCCGTGCGCATGCACGCATGACCTTTTTCCCAAAAAAAAATAAAAAATAAAATTCTTTAGTGTGCATACACACACAGCTCTGCATATGCAACACCATTTTCAACCTCCCTGCCGGGTGCGTGGGCACACGCTTTTACGTGCCACCCTGCATTTTTCCCCTATTATGCGTACGCACGGGTTAGTGTGCGTATACACACACATCGAATTAGGCATGAATTCGAAAAGAAACTCTCCTGCGCCATATACCCCCTTACCCTTCTTCTTTCTTCTTCAACCCTTATCACCTAATTTGCACCACCATTCACCACCTCCTTCCACCATCTCTGTCTGACGACCCCACTATCGCCGGCAACCACTGTTGCTTTCTCCCTCCTTTTCTTTCTTCTTCTCTTTCTTCCTCCACCTTCATTCACCTTCGAGCTCTGATTCCAGCCTCAGCAACTGGATTTGCATGGCTCTTTTCTGGCAAAGCCCAGCCCGCCGTGACTCTAGCAGTCACAGTATCCAAGTGCCACTGCAATATCTCCCCCCATTCTTCATCTCTTAATTATTCAGGTTTTTATTCTTGTTCGTTTTGTTTCTTTTGCTTAGTTTAAGTTGCATCTTAGTATTTTATTTTAGTAAGTATATTAGGTTTAGACTGGTTGATTGTTTGTTACTTGATTTGCGAGTGTTGTTTGTTGATTGTTGGGTTCTATGTTACATGAATTTGGTTCAAATTTGTTGATTATGCACACTACACGCCAAGTGTTTGTCATATTGCCTGAGTGAAATTTATGTTTGATTCATATGTCGTGGCCACCATAAGTCTTAAACTTTATTCTTATTTGGCAAATTTTTAGTGAATTGTGTAATTTTGAGGTGATGTTGATGTTTGAAATTGAATTTGGCAATGCATTTATTCAATGGTTTGACTTGCAAACACCCAAATGGTTGAACATTCATACTTTGTTGCATAATGGATGAATTTTTAATAAGTGTATTGAACTTAATGAATTGAATTGACTTCTTTGTTTATCATGATTTTCAAATCATTACAATCACATAACAAAGTTCTTGTTCTTGATGTTTTGAAATTGTTGAATCAGCTTGACACAGTTTTAACCAAAATTAACTTGCTTCAAATCAAGTACTTTACTCATGTAATTATTTTATTATTTGGGATGAATAAATGGTCTCTTCCTTGATTAAAGTGGTTATTGTTTGTTGTGCTACCTTATATAACCTTGCACATTCATTTGCACAACTTCAATATCAATTTTCTTAAAGAATTCAATTCCCTTTTTGTTGTGTTTGCTTAAGCTTGCTTATGCTTCAATCTTTGTTTATCATGCGATTTGCAACTTAAGTCACTTAATTGAGAAGCTTGGGCTTTAATTTCTGATTATGTGATCGCCGTTTTAACCGGACAATGTGTGTATTCTAATCACGCGCACATTTAGAATACACACATTGTCTTTTACTAAACCACACCTTTATGAACTTTTCCTCAATTAAGTGTCTGTTATTTGTTGATATTGTATTTGCTTCCTCGTTTGTCTTTTTATACCACTTATCTTGTGATCTTAAGGGCCCGTTTGGATAGGTTCATAAGTGACTTTTTTTAACTTTTAACTTATGAAAAGGTATAGTATTAATGTCTAGTACAATTTTCAAAGCAAAATTGCAACTTTCTAAAAAACTATTTTGGTGCTTAAAGAGAAGTTAAAAAAATGACTTCTCTCATAATAAAAAGTTTTTTTATTACTTTTCTCTTAAAATAAGTACTTTTAGAACTAAAAAAATCAAACACAAAATAACTTATTTATAAGCTACTTTTAATATAAACATTTATTGTTTAAGCTATTTCTTCAAAAGTAACTTAATTAAGTTGTTTATCCAAACTGGGCCTAAATGCTATTCTTTTTATCTTTTTCAGGATGTGCCGAAAAGGCAAAAAGTCGACTACATCATCCTCGACCCCTCGAGGAATTCTTCCTTGTCCTTCGGGTCGCCGGAGCGATAAGCCAGATACTTTCGCCAATGAGAAGGCCCTACTTCAATATATAGAGTTTGGTATCCAATTTTCTCTTTTTTATTTTGACCTTACCAACATAATTTAAAATCACGCATAACCTCTTCTTCAATTCTTTACTCCAAAGATTGGTTTTTCAAGCCATGTATGAAAGGAGGAAAGAATAATTAGGATGTAAGAAAGTATTTAATGCGCGATAAAAAATAGTTTTTGCTCAATCTTATTATGTTCTCATGTATTTATTCAAATTATGTTTTATTTAGTTTTATATTAATCTTAGTTTGTATTTGTTCTCACTCTAATTATTCTATTCTTGTTATTTCTTAGTTTTTTTTTGTCATGATAAAAAGTTTATTGTTTTTCCTTTTTTTTATAATTTCTTCTATTCTTGCTATCTCTCCTCTCACCACTAGATGCATTTTTTTTATATTTTTATTGTTGTCGCGCTTCTCCGTCCTTCAACATCCTAATTGTATCGCCTCTATCTTTCTCTCGCCTCCATTCATTGCAGTTACAAATTTCATTTAGTTATAGCACAATTATTAATTTCACCCATAACTTTTTACTTTTATTTTTCTTTCTCTTTAATTTACTTACCTAATTAATATTTTATATTTTTTTCACATATGGAGATGGTGCACTATCTTTCTCTCTTATCAATTTAATTTAAAAAAATTATTATTTTTTTATTTTTTGATATGTCCGTACTTATCAATAATAGACCAAAGAAGCTTCATAAATATTTTGTTAATTTATTTTTATTTTTAAATTATTTTGCATGAAATAATATTATTTTTTAATTTTTAAATATTGATTATATAAAATATTTTATTTAAAATTTGAGTATATGAATTTTTACTTTTAAATTTAGTCTATTTTTTTAATTGCTTTGTATGGGATAATATTATTTTTTTAATATTTAAATTATTGATTTTATAGAGTATTGTATTTAAAATTTAATTACATGAATATTATTTTTAAAAAATTTATTAATTTTATATTCTATAATATCACTTGTTTAACATATGATCTAGTTATTTGATTAGAATATAAAAGAAAAAAAAGTTTGTAGCTACTAATGGTTTGATGATGTAACACCTTAACTTTTAGTACCTTATGATCGCACTAAAAGTAAGGCGTTATTAACCTAATACATTTTATTATCTATGTAATATTGAGCTTTTACGCTTAAATCTGTCGATGGTTGTTACTAAAACTTATAACTTTCTAACAAGAACAAACAACACATTTTCACATACTTAATATTCATAATACATTTTAGTGATACATATAAAAGCAATTACAGAACCTACCCCTCTAAATAAAACTCTAACTAACGAGGTGGGGGAAAAACAAATTCTAACAACTCAACTCGTAAACATATTCCTCTGTGCTCTCGCTGCTTCGCAATAAGCCTTCGCACCTGTAGCTGAAAGGGGTGAAGATAGGGGGTAAGAACTGGGAGTTCTTAGTAGGGTTGGGGTGTGATAAACCACTATTTTATGATTTATCTTGTGCTCAATTGAGTGGTTTATATCAACTCTTTACTCACTTATTCATATGATTTGCATGATTTTACGTTTTCCTTCCTGATTTTGTGCTATGATTGAAAACATACTTCTTTGGCCTTAAATTTGCTATGTTTAAATTCTTTCTTATTACCATTCGATGCCTTGATATGTGTGTTAAGTGTTTTCAGAGATTACAGGGCAGGAATGGCTTAGAAGATGGAAAGGAAGCATGCAAAAGTGGAAGGAATACAAAAAACTGAAGGAACTGCTAAAGTTGTCTAGCCTGACCTCTTCTCACTAAAACGATCATAACTTGAGCTACAGAGGTCCAAATGATGCGGTTCTAGTTGCGTTGGAAAGCTAACATCCGGGGCTTCGAAATGATATATAATATGCCATAGTTGCTCTGACGATAAGTGACGCGAACGCGTGATTCACGCAGACATATCGTAGTGACGAAAAACCAGCGTGGCAGATTTCGCAATCAGCGATTTCTAGGCTGTTTCCGACGCAGTTTTTGGCCCAGAAAACACAGATTAGAGACTATAAAGTAGGAGAATCTATTCATTCATAAAAAACAACATAGACAACATATACAACATTCATTATTGACAATTTTAGGTTTTAGATGTAGTTTTAGAGAGAGAGAGAGGCTCTCTCCTCTCTCTTAGGTTTTAGGATTAGGATTTTTCTTAGTTTTAGGATTACTTCTTCTCAAGTTCCAAGTTCAATGTTCCTTTACTTTATGTTTTTCTTCTACTTTTAGATACTCTAATACTTTTATTTGTTAATTACTTATGTTGCCAATTTAGCTTTTGAACATTTTCATGTTAATATTTGAATATTCTATTTAATATAACTCGAGGTATTTCAGATTAATGATTGTTTTATTCTATTTATGATGCTTTCAATTTAAGTTAGGTTTATTTTCCCTTTTGATTTTGGTTAAGTAATTGGTAACGTTTGAGTTATCAAACTCAGTAGTTGATTGGAAATTAGGATTGCGGATTGATTTGGATCCCTCTAAAGCTAGTCTTTCCATAGGAGTTGACTAGGACCGAGGAGTCAAGTTAATTAATCCACTTGACTTACCTTTATTTAGTAAGGGTTAACTAAGTGGGAGCAACAACAATTCTCATCACACCTGATAAGGATAACTAGGATAAGATTTCCAGTTCTCATACCTTGCCAAGAGTTTTCTTTATAATTATTAATTTATTTTTCTTGCCATTTAAATTACTTGTTCATTATTTCAAAAACCCAAAAATATACCTTTTTCCATAACCAATAATAAATCATACTTCCCTGCAATTCCTTGAGAAGACGACCCGATGTTTGAATACTTCGGTTATAAATTTTATTGGGTTTCGTTACTTGTGACAACCAAACTTTTGTACAAAAGGATTCTCTGTTGGTTAAGAAACTATACTTGCAACGCGATTATATTTTTATAAAAATTCTTTACTAGCAAGAACCTAATCGTTCAGGGTGTATAACTATATTCATTTTATACATACTTGGTCAGCAACAACAGTCAACAAAGTACGAGCCAATTCATCAATTATAAAATACAGAATCCAATCACAAGTACACACAATCATAGAAAACACACTCACGAACAAATATGTGCAAACATTCGGCTTGCTTTCTTTCCTTCTTTAATACGTATATATATAATGAATATATATAATGGTATATATGTATAATAATGACCTTCGGCCACTTTCTTTTTTTTTTAATTAAAAATATCAATTATTTAAAGTAAAAAATATATATAATTTTTATTATTTATAAATTATTAAAATTATAGTTTTAATTATGTAAAATATTTTATAATAACAAAAATATATAAGAATATGAATTTAATTCAATTCAAATAGTTATAAATTAATTTAATTATTTTTAATAAAATAATTTTTAAAAATAAAAAATTTTAATTTATAAAATAAATTATAACTTATTTATATTTATATTTTTTAAAATTGAGGATTGTTACAGATAAAACATTAATATATTAATTTTTTAAATCATTAATTATGTAAAGTACTAAATTTGACATTTAAGTATATGTAAATTTATTTATAATTAAATTAAAATAAATATATTATATTGTAAAAAATAATTAATTTAATATTATTCATTTAGCATATGTTACTGATTATTTGATAAATAATCGACATATAAAGAACGCCAAAAAATTTGCACCTACCAACACTAGAATGAAAAAGTCTCTTTTATATTTTGTTAATTCTTTTTTGAATTTTTAATCTATTTTATATTGAATAATATTATTTTTTACTTATTATTAAATTGACATATAATATTAAAGATATGACAACATAAGAATATTTATTAATTAATTTTTTTAAATAACTTGACAACTCAATAAATATTTAAACTTTGTGTTATATATTTTTTATTGTTGTAATCTTCATGATTACTTCCTTCTGTTTTTTCTTCTATCTCATGGGCAATGTAAATTTTAATTTATTATTTTCTCATATACCTCCTATTTTTTAAACTATTTTATTTTATTAAGTTTTTAAGTTTTTTTTTTTTGTATTTTTTCCTTACTTTGAAAATTTTAAGATCATTATCTCCCGATTAAACCATTCTAATCATATAATCAAGAAGTGGTTTAAAAAAATAGGTTTGTCTTTAAACAATTTATTGAGTGTAATTGAAATAAATGTATTAAAATACAATAAACAAAATTATTAACATTTATTAATGGACAACTATCAAAAGAGAAAAAATATTACATAAATAATAAAAAATAAATTAACAATATATAAGTTAATTTAGACAATCAAAATAAAGTAAAATAAATAACAAAAAAATATATAGAATTCTACTTTTTATTCTATGGTATAAAGAAATATATAATATAATGAACTACAATATTCTCGTACATAAGAATATGAAGCTTAATATTATCCTTTTTCGGGAGTCCTTTATCTTTTTTATTTTAATTTTCTTAAAAAAGTAACTTATATCATTTAAAATTAAAGATAATTTAATAAATTGAATATATAAAATTAAAAAAATAAAATATTTTTTGTTTATTAAAATTATGTATGAAGATAAAGAATGTTTTGAATATAAATTTTTATCTTTGTTTTAAATTAAATATTGTTAAAAGAATAAATAAATAAATTTATATATTGTTTATAAATAGTTATTTGTAAATAATATTTATAAATATGAATAAGCTACCAAAATGCTACCCAAAAATTTATATTACTATCAAAACGAATCCCAACCGATACTAACGACAAATAAGTTCTTGAAAAATTTAAAAACGCGACAAAAAGAATTAGATATTAAATATATATTCTAAAAAAATTAGAAATCAAATTTTGATACAAATTTTTTGCATCATTATTAGAAAAATAAGATCTTTTTATTCTTAAAATTTGGTAATTTTTTGTCAAGTAAATTAAAAAAAAAATATTGTGAATGACCATATTTTTTTAAAAAGTAAAAAGAAAAATTTTAAGATCAAATTTTACTCCAATTTTTTTTAGCACTTTCTAAATATTTATTCAAATATAAATTTAGATCTAATGGATAAGTTGTTCGTTAAATGTGAAACTTTTTTTATTACTTACAAAAAAATATAATATATATTATTTCTTTTTGTCGTATTTTCACATTATTCAGAGACTGTTTTGTCGATAACATTTTTTAGGGATCTGTAAATATTTATCTTTGTTACATATACTAACAACATAATTAATTTTTATATTTGTTTTTAAATATTTTTTATTCTTAATTTTTAAATTATTTTAATTTTAAAACTAAAAATTAAATATCTTTATTACATATACTAACAACATAATTAATTTTTATATTTGTTTTTAAATATTTTTTATTCTTAATTTTTAAATTATTTTAATTTTATTTTTAAATATTTTTTATTTTAATTTTATTTTTAAATATTTTTTATTTTTATATTTATTTTTAAATATTTTTTATTCTTAATTTTTAAATTATTTTAATTTTAAAACTAAAAATTAAATTTATATTTGTTTTTTATTCTTAATTTTTAAATTATTTTAATTTTAAAACTAAAAATTAAATATCTTTGTTACATATACTAACAACATAATTAATTTTTATATTTGTTTTTAAATATTTTTTATTCTTAATTTTTAAATTATTTTAATTTTATTTTTAAATATTTTTTATTTTATATTTGTTTTTAAATATTTTTTATTCTTAATTTTTAAATTATTTTAATTTTAAAACTAAAAAATAAATTTTATATTTATTTTTAAATATTTTTTAAATTATTTTAATTTTAAAACTAAAAAATAAATTTTATATTTATTTTTAAATATTTTTTAAATTATTTTAATTTTAATAAATTTTATATTTATTTTTAAATATTTTTTATTCTTAACTAAAAATTAAATATCTTTATTACATATACTAACAACATAAAAAATAAATTTTTTTTATTCTTAATTTTTAAATTATTTTAATTTTAAAACTAAAATTTGAAAAACTGCCCCCATGCAGGATCGAACTACAGACCTTCAGTTTACAAGACTGACGCTCTACCACTGAGCTATAGGGGCCACTTTTTAATATATTTTTAAAACTAATGTATTTGATATATATCGGTAAATTCGGTATTTTATTTTTAATTATATTATCCCTCCAAACTCTGCAACAATGCGAGTGAATCTGATTACTGTAATCACATTGCGATGGGGGAAGCAGCCTTTGAGTGTGTAAAAACTCGAAAATCCTTCGTTTCCCGTTTAATATCTGTTTCTCTTCGCTTTCAATTTTTGGGAGGGGGGGGGGGGGGGGGCGAAATTTCAATTGTACTTCAAAGACCTAACTTTCTAGTTTCTACTTGCATTTTTTTGTTGCAGCCTTTGATTCATGCCATTCTGAAGCGCGTTTGGACCGCGCGAACCCTTGGTCTCTCTCTTCTTCTTTCATTTCATTCTTTGGTTTATCGGAATTATTAACTTCAATATTCATGGTTTCCGTTTTGCAGAGCGTGAAAGAATCGAAGCCAACGAAGCGTTGGATTCTGAGGTTAGCAACTCTATTATCTCCAGTTTCTTACTTTATTGTCAATTTCTGAGTTCTCCTTTTGTTGACTTGTGTTTGTGGTTAGACTAAACAAAATTAACAGTTTAATTGTTACTGGCACAAATTTCGTGTTTGATCTTGTGTATTCTCTTCGAAACTAAATTGAAAATGTTAAGCTAATCTTTTTCTCTATGTTTTCCATGATAATGTGAAACTATGGGCTTTGACATTTCTATGGTTTGCAATGAAGTTTGTGTTAGTTTTCCTTATAGATCAGAGATCCGTTTAGTAAACACAAAATATAAGGTTTCAGAAAGTCCATAGTTAGATTAGGTAATATTACACACAATACCTTATCTTTTGTACGAGTATACTATACTATATTTTATAAAATGTGACACTGAATTCCCATATAAACATGTATGGGGTGGTAAGTTTAGGCATGACAAAAAAAATTAGTTTTGTGTTCATGTGTTATATCGCCTAAATTCAGGAGAGATCTATGTAATGCTTCTTTCTTAATATACTTAGGAATAGACCATATTTGCTTCAAGTGTTTCCATGTCCTTTTGTTTTTTCCCTCTATATTACTTAGGTTCTATCACATTTGTGATAGTAGGATTATGTAGAACTATTCACCTATAACTTCATTTTCAAAGTAACTTCTTCAATCTATAACATGTTAGCTATTTACTATTGGAAATGTGTCAATAATCTGCGCGTCTTTTATTGCTACAGGCAGGAGCTGGAACTTCCAAGAAGAGTCGGCCAACTTCTGGTACTGATACCCATTTGCAATATATATCATTCTTAGTTGGTAGAAGTTCTGTTATCATGTCATGCTATAGTTACATTACTATGGCAAACTGGACATTTTGAAAGATACACATGCGTCCGTGTTTTCTGATACAGTCAATGGCAATGCACTAAAGCTTTCTTGTGAACTCGTTCGGGTTTTCGTCACAGGTCCGTACTTAAAGAGAAACAATCATGCTTGTTATGACTGTATATAGTGTGTATCATGTTGACAAAAGCCATTTTTTTATGCAGAGGCTGTTCAGCGGGCTGCTGCAGTTGCGGAGGCAGAGGGAAGTACTCAAATAGAACCTTCTCATTTGGAGTTTATTCTGCCTCAGTTACTTCTAGATTTCTAAAGCATTTTAAGATACTTGTTTGTAACTTCTGGTGCCCCCTATCATTATCTATTAGAAAACCAATTATGCTTTGTTGATGGAAGATGTATTTGATACCATCTAATTCCCCACATGTAAGAGTGAAAAAACGTGGGTTGAGAATTTTCAACTTTTTTCACAGGGGGGGCTAAACTTCTGCTGCTTGATTAACGAATGTATAGTTAGCAATGGAGATGGGACGATTTTCTTGTGCTCATCTTTGACAATAATGACTTAGTAGCTCATGAGTTGACTTGATAAATATTAAAATGTAATACTATACATCTATATATGAATGCGATGCATAAATTATATCGAAAATAAGTTGGGTCCTTAAAATAATTGAAACAGCTTAAATCAATATATCTCGATAAAGTTAGCTTGTGAGTCAAGCCTTAGGTGTCAAGGATTAGACTCTCTAAAAAGTAACCTAAATTTGTCCAAATAAGTGATCAACTAAGCTCAAATGTATTTAAAATGGATACAGGGAATAAGTGTTCTTTAAAGATTTAAAAATAAATTAATACATTTAGAAGTTAAACTTTATTGAACATCTGTCTATAAATTAAACTCTGACTGCTCTGTTAATCAAATGACGCAGAAATTACACGAAGTCTGCAAGTTACATTTTCCTCTTAGGTGGTGCTATGCATGGTGTGGCACATACGCCCCGTATTATCCTTATTAAATGTTAACACAGTTGAATTAACATGCGAATTAAAAAAAAAAAAAAAGGAGTGCAATGTTCCTAATGATGTATTTAACAGAATTATTATTTTTTAAAGAGTATTTTGGTCTCCCAAATCATATTTTTTTTTCTGGTACATTTAGATGTATCTTCTTTCGCTGTTTAATAATTGATGATGGCTATGGTGGTTAAAAAGTAGTGTTTAATTTATTAAAAAAATTAAAAATTAATATTTAATTTAAAAATAAATAAATAAATTATTTTTAAATATTTAAAATTTATTATAAAAATAAGTTAAAAAATTAAATATCAAATTATAAACATTATAATTTTTTTTTTGTCTAATTCTAGCCTAACTTAAGATATGGATAAAAGATCTTTATTTTTTTTTTCTTATATTTTTTAGTACTGTGAACAAATTGGATCTAAGGAATGGGCTCACATGTTAGGAGCATAGGAGTGAGTGTGTGAAGGAAAATTTGGGAAGAGTTAAAACTTATTTTGCCCCTTAAAATTTATATTTGGCCTCAATTTCGACTCCAAATTTCAATTTATCGAATTAAGACTCTGAAATATTGAATTGTGACTCATGTTTGTTCTTGGAGTTATCTCTGGTAACACCATTAATGAAAATTCTATTAACGAGGATATGATGTGGCACGTTGACTTACCAAAGTGTGTATCTACGTGGGACTCAATTTACCATGATAAAAGTGTAATGGTTAAATGATGTAGCAAAAATTAATGTTACTCAATTTAATCCATCCAAAGATGTTAAAACTCTAAGTTGTAGTCCTATTTTCCCAAAGCATTTGAAATTTTGTTAGAAATATGATGAGTTCAGGAAGCCAAGTTTCAGGGAGCTTTACAAGATCACGTTTCTATGGCACTTCTGTGAGGAACTGTAAATGTCGAAGATTGGAAAAGATTTTTGATTGGTGTGACTACGAAATACATCAAGTGTTTTGGTGGTCTAGGACGGATGTTAATGTTAAGAAACTCTTTTGTAGATGTCCAAATTATAATATAAGTTTAATATCTTCTTCTTCAATGTGTTACTACTGGTACTTTTATTTATCAGTATTTTAAAAAAATTTTCTTTTTCTTGATTGTTGAGGGATTGACAAAGTTCTAGGAGGATGTGGTGTGGCCTTTTTTAATGTGGTCAGATGACGAAGAAGAAAAATAATGATGATAATTGAAAAATAAATTTAGTATGAAAATTAATACAATAAAAACTGAAATGAGGTGTTTGAAACTATAAATTAATATTTTAACTTTGGCTATTTGTTTGTGTGTTTGTGAGTATTGTGTTTAGTGTAAATGTGACTAAATGTGGTTAGAAGTGTGTAATTAATAGTGTATATGAGTACTATAAACCAAAACATTGTAAAAGCAAATATTAAAAAGAAGCATGCTTTAGCTACTCTCGTACATATATATTAATGCAACTGTCAAGAAGTAAAACTAAATATCAAACCTATCAGGCTATTAGTACTATTCGTAAACTTTAATTCAAGTATCTACATTTAGATCCAAAAAAAGATATGCATAACCAATATTCAAAGGTATTGTTTGTTATAAATTGGCCAAAATAAACATAATAGAGTAGCAACAAAATATAATCCAAAAAAAACATGAAAAGACAAGTAACAAACAACATAACTATATTCCAATGATACAAGATAATTAAAATACACAACTATCCTAATTAGAATAATCCATCACTTCTAGACATAAATCACTTCTTTTTAGGAAGTTTAAATCCTAGACTCATTGTAAAGACAAACTTCATGAAATTAGTTATTCCTAAAAATATTCTAGAATTTACTCTTTGTATTAGGTCATAACTTGCTGAATTTGAAATTGGAAATACTTTTCTTTTATATTGCAGTTTATTGGGCTTTCTTTTCGGAATTATCTATAATTTAATGAGTGAAATACAAGTCCAAATCAGGTTGAGACATAATTAAAGTAAATAAATAATTAAAATAAACTTTAATTCCACAAATGTAAAAGCAACTTGGGTGGATTACTTGTTTTTCATCTTCTAGTTGTGAAAAAAGTAGCTAGAATAGCACAATCTTTGAATAAGTAGCAATATTTGTTAGAACCTCAGAAGTAGTAACATCAGTAGTTGGAGTAGGGTCATCGTCTCTCGTGCAAACTCATTCTCTGTGGTTTGATTTGCATTAAAAGCCCTTTTTTTTAGAAATTACAACTACTGCAGTAGCAAGAGCGGCTGCAATATCATCAGCCTTTTTGTAGGAGTAGTTTCTCTTGGTGTGACCTTTTATCTCACAATAACTATAAGTAAACTCCTTGTACTTTCTATTCAATTTGGTTGCTCCAGTCTTACTCATCTTACTTTCTAAAGGCTCTTCATCTACATCCTTTTGTCTTTTCTCTTTCAAAGGACTCAGCTTCCTCCAAATTTTTGGAGCTTGAGACCTATTATATTGAGACTTCTCCCACAATATTTGTCCATAAATAAAATTCAGAGAATGAATATATGTTTCTCTATAAGAAACTATGGTCAACCAAGTGTGACAGTAATCTTTAATATTCTCATTCAATTTAGCAATTATAGCACCTGCATAGACACATGGTATGTCTAAAACAGTTTACAATCGAATTAGAATTTGTCCAAATTATTTGAAGCAAATGATTATAAGAACAAAAAAATTTAGACAAAAACTTAGACATTATATTCTCATATCAGCCGTCACAAATAGTAATAAAAAAGTAGATAAAATTGAGCTAAACATTAAATTTTACCTTTTGCATGTTCGACATAAAGCACCAGCCATTTTGCTTATAGTCACCTAGATCATCTAATAGAAGCTCCAAAAACCATCACCAATTCTCTTTGTTCTCTACGTCTATAATGGCGCAGGCAATGACATATATGGGGTTGTTGGCATCTTGTTCAACTGCGGAAGAATTTATCCTTCAAATTGAGTCCTTAAAAAGGCTCCAGCTAATTCTATCAGTGGACAACATTTAATCTTGTAGTCTTTCTTGCATCCATCAAAGCATATATACATTTTTTCAAAAACTAGATCCTTCACGTTGGGGTATTACTCCTATTTTTACAGTTGAGTCAGAATTACTTTCAAAAGAGTATCTGCAGTCTCTGACGAGTGTGTATTGTGCTGTCAAATTTTCATAAACAAAATTAAATTCAAAAGAGGACTTCAAAATTAAAATAGAAAAGAGAAGAATAATTGGGCACAAGGGCGACACGGCGACGTGGCGAGAACATAGAACAAAAACGGCACGACAGACCATCAACGAGTACAAAAAATAAAACGAAATAACTAAAAGACATTACCGTGTTGCATAGTCACTAGCGAGAAAAAGCAGAACTTCAGCAAAGATAATGGAGGCAGAAGAGCTAGATAATGACAACAAAAAAAAGTATAATACGATAATTTATAAAAAAAAAGGAAAAGATAGAAATTAAAAAAAAAAACTGGTAAAATTTTTTATTCTTTTTAAAATAATTAAGGATATTTTAATAATTTTATTTATTTAAATTTTTATTTTTATTTTAAATCAAATAAAATATTAAAATATAATTCAATCATTTATATTTGATATCTTGTATAATACAAAAATTTAAGAGAAAAAGACAAATCAATTCCTGATTTTTTGGTTTGTAAATATTTAAGCTTTTGAGAATTTAAAAATGTATTTAAATTTCTATTTTTGAACTCTTCAAAATCTGAACATATTCATAGTGAGTCTAAATTTAAAAACTCTCTCATATATGCATCCATATCAACTAGATCACTTAAATATATTTTCAAATTCTCGATAACACTCTTCATAAAAAATCCAAGACCTATTTCTCATCCTCTCAAAAGAAGGCCGAAACGCTAAACGCTAAAGACAGTTATTCTGATTTGATCCCTGTAGGAAGCTGCGATTGCGATATTCCCGTGTGTCAGTCGGCTAGCTAGCTACTCAGCTCGATCACTCTCTTTCTCTCTGTTGTGTGTTGTAAGTAGAAACCCTAATTTCGCGACGGGAAACACTCTCTCCCATAGGATGGAGGTAATGTAACCTCTTAATCTATCCCCCTGTCTTTCTCAATGTTTCTGTTGATCGTAATCGTTCTTTAATTTTATTTTATTTTTTGGAGTTGTCACGGAATCCTTAACATTGCTTTCAATATTTACTCTTTAACTAAACGTCTAAATAGAAAACTCGTTACTAATTTGATTTCAATCATCATTCCACTCCTGGATCCTCGAACTGAGCTTATGCATGTTTTGTATTTTGATTTAGCTTAGCTTTGTTATTCCCTTTTTCCTTTTTGTTTTTTTGGGGAGGGGGGGGGGTTCTTTTTTCTTTTCTGTTTTTAGTTTCCTTGCCAGAGAGACACCTAAAAAGAAAAAAACATCATTTCACTGCTTTGCTTTTCCCTATTTTCTGAGGTATGTTATGGTGCTTTACTGTTAATTTGATTTCCCTTGAAATTAGGGGTGCACAGACCCGGCCCGGCCCGAAGGCCCGGCCCGGTCCCGAACACTTTAGGGGCTAATTTGGTGTGATTTCATCGGGTTTAGGGCCGGGTAAGGGTCTCAAAAATAGACCCGGTCATTATTTCGGGTCGGGTCCGGGCCATAGCTCGGGTCACCTGAAGTCGGCCCGGTGGCCAGGTCATCATACACAATTAATATTTTGTGTTATTAGTGATGGATCATAACTATTCTTATATGGAATTTAAGTATTGTAAACTTTAATATTTTGTTTTATTAGTCATTATAAAACTATAAGTTAATGTTTTATGTTTAGAATGCATAAGACTTTAGACTAATGCATAATATTGTGTTATTTGTATTGATTTAAATATTTGGTATTATTAGACAATATTAGTATTGATTGTGATTTTGCTTTAGTATTAATTGTGGTTATGCTTTAATTTTAAAGAAGGGTTGGTTCTTGTTATATTTTTTTAAGTGAATTTTACCATGTTAAATAATAGTTGGAGTCTTGAAAATTTAGATATTTTTACATGCTAGCTTACAAAAAGGTATCAACGTAATGTAATGTTAACGGCCCGGTTTTCACCCGGTATAATTGTGGCCCGAAAGTGTATTGGTTTCATCGGGTCTAGGGTTGGGTTCGAGTCTAATAAATAAACCCGATGTATATTTCGGATCGGGTCTGGGTCACATCAAACCCGGCTTCACCCGGCCCATGTGCACCCCTACTTGAAATAGGGCAGAAAATCTTTCACTCAGTTATTCATAGTGAGTGAACTTGATTTATTTTGAATATGTTTTATAAACGGAATATTTTTGGGTGATCTTCAACGGGTTTGAGTTTGACCATTTTCCTCAAGTAGTAAGTAATCAACATTATTCATTTCCGAGAACTTCCCATAGAGGCTTAACCACTACACCAACTCTTCAGTCTGGATTTATAACGTTTATGTGGCGGTTGCTTTTGAGTTTTGATGAATACTTTATTACTTTGTATGTTTTCCCCTTTTTTAGACCATGAATTAAGCCCTTGATTCTCTTTTCCCTTTTCTCAAGGAAATGGTGAGTTAAGACAAAAGGAAGAACACAACAGCAATGTTACTTGCTTATGTTTCTTATTCACTTTGTATGTTCGATAAAATAAATAGATAAATACACAAGGATGAATCCAAAGTCCAAACTAAACTTGATATTGCACAAAGTACAGCAATATTGGTCTGGGAATGCCGTAAATCAAAACAAAGGGATGGTGGAGAATTTGCAGCGTTATGGAATAATCCAATCAAGAAAGGTAGCTGAAGTAATGGAAACTATTGATAGAGGTTTGTTCGTACCCAATGGAACCCCACCTTATGTTGACAGCCCAATCCCAATAGGCTATAATGCCACTATATCTGCGCCGCACATGCATGCCACCTGCCTTCAATTGCTTGAGGAGAATTTACAACCCGGGATGCATGCGCTGGATGTTGGCTCTGGTATAGTCCATGAACTATAATTATTATTTAAACATAATGTTTTAAGTATTCAACAGCAATAGAAAGTGCTTATTAGACCGGGTCCTAAATTTCTTTTATATTTTTATTCCATTGCTATTGCCATTCCTGGACTTTTTTGATAAGTCATGGACTGCATGGGATGAAAAGTTGAAGTTACAGTCCCAGTTTGATGAGATTGATTACTAATGGATTTATGATAATTGTCATTGATAGCTACCATAATTGTAAGGTTGAGCAGAAAACAGTTTATTTAGTTACCATAATTGTAAGATGTAAAATCATTGACTTTCTTTACTGACAAGGAAAAGGTATCTCAAATGGATTTCATTAGTCCCAATTCTAGGTGGGTATAGATATTGTATCCGTCAAGATGTTCTATGCAGAATTAAATGTTTATTTTGATATTGAATTCACTGCTTCTTTGCTGTGTACTCTATCTACATTTATGCTCATATTTCCATACTTTGGGCCTCTTTATAGGAACTGGGTACTTGACGGCATGCTTTGCAATGATGGTTGGACCACAAGGCCGTGCTGTTGGTGTGGAGCATATTCCTGAATTGGTTTCCTCCTCAACCGAGAATATTCAGAAGAGTGCTGCTGCGTCACTACTGAAAGATGGTTCCCTTTCTGTGCATTCTGGTGGTATGCTTTCTAAACTTGTTCAATTTTCGGACAGCAAAAGTACAGTTTCATTTTATGCATTTGAAGATATAGCCTGCATTTACTTTTTATGATTTGGTGGGTGAAGACGCAATTTTAGGTCATCGGTTGAATAGTTTTATTTTAACTAGTCCTGGAGTCAGTAGATGTGTATGTTTCAAGCGGTTGAGCTAACTAAAGTAGAATGTACAGATGAGCGCAAGCAATTATTTCTTGTTATTTGATGTATCTGTGTGTTGAGCATTTTCGTTGTCCATGGTGATAAATTTACATTAGTTTTGCTTCAATTGCATCCGTAATTTTGAATGTTTGAGGAATCGTTTCGTTGACAGATGGGAGGCAAGGTTGGCCAGAGTTTGCTCCTTACGATGCCATTCACGTTGGGGCAGCGGCCAAGGAGATTCCACAACCACTTATTGACCAGTTGAAGCCAGGAGGTAGAATGGTGATTCCTGTTGGCGTCCTATTTCAGGATTTGCAGGTTGTGGATAAGAACTCTGATGGTTCCATCAGTATCCGGACGGAGACTTCTGTTCGTTATGTGCCTCTAACCAGTAAAGAAGCTCAACTGCAAGGTTAATGGAGTGAAATAGATGGAACAAATTAATTGTGGAGATAAGTGGTTGGCTGTACCGTATATTGTCCAGAATTTATATAGCTAGAGTTTGTTGTCTTGAAAAAAGAATGAGTTCATGCTGATGATGAGGTGTCATAAATTCATGAATATCTATTTTCTGATCTATCCATCTATCTCTCTATATATATATGAAATTAACAAAATTGTATTTTCTATATGTAAATAGTCTCAAGTGTCCAAAACGTATGTTATATATTCAATCTGTTGATATAGATTTTCCAAATTTTATTTTACATCATTAGTCAATTGTTAATGGTTTCCTTTCGGTTCATTAGTAGTTAAATATACTATTCGAAATAAGTTATAGTTAATTATTTATACCGGTTTTGTAGCTGTTATTATTTGTGAAATGTTAGTTCATGTAATAATGTAAGCAAACTGACAATCTATAGCTCGCTTCCATGGTTCGTGGTGCTACCTCTTAATTGGATCTACAAAGTTCAAAGCTTTTGCTTGCTTGATAAAGCTTTCAACTTTCCAAATTATTTCTATCTAACTACTTGTTGCTGACAAGGTGTGTCAAGCTACAACCAACTTGTAATTCAACTATTCACAAAAAATTCGCAGCATTTATGCTAAATGCTAAAACTACCAAATGCAACGAGAACCAAACTCATGGATTTATCTGTAACAGATACGAATGGATAAGTTGATAAAGGATCAGCTTAACACTAAATCCCGGTACTTAAATCGTTGACATCCTCTTGAAATTAAGCACTTGTAAGATTTTGTGCAAGAGTAATGTCAGAACGATATGCTGATAACGTAAGAACTCATTCGCAACTCATTGATTACATTCACCATTGATTATGATGAAAAATAAAAGACAACAAAGAGTTTCTACAAAATCTCCAGAGATGGAATTATAATCATCTTGATCATCATCATTATCTGGATTCTGGACGTTTAATTAACAATGACATTAAAAAACAAGATTGACACTTTGTAAATCACTAAATCTAACCTTAAACCAGCCGCCAAAGAAGAAAAATAAAAACAAGATTGACATGTCCTCAGCCATAAACAAGCAGCACATACACACACAGGATAATTACTCGGATAATGACTCAGAAGCTGCGTCTGGGCCTATCCTCAGCAACACTCACTCTGAGTGACCGCCCATCCAAGCTCTGCAATATCAGAACCAACCATAAGCAACAAGTAGTCCTCACAATGCTTAGTTTTATTTGTTAAACCTTTATTTCAGAAAGGTTAGCGTTATATCTCCAACGGTCTTCAGTATTATCATTTACTAACAAAATACAAAGATATCACCTTCATTATTATTTAAATGACAAGGGAAGATTAAATTACTCTGTTAGTTCTTATAATTTCATTTTCTAAATTTGTAATCGAGTCCCTACACTTTAAAAGTTTTTTAATTTGGTCTCTACACCAGTTTTAAATTTATAATCACATATTTGTCGTTTCAAAAATGTTTAATTTAATAGAATAGGTTGAGGTATATTCGCTATTGGTGTGAGATGAATGAAAACATTCTAACATTTACTATTAAAAAGCATCTAATTACAAATTTAAAACTAATATAGAGAACTAATTAAAATCTTTTAAAATGTAGTGACCTAATTACAAATTTGGAGAAACTATAAAAGGTAACAGAGTAATTTAACCCTTTTATGAATAAATGGAAGTTCCAAAATCTTCACCTATAATCACAGAAAGTGAGGGTAATTTGTTGAAAAAACAAAGGAGGAAACTTTAGAAGTTGTGCTACCAATATAGAGGAACATTAGTGTGTAACGGTTTTAAATTGATGTTGTGATCACAGATGCAATTACTGCCGTGATGCATAATTGCAACTGCAAAGCACACTGCATTAGCAAATAGGAATTGTAGTTGCAGACCAAAACATAAAAGTTCCGTTTAATTATGAAGGCACGATGACATTGTTAAAGTAAGAATGTAATTTTTTGTGATACCTGGCCATCAAGAGCAGCAATGGCATCATTCATATCAGTCTCACTGGACATTGTGACAAAGCCAAAACCACGTGATCTACCAGTCTCTCTGTCATACACTATCCGAGCTTGCTCAACCTTACCATGTTCACTGAAAATTTGCTCTAGTCGAATATTATCAACATCCCAAGGCAAGTTACCAACATATACTCTTAACGAGGAATCAAAGGTGCGCGGTGACCGCTCCGGCTGCGATCCTCTTGGAGCAGCCTTATTAACAGTCAACGTTCTTCCATCTAACTCCTGACATAGAAGAAGGATCTCATGTCTCAACGAGCCGCAACAAGCAGCATTAGGGAAGAAGACATTAATAAGACATGTCATGCTTCCAGTAAAGGACTAAAGGGCATTTGGGCATTTCACATGTAAGACACACATTTGAACTCAGAAAAATGAGAAATTTCAAAAGACCTTTCTACAGGCACAAATGCTGCCTTACACACACATAATCATTACTTTAATTGTAAAGTTTCAGTTTTATTTTGTTCAGTAAATGTAAGGAGTACGGCA
This sequence comes from Arachis ipaensis, assembly GCF_059453495.1. Taxonomy (NCBI): domain Eukaryota; kingdom Viridiplantae; phylum Streptophyta; class Magnoliopsida; order Fabales; family Fabaceae; genus Arachis; species Arachis ipaensis. Next base: position 64,742,507 of record NC_142436.1, on the reverse strand, counting down.
AAATCTGTCAACTAGTTTTATTCTGAAATTCCTCCCAATTCATGGTGATCATAAATTCCAAGAAAGTACAGACTAGAGCATCATTAGAGAACAACCAAAATGAAAGATAAAGCATGTACACCAACAAGCAAGATTAGCAAGATTAGCAAGACTAGGGTTAACTACTTTGAAGATAATCAAAATAAGTGAGAATACTTCCCCCATCTCATTGATACAGTAAATTGTACAATTGTCCAATATTCTTCAGAAATTGGCAAAATGCTTTGAGTAAAAGGAGTGTTGGAGGTTCAAAAGGAGCTAATAACATACTACTAAGAAAAGGTTGGCAGGTATAAAATCGAAGTTGGTTACCTAATATATACTACATTGGAGAAAAAAACAAAACAGATCAAACGAGATTTCATGCTACACTTGATCTCCCATGTTCTGCAGTTATTGATGCACACCTAGAAGCAACCTGTGAGGAATTTGCTGAGATCTATGCGGGGGCATATGCCCCCAAGAGTTCACGTAAACTCAAATAGCTTATGTAAACTTCAAATTGTAAAGCTCAACTTGTAAATTTGATTTGGGGGCCTAAACTAGTAAACTCATCAGAGTTTGATAACCATGCATGCACCAAGTAAATTTTGAGACTTTTCTCATTATAATATACAACATAGATGCATGCTTTGCAACAATTATCTTATAAGCTTTACTAAACATCAAGATAAAAAAATTATGTGAAACTCTTTACTATTGTCCTTGACCCTAGTATCTAAAATTTTCAAAACCAATCCATGAATTAGTACTCAATAATTGACAGTGCTTCTTACTTACAATGAGTAAACTCCCATTTCTAACCATAAAACTTTACAACGCTTACAAATTTACATGAATGAACGAAACTAGTTTTGGACCCACAAAAGATGATTTCTATGTGACAAAAGTACTCCAACAATTTTATTCATACGTAGATTTATCAATGTTATGAACTTTCATGGATAGAAATAGTAGTTTACTCTACTTACAACTCTACTATCTGCAACAATACTTTCTGTAATTCTATGGTACTAGCAATCCTCCTCAAAACACGTACACATGTAAATAATAACTTACATAGCCACTGAACTTCTCCACAGCTCTGTCAGCTTCCTCAACTGTACTCATTGTTACAAATCCAAACCCGCGACTCCGATCGGTTGCCCTATTGTAAATTACCTAACATCACAATGCAAGATCCACAATTCAGAACCAAACAGCAGTCACAATTTGAAAGTTGAAACTATGAAATTAAAACAAAAAACACAAGCATAAACACAAAAATAACACCATCAAACAAAAATCAGAAAAGGGAATTCATCAAAAGGAGTCTCACCTCGGCTATCTCCACCGTTCCGGCCTGCTCGAAGAGCATGGCAAGTCTCTGGCTATCAACATCAAAAGGCAAGTTACCAACAAAGAGTTTTGCATCCTCAGAAGTTTCATCAAACCCACCTTCCCCTTCTCCCTCACTACCATCAATCACAGCCTCAGTTTCATCATCTTGGTTTACCCATTTGGGTTCGCCTTCGTTCTCCCACGTTGCTTCTTCTTCTTCACCATCAACTTCTTGTTGCTGAGGCCAATCTGATGCTTGTGCGACAAAGGTGAGCATAGGAGAATGATGAATGGTCCTCGTGGTGAGGCATAGAGAGCGTGAAAGTGAAAGGAACGAAGAAGAATTGAAGGATGCAACTTGAAATCTGAGTGGTCTAGAAGAATGACGAAGTGAGTGAAAAGGGCAGTGTTTGGGTTTGGTGTAAAAGAGTGACGGGGGAGAGAGTAGCCATGATTGTGATGCCAATGTAAAGGACTTGAAGAGAGGCATGGTTGCCATGGAGAGGAGCTAGAAGAAGAAGAAGAACCTCAACTCCTCAACGATTGAGGATAAGGTGAATAATCAATTGAAATGAAAGGTTTAAAGACAGAGACAAATAGAGATGCGTCACTGTGTCAGCGGCAACCAAAATCATAAATATTTTTTCAAAAAAAGAAAATTCTCCGACAGATTAAATAATAACGGATAATATTGTTATTTCTTCTTTTATTAATTTAATTATAACATGCAATTTTTTAAACAGATTTATTTAATTTTTTTTGTGACTACAGATTTATTTAATTGTTGTGTATATTAATGTATTTAAATAATTTGATTCTTGTTATAATTATTTTTAAGAGTAAATAGCTATTTTTAACTATGAAAAATACAAAACTATTTATAAATAATTTAAGGGGATGTTTTTGGTAGAAAAAATATAATGTGGTCTTTAAAGCACTATGCAAAAAAATTTTTAATGTATGGCATAGATTGCTGTAGAATATAAGATGTTAGTATTGTTAGATTTGACCCAACATTAAACGTAATTACAAACCGGTACATGAGATGATCGGTTGGATCATGATTTCAGAACTTTTTTTTTTGTTGGAAGGAAGTATTGATGCGTGATTAATGTTTTTTTTTTTTTAGAGTTAGCCACATGGCCTGTGCTCACAGTCCACCCAAAAATTACTCTAATACAAATTCATATCTCCAAAAACCAGCTTGAATTACTATCCACAACCCACCCAAGCACTACTCCATATTTTAATGACGTTACCCAATTTTTTCTGCACAAGTTCATCTTCTACATTGACATATGAATTATTTTTAGAAAAGTTTGAAGGAAACCAAAAAAATTTAATAATAAACCTCAAGTGATTTCAAGAATTATTTTAATTTGGGGCTTGGTATATGTAAAATATTTGTAGTTTTTTTTAAATTTGAATTTATACCAAAGTTAATAATTTATTGAATAAAGACATGACATTACAGAAGATTAATAATGAAAAATATTATTGAACTAAAGAAGTGTTAATTAGTGTAATCAAAGAAAAAGGTTGAAGATGGACGTGAATATGAGTATGAAAGTTGTAACGCGATTTAGGCTGTAGTAGCAGCCATAAAAATTGTTAGTAAATAAAGCACCTGCATAGGTGAAATAATAGTAACAGTGTAGCAAAAAACAAAATGTATTGTTTTGGCAGGAATAAGTAGGTTAAATAATAGAATTCTTAAAAAGTTAAATACCAACATAAACTACATAATGCATGTGTAATTAATAACAAAAGGATAGATATTCATCAGCTTGCAAATTCCTAGTGGCATCGGACCTGAAGGATTGTGACCGATTTAACTAAGATGACCTTGAAGGCCCTAACACCTCCAGGTTTGAAGTTGCACAAAATTGCAAAGTTTTTTCAACCTCCAGAAATTACTCCAAAGCTAACGTTTCATGTGCCATTAAATCCAGTGTAGGTTGCTTCAACATCAATGTAGCCGTGTGCAAGGAAAACTGGGTGCCTCTGACCAGTGAAATGATTTAGATGAGGAACATTCGACTAATTGTAATATAGCAAAAGATCATTAAGAGATAGATACTATTGATGAAGCCACATACAAGAAAACTAATTAGTGCAAGTAAACAATGTTGGGAGAATAGTATTAAAAGAATAGATTGCAATTAGTTTGGCTTACCAACAAGTGGGAAGACAAGATGGGGCCAGTAAGATCCATCACGAAGAAGGGGCATTAGGTGGAGAATTTTTCAGCTATGGCTTTAGCTTTGTCGAAAGAAGGATTATTGATACATCTGACATGCTGGTAAGTGCCTTGCTTTTGATACCGTGGTTGTTGGTATGGCGGGGATAGTAGGTGTTTTCGCGGCCACAAAAGTCGAAGATACGCACTTGGAAATTAGAGTTGCCTATGTGTTGGAAATACAGCATGGAGTCCAGATTGATTTGATACCTTCGATAGAACTGTGGCCAACCTCGCGTCAATGCGATGCTGACATTTTGTCGTTCTTTCCAAAAGCACTGAATATGGACATCCCTTCCATCAGGGACCACCAGGTTTTGATCACTCGTTGTCGGTCGCTTACCCTTGCCCCTGGAGGAGGACATGTGTGCCTAATACAGAACAGAAAATAAGGTTCAGGGTGGAACTATTGGTCAACTGAAATAGTAAAAAAAATATAATAGTTGAGCTCCGGTATCTTATTTCAAACAGTACAATTTTTGGGTTCAGAGTAACAAGAACCAAGAAACCCTAAACATTAGTTCAGTTAGGGTTTCATCAGATAGGAGAAAAAAATGGAAGCAAAGGGTAGAAACATGCAAAAAAAGTATGAAATGTAGAATAGTGGATCTTAACTGAGTCAATTTACAGTCAGTGCAACTTTCAAGTTTAGAACAAAAAGAACAAAGGAAAGCAAACAGTCAGTGCAATTAGGTTTTTATGAAATGGTAAAATACCGTAAACCAATTAGTTAGAACAAACATGTAGAGAAGGTAGTAAACGCAAGATAGTGGATGTCCAGTAAATATTCTACAAACAGTGTAGTTTTTGGGTTTATGACAAGATGAACACTGGAATAGGAACAATCAGACCAATTAGAATTTTTTCTATCCATGGAAAAAAATTCGAAGGAACAAGAACAAAGATGCAACAGAAAATTGTGTTTTTATGATGTACAAAACAAGTGATATGTACTGAGGAAGGTAGTCGTTGGATATATTTGTTTCTATTTTTTATGAGACGGACATGGACACGAAATCCAAACAACGATTAATTAGTATTCGGCCAAGGGAAGCAATGGGGATTACCTCGTTAGTCTTCATGGCTGGAGTAACGAAATTGAATCAGGAATTCTTCTAACAGACGTCTTGGTAGTTGGAGCCAAAACGACAAAGTGAACTTGGTAATATGATGATGGAGAATGGAGTCCACAACTAATGCCATTTAGTGTGTGTGAATGATATCTCACTAAACCTTTTTTTTGTTTGCTCATGGGCCAAGGCGGTACAATGAAAACCTGACCCGACCATAAGTCTTGGGCTTAGGGCGGGTAATATTCTTTGGTAGGTGTGTTTTTTTGTTTTGCTTAGATGAGCAACTTTTTATACTAAAGGGCCTAAGTAGGAAGCATGCAGAATAAACTATTAATGGTTCATGAAAAAGATATAAAAGGAAAACAACAATAATAGTAGTAACATGGTAACAATAATAATAATAACAATAATAATAATAATAATAATAATAATAATAATAATAATAGGAGTATTGATAATTATAATATATTTATCAACTATAAGGACAACAAAAAAAATATTAACAAAAGTATTTATGATCATCACATGTTCGATATGTATTTTCTAGGTCTATGTCTCCTTCTGTTTCTATGTCTGTCTTTGTCTTCCTGCTCGTGTCTCTACCTGTATATGGTAGAATAATAATAATAATAATAATAATAATAATAATAATAATAATAATAATAATAGTAACAACAACAAGATGAACATTGCCTTTCTCTGTAACCCTAAACTCTAAACCCTAAATCATGAACCATAAATCGTAAACCCTAAATCCTCAACCCTAAACCATAAATCCTAAATTCTAATCCATAAACCCTAAATTGTAATTGCATAAACCCTATTACCTAAACCCTAAACCCTAAACCTTCGGACCTGAAGTTAAACCCTAAACTCTAAAGTATAAAACATAAATCCTAAACCCTAAACACTAAACACTAAAGGGTAAACCGTAAGCCATAAACACTGAAGTTAAACCATAAACCCTAACTCCTAAACCATGAACCCTAATCCATAACCCTTGAACCATAAATCCCAAACCTTGAACCCTAAAACCTTAAATCCTAAATTCTAAATCCTAAATCCTAAACCATGAACCGTAAACACTAAATCGTAAACCCAAAATCATCAACCCTAAACCATAAACTCTAAATACTAACCACGTAAAGTCGTAAACCTTATGACCTAAACTATAAACCGTAAACCCTCGAACCTGAAGTTGAACCCTAAACCTTAAAGCATAAACCATAATCCCTAATCCCTAAACCTTGAATCCTAAACCACAAACCCTAAACCTATAAACCCTAGACCTTAAACCCTATACCCTAGAAAAAAAACTCTAAATTGTAAACCCTAAATCATAAACCGTATATCCTAAATCCTAGAACACAAAAACCCTAAACAGTGAACCCTAAACCCTAAGATCGCATAATGCCCTCTGAATAGTGATATCATCAATGGTGAAAGGAATAAAAAAGCTTCTCGGATCTTGAATCTTCTCAGGGAGATCCTTCTGAATAATAGCACTACATTCCTTTGTGAGCACCACGGTCTCACTCTCCTTTCAATTCCTCTTGTTGGTCAATAATTCCTTCATAAACATAGTATAGAGAGGCATTTGCTCAAGAGCCTCTGCAAAAGAAATGTTAATTTGAAGCTTTCTGAAGACCTCTAAAAATCTTAAAAATTGCTTGTCTTTGGATGCCTTCTAAAGCCTCTGAGGATATGGCATTTTTGGCTTGTACTCAGGTGCTGGAGACTTCACTGGATATTGCTCAAGATCAACCAGGAATGGGTTATCCAGGTGCCTTGGAGGGGCGTGTTCCTCTTGGCCCTTGGCCTCCTCTAGAGCTTCTTTTTCAACCGGCTCCTCACTAACTTTTGCTTCTGAACTTGCTATCTTACCACTTTTCAAATGTATGGCCTTGGACTCTTCCCATGGGTTAGGCACTGTATCACTGAAAAAGGTATTAGGAGGCCTCTCAGGTGCTTGCTTGCTCAACTGACCCACTTGAATCTCCAAGTTTCTGAGTGAAGCTCTGGTTTCCTACATAAAACTGTGAGTACTCTTGGAGAGCTCTGCAATTATAGATTCTAAGTCAGATAATTTCTGAGAATGAGAAGGTTCTTGATATTATTGAGAGGGCTAAAACTGATGGTTGTTATTGAAGTTATTCTGATTAAAGTTGCCCTGAGAAGAAGAGTTGTTGTTGAAGTTCGGTTGCCTTTGTGGTTGATTTTTTCACCCAAAATTTGGATGATTCCTCCACCCCAGATTATAAGACTTGGAAAAAAGATCATTATTGGGGGGGGGGGAGGTCTAGAGGAATTGCCCATGTAATTGACTTGTTCAGGAAAAAATTGACCATAATCATAGTTCTCACATTGAGAAAAGTCACCACTCATGTCATAAGAAGCATCTTGGGTATTAATAGCTGAGACTTGCAATCCACCCAAGTGTTGAGTAATAGCATTTATTTGTTGAGACATGGATTTATTCTGAGCAAGAAGTGTGTCTAAAATATCTAGTTCCATGACTCTTTTCCTCCCGACGGTCCTCTTAGAAGAATAAAAATATTAGTTGTTAGCAACAATCTCAATCAAGTCTAGAGCCTCTTCAATGGTCTTCTTTATATGAAGAGAACCTCCTGCAGAATTATCCAAAGACATCCTGGCGTCCTCTGTAACTCCATCATAGAATATTTGTAACTGTATCCAATTCAAAATATTTCAGGAGGACACTTTCTGAGCATTACCTTGTACCTCTCCCAAGATTCATAGAGAGACTCACCATCTCTCTATCTAAAAGTCTGAACATCATGAGCTTGGTCAGCCTCTGAGGTAAAAATAATTTAGTCAGGAACTTGCTGACCATATTATCCAATGTATTTAGGCTCTCCTAAGGCTGTGTGTCAAGCCACTATTTGGCTCTATCCCATATAGCAAACGGAAAGAGCAGCAACCTATAGACATCAGGATGGACTTTATTGGTCTTCATCATATCACAAATTTGTAGGAAATTAGAGATGAATAAGTTTGGGTCTTCCTGCAGGAGTCCATGAAACTGACAGTTTTGTTATACCAAAGTAATGAGTTGAGGCTTTAACTTAAAATTATTGGCATTCACAGGTGGCACAATAATGCTACTGCCATAGAAGGTGGGATTAGGAGCAGTGTAAGGACCAAGTGTCCTTTTAGGTTGCTCAGGAGCATTGGGAGCATTAGGGATAGTAACATTATTGTTGTTGTTTGCCTCTATAATGATTTCTTTAGCTTTTGTCTCAAAGTTATCCTTGAGATTCTCAATAGCTCTATAAGCTCTCGCCTGTTGTAGGCGTCTTCTTAGAGTAAGAAAATGTCTAATCTAAGTAATCAAACAACGGGTAGTTGTCAATCACAGTCAATCCCTGGCAACGGCGCCAAAAACTTGGTGCGAATTTTGAAAACCACAAACTGACCGGCAGATGCATTAGGTTGTACCAAGTAATACCTCAGGTGAGTGAGGGTCGATCCCAGGAGAATTAATGGACCAAGCAACAATAGTTAAGTGATTTACTCAGTTAGACAAACAAAAAGGAGTGTTGAGTTCAATTGCATTAAAAAGTAATTCAAGAAATTAAGAAAGCAAACAGTAAATTGGTTGTAAGAATTATATGAGAGAATAGTTAAGGCTTTAGAGATATTTACTTTCCAGATTAACAATTCTTACCAACTACTTTAATCATGCAAGATTCAATTCATGGCAAACTTTAATTGATTAAACCCAAATTCCTTAGTAATTTAATCTCCTCTAACCTAATCAACTGCCAATTCCTTCGTCACTTAATTTAGATTAAATGTTTAAGTCCAATTCTAGTTTATTAATCACACAAACCCTAAATACCCAAAGATAAGATGATTATATGTCACATATCATGTTAAGTCCAAGTAATTAGAGAATGATGAGGATTTACTTTCAAGCTGTTATTCAAGTAAGTTAACTTTTCCAAGATTCAACAAGAATTCAAGTAGAAAAAGAGTTATCTTCCAATATACTCTAATTCCTAGGATGAAGAACGAAAGCAATCCTTGAATTTAAACCAATGCATTAATTAAAAGTAGAATGACAATGGTGTTAATCCATCAAAATAAATAGAGCTCCTAACCTTAACAGAGGAGGTTTAGTTGCTCATGGCTTAGAGAAAACTTGGATTCTCAAATTGTGTAAAGTGAGGAATGAGGAAGAAGAAGAGAAGAGAGCCCAAAGGGCTGAATCTTTTCTCCTTTTATATCTAACCTAATTGATTTGAAAATAAAATAAAATCATAAATTCTAAAACCTAAAAGATTGTGTTTTGTTTTAATCATAATGAAAAGAAAAATAAATAATAAAAAGAAACTAAAAATAAACTAAAGCCACAAATCCTTCCTTGAACTCCAAAAATGCGCTACTGGCGCTAAACGCTAGTCTCGGCGTTTAGTGCCGCTGAGACAGAGAATGTTGTGTGAGTTACTGTCTTCCTAGCGCTAAACACTAAGGTTGGGGTTTAGCACCATTAGCGTGTGGTTTGGGGAACTATTTACGAGACAACTGCACTAAACGCCGAGTCGTGGCATTTGGCGGCAACTTGACAACAAGCTTACACGAAGGAGGAGGTGCCTGGCGCCAAATGCCAAGTAGCGGCGTTTAGCGCCAGCTTGATAGCATCCAATTTTCTCCTTTTTCTTCTACACGAACTCTGTCAAACTTGCCCGAATCTTTCCTAAAATTAATGAAACCACAATACGCATCAAAGTAGCATTCAAACAGGCCTCAAACACTAAAATCTCATAAAAACTTAACAAATCTATATCTAAAATACGAAGAAAATATAGAAAAGATGCTCACGCATCAGTAAAAATACACAGCAATTTCAATACAAATTTTAATAACTTCCAATTCCAATTCCTCTATGTACCTTTCTAAATGGCAGCATCCAACATGAAAAACTTATAACTATTGTCAACAGAGGCAGAAAAACTACACACATCATCTTGTGTAGAGAAGGATTACAAATGGGTCTAAATCTACTCTTCCAATATTTCATCACTACATTCATATCAAATAAAGGTTTCAAAGCTGAACACTTTTCATTAAAGGAGACAATTTTCCGTAAAATTTTTATTTTTCCATTTTAATTTTAATCTCCACAACTTAAAAACAGCAATTGCCCACATTAAATGCATAACAAAATCAAAAATTTAACTTTTGTATATTCATACCCACATCGCACACCATAAACATTGCAACATCAAACTGTCGTCAGTTCGGAGCCACGCCGAAGGCACGATCCCCCAGTTGAAACCAATTTCGGGAGCATACCTCCACCAACCTCCATCAACATTATCGAACCGTAAATAACTCAACGTGATCGACACAATGTATCTAAATCGCTGGTTACCCTATGTGGTCCATTGCCTCTCTTATGGTGAACCTCAACGCGAACGGATCCCGATCTATGCTTCAGTGCTGTTCAATTACTCAATCTCCTCTACCGTGAAGCACTATCTGCTTCTAGGTGGTCCAAACGAAGCTTCCTAGTGACCCTAGCCTAATTTAACCCTATCTATTAATGGACTTTAGTGATTTGTTGTAATCAGAAGTTCTCATTTCGTAAATAAGTTAGTCTATTTCCCCTAAATTTGCCCCAACTGTTGTTGTTCTTTATTTGTGAACCGATTGATGAGTCCATTTTTTTCGATATATTTTAGCTTGATTTGAATGGATTTCATCACATAAACTCACACTTAAGCACCAAAATAGCATACTTTTGTGTTTTGTCCCTAAATTGATCTTAAATGTGAAAACATGCGTTTTTGTGCCTAAATTAGTGATTTTAATTCCACTTTTCATGCTATTCGATGCCGTGATATGTTTTGTGAGTGATTTGAGCTCATTTTGGCAAGATTGGCTAGGAAAAAGTGGAAGAAGGCATGTACAAGGGAGAACACATGAAGAAAACAAGGAAAAGCACACACAGACAAGTGTGCATGCGCACAAGTAAGCATGCGTACACACAAAAAGGATTTAGCATGTGTACGTACGCACAACCTTCTGTGCGTACGCACAAGTGACGAAACAGCAAAGTGTGCGTACGCACAGGACCCTGCACATGGTTTCATTAATGAAACATGTGCTGCATGATTTCTGAGGGCTTTTGGCCCAATTTTGGAAGCTCCAATGCTGAATTGAAGTGCTATATGAAGGGGATATCAACACATATGAAGGCATTAGGAGAATTAGGACTTAGAACTTTATTTTTTTACATTTTCAATAGTAGTAGGAGTAGGAGTAGTGTAGATTAGGGAGAGTTCTCTTAGGGTTTTAATTAGGGTTCATGAGCATTTTATAGCAAGCTTTGATTTTGAATTTTGCTTCTTTAATTGTAAGTACTCTCAATTTCTTCTTTAATTACATTGTCTTTACTTTTATTTTCCTATTGTTCAAGTTACTTTGTTCATATTTGAAATTTTGAGTTTCTTGAAGTTTTGATTAATGAATTTCATATCTTATGCTTTCTTTATACTTGATTGCTTGTCTCTTGTTGATATTGTTGATAGTTGGTTATAGTTTTCTATTTTTCCTTGTAATTTTCTATATTTTACTTTTATGCACACAAGGTGTTTGTGAGAATGTCAATTATGAGTTTTGAGTAGATTTTCACACCTTGGCTTGGGAATTGAGTTCCTAGGATACTAGAGTCATAATGTTCGACATTTAGTGGTAATTCTTGGGTAGTTAGTTGACTCTTGTTTCCATTGATGCTAGCTTTTTATCAACTAGTTTGGTAAGTTAGCTAGGACTTATGGATTAAGGTCAATTATGCTTGCTTGACTTACTCCTCGATGTTAGGGGTTAACAAGGCGAGATTGACTCGTCATAATTATCATAGTTGTAGTTATGACGATTATAGGATTCCTTAGATCCTCTTTTTCCCAAGTCAAGGCTCTTTTATGCATTTATAGCATTTTCACTAGTTTTGACCTCATTTTCTCTTTACTTGCATTGATGCCAATTTTGATCATTCCTTAGTTCTTTTATTTCTTAAGTTCTTTTAATCTTTCGTTCTTTGATTACAAAACCCTTTTTGCTTCGACAACCGAAAGAGTGACACTTCCAATTGCATTCTAGGGAGAACGACCCGAGGTTTAATTACTCTCGGTTTATATGTTTTGGATTTGAAAATTAAACTTTGATTGAGAGAATTGTTTGTTGGTCTAGGCTATACTTGCAATGAACATATTCTATTTTGAGAAATTCTAGATCGACAATAGTCTTCACACAAAGTTTTTGGCACCGTTGCCGGAGAATACAATTGAGTGCTATCTTTTGGTTGTTGTAAATATGTTGATAGTGTAAATATCTTACTTTTTGGTTGTTTGTTTGTTTTTGTTAATATCTATGTGTTTGTTTTTCTTGTTTATTAATGTCGTTTGCTTTTATTTTCTACTTTCTCTATGAGCTATCACCCTTGTTGCTTGGAGCTTGGTTGTGAGTATTTTGTAGGGTATGATGAATTCAAGTTGGGATTGCTTCATGGAGTGGGAGAATCAATTCAGGGAGGAACCAATTGTGTATGAGCAACACTCATGGCAAACACCTCTCTCATACTACAACGAGACAAATTCTCCCCTATGTGAATACCAAATCCAAAGATATGAAAGATACCCCCTACATGACCTCCAACCACCAAACCTTCAAGTACCACACCCTCCACCTCCATGAAATCAAAATGTCTATGCACCTTGCCACCAACCATATGAACCACCACACCCTTATAAACCACCTCAATACCCTCACCCACATAACACACCTCCCAACTCTACAACCTTTCTCCCTACCTTTGAACCTTCTTTTCCACCCAAAGATGAAGTTTGCCAACCCTTGCCCCATGAACAACAAGACCTTCAAGCATTCTTCCAAGAGCAAGAAGAGTTCCAAAAGAAGCAAGGAGAGTTCATTGCTACCATAGCCAAAGTGGTGAACTGCTTGGCCTCACTACGCTCAACCACTCAAGACATCCCCCTTGAAGAAGGTGGATGATCAAGTAAGGAGTGTAGAGAGGAAGAGAACATGGAGTCTCAAGAAAAGGAGGAGGAGCTAAGGCTTGAATCACAAGAGGAGGAAGGTAGAACTAGTGAACCAGAAGGGGTAAATGGAGAATTGTGGGAGTTTGATCAAGAAGTGGATTGCATCATCAATGATTTTTTGTCCACCTTGGTCAACCCCCTCAATGATCTTGAGGAAGCTTTCCCCTTGGAGTTTGAGAGAGAAAGGGAAGAGCTAGAAAGGAGTAGTGAGAAAGAGGTGATCATCCAAGAAGTGAAGGCCTTCATGCAAGAGTCCAAGAGGGTGACTCCAATCCAAGGGCAATTTGAGTGGGTAAAAATTTCTTCCATGAGATTCATAGGCCCATACCAATAAGCTCTCTTGGAGACGAATCACCAACTTAAGGTGCTTCTTGGAGTGTTGAATGGTAAAGGAATGGGTATTGGTTACCAAAGGAATTCAAAGTATAAACGGTGCAAGGTCCACTTGGGAGGATTACAAGATTCAAGTGGGTGCTTCGAAGGTGCTTGGAGAGGTTGTTCATCCAAGGGTACAAGTGAAAGTCAACAAGAGGATGATAGAGAAACCAAAGTGTGGGATCTGAGCATACAACTCTACAACCAACAATTTTGGATCCCAAATTCCTCCTTGAGGTTGCTTGAGAGCTTAATGTACTTCGTATGGGATCCCGGAGGATTTTTGAAGAGCAAGCATGGTTGGCAACTCAAGGATGGATGGAAGCACAAGCCTCCTTGATGTGAGCTCCAACCAAAATTCTAACTTGAGGACTTAAAACTAAAGTGCTAGGTGGGAGACACCCCACCATAGTAATATCCTTTCAACCCTTCTTTCTTTTAGTTTTGTTTATTGAATTTTGTCTCTTTGATTAGCATACTTTGATTGTATTCTAGGTTTAAATTAGTTGCATTTTATGTTTGATCATGTGTTTTTGATGAATGATGTGTTTTGGGCTTGAAATCCCTTGATTAATATCATGGTTGGTGCCTTAGAGGCGTTAAAAATGTTGCAGAAACAGAGTTCTGTGCATGCGCACAGCCTTGTGCATACGCACACTTCCCCTGTTTTTCCCCATGTGTACATGCGCACAGCAGTGTACGTACGCACACCCGTTGTAACACGCTCTGTTCACAGCGCGCGCTTGCACCCTCTATGCACGCGCACCCCACCACATTTTCATTCTGTGCGTTCGCACGCCCCCTTGTGTGTACGCACACATGGTCATTTTGCCCTATTTCAAAAAAAAAAGTGTTCTGTACATGCGCACATACCTGTGCACACGTACACATCTTGAGACCCTCTCTGCCAGCAGCGCTCGCACGCCCTGTGCGTATGAACGCCCCCAAATTTTTGCTAGTGTGCATACGCACACTTTATGGGCGTTAATGAGAAAGGATGCCCTGTTCAGCCAGCAGTCTTCCTCTCTCTTCTCCTTGCTGCTGCTGTTCGTCCACCCCAGCCCCTTCAGGTGACCACCACCATCGCCGTCTGACCGCAGCCGCCGGAGCCACTACCACCACCACCACATTTCTCTCTTTTTCTGTTTCTTCTTTTTTCTTCCTCTTCTTTTCCTTCTTCTTTCTTTTATTTCTCCTTTATTCTTTCTTTTTCTTCTCGCTTTCTTCTCTTCTCCGGGGAAGTTCCGTCGCCGTGATCTTGCAGTGGCTAACACAAGTGACACTGTTGCCTATCCCTTTCTTTTCTATTCTTCATCTTTTCAATTTTCTTGTTTTACTCTTCTTTGTTTTGTTTATTTACTTGCTTAATTTTTATCTTCTTTTTTTAGTTTTGATAATCTAGCTTGAGTTTTGCTTAATTGTTTATTTGTTGCATTGCAAGTGTTCAATTTCTGATTTGTGGGTTGTTCATGCTTGAATTTTGGCTTGAAATTGATGAACATGTACACTGTACTCCATGTGTTTGTTTAAATGTCTAAATGAACTTTTTTGTTTAATGCATGTGTTGTAGCTACCATATGTGTTAGACTATATCCTTGTTTGGCATTCTAATTCAGAATTGTGCACCTTTGAATGGTTACATTTTCAATAATGTACTTGTTGTTTATTGCTTTAAGTTGGTAGCACCAAATGGATATGCAAGAGTGACATTTGACTTCTTTTTGGTGAAATTTTTAACAAGTGAATATTGAATTTAGTGAATTGAATTGAATTGCTTGTTCATCATGGTTTTTGAGTCAATATAATCACATCACAAGGTCCTTGTTTCTTGTTAATACTTTGCATTTGTTTGAGTTGACTTAACTTGATTCTATCAAGTTTGTCACCTTTTGTAACAAACACCTTAACCATGTGATTATTTGATTTTTCCTAAGGATGAATAAGTAATTTTCTTTTTATCATTGAATAGGTTATTGCTTGTTATGCTATTTTATTAATTTTGCGCTTTCACTTGCACAACCTCAATATCCAATAATTCCTACATTCAATTCACTCTTGTAGTTGCCTAAGTTTGCATATGCTTAATTGATGCTCATTCATTGCTTGCATCTTAGGCCATTTAGTTGAGGAACTCATGCTTACTTTTTTATTGTGTGGATGCCATTTTAACCATCCGTTGTGTGCATTCTAACCGCGCGTATAATTGGAATACACACACGGCTCAATTTTTTTATCATACCACACCACTATGCAACTTCCTCAATTAGATGCTTATTTGCTCTCTCCTTTACCTTTTGGTGCTACTTGCCCTATGAGTTCTAATTATACTTTATTCATTCTTTTTAAGGATGAGACATAAAGGAGATGAGCCGGGAGAGGAGGAGGACACCGTGGATGGAGATGCCGAGCATACATTGGACTTGGCAATTTCTACACAATCCAAGCCCCCGCATCCGCCAAATGAAGGTGGATCTCTTGAGAGACATTCCCCCCGAATCATGTTCGTGCATGGAGGACCGTGCAATCGCTTAAGTGTGGGGGAGGCTTCGTCATTTTGGGGTGTAAACTTTCTTTTCCAAACACTTTGCACTTTATTTTTGTTTTTTTTATTATGTTTCTTTTAGATATTTGGAGTGTTTGACTGTTGCATTGCATTTTTTTTAGTATATATATCATAGTTTATATCTAGCTATTGCATGTTGCATTTTTGCATCTTTTTCTTGGTATATATTTTATAGAAAGAAGTTGTAATTGGATGATGTGAATAGTATAGTACCTAGTTTAATTTTGTCCTAATTGTTCATGTTAATTTTTTTCAATATTGAAAATTAGGAAAAAGAACTAGGAAATTTTGAAATTTGCATCCATCACATCATACATACATACATATAGGAAATAATTTTGGTGAAAAACAACAAAGAGTTCCAAGAATTTTGTTTTTAAGGCATTCTATTGAATTGATTTGGAAAATTATTTTTAAACTTGCTTGAATGATTTTTATGGAACATAGAAGAGGAAAGAACAAAATGCCTTGTGAGTTTTTGGGCTTATAATGAGTGGTTACATATTCTAACCACTAATTTTGTTCATTGTGTGCTATATCTCTTCTATGATTGTGATCTTGATTTTGCTTGATTCTTTATTTCTGATGATTGATGTTTGAATGCATTGAGCATGATTGAGGCCATCTTTGATTAAAGTTTACTTAACCCATATGGCCTACCTTGTGCATCTACCTTTGTTAACCCCCATTTGAGCCTTATTCACCCCATTGTTTGTAATATCACCACATCACAACCTTAAGCGAAAACCCATGATCTACCTTGAATTGCATCCTTGATTAGCTTAGGTTGAGGTGTGTGTTTCAATTAAGTGTGGGGGAATGTTGGGAAACATTGGTAGTGATTCAAAAATTTGTTTTGGGTACTTATTGAAAATTTGAAAAAAATGGGTGCACATTCATGTGTCAATTTGCTTTTACCATATGCATTTGTCATAGAAAAAGAAAAAAATAAATAGAAAAGAAAAAAAATGGAATGAAAAAATAATAAGAGAGGACAAAGGTTTTCCCAAAGAAAAGAAAAAAAATGAATAAGAAATGCATATGTGTTTTGAATAGAAACTAAGGCATGAATGTGTATGAAAAGAAGTAATGGGTGATTATAATGTATTTTTGTGATTTGGTTGATATAGGTTGAGTGAGATACTTGAGCTAATCAAAGATCCAATTCTTTAGTCCACTTAGCCATATCTATCCCACCTTAACCCTAGCCCCATTACAATACTAACAAGTCCTCATGATAATTGCATTCATTCATCACATGTTGTTGATTGTTAGATGAAAAGCAATCCCTTGAAAGTATGATTAGAGGAGACTTAAGTGATTTGACCCTAGACACCGAGTGATCAGAGTGTAGACACACCTAGTGAGGGTTCAATTACTCAATTCTATGTTTCCACACCTCTCTTATCATGCATTCTTGCAAGTTGCTTCATTTTGAAACTTGAATCAATTCTTTGGATTTTGCTTGCATTGAATTATTTCTTTGCTTGGCCCTATTTGTCTATACTCTTACTTGGAAATTTGGTTGTTTGTTTTCACCAATTTCATAGGATATTATATTATAGATAGATATATAGTATATACATACTTGCATGCATATAGATAGTTGCATTCAATAAGTTGATTACCCCTTTGATTATTCTCCTTGTTTGGTTTAGCATGAGGACATGCTATTGTTTAAGCGTGGGAAAATTGATGAGTCCATATTTTTTTATATATTTTAGTTTAATTTGAATGGATTTCATCACATAAACTCACACTTAAGCACCAAAATAGCATACTTTGTGTTTTGTCCCTAAATTGATCTTAAATGTGAAAACATGCGTTTTTGTGCCTAAATTAGTGATTTTAACTCCACTTTTCATGCCATTCGATGCCGTGATATGTTTTGTGAATGATTTCAGGTTATTTTGACAAGATTGGCTAGGCAAAAGTGGAAGAAAGCATGTACAAGGGAGAACACATGAAGAAAACAAGGAAAAGCACACACAGACAAGTGTGCGTGCGCACAAGTAAGCGTGCGTACGCACAAAAAGGATTTAGCATGTGTGCGTACGCACACATCTGTGCGTACGCACAGGACCTTGCACGTGGTTTCATTAATGAAACACGTGCTGCGCGATTTCTGAGGGCTTTTAGCCCAATTTTAGAAGCTCCAATGCTGAATTGAAGTGCTATATGAAGGGGATATCAACACATATGAAGGCATTAGGAGAATTAGGACTTAGAACTTTATTTTTTTACATTTTCAATAGTAGTAGGAGTAGGAGTAGTGTAGATTAGGGAGAGCTCTCTTAGGGTTTTAATTAGGGTTCATGTAGCATTTTATAGCAAGCTTTGATTATGGATTTTGCTTCTTTAATTGTAAGCACTCTCAATTTCTTCTTTAATTACATTGTCTTTACTTTTATTTTCCTATGGTTCAAGTTACTTTGTTCATATTTGCAATTTTGAGTTTTTTGAAGTTTTGATTAATGAATTTCATATCTTATGCTTTCTTTATACTTGATTGCTTGTCTCTTGTTAATATTGTTGATAGTTGGTTATAGTTTTCTATTTTTCCTTGCAATTTTTCATGTTTTACTTTTATGCACACAAGGTGTTTGTGAGAATGCCAATTATGAGTTTTGAGTAGATTTTTATACCTTGGCTTGGGAATTGAGTTCCTAGGATACTAGAGTCATAATGTCCGATATTTAGTGGTAATTCTTGGGTAGTTAGTTGACCCTTTTTTCATTGACGCTAGCTTTTTATCAACTAGTTTGGTAAGTTAGCTAGGACTTATGGATTAAGGTCAATTATGCTTGCTTGACTTACTCCTCGATGTTAGGGGTTAACTAGGTGAGATTGACTCATCATAATTATCATAGTTGTGGTTATGCCGATGATAGGATTCCTTAGATCCTCTTATTCCCAAGTCAAGGCTCTTTTATGCATTTATAGCATTTTCACTAGTTTTGACCTAATTTTCTCTTTACTTGCATTGATGCCAATTTTGATCATTCCTTAGTTCTTTTATTTCTTAAGTTATTTTAATCTTTCGTTCTTTGATTACAAAACCCTTTTTGCTTCCACAACCGAAAGAGTGACACTTCTAATTGCATCCTAGGGAGAACGACCCGAGGTTTAATTACTCTTGGTTTATATGTTTTGGATTTGAGAACATATTCTATTTTGAGAAATTCTAGATCGACAATAGTCTTCACACCAACGTCTGTGATAAAATCTCTAAAATTTAAGTTGGAAATTTTGGGCGACGCGTACGCGTGGAAGTGTAATTCACGTATATGCATGAGCTACGTGCACGCGTGGGTCACGCGTACGCGTGACCAAGCGAACGTTGGAGGCAACGTTGGCAATCCAACGTTGGGACCAACGTTCTTGACGAGAAGCCCAAAATTGGAGTTGGAAAACTTGCATCGACGCGTACGCGTGGGCGACGCGTACGCGTGGATGCAGATTTTGGCCAGACTCGCAAATGCGTGAGCGACGCACACGCGCAAAATGCTGTTTTGACGCGTACGCGTGGGCGACGCGCACGCGTGGATAGAAAAACGTTGGTGCACCAACGTTGAGTCAAATCTTGGCGGCAACGCACACTCTTTTCAAAAGCAACGTTTGACTCAACGTTTTTGCACAAACGTTGCTCACCAACGTTAAGGCCAACTTCAATACGAATTGGCACCCATGCAAGTATGAACATTAGCTAGCCAACGTCCTTGTCAACGTTACTAACAGCCACTCCAAGCTTGCTTCAACCAAGGCCAAGGCCCACATCCAAGTACTTGAAGACCCATTTTGGGATGAGAAGAGGAGTATAAATAGAGGAACTTTGAAGATTGAAAGGAGCTCTCTGGGAGGCCCTGATGGGGCTCTGGGAATTCAATTCTCTGATTTCATTTCCTACACTTTTCTTTTAGTTTCTTTCGTACTTTCTTTATTTCTTTCTGCACTTTTCCCTTTTAGTCTTATGTACTTTCTTTTCTTTTACTGGGGGCTGACATACTGAGTACTGAAACTCTGCCCAAGTTTACTTTCTCGGCAATTTTTTAATTCTGCAATGTACTTTTTATTTTCATTTTCCATTTTTAGAGCTATGAACAACTAACCCCTTTCATTGGGTTAGGGAGCTTTGTGTAATTCAATGGATCAATATTAGTTTTCATAATTCTTCTTTCTTTTCTCTTGATCTTGCTAGAAAGCTTTCGTTCTTCATCCCAGTGGATAGTTGTCTTGGAAAAGAAGCTATCCATAATTGGATCTCCTTTGAATCTTGGAAGAGGAATGAGGAGATCATGCTAGAAATGCTTTCTCACATTGGATTAGATTGGGGTTTGGATGGATATCGTGACATGTAATCCTACCAACACTTTGATCTATGAATATGTGTGGTATAATCAGTGACCATACCTCATCTCTTCCCATGAGCACTTAAATCAAGGAATTGGACAATTGTTCATGCTTAGAGAGGTTGGATTGCCAAGGAATTGGGATCCAATCACCTAAGATTGCCAAGGAGATTAATGAATGCATTGATTGAGGAAGAGATGAAAATGAATTTGATCCGGAGAATTATAACATCTCCTGACCCCAATAAGCTTTCCCATCTCTGATCTACCCATTCTTTTACATTCTGTCTTTAATTAGATGCTCAATTTTCCCATTTCCATTTAATTTCTTGCAATTTAAGTTTTTGCTCTTACATTCTGTAATTTAATTTCTGTTCATTTAATTTCTTGCAATTTAAGCTTCCCGCCAATTTACATTCTGCGATCCCAATTTCAAATCGGATTTAGTTCAACTAGAACAATTCTCCAATTAACATTGATCAACCAACCAATCCCTGTGGGATTCGACTTCACTCTACAGTGACTTTTTACTTGACGACAATTCGGTGCACTTACCGATAGAAAATTGTTGAAAGACAGTTTTCATGACATCAGTTACTATTCTTATTTAAATTATTTGCAGTTAGTTTTGTGAATGCCTCAATCTTTTATGATTAGAAAATGACTATTTACTCTTATTTTTAGGAAACCACTTAAAAGAATTTATCTATATTATTTTTTACTAAGTTATTAGCTGGCCACACTTTAAATCATTGGCTGAAAAACCGATAAAATCATCAAGTAAACTTAAAAGATAATGAAAGAAAAAAATTTAAAATTATCTAAACTAATAAGCCAAAAACTAATAACTTTTACGAATATTAGTTCCAATGACACAAAGTTTCTTAAATTAATACAAAAAAATTTTGCTCAAAATTTTAATTTTGCAATAAACTCTTTCAGGAAGCTAAAATTTTTGAAAAAAATCTTATATTTTCCATGAAACTTCAAAAAATTACTATTATAATGGTAGAGATTTTTTTGCTTTTCTATCGTACTCTTGACCAATAATTAAATTTTACAACAGACATTTTTGAAAAGATATTAATTTTTAAAAAAATAAAAAAAGTAGAAGACAACTTTATCATTGAAAGTAATTTGATATCTATGGTAGATTGATTATTTAAAAATATTGTTTAAAAGTTTCTGAAAAAAAAAAACCAACACCATATAATGTCAAATTCAAAGGTTAAACCATCATTAAAGTTATGAATATTGATAAAAAATAATTAAAAAATAACTGTATTGTTTAATCAACTAACAATGATTCATTAGGACAAGAATAAAAAGTTTAAACATAATTTTTAAATAGTGATACTTCTACTAAAAGTATTAAAAGTTTGAATATCAAAAAAGAAAAGTAATTCTAGATTACAATTCTATTAAAAAAGATCTATTAGCTATATGACTGTTCATTATAGTCGTTAGGAATCTTGATTAGTAAATATTTTCTAACTAAATCAGTTAGTTAGCTATTAGATATAAATAGCTAAACTCTCTGCCCATTCATCAAGTCAATAATAAGAAATCAATTCTGCAATTTGTTCCAATTCTTTACTTTTTCTATTTTTATTCTTTTTTCATTTCTCAATATCACTTATATGGTATTAGTGAGGCAAACAATTTATGAGCGATGTTATCAACGATCCTAAACCATCCAATTAAAGATAGAAAATAGGCCAAAATCCATCAAGTCGACTTAGATAACTCACCAAAAAAGACGGGTGGGATTAGAAATTTTAGACTACTATAATAAAAAAAATCCGTCTAACCTGCACAGCCTAGCCTATAGATTTTGGTCGGTTTCGATGGAATAGGCGAGCTTGCCTAAAGGGCCCGCCATTTTATTTTTTCAAGGTCTAATTAAAAAAACTACCCAGACCTATATCAATATTATAAACCTGACCTAGCATAAAAGAAACTACCTGCCATTGTTGTAAAAATCGGACCGACCTAGGCAGTCGGACTAAAAAATTGGTGAATCGACTTTGGAACCGGTCTGGCCTAAACATAGGATCGGCGAAGAAAAAGAACTGGTAGAAACAGATTTGATCTAGCTAGTTTTGATGAAAATCAGTGAACTGACGAATTTGTAAAATTTGGACTGGTTCGAATTTTTCTTTAACTCCCCTAAAACGGCGTCGTTTTGATCTTTTTTGTTTTTTAAAGAAATTCCTAATTCTTCAAGGAGCCCCTCCCTAACCTACTCACTCACTCTCAAATGGCGGAGGCCAGAGGTAGAGTTCAACATCAATATTGTACGGTTGGTGTCTCATTGTCGTTCTTCTCGCCGGCTCCTCTGTATCATCGTGCCTCTGCTAATCTATGGCTCTGCGCTCTTTGTCGTCCATATTCACCGTGGCTCACTTTTTTGTCTCCATCTTCTCTGTGTAGTGCGTGCGGTAAAAGTGTCAATTCCAATGGAACGGTGGAGGTGAGTTTTTTTTAGTTATTCTATATTAATTTTTAATGAATTGGGTGATTATTGCTGTTTGTCTTCTGATGCAAGTTTAATGACCGAATTTTGTTATTTTTTCTCTAATTGTTGCTGTATTTTTTTTATTGTTACTGTTAAATTGATTGATGTTGTCCTATGTTATTGCTATTTAGGGTTGATTTTTTATTATTGATTGATGTTTTTTTAATAGATATATATATATATATATATATATTGATTTATACCATGGTTGATTGAGATATGCAGCAGTTGGATAAGCTCTGTGAATTAATTAGATTATAAGTTATGTGAATTGTTGAATTTTTTAGATAATTAATTAATAGGTTATGTGATAGTGTGATACTATGTGAATCTGCCGATTGACTAATTTTATGTTTATTTTTATATTAGTTATTTTAGAAAATGAGACTTTATTGTTGTTTAAGTATATTTTATTTGGTGATATTGATGCTGATTTATATCAAAGTGGTAGTGATAATAGTGATTTTTATATTGCATCTTTAAATTCTTCTGTTCAAGAGGGTAGAAATGAAAGTGAAGATGAGCCCAACGTAGCAAATCTGCAGCAAATTTTTGTGAATTTTGATCGTTGATGACAAATTTTTATGTTGATATTTTATATTTGGATATTTTTTTTTGTTATTTTACTTTTGAGTTTGTACATTGATAAGATCATAAGACTTTGGTTGATGATATTTTATATAGTGCTTTAAATTTGAAAGATATTTTAAGATTTGTATTATACTATAGTTATGTTTTAGAGTATTTATTTATTATTTTATTATAAAAATTTTTTTCGATTAAATCACAATTGAATTAGTTAAACCAATAAATTAGTGACTAGAAAGTTTGATGATCGGTCTAATTTTTAAAATTACTGATAAATTTTTAAAACCTTATATATAATTTAAATTTAATTTTAAAATTTTAATATTTTATATTTTTATTTAAATAATTAAATGAGATCAAGTCAGTCAACTCAACTAAATTTTTTCAAAAAAGCTCTACATCCATGTAAAAATTACATGGATGGTATCCAAGTACTTTCCACTCCACACATTTTCCCCCATACACACACTCGTTTGTTTTACACGCGCCTCATATAACGTATATAACGTAATCCTTCTTTTGCGTGATCAACCTTTCTCAACGTAAACCTTTCTCAATGTAAACCTTTTTATATAACGTAATCCAAGTACCTTCTTCTTCTTCTTCTTCTTCTTCTTCTTCTTCTTCTTCTTCTTCTTCTTCTTCTTCTTCATAATTAAATTCGTTGTTCTCTTTTATTCACGTTTTTATTCTCTGCATTATGGATCTGGATTGATTTCAACGTAATTAGCTTCGTCGTTCATCTTCTTCTTTGTTTTCTTCTTCGATCTGCACTTCTGAATTGAAACAATGAATGAATCAACTTCAAATCAGTTGAATGAGTGCGATTTGGATAATTCTTTCAAAACGTATCAATTTGATGAGGTTTGACTTATTGAATTTTGAATCTAATTTAATGGAATGAAATTGTAATTTTATTTGAAGTGAATTGAATGTCTGAGGTGATCTATATCTGAATTGAATTGAATTGAATTGATAATATATAACTGTGAATAACTGTGTGTGAGTAACTGTGAGTAATTGTGAGTAACTTTTCGGTTCGATAAGTACTAAAGAGTTGATTCACCATGTGCATGTGTTCGGTTCGGTATGCAGAAAGGAGTAAAAAAAATTAGACGAATATATTCTGTTTTATTCTCTAAGCACTATATAATTCTTTCATCGTAATTAACATTTCGGTTCACCGTATTTAAGATTTCAGTTCATCGTGCAAACCAACTGTGTTGTGGATGAAAAATTTGTCCCAAAGGTGGGAATGATTTTCAAGACACTAGAAGAAGCTGGAAAGTTCTACAACCATTATTCCAAACTTGCCGGCTTTTCTACAAAAATAAGGAACACGACTCAGGACGGAGACAAGATTAAGAATCAACTAATTGTATGCACCAGAGAGGGGAGGTGGAAATCCAAGATATCTCCAACTTTGAAGACAAACCCTTCAACTGGGTTAAATTGTCCGGCCAGAATTTACGTACACATAATGAATGATGTTAGTCTTTGGACAATTTCCAAAGTTGTTTGAATCACTCACATCCTTGTTGTCCAGACCAGGCTAAGATAATCAAATAACACAGGGAGCTTAGCATGTTTGTGCGTCACACCATCGAAACCCATGAGGAAGCCAGAATCAGACCGAGCAAAACTTACCAATCATTTGTGACAGCAGCTGGCATCCACCGTGAACTAGATTTTATTGAAAAGGATGTGAGGAATTACATCATAAGGAAAGTACGGAATATTTCCGAAGAAGACGATGCCAAAAAATTTGGGATGTACCTAGTAAGAATGAAAGAGAAGAACCAAAATTTCTTCTTTGAGCTCAACCTTGAAGGTGATCACTGCATTAAACATGCATTCTGGGCTGATGCAAGAAGCAGGGCTGCATTTGATTATTTAGGAGACGTGATTTCATTTGACACCACCTATAACACAAACAGGTATTCGGTTCATTCATATATGTTTTTTATGTTCAGTTCATGTATATATTTTGGTTCACCATGGTCTGCTTGTTTTTTTATGCAGATACAATTTGGTTTAGGTTCTTTTATGGGCTTGAATCACCACGGTCAGTCGACACTTCTTGGATGTGCACTGATGAAAAATGAGGACATCCAATCATTCAAATGGTTATTTGAGTGTTGGCTACGTTGCATGGGAGGAAAGGCACCAAAAGGTATTCTTATCGATCAATGCGCATCGATTCAAAGGG
Organism: Arachis ipaensis; assembly: GCF_059453495.1. Lineage (NCBI taxonomy): Eukaryota > Viridiplantae > Streptophyta > Magnoliopsida > Fabales > Fabaceae > Arachis > Arachis ipaensis. Next base: position 64,717,147 of record NC_142436.1, on the reverse strand, counting down.
CAATTGAGCTGTGTATGCCAACAACAATTTACCGCTGGTGCATCTGGCACATTATGAAGAAGATCCCAAGCAAATTAAATGGCTACAAGGGACACAATGAAATTGAACAAGAGATGAGCCATGTTGTTTGGAACTCGTACACAAAAGAAGCATTTGACAGAAACTGGATCGATTTCCTCATAAAGTACGGCCTCGGAGGCAACAAGTGGCTTTCAGGTAATTGAGATTTCAATTCAAATTATTTTCATGCTTATATATCTTTTTTCCCAAAGCATGCACTATTTTCGGTTCACCACACCTTATGGGTTGGGTTTGGTTTACAGAGTTGTACGAGGATCAGCATATAGGGATTCTAGTTTACTTGGATCACCACTTTTGGGCCGGGATGAGAAGCACACAAAGGAGTGAGAGCATGCATTCATTTTTCAACAAGTTCATCACACGGAATAGCTCCTTGAGACAATTCGTGAAGCCATACGACAATTGCCTAGCAAGCAGAGAGAGAATTCGATGTTACAGATTTTCACACCGTGATACCATGCGTAACAAAATCAGCAATAGAGGCACAGTTTCAACATGTATATACCCATGAGAAGTTCAAGGAAGTTCAAGCTCAATTCAGAGGTAAAGTGAACTGTATCAAAAGATCAATGCATTCCACCTTAGGTTTCATAACATATGAAGTCATAGAGCAGGTTTCCAACTCCACATTCAACAAGTTTGTCGTCACCTACGATGTAGTATCACGAGATGTAAAGTGCCATTGCTTGCTGTTTGAGTCTAGGGGCATATTGTGCCGCCATTCCCTAAGCGTCCTAAGCTTTGAGCGAGTGGATAATGTGGCACCGAAATACATATTGGAATGCTGGAGCAAGAACATAAAGAGGAGGCATACACACATCAAGAGCAGCCAAGATGAACCTCTACTGGAGTCAAGAAGTAAGAGATTTGACGAATTGGTGTTTCACTCGCATAATATATGTGAATTTGTATTCGAGTCTGAAGAGTTGACCGGAATTTCGCACCGAGCATTTGACAAGGTCATGGCAGAGATGGAAGAATATCAAGAGAGAAGCAAAGGAAACAGTTTGTTAACCCACGAAGAAGCGACATTAAGCAATGTGAATGACCTTCAAAGCCCACCACGTGTCAAAATAAGAGGTCGGCCCAAGAACAGACTTGGATCAAACTTGGAAAAAAGGATCTCAAATGCCATGAAGAAAAAGAAAAAGACAGTTCCAAGCGAGGTAAAATTGACTTGCTTTTTGATTAGTTAAAAATTCAATTGTTCATTTTGCTAATATACAATTAATTATGTCTTTTGTAGTTGAACCTTTTAGACTCCGGATCATCGATTCAGTCAAGCTCCACTATTTACAATGCACCAGATATGAATTATCCAAGAGAGGATTGTATAAGTTTTAGTTTTATTAATGTACAATTTTGTTCACCCATGAGCAAATTTTGGTTCACCATGGTTATAGCAGGGTTAATTTTCTGGATGTTGTTAGTCTTTAATGAATAGTCACTTTTTTTGTGAAATTCTATATTGATATATGAAGTTTTTTTATTCATCTAGTGTATTAATTTCGGTTCACTGTGTTTAGGGTTCAAGGGTTTAGGGTTCAGGATTCAGGGTTTAGGGTTTAGGGTTAGGAGTTTAGGGTTTAGGGGTTTAGGGTTTAGGGTTCAGGGTTCATGGTTTAAGGTTTTAGGGGTTAGGGTTTTAGGGTTTTAGGAGTTCATGGTTTATGGTTTAGGGTTTAGTGTTTAGGGTTTAGGGTTTAGAGTTTAGGGTTTAGGATTTAGAGTTCAGGGTTTAGAGTTTAGGGTTTAGGGTTTAGAGGTTCAGGATTTATGGGTTCAGGGTTCAGTGGTTAGGGTTTATGGTTCAAGGTTCAAGGTTCAGGGTTTAGGGTTCACGTTTTAGGTCTTCGAATTTTCGTACAGTGTGTTTACAACTTTCGGTTTACCCAGTGTATTAATTTCGGTTCGCTGTGTTCTTTTGGCATTCGTAATGTATTGGTAAATACACTGATTGCACTCATCGAGAACCTGGAATAAAACAACAGCCAAACAGTTCCAATAGATATATAAATTAACATCTCAGATGAGTAATCCATTTTGAATCAAATATAAATATTAACATTTGATACAGACATTGTTATTAAGAATAGATATATACATTAACATTGACATATATACATTTGAAAAAAGCATTGTTTGCTTTTTTAACAAGTTAAACAAAATATTGTTAATTACAACTAGTATATGCTATTTGCTATCTAAATCCCCAGATGTGAATTTACAATAAGGATTGGAGATGATAGCAGATGACTTGGAGAGTCTTATTACTTCAGATTCCCAAATCACTTGGTCTCTGATTTTGTTCATTTCATGCAATAGAAGATTTGGACCATATTGGTATCTGAAGTCATCAATCTCATTCTACATTTCAATTGAAATGAATTAATTACATAAGAAATGAACCCAAATGAAATAAGAACAATATCATTCAAGCCCTAACCATACTATAAAAATGCAATCACAATAACCCTAAACCTTAAACATATTAAATATCAAGTAAATCAAAATCACATTAAATAACAACAAATTTCATTCAAAGCCTTAGTTATACTGTAAAAATGCAATCACAGTAACCCTAAACCCTGAACAAATTAAAAAGAGGCCACCGAACCGAAAAACATTCACTTGGTGAATCAAAATTGTAAAGGCCACTGAACCGAAAATGGTTTATGTGGTGAATCAATCACTAAAGAAAGTACTTACTTGTATCCAAGCTTTATATTTATATCTCTTTCCACTTTTGATTTTTTGTGGATCAATTGTTTCGAGCCATTTCATCACGTATATTCCACAATCATAGCTTAGCAAGAATTGAGTATAATACGATCAATAGTATACAAAATAAAACACATTAAAAATAGCACTATAGAAGAGAAAGATTCTTACTTTGTACGTTGACCATTCAATTGGATATACTCTGCTTCCTCTCCTAGTCCATCCTCCATTAAGGATTCCTGATAAACCACTATTTTATGGTTTATCTTGTGCTCAATTGAGTGATTTTTATCAACTCTTTACCCACTTATTCATACTATTTGCATGGTTTTATATTTGCCTTCCTAATTATGTGCTCTGATTGAAAACATGCTTCTTTGGCTTTAAATTACCAAATATTAGTCCTCTCTTATTACCATTAGATGTCTTGATATGTGTGTTAAGTTTTCTCAGAGATCACAGGGCAGGAATGGCTTGGAGGATGGAAAGGAAGCATGCAAAAGTGGAAGGAATACAGGAAACTGAAGGAACTGCTAAAGCTGTCCAGCCTGACCTCTCTGCACTCAAATAGTCATAACTTGAGCTACAGAGGTCCAATTGATCCGGTTTCAGTTGCGTTGGAAAGCTAACGTCCGGGGCTTCGATTTGATATATAATTTGCCATAGATGCCTCAACGTTAGGCAACGCGAACGCGTGCATGACGCGCCCGCATCGTATTTGTGAACTTCAATCCACGCCACCGCGTGGACGACGCCTCCGCGTCACCTTCCCGAGACCTGAACGTAACAGAAATCGCTGAGAGCGATTTTTAGGCTGTTTTTAACCCAGTTTTCAGCCCAGAACACACAGATTAGAGGCTATAAAGTGGGGGAACGCATCCATTCATAATCATGCTCTCATATTCACAATTTTAGGATTAGATGTAGTTTTTAGAGAAAGAGGTTCTCTCCTCTCTCTCTTAGGATTTAGTTTTAGGATTTAGGATTATTTCAACTTCTTCTCAGGTTCAATGTTCTTTTTATTTAATTTATCAATTTAGTTTATGAACTCTTTATGTTTAGATTGATTTTCTTTACTTAATGCAATTTGAGGTATTTTCAGTTTATTATTGCTTTCTTTTATTTATATTATTGTTATTCCCATCTGAAGACATTTTTATTCCAGTAGATTTACTTTTCTTCTTTTGGTCTTGGTTAAGAAATCAGTAACTCAGGAGTTATCAAACTCAAACATGATTGATAATTGTTATCTTTGTTAATTAAATTGAACTTCAATAATCCCAATCTTTTCTTAGGAAATAAATAGGATCCGAAGATCAAACCAATTAATCCCTTGACATTCCTTTGCCTTAGTAAAGGTTAACAAAGTGGAATTAAGATTCAATTTTCATCATCATTGATAAGGATAACTAGGATATGATTTCCAATTTCTCATACCTTACCAAAAGTTTATTTTACAGTTATTTATTTATTTTACAGTTATTTATTTATTTCCATTGCCATTTAAATTACTTGTTCTTCATTCTCAAAACCCCAATTTACAAACTCATAACTAATAATAAGAACATACCTCCCTGCAATTCCTTGAGAAGATGACCTGAGGTTTGAATACTTCGGTTATCAATTTATTTAGGGGTTTGTTACTTGTGACAACCAAAACGTTTGTACGAAGGGATTTCTGTTGGTTTAGAGACTATATCTACAACGTGACTGTTTTTATAAAATTCTTTACCACCATAAAATCCTAACGTCAAAATGGCGCCGTTGCCAGGGAATTGCAAACGTGTGCCTTATTATTGGTTATTGTAAATATTTGCTTTTTACCTGTTTATTTGTTTTTATTTTTGTTTTTATTTTTGCTTTTTCATAAATTAAGAGGTTATTGGTTTTTATTTTAGTTATTAAAATTTTTTTTCTCTTTCCTCATTAAATTTTTTTCAACCACATAATGATCTTTTTATCCCATCACCACCCTCCATGGAAGAGCACCCACATCCATCAATCCAAGAGTAAGATGATCCCAATTATGCTATTGATATGGAACAGGAAAGAAGGAATCATCTTCGTGAATCCATACTTCATAAGGAGGTAGAGGAGGCCCTACGGGTAAAGGTAGGAGAGACCTTGAAGATGAAAGAGTAGTTGAAAGGCGTTGTCATGAAAAGAAAATCATCGAGGATAAGTACTATTTTTTACTTAAACAACTGGACAAAGCAGCAATTATTAAAAAGGAAGAAGTGGTTGCAGACTTAAGAGATGCTGTACCTCCATTGGAAAGTCCAGTCACAGAGCCTCCTTCAAAGACGTTTGAAATTGATGTTGAGGAGGGTGTACAACCTCTAAGTCATAACATGGCTAAGGACTTTGAAGAGGTTAATCAAGAGATGGAAATTCAAGAAGAAGAAGCACAACCTCCCATGCCCTCGGTAAGCAATGAAGAAGAGATTGAATTGGAAGAAAGCTACCAAGAGGAAGAGGTTGAAATTGAAGAAGCTTGCAAAGAGGTGGAAGTTGTCAAAGAGCACAAGGGAGTGGAGCTTGGAATCACCTTGCCAAAGTTATTGGAGACCCCTCCCCCTAAGTTGCCATCATCCTTCACAACATTCAAGTGGGTAAAATTCATATCCCTTAGCTTTCTAATTCCACTTGAATATGGGCTACTGGAGACGGATGGTCAACTTAGAGCTCTTTGTGGCATTAAGAGTAAGAGGAAGATGGCCAGTGGTAAGAATTGTCCTGCAAGGTTCATTATGGTTGGAAGCTTTAAGTTTAAACGCAAAGGTTGGTATAAAGCTCAACTGAATGGGTCTAGAAAGTTGTTTGGACGCTTTAGTGAGAATTCTAAAGCTGAACCACCCAGAAGGAATCATGATGCTCAACACAAAGATGGGTATAAAAGCAAAGTCTGGGACCCCGTAATTCAATCTAGAAATCAGCACTCTTGGGGTCTTGTCACTTGCTTTAACTTACTTGAAGGCTTTCTACACCTAGTTTGGGATCCCGGAGGCCACTGGAAGTACAAACACTGGTGGAGATTCCTGGATCAGTACAAGCATAAGTCACCATAACAGGGAGCTCACCAAATGTCCAACTTAAGGACTTTAAATAAAAGTGCTAGGTGGGTGACAACCCACCATGGTATGATCGTTCCTTTTTCATTATTATTTAGTTTTATTTGTTTTCGAGTTTTATTTTATTTTGTTATATTGAACCTGGAGTTTTGCATCACATTCATATTAACACTGCATTCTGCATTTTTTTCAGATTATATAAAAAAGAGAGAGAAGCATGCACGCGACGCGGCAGCGTCGCTGACGCGTCCGCATCATGTGAAAAAAATGGCTCCCACGCGACCGCGTCACCCACGCGGCCGCGTGACCTGGAAATCGACGTAAGAAAGGGTGCACGACCGAAAGTTGTGCGAGAGTGGTGCTGGATTGGTGCTGATCGCACACACCTTACCACGCGGTCACATGGCTCACGCGTCCGCGTCATATCCCCATGATGGCCACTCACGCGATCGCGTCGACCACGCGACCGCGTCACCCTGGATTTTGGCAATACTAAGTTTTGAACAGAGAGTTGTGCGACCGCGAGGCTGCACTCGCGCCACTAGCACAAATCGAGTCACGCGATCGCGTGCCCCACGCGTCCGCATCACCCAACCTTATCGCGCACCACGCGACCGCGTCACCCACGCGACCGCGTCGCCTGCGTCCTACAACTTATCCAGATTCGTGCCAACTATCTTATCTTTTCTTCTCTACTCCTAATTTCTTCTATCTTCTCTTCTTTCTCTCTCCTTTCTTACTTTCTTTTTACTTCATTTTTTTAACTTCTCATCCTTTTTCACTTACATTCTATTTTATTTAGTTTATTTGCATATTTTCATTCATTGCATTTTTTTATTTTGTGCATATTTTTATTTTCTTTTCTAAATTTGTTATTTTTATATTGGTGTTCAAAAAAAAATTTTTAATTGGGTAATTATTTTCTTGTGAGTTATTATGAAATTGTTTGACAATTATATATTACTTTTTAAAGGGTTGCTTGCATGTTCAATTTAATACCTTCAATAGCTTATTTACCATGCTTGCTATGTGTTTGTGAAAAAGCCCGTATGTCATTGTACACTATTTTTTCGATTTCTTTCTATCTACTACTCTAAATGCTTGCTTTTCACAAAACCCTTTTTATATTTTATTACTTAAATATAATTGTTATTACAAACATGTTGTTAGTTTGAAAGACTTGGTAACCTAACGTGGATATTGAATGCTTGATCTATGCTACTCATGCCTTTGCCAGCATGCCAATAAACATCTTGCATTCAATTGTCATTACATGCACTTGCTATATTTCCGTTGATGATTTTTCACATGTAGTCATGACCATGTATTGACATCATTCATCTTTTATTGTGCATTGATTACCACCTTTCCCGCTCTCTTCCTTGCTCTAACCCTTAGCTTTAAAAGTTGCTTTCTTTTTCCTTTTTCAGGATGGCCACCAAGAAGGGTAAAGAGAAAGCTACTCCCAAACCACCGGCAAGGAAAGGAACAAAAATAGCCCCAGCTGAGGAACCACAACCCCCATCCACCTGTACATCTTAGCATGCACCGAGGACGGCGCAATCTTTAAATGTGGAGAGGTCGATACCGATCTCCATGGGTTAGTACTTTCTTGTCTCAACACCAATGTTTAAATTTTCTTTGTAATTAGTTGTTGCAATTGCATGTTTGTTTGATTTTTTTTTTGCATATTTTACCACTTGGTTGAAGTAATATTTTCTTTTTCAAGAAACCTTTTAGAGCATTTCACTAATTTGAATAAAATTTAATGTTACACTTGTTTGAAGAAATATTATACTAGAACATGGTTTAGAACTCGAACACACAAAACCTGTGAGATTTTTGAGCCTATTTGAATTGGTTGCATTTTATCAACCAATATTTTATTTTTAGTGTGTTTTTCTCTCTAAAATTGTGATCTTTGTCTTGCTTAATTCTATATTTCCATGGTTTGATGTATGCATACACTTACATGATTGAGGCCTTTGTTTCACTGAGCTTACATACCCATATGGCCTTACCTTTCATTATCCTTTGCAAACCAATTTGAGCTTATTTTACCCCTTTGTTCTTTACTTTAGCACATCATTAACTCTAAGCGGAAAACAATAATGTCCTTAATTTGAATCTTTGGTTAGCTTAGATTAGTGAAAGTGCTCATGAATTAAGTGTGGGGAAAAGTGGGTTTGGAAACATTTGGTTTAAGAATTGGGTGTTATATATCTTTATTAAAATATGAAAAAAAAATGTTTAGGACGTGTTCATGCATTCAATAATTTAATCATATGCATTGAGAAAAATAAAAAAAAAAGAAGAAAAAGAAAAAGAAAAAAATAAAGGAGAAAAAGAAAAGAAAAAGAGCAAATAATAAAAAAGAGGACAAAATGCCCCAAAGTAAGTGGTGAAAGCAATGCATATGTACTGTACTTGAAATTAGAATGCATGAATATGTAGAAAACATGGTTAATGGACAGTTAGGTTTTGTATTTTGATTACATGGATTGTCTAAAGTTAGGTGGAAAGTTTAAGTTAATTAAGGATTCAGATTTTAGTCCACTTGGCCAAATACAATCCTACCTTGACCCTAACCCCATTACAACCCTTAAAAGACCTCTTGATATGTGTATCTGTGCATTAAATTTATGTTGATTGTTAGATGAAGAGCAAGCCTTAGAAAGCAAGGTTAGTAGAGAATTGAGAGAATCGAACCTTAAACACTTGAGTGATTAGTGTGTATACACTACCAGTGAGGGTTCGATGCTCAATTCCTTGTTCCCTGCTTTCATGAGCTATTTTCTTCTTACAAGTCTATTTGTACTTCATTTTCATGATTTGAATTAGTGAAATCCAGTTCATATTTCTTCTTGAAAGATTTGTTTACTTTTAACCAAGTAGGTAGAAACATTTTGCATGTAGTTGCATTCATATAGATAGGTTGCATTTCATACATTCTACCAGTCCTCTTCACTCCTTTATAGCTTCTCTTGAGCTTAGCATGAGGACATGCTAATGTTTAAGTGTGGGGAGGTTGATAAACCATTATTTTATGGTTTATCTTGTGCTCAATTGAGTGGTTTTTATCAACTCTTTACTCACTTATTCATACTATTTGCATGGTTTTACATTTGCCTTCCTAATTATGTGCTTTGATTGAAAACATGCTTCTTTAGCTTTAAATTACCAAATATTAGTCCTCTTTTATTACCATTAGATGCCTTGATATGTGTGTTAAGTGTTTTCAGAGATCACAGGGCAGGAATGGCTTGGAGGATGGAAAGGAAGCATGCAAAAGTGGAAGGAATACAGGAAACTGAAGGAACTGCTAAAGCTGTCCAGCCTGACCTCTCTGTACTCAAATAGTCATAACTTGAGCTACAGAGGTCCAATTGATGCGGTTCCAGTTGCCTTGGAAAGCTAACATCCGGGACTTCGATTTGATATATAATTTGCCAAAGCTACCCCAACGTTAGGCGACGCGAACGCGTGAATGACGCGCCCACGTCGCATCTGCGAACTTCAATCCACGCCACCGCGTGGACGACGCCTCCGCGTCACCTTCCCACGACCTGAACGTAACAGAAATTGCTCCCAGCAATTTCTGGACTATTTTTGACCCAATTTTCAGCCTAGAACACACAGATTAGAGGCTATAAAGTGGGAGAATGCATCCATTCATAATCATGCTCTCATATTCACAATTTTAGGATTAGATGTAGTTTTTAGAGAGAGAGGTTATCTCCTCTCTCTTAGGATTTAGTTTTAGGATTTAGGATTATTTCAACTTCTTCTCAGGTTCAATGTTCCTTTTATTTAATTTATCAATTTATTTTATGAACTCTTTATGTTTAGATTGATTTTCTTTACTTAATGCAATTTGAGGTATTTTCAGTTTATTATTGCTTTCTTTTATTTATATTATTGTTATTCCCATCTGAAGACATTTTTATTCCAGTAGATTTACTTTTCTTCTTTTGGTCTTGGTTAAGAAATCAGTAACTCAGGAGTTATCAAACTCAAACATGATTGATAATTGTTATCTTTGTTAATTAAATTGAACTTCAATAATCCCAATCTTTTCTTAGGAAATAAATAGGATCCGAAGATGAAACCAATTAATCCCTTAACCTTCCTTTGCCTTAGTAAAGGTTAACAAAGTGGAATTAAGATTCAATTTTCATCATCATTGATAAGGATAACTAGGATAGGATTTCCAATTTCTCATACCTTACCAAAAGTTTATTTTACAGTTATTTATTTATTTTACAGTTATTTATTTATTTCCATTGCCATTTAAATTACTTGTTCTTCATTCTCAAAACCCCAATTTACAAACTCATAACCAATAATAAGAACTTACCTCCCTGCAATTCCTTGAGAAGACGACCCGAGGTTTGAATACTTCGGTTATCAATTTATTTAGGGGTTTGTTACTTGTGACAACCAAAACGTTTGTACGAAGGGATTTCTGTTGGTTTAGAGACTATATCTACAACGCGACTGTTTTTATAAAATTCTTTACCACCATAAATCCTAACTCAGTTCCGCCCCAGCGTACACCCTCATCTGGGAAATTATTAAACCCTAAAAGAGACAAAAAAAGTAAATAAAGAGAACCAACAACAGTGAACCGAACTCCTCTCATGTACAGAATAATTTGAATAATTTACAAGAAAATAACTTACAACAAATTTGTTCAGTTTCTTCCTCGAATCAGGTATATGTTCTGGCAGCTTATTGATAGGGTCAAGGACATAGAATTTTTTTGTTGACATCAGCAATCCACAATCACCAATGCCCTCCATTGCAAATTGGGACAAATAGCTGAAGTTTCGGAAAATTATAGAATATTTCAGTCGAAAAAATAGCAAACAAGAGAATTATCAAAGAATTTTTAGAAATTACAACTTACAAATGGATGCGATGCAAGTTTCCTTTTGTCAAGAAACTGGCGGTGGTGGGCATACTGCTCAATATCAAACCTATAGGCCTTGTTTGTCCTCTTATCAGTGTACTCCACGCCATGTATTCCCAACATAAAATTCAGCAAAATGAACAATGGACAAGGATTGTCTTTCGTGAAAATTCATATTTAAACATTTATTCTGTACATGAGAGGAATCTCTTAATAAGATAAAAGAACGTGAAAAACATTCAATCATCAAGAGAAAAGTTTTCTTCATGCAAAAGACTCAACAGAACACATAAGAATCAGGTGAACCAATATTAACATTCTGACTGAACCGAACAGGAATCAGCAGTGAATAAAAAATTTAGCTTACCACAATATCCAGCGACACAATGTATATTTGTTCCTGATATCGCCAAACTTTGATTTGGTTGAGAATCATGCTATGTATACTGACAACCTACACGAAGAAAAGTTATGAGATATGCTGTATAAGAGTGTTTAGAAAAATTATTATTGTTAACGCAATTGGGAAAGAATTTATCGAGGCATGCACTTGTTCCTTGGGCATTAGAGACATGAAATATTCTCTTAACCCCTCATAAAGCACCTCATGTTTCAAGATGAATATTGCTTCATATTCGTTGCTACTGTCATTTGTCTTTTTCACATGTGTCATCCAATGATAACATTTTTCGATCAAGTCCTTCGAGATTTTTATCTTTTCTCTGGGGTTTTGAAAACTTCAGCAGCTGGTAAGGTTGGGTCTGAAGTTGTTGCTTTAGCAAACTTTAATGCTGCTATCACTCTAGCATCTACCACCGCCTCTGCGAGGATTTCAAGCTGTGAAACACTCTCTTGAGAGGGCTGAGTTGGTTGAGATGCTGGTTGACTTATCCCAAGGCTAAAGGAAGGCCTTTCATTTTCCCTTTGCCTAGATTGAGCAACACTGCAAGATGATAGATATTTCACAATGATATTAAACAAAAATGATATTAATTATTATAGTGAAACGAAATTCAAACACATAGTGAACCTAAATCTAAACATACAGTGAACCGAAATGATATTAAACAAAAATGATATTAAAGAAAAGCAAGTAACATACCTATCAAATGATGACAAGATTAGAGTTTCTTATTCTGATTGCCATGCCACTGGAGGTTCTTGGGATTGTTCTTCATTAGAAACTTCATAGACATTGTCATCTTTGAAAAACTCTTCAATAACAGAACTTGTAAGAGACCCCGTAACACCCTGCTTTTTTGGTTCTGGAGGGCATCTATAAGAAACAGAAGAGAGTCCAAAGACAACAAAAGATTAAATTCATTTCTGGTTTCAACTGAACCATAATTAAACCATGTATAAGCAGTAAGCATTATCGGTATTTATATAAGCAGTAAAACTTACACATTAACAGGTGCTTCTTGTTTGGATTGCTGCGCTGTTGGTTCTTCGCAGAGATGTTGTTGCTGTTCCAGAGGTCTGCTGCATTAAACAGTAAATATTTCTATCATTATCCCAAACTATTATCATATGTAATAATGATATTTAACAGAAATGACATTAATCATTATAGTGAACCAAAATTCAAAGTAATAGTGAACCTAAATCCAAACATATAGTGAACCGAAATTATATTAAACAAAAGTGATATTAAAGAATTTTATGTTTACATATTAACAGGTGCTTCTTGTTCTGATTGCTGTGCCACCGGAGTTTCTTTAGATTGTTGCTCTTGTTCTTTGGTAGGGCTGTTGCATTAAACAGAAAATAGTTCAATAACAACCCAGAATTATTATCCTATACCATTAAAATTAATAAAAAGAATTTTCATGTGAAACTTATTCTTCATCAGAAACTTGATAGACATAGTCATCTTTCATTAAGTCTTCAATTACAGAACACGTAAGAGACACTGTAACACCCTGCATTTTAGGTTCTGGAGGGCAGCTGTAATAAACAAAAGAGAGTCCAAAGACAAGAACACATTTAATTTTTTTCTGGTTTCAACTAAACCATAATTAAACCATGTATAAGCAGTAAACATTGAACAAGATTCATGTGGTGAATAAATATTTATTAACTTACTCATTATTAGAAGTTTGTTGTGTTTCATTTTGTGGAGGGACATAGATGAAGTCATCTCTGATCAACTCTTCTTGAACAGAACTTGAAAGAGACAATGCAAGAGGAGGTCTAAGAAATGTAAACAAGGATAAAGTTAATGTTGAATAATTAGAATTTGTTTTGAAAAATAGGAATTTGCACATTGAAAAACTCACACTTCCAATGGTTGAGAACGAGTTTCTTGTCGAAACTCAATGATTTGTAGCTCAGAATAAGGTGTAGCTCTAGTGACATTTAAACACATTTTTCTTGATTAAACAAGAATTATTATCTAAATCTAAAAGAGTAACATAAATATTTTTAACTTACACTGGTGGAGTTTTAGAAGTCTTTCTTGGGAAATTTTTTTTCTAAAATATTTTACCGGGCTTTCCAGCGTATTTTTTTCTAAAAAAAAAAAGATAAAAAATTAAAATTAGAAACCAAGATTCAAAGCAGAGATCTAGAAACACATTAAATTTATTTTTGGGTAACCACTGAACCGAAAATACAATATGCAGTGATCCAATTTACTTGGTATTGCTCGCGGCATTTACAGAAGATGTAGAGCTTCCTTGAGTTTGTAATAGTTGCTCGCTATGCAGATTTACAGTCGGCACTCTAAGCAAGATAAATAAATATTAGTAATTCAATCTAGAGGAATTAGAAAAGGTTGTAGCAAAAGTAAGCAAAGAAAGAAAAAGAACTCGGGAATAATAAACTGAATCTTATGTCTGAGAGAATTCATTTTGTGCCTCTGCTGAGTTAAAGTGATCCGGAGCAATGTTTGTTAACTGAGCTCCATCATTTCTTTTCTTTGATCTTTTTTCCCTTATCATCTCCAATGCTCGTTTTCTTCTTTCGGCAGCATTGTCTTTTGCTTGTTCAGTTCTGAAAGTTCATAAAATAAGTATCAAGGAACCTAAAATGTAAGTATCAATAAAAGAAAATGTGATTCGAGAAACTTACTCCTTGTCAGATTGGGCTTGTGTTTTGACACCCTTTGCGTTGTTTTCTTTTTATTACGGGTGTTTTCTCGATTTCATTTTCTCTAGAATACAAACACATCGAATTTATACCGGAGACAAGACACTAATAATGAAGTCAACCAAACTGACAGACACCACCAAACCAAACTAAATTAAAGTGCTAAAACGAAAATTAGAAGCTCACCGAACTGAAATTAATTCATTTGCTGAACAAAAATTGATACATATGCAATCAACAAAACGTCTCACAGAAATTACGCAATACTTACTGGCTTTCAGATTCGCTTGTGCTCTCTGAATCTATCGGCACAGGCTTTGTTTTTTTTGTTTCTTTTTTAACCACCTTCGGTGGTTGTTTTCTTTTCTTTCTTTCGGTTTTTTTATTTCTTCTTCTCTGCAATACATATGAACAAGAGCATAAGAACAAATTTAAGCAAATACAAGTTAAATGAAATCAATATCAAAATTAAACTTACTGGCTTTCGGATTCAGATTCAGAGAATCTTTCTTCTTCCGAAGAAGAATCCATCTCGACAGTTTTTTTTTTTATTTTCTTTCCTTTTTATTTCTTGTCCAAGTTACTTGTTTTTTTTTTTCTTTTTTTTTCCTTTCTGTACAGAAGTCCCTACAACAGAAACAAGGACTCAATTATTTAATCATCAAGAAAATACATTAACAATCCGGTGAACCAAACGAAGCAATTCCACCGAATCGAAAAATATTCATATGGTGAATAGTACATGATAACTATTTAATCATTAAGAAAATATTTCTTAATGTAGAAACATTCAAATGAACAAACTAACAATTGCAAGTAGGACAAATAAATTAATTATAACATAAAACAGAAGTTTATTTAGTTAGTAGAGTATTTTAAAAGCATTTGAAAGTAAATTTTTGGGGGAATTTTAGTAGAGTATTTACCAATAATTCTGTTGCTTCGGATGAAATCCGTTCAAGCATCATTTGCCTTGTCCAATAGGCCACCCACGGTGCAGGGGGAGTATCAGGTGCAAACGGGCGGGAAAACTTGGTTTCGTGGAAGTATATCAACATTAATACAAAAACACAACCATCAACAGACTGTTTCTTCCCGTTTCTCTTGTTTTCAACTCCTTTCATCAAGAAGTTGAGAACATGCTTCACCCAATCCCATTTTCGAATGTAGTCCACAAAAAAGATCGGTGTCTTATGGATTGGGGAGGCCACACTTACTGTTGTGAGGAGCAAGAAGCACTTTTGTATGAAGACAACAAAAGTTCTCTTGAATTTTTTTTCGATTTTTCTCCCCTTCTACGCTCATATCCAGCACATTCCTTGTCTACTGGATTAAGGTTGTTATAATCAACCTTATCAGGAAAACGATTCCCTACAATATTTTAATAGCAAAAATCAGTCAAAAACGCTGAGTTTAATTTTTTGGACACCAATGAACTGAAAATAAGCAGTAAGTGGAAAGTGTATTACCTCCATTGGTTATACCCAGGGCAACTGCTACTTTCCAAGGAGTTATGTATATTCTGCCTTGGAGAGTTTTCAGGCATCCTTTCTCTTCATCAAAGCGATCAAGCAATTCTTTCAACAGGGTATTAGAGACATTCATTTCTGGGACATTTGTCAGGACACCAAATCTTATTTCTTCCACTATGTCTTTCTTTTCTTGACTCATTTCCCTGTATACTGTTGCTATTGGCTTTGTTTGGCATCTGCAATAATGAGTTTTCTGCAAATTTTGAAACAGAATGTGAGGATATATTTATAATACAAAATAGATATTATTCGAATGAAAGCGGATAAATATATTTAATCTACTTACGTTATAATGTGGCTTCTCCTTCATTGTTGCCATTTTCTTTTTCTGTTTTGCTGTAATGAAAAATTTTGGTCAATACTTCATTGAATACATCAACAAGCACAAGCATGTATATCTTAATCAAGTCAATTAAAATGCCACAAGCCACAGAACCGAAACTCATTCATGCACAGAATCAAAATCTCAAAGGCCACCGAACCGAAACTCATTCATGCACAAAACCAAAATCATAAAGGCCACCGAACCGAAAAATGTTCATGTGGTTAATAAATGATGATCAACTTTTAATTAACAAGAATAGTATTCCTCCATGCAAAAGAAGTACTGAAGATAGTAACAATCAATTTCAAAACTTTAGTTAAACTATCTACACAAATAAGAACAAACACGTATATCTTAATCAAATCAACATCTTTCAAAAGAAAAATTTTTCAAATTTCATGAATTAGGTGCTTTCAAAATTACATTTGCAAATTGGCTTCTTTAAACACTCTTACTGAAACTTGATATCTTTCTTTAAGTATTAAGGTTAACTACCATTCATGTTGAAATCTATCCAATATAATGAGACAATTTTATAGTAGTATGGCTTATTAAAATAAAATAGTTGTCTCTAATGTCAATTGTCCTAAACAAAACTCATTTACATCAAGTCTCGAGATTTTGTCAATTTTTCTACTAAAATTGCTGAGAAGTGTAACTCATGCTTAAAAAATTTGTAGAAAGGGAGATATTGTCTTGTTCTGTTTTGTAATGAAAAATTTTGTTCAACACTTTATTCAATACATCAACAAGCACAAGCCTGTATATCTTAATCAAGTCAATTAAAATGCCACAAGCCACCGAACCGAAACTCATTTATGCACAGAACCAAAATCACAAAGGCCACCGGACTGAAAAACGTCGATGCACAGAACCAAAATCACAAAGACCACCGAACCGAAAACGTTCATGTGCTTAATAAATGATGATCAACTTTCAATCAACAAGATTAGTATTCTTCCATGCAAAAGTACTGAAGATAGTAACAACCAGTTGCTTGCGAAATCTTCTTCCGATTCCTTTCCAGTAGTGGTTTCTGCAGAGAATGTGATTGAAGTTTGAGTGATGTTGAGAGAGATTCGAAGAGAATGAGTGTTTTCGTGTCTTAGTTTCGTGTTGAAGATGTAACGTTTTTTCATAATGAAGCGCGAATGAAAAAGGAGGGGTTTCTAGCGCGTGTTTTTTACTCGCCATTTAATACGCTTGACTCGATTTGGGCTTGGACCAACTTGGTTATATAGTTACATGGATGTGTAGTAGGGAGTAGGCCTGTAATTTTTTATCAATTAAGGCAATAATTCAATAACCTAATAGTCATATTAGTGCGATCCCTGATTTAACTCGGAGAACTATGCCATAAACATAATTCACATCAGCCACAGCCACAGTCACCCCTAAGTCCCTAACCCTGGGCACAAGTCAGAAGTAGTCACCCTCACCCCAAAGTTTTTCTTCAGCAAATCCACTGCTGTCGAGCTCACTAGCTCTCTCTGAAGGCATGAACGTCACACACACTCTTCTCCAGCACCGTTGCCTGCGTCCGGAGCCGTAGCGTGTCCCCTCGCACCGTTCTCCTTCTCGGTCCTCATGCGGTCACGCCTCTCCTCTCCCCTGCAATCCTGCAAGCTCACACCGCCGTCGCACTGCTCCGTCACAGGCTCCTCCCACCTCTACGTCACTTGCTTGCGCGTCTCCGTCGCAGGCTCGCACACTCTCCATCGCTGACTCGCTACTGTTCCTCGGTTCTGGCCGTTGCCGCTGCCTCGTCCCCGTCGCTACTGGCGGTATGTTCGTTTACTTTATTAATGTATATTTACCACTTATTTGAGCTGGTTTTGTTATGTTGATTCAAATATCTAGTGTTCTGACTTGTTTGAATTTGTATTTGTATTCGTTTCTGATTTAGACAAGTTTGGGTTTGTTAAATTATCTTATTTTGTTAAATTTGTTTGCTTTGACTGAATTTTACTGGGTTAGCCAAGTCAACTACTATTTTTTCCTTTGATTCGTTACTTTTTTTTCTTTGATGTATGATAATTTAACTATATCCAGCAACATATATGTTGAATTAGAATTATTTTTCTAGCTTATTTTTCAATGAACTTGATATATAAGTTGCTTAATCATTATCTGGATGAGATGCCTAGTTTCTTCTCCTAATGTAATATGTTATTCGTTGATGCTTATGATAAGTGTTAATTATTTGAGTTTTCATCAAATAAAGATAAATTAAAATCTAGCTAAATATTTTACAGTACTACTATATGTTGGATATGCAAATAATGTTTGATAGTTAATCAACAGTCCATTGAAATAAGAACAAACGAAAATGATAGGTATTAAGAGTAAATTATATTTAACCTAAGAAAAAGTGGACACAACATAATTGTCTTTAATTTGCATACCGAGCCCAAAGCATTGGTGTTGAAAAATAAAGGGTTGGTAATGGTATTAGCCATTCTTCTCTCACTGTGTGTATGCAAAATCTGCTTCAGTCTGACTCCAGCAAATAGTTTTTTTTTTTTGGGTCTTGAGCAACTTGCTATGTAGTACAAATATATATGTTACAAAGGCCCATAATGAATGGTTTGACTAGTTATTTTTTGCTCATTATTTTTTGTCACATTAGATGTTATAGGTTGCTTAACTGATGTAGATTTTTTGTTTGTTTGCTTTGTTTTGTTTTGTATGCTAAGTGTTTAACTAAGTTAGATTTTATAACAATACTTTTTTTACAATTTGCAGTTATATTAGAAAAAAATAGAGTTTGAAACCATGAATAATATTGTTGGGGCTGGTTCTGAATTTGAGTTTTAGGTTGAAGTTGATGCACGTAGTTTGAAAAGGGCCAGACTGGTAACATCTGATGTATGGAGCTTTTTCAAAAAAATAAAACATATCGGTCCAGATAAAGATGGAGTAGAACTTTCTGAGTGTAAAGGATGCAAGAAGGTGTTTAAATCTGGAGGTAAATGATATGGCACATCTTCTATAAAATGACATCTTGATAGTTGTACTCAAATTGAACATGAGAATATTGGTCAGACTATAGTGGATATGCAAAATAAGAGGCGAAAAGATTTGTAATTGTTTGTCACCATTTTATGAAACTATTAAGTTGCTGTCTGAAATTTCTTATCCAACATCCAACTTGTATTTTTTTACAAGTTTGGCAAATTCAACTTGTTTTGATGACTAGTCTGAGTCATGAGGATATGCTTATAAGGAGGATGGGAGAATAAATGATGCTCAAGTTTAAAAAATATTGGGATAACTCTAGTGTTGTTCTTGTATTTGGAGCAGTTCTTGATCCAGATTTAAACTCATTACTTTGGCTCATTACTATGGTGAGATTGATCCTATTGGTACTAAAGACAAGGTGGAGTATGTGAAGAGTAAGTTATACAAGCTCTTTAATTTTGGCCCCTCCCTAATTTTATTTGTGTTTTTTATGTTGGCTCCCTCCTAAAAGAAGTTCTAGCTCTGCCCTGACTGGATCCTATTAGAACCATCCCCTCTATTTTACAGTCAGTGTCCACTTCTAAAATTGATTCACCAGATATTAGTGCTCCCACAACATCCTCAGCCTCTACCCTTTAGATTCATGCACTAACTGTTCCAATTTCAGTTATTGAGATATAATTGCCTCTGAATCAGCCTCACTCATTACAAGATACAAATTCAGGTAATGTTCATCAATGCAAATTAGGTCCGAACAGGTATTGTTCCTTCCAAGTCTTTCCAAATTCATACTACAAATTTATCTGATTCTGTTATTATTCCAAAATCTGAAAAAATTACTTTTCAATCAAATGCTTGAAAAAATGCTATGATAACTGAATATAATACACATTTATATCACAAAAACTTGAACTTTAGTGAAATTACCAGAAAATGAAAAAGTAGTAAGTTGTAAATGGATTTTTGCTTTAAAGGAAAATGTCAAAGGAGAATTATTAGGCATAAAGTAAGGTTAGCTGCTAAAGGTTTTACACAAATATTAGGTGTGGATTTTGACCAAGTTTTTTTTCTCCTATTATTAAACCTGTAATAATTAGGCTGATTCTCACTAGAGCTCTATCTAAAGGATGAAAGATTAAGCAATATGACTTCCATAATGCCTTTCTGAATGGAAATTTATAAGAGACAGTTTACATATCTCAACCCCCTAGATTTTTCATCACAATCCAAACCTTGTGTGTAACTTACATAAAGCCATTTATGGCAAGCCCCAAGGACATGGTATCTTATCATTTCTGCCACCTTTACTAAATCTAACCCCTCTCTTTTTATAAGAATGACTAAAAACTCAGTTATTTACATACTTATATATGTAGATGATATATTAGTTACTAGTAACAATGAAAGTGAATAAATTGCAATATGTTCTACTGACCAGACTTGACATCGTCTTTCTAGTAAATAAATTGAGTCAATTTATGACTAACACCCCTTTAGAACACTGGTCAACTGTGAAAGTGCTTCGATATATTGTTGGAATTGCACATCTTAAACAAGAATTTCACAAATTCACTGACTTAAGACTTACTGTCCTTTCAGATTCTGATTGGGCAACAACCGGATATTGTGTATACTATAAAGCAAATCTTGTGGCATGGAAGTGCAATAAATAGCCTACAGTTCGCAGAAGCTCCACTGAAACTGAGTTTAGAGCCTTTGCAGCCGTGTTTTCTGAATTAATCTGGATCCAGAATCTTCTTCAGGAGCTCAAAGAATCTTGTCTTACTTCTTCCACTGTCTATTCTCATAATATGTCAACAGTTCTCTTAGCTTATAATTCTATTTTTCACAATAGGACTAAGAATTTTGAACTGGTTTTATACTTTATAAGAGATAGAGTAATCAAAGGTTTAGTTGTTGTTACTCATATTTCATCCACTGAATAAGTAGCTGATATTCTTACAAAACCAATTTCATCAGCTACCTTTGATAAACTCAAAAGCAAACTTAGATTGGCTTTTAATCGAACATGAGTCTGAAAGGGAATGTTAGTTATATGACCTTTATAATAGCCATTAGGAATCTTGATTAGTTTCTTGATTTAGTAAATATCTTCTAACCAAATCAATTAGGTAGCTATTAGATACAAATAGCTAAACGCTCTGTACATTCATCAAGTCAATAATAAGAAATCAATTCTGCAATTCATTCCATTTCTTTACTTTTTTTTTGTCTTTGTTTTTTCACTCTTCAATAGCACTCATTATAAGATCTAGTAATCCCTATAAAAGTCAAATGTATAGCCAAGACATCAAGAAAAGAGAAACAATCTCACTATAGTTAGATACTAATTTCAACACACACTTTTGAAAGGAACTCATGAGTCGAAACTCTAAATATAAAAAATACCATATAGATACATTCTCAAAACATGAAAGAGTAAAAATTTAATTCTGTTTCTATCCATTTTTTTAAAGAACAAGGTGATTTCTATATATATATATATATATATATATATATATAAAGAGATATTTTGACCCTTAATAACATTATTGGGACAATATAAACTTTCTGTTAAAACATCTATTAGAAAAATAATGAACAAATACTTTTCTATTAGAAGCATGCACAAACCCAAAATTAAATGAACAACATTTGTTATATATATATATATATATATATAAAGAATAGTCTGTGATTACATGAAAAATATAAATCCCAAACAGTAGAAGCATTATCAACGATACAAAAACTATAATGAAATATTACACAAAATTTCTATCTTATCTAAATAATTATTTGGAAACAAATTATAAATTATGGAAGTCACCAAAAAAAAAAATTATAAATTATGGACAAAAATAATACAAAAGATACGCTGAAAATTGTCGAATTTATGTTAGATGTTATCGGAGATTTTAACAAAAGTGACCTTGCCAACATATAAATATATGATTTATGCAACATTTGAACAATATATTTGTGAATTTAAAAAATATTATTATCAGCCATTATATATTTATGTATACATATATATATATTATTTAATTTAATTTTAATATATATTTTATATAATTATTTGATTTTTCGTATACACTTAGCATGATTTACAAAAAATTAGCTACGACAAAGAAATTTGGAAAAATAATTAATATATGATGTCAGAACAATACTAAAATCCATTAATAATATGGTTACAATAAAAATAATCAACAAAAACGACAATACCACTTTAGAGAGAAGTAATACCATCCATATAAAATGGAGACAAAAAAGATATTTTGAAAAAATATACCTTAACAAAAATTGAAAAATAATGCTGCCAAAAAAAAATTGTAAATGTTAGTATTACCAAGAACAAAATTATTATCTAAATCCCTACTATAAACTGTTCATTATAGATGGCATTAATTATCGCTCGTCGTGAGTCGTGACTGATAGGTTAACAACAGCAGTCAGTCGAGCCATTGCTAAGAGTGTCAAATCAGGCAAGTTGTCCTACTTCACTCGCCAAAGTAAAACAGATCTAAAATGTCACTTCACTCCACTTATGTCAGATTTATAGATCGGCAAACTAATCTGTCTAACGTTTTTTTTAAATGTAACATCAATTAAATTAATCTAATAAAAAATAACAAAAAAAAACAAAATTATAATTCTAACACAAATAAAAAAAATAGTCAAATTACAACATAATTTATTCACAATTTTCTTCTAAATTTTCAATATCAATAGAGTTACTATCACAATATCTATTCTCAAATTATTGCATAGAATAAAATAATAACAATTCTAAATTAATTTTCAAAGAACAAACAATTTTGAAACAACAGCAATATTTACAAAAATAAAAATATAATTTTGTAACAAAACAACAAAATAATCGTCTTTGTTTTAAGAAATAAGTTAAATCACAACTTCGAATATATATACGGAACTGTAAAATAAAATATCTAAAAAAAATAAATATAAAAATAGCACAAATAAAAAAGTGAAAGAATTGTGTTTGAAAATCCATTTTTAATTAGGCCTTAAGACTAATAGAGATGCGTTAGTGAACTAAATTGGTAATTTATGCATGAGTTTAGAAGACGGTGACTTAGGCTGGTATGTCGGTTAGATGGAGTTGTCATGTGAATTGATGGGGAGCTGGGTTGATGATGAACTTGAGATATTGATGATGGATGATGAGATTGGAACTTGAAAATGAATGATTATGGTTAATGAAATGAGTATGAACGGAAGTGTGCTATGAGCAGTGGCATCTGAGATGGATTATGTGATTGTGACATGCATTGTTCTCCGTCGTAGGGACTGTGGCAGTTTTTCGCCTACATTCGGATGTGAGGTCTGTGGCAGTCTCCCGCTTACGTGACATGCATTGTTTTGGTACGTCGCTATGTGCCTCGGGCAAGGGCTGTGGCAGTCTCCCACTTGTCAAGGTAGTGGGGCCGAGGTAGTCTCCTGCCTACGTTGAGATATGAGGACTGAGGCAGTCTCCCACTCATATAACATTTCTACCGCAAGAGTGAACTTGGGCACTATAACCCGAAAGAGTGTGCCGGGCACTATATCTACGGGCCAATAGTGTGCAGGGCATTATATCCCTGGCATTGCAGATTCTCTGTTGTAAGAGTGTGCAGGGAACTATATCCTTGGCGTGGCAGAGAGGCGACATCCCTAGATATGTGTCGGGTTGGCATTTTGAACTGACAAGTGATATCACGAGCCAAATAGGATAGACATTCATCATATACATCTCCTATGTGTTTGTTTGCTTTGATTACCTGCAGTTTGCCTAAATGTATAATATGCCAACTTGCTTCTTGAATTACTTGCTATACATGAATATTACTTGTGTGTACTTGCTTGTATATACTTGTGATTTTTGGTGCTGAGGAAGTCAGGTAGGAGGCAGCGATGGGATCGCGTGGAGGGTAGGTTGGTGAAGACTGTGAGATACAGCAGTGTGATTCATATTAGTTAGAAATCTCCTAAGTTTAGATAACCCTCTTTATGGTTTATGGTTTAAGTTAATTATTTTGTTAAGCTTGAATATCTGTATTCGATGCGAAGTTCTAGGATTGACTTTGGCATCTCGGATCCTTACATCTTACATATTAGGCACTGTTATCATACTGAGAACCTCTGGTTCTCATACCATATGTTGTTGTTGTTTTTCAGATGCAAGTCGTAACTCACCACGGTGAGTTTCCGGATATAGTGACAGAGCGGAGGATGATCTTTGATAAACCACTATTTTATGGTTTATCTTGTGCTCAATTGAATGGTTTTCATCAACTCTTTACTCACTTATTCATATGATTTACATGGTTTTACGTTTTCCTTCCTGATTTTGTGCTATAATTGAAAACATGCTTCTTTGACCTTAAATTTCCTATGTTTAATCCTCTCTTATTACCATTCGATGCCTTGATATGTGCGTTAAGTATTTTCAGGTCTCATAGGGCAGGAATGGCTTAAGGGACAGAAAGGAAACATACAAAAATGGAAGGAAAGCACAAAAATGGAGTTTTGAAGAAAAGGAAGCGACGCGAACGCATGGATGACGCGAACGCGTGCCTAGCGCAAAAATGCAGCGACGCGAACGCGTGAACGACGCGGACGCGCGCCTTGAGCAAAATGCAAATGACGCGTTCACGTGACCGACGCGTACGCGTGACAAGAAAAACTCCCAGATGATGCGAACGCGTGATAGACGCCACGTACAGGAATCTGCAGAAAAGGCCCCCAGCGTTTTCTGGACCCTTTTTCGGCCCAAATCCAAACCAGAAACACATAATATAAGCCAGAGAATGGAGGAATCAAAAGAGAGACGTAGAACAACTTAGTAATAGAGATAATATTCACAATTTTAGGATTAGATGTAGCTTTTAGAGAGATAGGTTCTCTCCTCTATCTTAGGATTTAGGATTAGGATTTCTCTTATTTTAAGATTGCTTCTACGATCACAGGTTCAATGTTCCTTTAATTTATTTTCTACTTTTATTTATTCTATTACTTTAATTGTTATTTATCTTTTCAATTTGGCTTATGAACCATTCATGTTATGATTTTCTTAATTGATATATTTTGAGGTATTTCAGATTTTATTTTGCTTTAATTTATTTATGAATGATTTCAATTCAATTTAGATTTATTTTCTCCTTTTGATTTTGGTTAAGTAATTAGCAATACTTGAGTTGTCAAACTCAGCTGTTGATTGAAATTGGAATTCTTTGCTGGTTAATTTGTACTCCAATAACTCTAGTCTTTCCATAGGAGTTGACTAGGACCTGAGGATCAAATCAATTTGTCCACTTGACTTTTCTTTGTTTAGCAAGGGTTAATTAAAAGTGGGAGCAGAATCCAATTCTCATCACACTTGATAAGGATAACTAGGATAGGACCTCAATTTCTTATACCTTGCCAAGAGCCTTTAGAATTATTAATTTATTTTTCTTGCCATTTAAATTACTTGTCCCTTATTTTCAAAAACCCAAAAATATATCTTTTTACATAACCAATAATAAATCATACCTCCCTGCAATTCCTTGAGAAGACGACCCGAGGTTTAAATACTTCGGTTATAAATTTTATTGGGTTTTGTTACTTGTGACAACCAAACTTTTGTACGAAAGGATTCTCTGTTGGTTTAGAAGCTATACTTACAATGCGATTATATTTTTAATAAAAATTCTAGACCATACGAAAATCCTAACGTCAAAAATGGCACCATTGCCGGTGAATTGCAAACGTGTGCCTTATTATTGGTTATTGTAAATATTTACTTTTAAATTGATTTTTTTTAAAATTACAAAAAAAAAATTTTAGATTTTTATTTTAAAATTTTTATCTTATCTTGTCTTAGTTTTAAATTTCAAAATTCAAATCTTTTTCAAAAATCATATCTTTTTCAAAATCTTATCTTATCTTATTTCAAATTCAAATTTCAAATTTCAATTAACTTCCAAAATTCAAAATTTAAATTTAAAATTTTAAAAATCAAACCTTTTCAAAATTTAAATCTTTTTCAAATCTTTATCTTAAATTGTTGACTTTTTCAAAATTCAAATTTCAAAATTTAAAATTCGAATTTCAAATTTCAAATTTCAAATTTCAAAATTCAAATTTCAAATTTCAAAATTCAAAATTTAATTTTCAAATTCAAAAATTTAAATTTCAAAATTTTTTAATTTAAAAACTTATCTTCTCTTACCTAACTTATCTTATCTTTTCTAATCTTAAAATCAAATCTTTTTCAAACCTTTTTTCTTATTTTATTTTATTTTATTTTGCTTGTTTATTTGTTTTTGTTTTTAATTTCTATTTAGCTACTATGAATTCTCACCCCTTTGGCTATGAGTTTGGTTACAATCATGTTACAGGAAGAGGAGATTACAATGAAAGCTTGGGTCATGGATGGGACAATTAAAGATGGGAGGAGCTACAAGGATTTAATCAACCCTCTTGGCGACAACCACCTCCAAGGCACTATCAACAACCATTCTATGATGCGCACCAAGGCAATGGTTATGGTGGACCTCTTCAACACCCACCATAAAATACCTATGAACTCCCTCCTCCACATAGCTTTGAACCACCAAACTCACAAGCCCCTTTACACCAAACACCCCCATATGACCCTAATCCTTACCCACCACACCAACCACCACATGAACCACACCCAGAACCACCACCTCAATATTCACCATCTCCATATCCTTATCAAAAAGAACCACCTCCACATTATGAGCCATTTCTCCCAATAAATAAACTCTCCCATCCACCCCAACCTCCATTGAATAACAACATACTCATCTCTAATATCATTGGTCTCACCTCTACACTCCAAAATCTTATATCCCGCATGAACCAACCCTCTACCTCCAATATTCAACCCTCAAACTTTAGTGAACTTCCTATTCAAACACATAATAATCTTTTCATCCCATCACCACCCTCCATGGAAGAGCACCCACATCCATCAATCCAAGAGCAAGATGATCCCTGCTATGCTATTGACAAGGAACAAGAGAAAAGGGATCGTCTTCGCAAATTCATACTTCATAAAAAGCTAGAGGAGGCCCTACAGGTAAAGGCAGTAGAGACCCTTGAAGTCGAAGGAGTGGTTGAAGAATTAGTGAAGGAAGACAACAAGGAGGAGCTGGATTTTGTACTTGAAGATGAAGGAATAGTTGAAAAGGAAATCATCAAGGATGAGTACGATTTTATACTAAAACAAATGGACAAAGCAGTAATTACTAAAGAGGAGGAAGTGGTTGAAGGCTTAGGAGATGCAGAACCTCCCTGGGAAAGTCCAGTCATAGAACCTCCTTCCAAGACGTTTGAATTTGATGTTGAAGAGGGTGTACAACCTCCAAGGCATATCATGGGTAAAGACTTTGAAGAGGTTGATCAAGAGATGGAGATTAAAGAAGAAGAAGCACAACCTCCCATGCCCTTGGTGAGTAATGAAGAAGAGATTGAATTGAAAGAAAGCTACCAAGAGGAAGAGGTTGAACTTGAAGAAGCTTGCAAAGAGGTGGAAATTGTCAAGGAAGAACTCAAGGGAATGGAGATGGAAATCACCTTGCCAATGCTGTTGGAGACCTCTCCTCCAAAACCATCACCATCCATCCCTTCATTCAAGTGGGTAAATCTTTCATCTCTAAGCTTAATTAGCTCACTTGAATATGCTTTGCTTGAGACAGATGGGCAATTCAGAGCTCTTTGTGGCTTTAAGAGTAAGAGAGAGATGGTTAGTGGTAGGAGTCGTAATGCAAGATTCAATATGGTGGAAAGCTCAAAGTTTAAATGCAAAGGTTGGTGTAAAGCTCAACTGAATGGGTCTAGGAAGTTGGTTGGCCGCTTTAGTGAGAATTCAGATTGCTTGCTACCCGGATGGAATCATGATGATCAACAAGAAGACGGGTGTAAAAGCAAAGTCTGGGACCCCGGAATTCAGTCTAGAAATCAACACTCTTGGGGCCTTGTCACTTGCTTTAACCTGCTTAAAGGCTTTCTGCACCTAGTTTGGGATCCTGGAGGTCATTGAAATCACAAACATTGGTGAAGATTCCTGGATGAGTTAAAGCACAAGCCACCATAACAAAGGACTCCCCAAATGTCCAACTTAAGGACTTTAACTAAAAGTGCTAGGTGGGAGACAACCCACCATGGTATGATCGTTCCTTTTCTTCAATTTTGATTTTATTTCGTTTTGTTTGTTTTTGAGTTTTATTTTATTCTATTTTCATTGAACCTGGAATTATTCATAGCATCCACACTATCATTGCATTTTGCATCCTGCATAAAAAAAATAAAAAAAATACGCACTCAACGCGTAAGCGTTGCTGACGCGTCCGCGTCACAGGTGCATTAGGAAGAAAAGAAAAATGAACATAAAGTTATGCGAAAGTGTGACTAGAGGCGAGCCTTACGCACAAATATGACCACGCGACCGCGTCGCTAACGCGTTCGTGTCGTTTGCGAAATAGCCTCCCCACGCGTCTGCGTTACCCACGCGAACGCGTGGCCCTGTGAAATTGACGTAAATAGGTGTATGGCAGTAAGTTATGATGGAGTGGGGCTGGAACCATACTAGAAGTACAAGCCCTACCACACGAACGCGTTCCCCACGCATCTGCGTCATTTTTAAAAGAAAGGCCATTCACGCGTGCGCGTCACCCACGCGCACGCGTCACCCACGCGCACGCGTCACCCTGAATTTTGGCAATATGCGTTTCAGACAGAGAGTTGCGCAAACGCGAGGCTGCTCTCGCGCCACTAGCACAAATCAAGTCACGCGTCCGTGTGACCGACGCGTTCGCGTCACTTGAAAATATCGCAACTCGCGATCGCGTGACCCACACGTCCGCGTCACATGCGACGCACAGTTTATCCAGATCAGCGCCAACTATCTTATTTTTTTGGTGCACGAATTGTGAATCACACTTTTCACAACTCGTACCACTAACCAGCAAGTGCACTGGGTCATCCAAGTAATATCTTACGTGAGTAAGGGTCGATCCTACGGAGATTGTTGGTCTGAAGCAAGCTATGGTTATCTTGCAACTCTTATTCAGGATATTAATTTGTGGTTATCAGTTGACTTGCAAATGAAAAAGAGAGCATGAATTAAAGGTTACTTGTTATGCAGTAATGGAGAATATGTTGGAGTTTTGGAGATGCTTTGTCTTCTGAATCTCTGCTTTCCTCTGTCTTCTTGTTCACACACGCACGTTCCTTCTATGGGAAGCTGTGTGTTGGTGGATCACCGTTGTCAATGGCTACCATCCGTCCTCTCAGTGAAAATGGTCCAGGTGCGCTGTCACCGCACGGCTAATCATCTCTAGGTTTTTGATCATACCGGAATAAGATTTACTATCCTTTTGCGTCTGTCACTACGCCCAGCACTCGTGAGTTTGAAGCTTGTCACAGTCATCCAATCCCTGAATCCTACTCGGAATACCACAGACAAGGTTTAGACTTTCTGGATTCTCATGAATGCTACCAATGGATTCTAGCTTATACCACGAAGATTCTGATTAAGGAATCTAAGAGATACTCATTCAAGCTAATGTAGAAAAGAGGTGGTTGTCAGGCACACGTTCATGGATTGAGAATGGTGATGAGTGTCACGGATCATCACCTTCATCATAATGAAGCGCGAATGAACATCTTAGATCGGAACAAGCGTATTTGAATAGAAAATAGAAATACTTGCATTAATTCATCGAGACACAACAGAGCTCCTCACCCCCAACAATGGAGTTTAGAGACTCATGCCGTCAAAGAGTACAAAGTTCAGATCTAAAATTGTCATGAGATGCAAAATAAATCTCTAAAAGTTGTTTAAATACTAAACTAGTAACCTAGGTTTACAGAAAATGAGTAAACTATGATAGATAGTGCAGAAATCCACTTCTAGGGCCCACTTGGTATGTGCTGGGGCTGAGACTTAAGCTTCTCACGTGCCTGGGCTGTTTTGGGCATTCAACGCCAGGTTGTAACCTGTTTCTGGCGTTGAACTCCAACTTGTAACTTGTTTCCGGCGCTGGACGCCAGACTGCAACATGGAACTGGCGTTGAACGCCAGTTTACATCATCTATCCTTGAGCAAAGTATGGACTATTATATATTGCTGGAAAACCCTAGATGTCTACTTTCCAACGCAATTGGAAGCGCACCAATTGGACTTCTGTAGCTCCAGAAAATTCATTCCGAGTGCTGAGAGGTCAGAATCCAACAGTATCAGCAGTCATTTTTCAGCCTGAATCAGATTTTTGCTCAGCTCCCTCAATTTCAGCCAGAAAATACCTGAAATTACAGAAAAATACACAAACTCATAGTAAAGTCCAGAAATATGAATTTTTCCTAGAAACTAATGAAAATACACTAAAAACTTAACTAAAACATCCTAAAAACTACATGAAATTAATCCCGAAAAGCGTATAAAATTTCTGCATATCACAACACCAAACTTAAACTATTGCTTGTCCCCAAGAAACTAGACAAATAAAGTAGAATACAAATAAGTCACAAAGCAATAATATCTCAGAGTTTTTGAGTGAAGCTCAGATTCTAATTAAATGAGCGGGACTAGTAGCTTTTTGCTTCCGAACAGTTTTGGCATCTCACTTTATCCATTGAAGCTCAGAATGATTGGCATCTATAGGAACTTAGAATTCAGATAGTGTTATTGATTCTCCTAGTTCAGTATGTTGATTCTTGAACACAACTACTTTTATGAGTCTTGGCCGTGGCCCTAAGCACTTTGTTTTCCAGTATTACCCCGGATACATAAATGCCACAGACACATAATTGGGTGAACCTTTTCAGATTGTGACTCAGCTTTGCTAAAGTCCCCAATTAGAGGTGTCCAGGGTTCTTAAGCACACTCTTCTTTTTGCTTTGGATCTTGACTTTAACCGCTCAGTCTCAAGTTTTCACTTGACACCTTCACGCCACAAGCACATGGTTAGGGACAGCTTGGTTTAGCCGCTTAGACCAGGATTTGATTCCCTTAGGCCCTCCTATCCACTGATGCTCAAAGCCTTGGATCCTTTTTATTACCGTTGCCTTTTGGTTTTAAGGGCTATTGGCTTTTTCTGCTTGCTTTTTTTCTCTCTCTCTTTTTTTTTTTCGCATATACTTTTTTTTTCTGCAAGCTTTGTATTCACTGCTTTTTCTTGCTTCAAGAATCATTTTTATGATTTTTCAGATTATCAATAACATGTCTCATGTTCTTCATTCTTTCAAGAGCCAACATATTTAACATTCAAGAACATCAAATTCCAAAGACATATGCTCTGTTCAGGCATTCATTCAGAAGGCAGAAAGCATTGCCACCGCATGTAAATAATTAGAATTTCTTTTATTAAAACTCGAAAAATATTGCCTCCTTATTCTAAAGAAAATCTTCTATTTTATTCATGTTTAATAATGATGAGAAAAATAAATTATACCTTAATTGGAGATAAAATAACTACTAACT
This sequence comes from Arachis ipaensis, assembly GCF_059453495.1. Classification (NCBI taxonomy): domain Eukaryota; kingdom Viridiplantae; phylum Streptophyta; class Magnoliopsida; order Fabales; family Fabaceae; genus Arachis; species Arachis ipaensis. The sequence goes on along the minus strand of NC_142436.1, from coordinate 64,685,955 downwards.
ACTACTATAACTTCTAAGGTAAAACTCAAATAAGAACAATTATCACAGAGTTAAGGCTAAGATTAGAATTCAACAACCTTGAATTTGGGATGTGGATGTTCCTCTAGTCTGTGGGGTGCGTGGTCCTTCAAGAGATAACTTCTGATACTTCAGTTCCTTTAAGTCACGCCCTTGCTCTTCTTGTTCCCTGAGCAGTTTGTAGAGCATGCTGTTTTGGTTTTGTTGTTCTTCTTTTATTTGGTCCATAGCTTCTTGCAATTTAGTAACAGATGCTTCAAGATGTTCCCAATATTCAAATTGAGGGATTTCTAGGAGAAATTCCTGTGCTCTCCTCTTGATGGGGTTATCCTGTACTTGTTGTTTTTCCATTGTGGTTTTAGTGATTGGTTGCTCTACTGAGATGTACTCCGTTATTCCCATCCTTACTCCAGCATCTTTGCAGAGCATAGAGATTAAGCTTGGATAAGCCAACCTGGCATCTTTGGAGTTCTTGTTTGCAAGTATGTAAAATTCAGATGGGATCAGTTGATGAACTTCCACTTCTTTTCCCAACATAATGCATTGGATCATCACTGCTCTTTTAACGGTGACTTCAGAACAGTTGCTAGTGGGCAATATAGAACGCCCAATGAAGTCCAACCATCCTCTAGCGACTGGTTTGAGATCTTCTCTCTTGAGTTGATTTGGGACACCCTTACTACTGGTGGTCCACCTGGCTCCAGGGATGCATATATTCTCTAGAATCTTATCCAAGCCCTTGTTTGTTCTCATCATTCTCCTATTGAAGGAGTCTGGGTCATCTTTCAGCTGAGGTAGCTTAAAGATCTCCCTGATTTTATCAGGGTGGATGTGAACAATCTTTCCTCTGACCAAAGTCCGATAGTCATAGAGGGTAGTTTCAGATATTCTCTACCTGTCTGTTTGCCATAGATTAGCATAGAACTCCTAAACCATATTTCTTCCCACTTTTGTTTCAGGATTAGCTAGGATTTCCCAGTTCCTGTTTCGAATTTGCTCTTGGATCTCCGGATATTCATCTTCTTTCATATCGAACTTGACTTCCGGGATCACTGATCTTAGACCCATTATTTTGTAGTAATGGTCTGAATGTTCTTTGGTTAAGAACTTCCATTGATTCCAAAGTGGTTTTGGAATACTCTCTTTCTTGCCTCCTGGAGTGGGTTGTTTTCCTTTAGGAGCCATGATCTTAGTGGGTATGGTTTAGTGATCATGGATAAACACACCAAACTTAGAGGTTTGCTTGTCCTCAAGCAAAAGAAAAAAAGAAGGAGACGGAGAGAAGGAGAGCTAGTGGCGAATGGTGGATGGGAGGAGGGAGGCCGAATGTGGCTTTAAAAGGGGGGGTGGGTTTTCGAAAATGTTAAAAAGATAAGATAGAAGATATGATTTATAAAAAATAAGTATGATATGAAAAGATGTGATTTAAGATTGAAAAGATATGAAAGATATTTGAAAAAGATAAATTTGGCTTTTGAAAAAAAATAATGTGAAGATTTGAAAAAGATATTGATGAGTTGAAAAGATTTTAGAAGGAAAAGAGATAGATTTGTTTTGGAAAATTTGAAAAATAGTTGGATTGGATTGAAAGAGAATTTGTGTTTATGGATTAAGATACATTTGATATTTTTAAAGTAGGGTTTATAGAAATTAGAGTTTTTAGAAATTAGGGTTTGTAACATGTTTATGCAAGAAATCATGAATTGAAACATGAAAACTAAACTTAAAATAAAAAATGTGAAACAAAAATGAATTTACCTCCTCCCCACCATCCTGGCGTTAAACGCCTAAATGCTGCATGTTTTGGGCATTTAACGCCCAAATGCTGCTTCTCCTGGGTGTTCAACGCCCAGCTGTTGCTTCTTTCTGGCATTGAACGCCAGGAACTCCTTTGTCACTGGGCGTTTTTCTAAACGCCCAGGATGCTGTCAATCTGGCGTTAAACGCCTAGAAGGTGCTTTTTTCTGGCATTCAACGCCCAGAAGATGCTTCTTTCTGGCGTTTAACGCTCAGATGGCTATCCTTACTGGCGTTCAACGCCCAGTGGATGCTTCTTTTGGGCGTTGAACGCCCAAAACAGCCTTTTACTGGCATTTTCTTGCCAGTGAGCTTCTTTTTCCTGTTTTGTGCTCTGAATCCTTCTGTAGCCCTGTGAACTTATGCAATTGATTCTTTACCTTGTTAATGTTAAGCTCATGCAATTAAAATAAAAAATAGAATCAAATAACAGAAAAATTTAGCTAATGGCTGGGTTGCCTCCCAGCAAGCGCTTCTTTATTGTCTTTAGCTGGACCTTGCTGAGCTTTTAATCTAGCCTCAGCCTTGAGCACTCTTGCTCAACATTGCCTTCAAGATAGTGCTTGATTCTCTGTCCATTAATAATGAACTTCTTATCAGAATCAATATCTTGAAGCTCCACATAACCGTATGGTGATACACTTGTAATCACATATGGTCCCCTCCACCGGGATTTCAGTTTTCCGGGGAATAGCCTGAGCCTAGAGTTAAACAACAGAACCTTTTGTCCTGGTTCAAAGATTCTAGATGACAGCTTTCTGTCATGCCACCTTTTTTATTTCTCTTTATAAAGCTTGGAATTTTTGAAAGCAGTGAATCTGAATTCCTCTAGCTCATTCAGCTGGAGCAATCTTTTTTCTCCAGCTAATTTGGCATCAAAGTTTAGGAATCTGGTTGCCCAGTAGGCCTTATGTTCCAGTTCCACAGGCAGGTGACAAGCCTTACCATACACAAGTTGGTATGGAGAGGTCCCTATAGGAGTCTTGAATGCTGTTCTGTAAGCCCACAGAGCATCATCCAAGCTTCGTGTCCAATCCTTTCTATGGGTACTTACAGTTCGTTCTAGGATTCTTTTTAGTTCTCTGTTAGAAACTTCAGCTTTTTCATTTGTCTGTGGATGATATGGAGTCGCCACCTTGTGGCGAATCCCATACCGAACCATGGCAGAGTAAAGCTGTTTGTTGCAGAAGTGAGTGCCCCCATCACTGATTAGTACCCTAGGGACACCAAACCTGCTGAAGATATGTTTCTGGAGGAACTTCAGCACTATTTTAGTATCATTGGTGGGTGTGGCAATGGCCTCTACCCATTTTGATACATAGTCAACTACCACCAGAATATAAGTGTTTGAGTATGATGGTGGGAAAGGCCCCATGAAATCAATACCCCATACATCAAACAGCTCAATCTCTAAGATTCTTTGTTGAGGCATGGCGTAACCATGAGACAAATTACCAGCTCTCTGGCAATTGTCACAGTTACGTACAAACTCTCGGGAATCTCTGTAAAGTGTAGGCCAGTAGAAACCACATTGGAGGACCTTGGTGGCTGTTCGCTCACCTCCGAAATGACCTCCATATTGTGACCCATGGCAATGCCATAAGATCCTTTGTGCTTCTTCTTTAGGCACACACCTACGGATTATGCCGTCTGCACATCTCTTAAAGAGATAGGGTTCATCCTACAAGTAGTACTTTGCATCGGTAATTAATTTTTTCTTTTGTTGCCTGCTGTACTCCTTGGGTATGAACCTTGCAGCTTTATAGTTTGCAATGTCTGCAAACCATGGTGTTTCCTGAATGGCAAACAAATGCTCATCCGGAAAGGTCTCAGAGATTTCAAGAGAGGGGAAGGACGTCCCTTCTACTGGCTCTATCCGAGACAGATGATCAGCCACTTGGTTCTCTGTTCCTTTTCTGTCTCTTATTTCTATATCAAACTCTTGCAGAAGCAACACCCATCTTATGAGCCTGGGTTTTGAATCCTGCTTTGTAAGTAGATATTTAAGAGCAGCATGGTCAGTGTACACAATCACTTTTGATCCTACTAAGTATGATCTAAACTTATCAATGGCATAGACCACTGCAAGTAATTCCTTCTTTGTGGTTGTGTAATTTTTTTGGGCATCATTTAAAACACGGCTAGCATAATAAATGACATGCAGAAGCTTGTCATGCCTCTGCCCCAGTACTGCACCAATGGCGTGATCACTGGCATCACACATTAATTCGAATGGTAATGTCCAGTCTGGTGCAGAGATAACTGGTGCTGTGACCAGCTTAGCTTTCAGAGTTTCAAAGGCCTGCAGGCACTCTGTGTTAAACACAAATGGTGTGTCAGCAGCTAGCAGGTTGCTTAGAGGTTTTGCAATTTTTGAAAAATCCTTTATAAACCTCCTATAGAATCCTACATGCCCCAGAAAGCTTTTGATTGCCTTAACATTGGCAGGTGGTGGTAATTTTTCAATTACTTCTATTTTAGCTTGATCCACCTCTATTCCCTTGTTTGAAATTTTATGTCCAAGGATAATCCCTTCAGTCACCATAAAGTGACATTTTTTCCAGTTTAAAACCAGGTTGGTCTCTTGGCATCTTTTCAAAACCAGTGTCAGGTGATCAAGACAGGAGCTAAATGAGTCTCCATATACTGAGAAGTCATCCATGAAGACTTCCAAAAAATTTTCCACCATATCAGAGAAAATAGAGAGCATGCATCTCTGAAAGGTTGCAGGCGCATTACATAGCTCAAATGGCATCCTTCTGTAAGCAAACACTCCAGATGGACATGTGAATGCTGTTTTCTCTTGATCCTGGGGATCTACTGCAATTTGGTTGTAGCCTGAATAGCCATCCAAAAAACAGTAATAATCATGACCTGCTAGTCTTTCTAGCATCTGGTCTATGAATGGTAAAGGAAAATGATCCTTTCTGGTGGCTGTATTGAGCCTTCTGTAGTCAATACACATGCGCCACCCTGTAACTGTTCTTGTAGGAACCAGTTCATTTTTTTATTATGAACCACTGTCATGCCTCCCTTTTTGGGGACAACTTGGACAAGGCTCACCCAGGGGCTATCAGAAATAGGATAAATAATCCCAGCCTCCAGTAATTTGGTGACCTCTTTCTGCACTACTTCCTTCATGGCTGGATTTAGCCGCCTCTGTGGTTGAACCACTGGCTTAGCATTGTCCTCTAATAAGATCTTGTGCATGCATCTAGCTGGGCTTATGCCCTTAAGGTCACCTATGGACCACCCAAGAGCTGTCTTGTGTGTCCTTAGCACTTGAATTAGTGCTTCCTCTTCCTGTGGATTCAAAGCAGAGCTTATGATCACTGGAAAAGTGTCACCTTCTCCCAGAAATGCATATTTCAGGGATGGTGGTAATGGTTTGAGCTCGGGTTTAAGAGGTTTTTCCTCTTCCTGAGAAAATTTCAGAGGCTCTTTCAATTCCTCTGAATCCTCAAGATCAGGCTGAACATCTTTAAAGATATCTTCCAACTCTGATTCGAGACTCTTAGCAATGTTGATCTCCTCTACCAAAGAGTCAATAAGATCAACTTTCATGCAGTCTTTTGGTGTGTCTGGATGCTGCATGGCATTGACAGCATTCAACTTAAACTCATCCTCATTGACTCTCAGGGTGACTTCCCCCTTTTGGACATCAATGAGAGTTCGTCCAGTTGCTAGGAAAGGTCTTCCTAGGATGAGAGTAGCACTCTTGTGCTCCTCCATTTCCAGCACTACAAAGTCAGTGGGAAAGGCGAATGGCCCAACCCTAACAATCATGTCCTCAATCACGCTTGATGGGTATTTAATGGAGCCATCAGCAAGTTGGAGACATATCCGGGTTGGTTTAACTTCTTCAGTTAAACCAAGCTTTCTGATAGTGGATGCAGATATTAGGTTGATGCTTGCCCCAAGATCACATAAGGATGTCTTGGTGCAATTACCCTCTAATATGCACGGTATTAGAAAGCTTCCGGGATCTTTAAGCTTTTCAGAATGACTACACTGCATTCTTCAGTGAGGAGAACTCTTTCAGTTTCTCTCCAATCCTTCTTATGACTCAAGATCTCTTTCATGAACTTGGCATAAGAAGGTATTTGCTCAAGTGCCTCTGCAAACGGAATCTTTATTTCAAGAGTCCTGAGATAATCTGCAAAGCGAGTAAATTGCTTATCCTGCTCCTCTTGGCGGAGTTTTTGAGGATAAGGTATCTTGGCTTTATATTCTTCAACCTTAGTTGCTGCAGGTTTATTTCCTACAGAGGTGGTTGGAGAAGCCTTTTTAGAGGGATTGTTATCAGCACTTGTGTATGTCTGATCCCTCACTGGCATTTGAATGCCAGGGTTAGAAGCTAGAGTGACGTTGGATGCCAACTCCTCACCTGTTCCTGGCGTCTGAACGCCAGAACTGTGCTTCTTTTGGGTGTTCAACGCCAATTCCTTGCTTGTTTCTGGCATTGAACGCCAGGACTGAGCATGGTTTGGGCGTTCAATGCCAGCTTTCCACCCAATTTCTGGCGTTTGATTACCAGAATTATTCCTCTCCGGGCTCTTACTGTCCTCAGATGGATTTTGGGTAGTTTGCTCATTTCTTGGCTTCCTGCTACCTTGAGGAGGGGCATCTAATGTTTTCCCACTTCTCAATTGAACTGCTTGGCACTCTTCTGTTATTTGTTTTGGCAGCTGCTGCTTTGTTTGCTTTAATTGTACTTCCATATTTATATTAGCCATTCTTGTCTCTTGTAGTCTCTCCTTGAATTCGGCTAACTGTTTTGTTAGAAAATTCAATTGCTGATTGAATTCAGTAGCTTGTTCTGCAGGACTGAGTTCAGCTGTTACTGTTCTAGCCTCTTCTTTCATGGAAGGTTCACTGCTTAGGTACAGATGCTGATTTCTAGCAACTGTATCAATGAGCTCTTGAGCTTCTTCAATTGTCTTTCTCATGTGGATAGATCCACCAGCTGAGTAATCTAGAGAAATCCGAGCCCTTCCTGTAAGCCCATAATAGAAGATGTCTAACTGAACCCACTCTGAAAACATTTCAGAGGGGCACTTTCTTAGCATCTCTCTGTATCTCTCCCATGCATCATAAAGAGATTCATTATCTCCTTGTTTAAAGCCTTGGATGTCCAGCCTTAGCTGTGTCATCCTTTTTAGAGGGAAATATTGATTCAAAAATTTTTCTAACAGCTGTTTCCATGTCCTTATGCTAGCCTTAGGTTGGTTATTTAACCACCTCTTAGCTTGGTCTTTTACAGCAAATGAAAACAGTAATAGTCTGTAGACATCCTGATCTACTTCCTTATCATGGACTGTGTCAGTAATTTATAAAAACTGTGCCAGAAACTCTGTAGGTTCTTCCCGTGGAAGACCAAAATACTGGCAACTTTGCTGCACCATGATAATGAGCTGAGGATTCAGCTCAAAGCTACTGACTCCAATGGAGGGTATACTGATACTACTCCCATATGAAGCAGTAGTGGGGTTAGCATATGACCCCAGAGTCCTTCTGGACTGTTCATTTCCACTTAGGTCCATGATGGAGAAAGGGAGATGATGTAAAATAGAGAAAAAAAATATTTTTATTTATTTATTTATTTATTTATTTCGAAAATAAAATAAACTAAAATAAAATAAATAAAGATGGGTGAAGATTTTCGAAAAATGAAGAGAGAGAAAGAAGAAAAATGGTTAGAAAGTTTTGAAAAAGATATGATTGAAAGGATTTGATTGGAAAAGATATGATTTGAAAAAGATGTGATTTTTAAATTTGATGACTAATTTAATGCTAATTTTTCGAAAATTATGAGTGGAATGAAGAAAAGATATTGTTTTAATTTTTGAATTTTATGATGAAAGAGAAAAACACATAAAAGACACACAACTTAAAATTTTTGGATCTAATGCTCCTTGTTTTCGAAAATTTTGGAGGGAAAATACCAAGGAACACCAAACTTAAAAATTTTAATATCAAAACACAAGGAAGACTCAAGAACACTTCGAAGAATCACAAGAACAACAAGAACATGAAGGTAGAACACCAAACTTAAAATTTTTAGAAAACCAAAATAAAATTTTCGAAAACCAAAGAAAAATCAACAAGAAAACACCAAACTTAAAGTTTGGCACAAGATTTAATAGAAAAATTATTTTTAAAAAAAGAATTTAAAAAGAAGACACCCAATTACCAAGAACATAGACCAACGCTCTAGCCAATTGGGCAGTAAATGTAACACTTGTTTTAAAGAAGTATTTTTAATAACTAAGAATAATTTTTTTTGAAAACTAATGTTTTGAAAAGGCGCACGAAAAACAAGAAAAGAAACAGAACAAGAAAAACTAAAGATCAAACAAGAAAAATAAACAAGAACAACTTCAAGATGAAGGAAGAACAAAGAACACAAATTTCGAAAATTTTAAAAGAAAATTCTTTTTCCTAATATAAGCAACAAAATAAACCATCAGTTGTCCAAACTCGAACAATCCCCGGCAACGGCGCCAAAAACTTGGTGCACGAATTGTGAATCACACTTTTCACAACTCGTACCACTAACCAGCAAGTGCACTGGGTCGTCCAAGTAATACCTTACGTGAGTAAGGGTCGATCTTACGGAGATTGTTGGTCTGAAGCAAGCTATGGTTATCTTGCAACTCTTAGTCAGGATATTAATTTGTGGTTATTGACGAACGGATTTTTGACGGTTTAGAATTTCACAAATGAATTCTCGTTGCAAGTATAGTTTCTAAACCAATCACTAATCCTTTCATACAAAAAGTTGTTTGTCACTAGTACAAACCCCTAAAATTTATAAACCGAAGTATTGGACCTCGGGTCGTTCTCCCTAGGAATTACAATAAAGTGTCTTGTTATTGGTTATGAGTTATTTTGGGGTTTTGGATGAGGGGCATGAAAAGTAATTGGCAATGGAAATAAACTAACTACTATAAAAGCTCTTGGCAAGATATGAGAACTAGAAGTTCTATCCTAGTTATCCTTCTCAATTGTGATGAGAATTGTTCATTGCTACCACTTAGTTAACCCTTACTAATTAAAGGGAAGTCAAGTGGATGAATTGACTTGAGCCACAAGTCCTAGCCAACTCCCAAGCAAAGACTAGCCTTAGTGCACTCCAAACCAATTAGCAATCTCTCCAATTATCAATCAACAAAGGAATTAGATAACTCAAGTGTCACTAATTACTCTACCTAGGCCAAGAGGAGCAAAATCTACACAAAAAATCCAACCAAGCATTTCATCAAACACTTGGAAGGCACAAAAGAAAAGTATAGTCAATCACAACAAGAATGAATTCTAACTACAATTGAATGTAAAGAATTAACAACAACAATCAAGGAAATCACAATTATCACGAATTACCTCAAATTGCATTATTGAAAGAAAACCAAGGAACACCAATATATCCAAAACAAAATGAAGAATTACAATTATTAAAGCACACAACTAGAAAGAGGAAGAGGAGAAGATTAAGAATTGGTAAATGAGAAATGACTCAAAGCATGAGTTAAACCTAGATCTAAGAAGAGAGATTAACCTAAACCTAATCCTAATCCTAGAGAGAAGAGAGAGCTTCTCTCTCTAGAAACTAACTATCAAGCTAAACTAACTTCTAAGTATCAAAAGTATGGAAAATCCTCAGTGATGCTTTCCCCTTAATCCTTCATCCTTTTTATTCCTTTCCCTTAGCAATTTGGCGCCAAAATGGGTTCAGAAAACCTCTCAAATCGCCAGGCACGTGTTGCATTAATGAGGTCATGTGCCATCATCGGCGCGTGCGCGCATGGTACGCGTGCGCGTCCCTGGTCGATTCTGCAATGTGCGCGCGAGCGCCTTGTGCGCGTGCGCGTGCATGGCTGACTTTACTTCTTTGACTTTTTATGCTTCTCTCCACTTGTATGCTTCCTTCCTTGCTTCCTTTGATCCATGCCTAGTTTCAACCTGAGGTTACTAGCAAACACATCAAGGCATCTTATGGAATCAAACAGAAACTAGAATTCACCAAAATAAGGCTTAAAAAGCATGTCTTCACACTTAAGCACAATTATGGAAGAGATAACAAAACCATGCTAATTCTTAGGCTAAATGTGACAAAAGGTTATCAAAATGTTCTAAATGCAATGCAAAACAAACCGTCAAATTGGGGTTTGTCAACCTCCCCACACTTAAGCCTTAGCATGTCCTCATGCTAAAATAAGAAGGAACTAAGGGGTATGGCATTTATTGAATGCAACTAAACTATATGAGTCCTATCTAAATGCAACTATCTAAAGCAATTGGAAATGCTTAGTTCAAACAAATCAATTCCCAAGAGAGCATGTGTAAGTACAAAAGCTAAGTAATAAGGACTAAGTCCAAACCACAATTGTATTGAATTGTTAAAAGGAGTTCAAACTTGCAAGAATATAGATAATGTGGGTGAACACATGTGATTGAACTTTTGAACCCTCACCGGATGTGTATCCGCTCTATTCACTCAAGTGTTTAAGGGTTAATTCACTCAATTCTCTTCTAATCATATTTTCCAAGATTTGATTTTCTTCTAACAATCAACATTTATTCAATGCATGCATACATTCATCATGAGGTCTTTCATTTAGGTTGTAATGGGGTTAGGGTCAAGGTAGGATCATTTATGGTCAAGTGGGCTAGGATTTGAATCTTTGATTAGCATAGACTTTCCCACCTAACCTAATTGATGACCTATACAAATGCGAGCTATTCGAACTACCCATTCTTCACTTTTTCTTACATACTCATGCATTTTTTTTTTTTTTGATTCACAACACCTATGCATTGATTCCTTTTTATTGACTTCACTTTGGGGCATTTTGTCCCCTTTTATTTTTTTTTTCTCTTTTTTTTTCTCTTTTTCTTTCATTTTTTTTTTTCTTTTCATCATTTTTTTTCCTTTATACATATATATTTTTTTCTTTTTCTTCTTTCAAGCTAAATACAAGGACATCAATGCATAAGGTCTCTACATTTGATTAATACATGAATATGTGCCCAATTCCTAAACATAAAAGTGTATTGCCCCTTTTTATCCCATCCAATGTTCCCAAGCCTCACCAACATGAATAATACACACTCTCACTAGCCTAGGCTAATCAAAGATCCAAACAAGGACTTTTCATTGGTTTTCCGCCTTGGGCTTGTAATGAGCTAAAATAAGAATGAGTTGGTTAAGCATATGCTCAAAATTGGCTAACAATGGAGAGTAAAAGGTTGACTATTTGGGTAAGTGGCAAATGAAATAATGGCCTCAATCATATAAATGCACAAACACAAGAAATAAACGGATATATAGAATCAGGCAAATTAAGGATCACAATCATGGAAAGAGAACAATTTCACACAAGAATGGAAAATAAGTGGTTATAAAATGTAACCACATCAATAGGCTCAAGTCTCACAAGCTTGTGTTCTCAATTCAATACATGCTTCACAAGGTATGAAATTCAAGCAAGTTTCAAAAATTCTTTTTTTTTTTTTTTCAATCAATTGGGTTAATGCCCTATATTTAACTCCTTAAAAAAAAACTCAATGTTTGACTAAGCATTGTTGTGATTGAAAAGTTAAAAAATTTTCTTAGTTCACCCTTTCCTTTTTCACTTAGAATCAATATAATATGCAAAAAGGGTGCCTAAGTTTTACTTAAAACATGATTTCTAATCACAACCGCAAACTAAAAACAAAGATAAACAAAATGTATAAAGAAGAATCCACTAAAAGTACGGAATCTATCATCCAAAAGATCTAAAAATATCCAAAAGCATCCAATAATATCTAGAAGCATCAAAATGTCTAAAATCCAAAATAAGCAATAAAAGTATCCAAAGCAAACTAGAAATGCAAATGCATCAAAATATATACAAGGATGTGCAAAATGAGATAACTAGGCCGAAAAAAAGTTCACCGGTTCCCAAATAATGCTACCGGTGCCCTCCCCACACTTAAAATTAAGCATCGTCCTCGATGCTAAACCGGAGGATCAGTGGGGGGTACAACGATAGGCTCTGGCTCGGACTGTGGCTGTGGGACCGGCTGAGTCTCCTGTGTCTGAGGTGGTGCCTCCATGTGTGCTGGCTCTGTAGTGTCAGGGGCATCCTGCTGAGCTGGTGCCTCCGCGTCCTCCTCCTGATGATCCTGCTCATCGGAGGCCGGAGAATCGGGAAGCGGAGGTAGCTCAGCGCCCAGAGAGATAAGTGCCTGGTCCATCCGATCCAAACGGCGTCTGACATGGTGTCGCTCTCGCTCTAAGAACCGGAAGAGACGCTGGACCAGGAGATAGGTAGGCTCAGGTGCTGCTGGAGGGTCTGTAGATGGTGGAGGAGCTGCGGCTGTAGAAGAGGATAGGCCAGCTGCAGGGGCTGGTGGTGAAGGTGTCCCTATGACAGCCCTAGCCCGAGAGCGGCGGCTAGCAGGTGGCTTCTCGTGCACCCAAACACCCCAGGGGATAGTAATCTCCCTGTCATCTGCATCAGCTGGTGGTGGTCGCACATCATCATCTGACCACGGGACATCAGCCAGGGCTGCCATACTCGTGACCAGTGTAGGAAACGGAAGTAGGCCACGAATATGCGCCCGCCACATGCACTGTCGGATAAGTCTAGGGAAGGAGACATCCTTCCCTTCCATAACACACCCGATCAGCAAAAGCATCTCCATGGGGACCTCAGAAAAGTGGGTGGTAGGCAGGACGTAGTGGGCGAAGATCATCTGCCAAGTCCTGGCCTCCCTAGTCAAATGAGTGAATAACATCCCCTTTGGCTTGGTGTTGCCCGCATCCATAACCCATGAAGCCTCCGGTATCCCAATCACGCGCCGAAGCGCCTCATAATCAAAAGTCATGGTATGGATGGCTATCTCAGCCTGATGATGGGCACACTGGTCATGCGGAATGTATCGGCAATGTAATGCCTCCCCAATGGCGGTCTCGGTGATCAGAATCTCTCTACCCCGCACCTGAACTGAATCCAAGGTCGGACGGAAAAAATTGCAGTAGAATTCCTTCACCCAAGATATATTGATGTCACCCAAGTCCCGGTCAACAAAATCAATACCTAACTCAAGGATCCGACCGTTAATGCGCCGTCTCACATCATTAGGTAGGAGCAACTTCTTCTCAATATTTAGCTTCGTGGTTCGATATCTAGAGAACCGAAGCTCACAGTAGAGATTGGGGAATTTGTCAGGATTGGTAGAAGGCAACTGCTGATTCTCTTTATCCTCGTCCTGCAATGGATTCCGAGCATAGTTCTTGTAGATGGAAGGAATGGAGGGGGTAGAGTGTTTTCTCTTTTTAGAGGCGGTGGCTATGGCTTTGCCTTTATCCGACATCCTGAAAAAAAATGTGATAGAATATATAAAACATTTAGCATGTAACAAAGAAGACATGTTCAGGATACCATTATCAAAGAGCAATCATGATGTTGCACTGAATATGTAAAAGTGAGCAAGTAAGCATAAGTGACTGAACCAAAATCGTAACCCTCATTAAAGGTAACACCGCATATGCAAAAGGCACTAATATCATCATATTCATGAAAGAATTGTTAAAGAGGGTTAAAAGTGAGTGTAAGTAAAATGGTGAAAGAAATTAGTGAGTTAGAAAAGTGGATTAGTGATATGATGATATATAGGCTCAATTGAACGAGAAATTGCGGTTCATGTTCACGATGATTGTGCAAATCCGGGAAGTCAAAAAGGGAACGGAAATTTGCCCAAAACTGAAATAAAGATCAAAATGAAACTAATTTCCTTGAAAATCGGGCAGCATTCCGGCTTAAAATTGGACGTTCCCGAATAGCAGAATAGCACAAACAGTAAGAAAGCAGCATCAATTAAGCGCAGCAGCAGTGGTACAGCACTCAGGCAACAAGAAGTGCATAAAAAAACAGTCCAAAATCAGCATACAACATTCAAACAGACAAACAGAAAGTAAGCACATACGGAGCACTTATCAGGCCTAGAATCCTCTATCCAGTCCTAGCTACCTAACCGCAAGTATTTCTAACTAATCCTAACATGCAACATTCCAATTCTAACTAACTAACAGGAAATTAACAGAAATGGCGGATTGATAGAAAGCAGAATCAGGGCAGGAACCTGGGAGCTGGGCCGAAACAAAAAAAATGAGAAAGGGAAGTGGGGCGGAACGGAAGCAGCAGAATCACTGAGGCTTGCCGCCGTGGGTGGTGGCGGTAACGGCAGGGCGGTGAAGGCGAGTCGCTGGCGGCGTTCGGAGGCGTGCGAGACGGAGCCTAATGGACGAGTGAGAGAGAGAGATGGAGTGATGAGGGAAGGCGAGTCGCCGGCGGTGAAGATGGTGGCGTCGAGGATGGTGGCGCGGTGGAAGCTTGGCCGGGAGGAGGAAGAGAGGAGTGAGAAAGAGAGGGAGAACGGGTGGTGGTGAGAGAAGAGGGGGAGAAGGACGAGGCTACGGCAGCGGCGGCGACGGGGTGCTCGCCGGAGGACGGCCGGTCGGGAGAAGAAGAAGGGTGGGGAAAATGGAACGTTAGAGGAAGAGAGAGTTGGGGGTGCGCGACTGCGCAGTGTGCCTCGCGAGCTAGGGTTATCCTTATTTTGAATTGGCGCGCACGCGCACCTTGCGCGTCCGCACCCATTGAGAGAATGTGGACCCTACGCGTGCGCGTACAACGCGCTTAAGCGGGGATGAGCAGAAAGAGGAAAGGACGCGTGCACGTACCGTGCGCGCACGCGTGCATGGAGTTGGGCCAGGGGCTTAGAGTTGGCCCAACTCAGGCCTAACTCTCTGGAGAATGGCCTGGGAGTCGCGCCACGAGGTTTGCGCGCACGCGGCAAGTACGCGTCCGCGTGCATTGAGGGGAACGGAGATCTACGCGTGAGCGGACAGTGCGCGTTAACGTGGGGTGGCATATTAGGCAGGGGCGCGTGCGCGTATCATGCGCGCACGCGTACATGAGAGTGGGCCTTAGGCTTAGAATGGGCTTGAGGCACGCCCAACTCTCTGGTCCATGGCCTAGTTTGGTGGCACCGCGCAGGGACGCGCACGCGGCAAGCGCGCGTCCGCGTACATTGACGAATTTGTGAAATGGCGCGCTGGCGCGATGCGTGCGCTCGCGCAGATGGGGTTGGGCCTGGGGCCTAGAGTTAGCCCAGAAATGGCTTAACTCTCTGGGGTTTGGCCCAATCATTTGCAGCAGTAAATCGGCGCGGACGCGGCAGGTGCGCGTCCGCGCGAACTTCCAGGATCTAACAGTCGGCGCGCCCGCACGTAGTGCGCGTCTGCGCTCCTCCTTGTTTGTTTGTTTTTTTTTTTTTCTTGGAAAAAAAACTTGCTGGGTGCTCCCCTTAGTGTTCACAACTCTTATTCACTCAACCATCATAGAATTCGCAAAAATGCAATTTTTGATATTATTCATCTACTACTAAACACAACATGCATGTGACTAAGCTAACAATTAAATTGTACAAACAAATTTGTATGAAACATCTACCTACAATGGTAACTCAAATCACTTATTAGGCAAATTTAAAAGGGAATGGAAAGAGTTTACCATGGTGGGGTGTCTCCCACCTAGCACTTTTAGTTTAAGTCCTTAAGTTGGACATTTTGAGATGCTTATTGTCATGGTGGCTTATGTTTGTACTCATCCTTGAATCTCCAAGGATCTTTGCTCCTCAATTGGTTGACAGAATTTCCAACCATATTCATCAAACTTGGGCAAAATTCTACCCAAGACGTGAGTCCCCATAGTTGGTCTTTACATAGCGAACCGGGATCCCATATCTGATCTTCACACCCGTCTTCGATTCGATCTTCGTACATTTTCTTTCCTGGTGGTTGACATATAGAATTCTCAAAGAAGCTTCCAAACAACTTCCGAGACCCATGCAATTTGGTTCTACACCAACCATTGTTCTCGAATGTTGAGCTTACAACCATCATGAGCTTAGAATGATGTTTCCAACCACTGCACAACTCTCTTATACTTTTAACTTCACAAAGAGCTCTAAGTTGACCATCATTTTCAATTAAACCATATTCAAGTGAGAAATTGAAGCTAAGGGGTAAGAGTTTTACCCACTTGAATGTTGTATTGAGTGGTGACTTGGGAAGGGAGGCTTCCCCACACTTAGACCATGCAAGGTCTACTTCCTTGTGCTCTTCTTTAGTTGTTTCCACCTCTTCACAATTCCCTTCACTTTCAACCTCATCTTCTTTGTTACGTGGCTTGGTGTTATCTTCAAGAGCTTCTTCTTGTTCAATGAGAGCCGATTCAACTTTGGATAGAAATTCATTGATGAACAAGGTCATCTCTTGATCAACCTCCTCATATTCTTCAATTTCAATATACACCATGCCAACGTTTTCCTCTTAGTAGCTCTCTTTCTCATTTCTCACCAAGGGTATGGGAGGTTGTGCACACTCGTTTATACTTTCAACTCCATGTCCAACGGGAGCGGATTCCATTGTAGAGAGAAATTCTTCCATGATTGAATCCATTTCTTGATAAACCGCTTCCAAGTTTCCAACGATGATATGTCTTGGAGATTGCGCGCCCTCCGCAACATCAATATCAAGCTTCTTGGAAGAGTTCTCCATGATGCTACATTCCCTTGGACTTTCAACATCTCTTGAATCTTCAACCACCCCTTCCTTTTCTTCAATGATCATAGGCTCCTCCAATTGTTCCAACACAAAATTTGACTCCTCCTTTTCCACCGAATTTTCCAATTTCTCCTTCATGCTTTGCTCTTCTTTTGACTTCTCACATGTGGTCACGGAGGTACCTTGAGTATTCAAGCATTGGTGGGCTAAAGTGTGCACCACCTTGGTCAAATTGGTCACAAACTCAAGTGTATCCCGCTTCATGGCTTCTTGTCCTTGGAGTAACAAAGTGAGAGGATCGTCTATTGGGGCTTGGGGTGAATAGGAAGGTTCATTATTTTGGAGAGAGGGTTCATGGTAGGAAGGTGGTTCTTCTTGGTAAGGGTATGGAGATGATGAGTATTGAGGTGGTTTCTGGGAGTAATCTTGATATGGTTGTGGTGATTCTAGAGGTTCTTGCTCATAATGGCCATAAAAGTATGGTATGGATGATTGGTTATATGATGGATATGGATCATAGGGTGGTGCTTGGTGATGAAAGGCTTGTGAGAATGGTTGAGGTTCATGTTGAGGATGAGATTCATAGGCATATGATGGTGGTTGTTGAGTGTCACAAAAAGAATCATCATAGCCGCTAAGTTGGCATGCATTAGGATGGAAATTATACCTATAAGTATCCGGAGGTTGTTGCCAATAGGAGTGATCAATTCCTTGAGGCTTCTCCCATCTTGGAGTGTTCCAACCTTGGTACATGTTAGCATTGAAGTTCACATTCCCTACAACACAATTAGAGCCAAACTCATAGCCAAAGTGAGAATTCATTATAGAAAAACAAAATAAAACTAACAAAATCTAGTAAACAAGCAAAAGACAAACTATTTACACTATTCACATGTGTACAATAACCAATAACATAACACCATTGCATTCCCCGGCAACGGCGCCATTTTGACGAACGGATTTTTGACGGTTTAGAATTTCACAAATGAATTCTCGTTGCAAGTATAGTTTCTAAACCAATCACTAATCCTTTCATACAAAAAGTTGTTTGTCACTAGTACAAACCCCTAAAATTTATAAACCGAAGTATTGGACCTCGGGTCGTTCTCCCTAGGAATTACAATAAAGTGTCTTGTTATTGGTTATGAGTTATTTTGGGGTTTTGGATGAGGGGCATGAAAAGTAATTGGCAATGGAAATAAACTAACTACTATAAAAGCTCTTGGCAAGATATGAGAACTAGAAGTCCTATCCTAGTTATCCTTCTCAATTGTGATGAGAATTGTTCATTGCTACCACTTAGTTAACCCTTACTAATTAAAGGGAAGTCAAGTGGATGAATTGACTTGAGCCACAAGTCTTAGCCAACTCCCAAGCAAAGACTAGCCTTAGTGCACTCTAAACCAATTAGCAATCTCTCCAATTATCAATCAACAAAGGAATTAGATAACTCAAGTGTCACTAATTACTCTACCTAGGCCAAGAGGAGCAAAATCTACACAAAAAATCCAACCAAGCATTTCATCAAACACTTGGAAGGCACAAAAGAAAAGTATAGTCAATCACAACAAGAATGAATTCTAACTACAATTGAATGTAAAGAATTAACAACAACAATCAAGGAAATCACAATTATCACGAATTACCTCAAATTGCATTATTGAAAGAAAACCAAGGAACAACAATATATCCAAAACAAAATGAAGAATTACAATTATTAAAGCACACAACTAGAAAGAGGAAGAGGAGAAGATTAAGAATTGGTAAATGAGAAATGACTCAAAGCATGAGTTAAACCTAGATCTAAGAAGAGAGATTAACCTAAACCTAATCCTAATCCTAGAGAGAAGAGAGAGCTTCTCTCTCTAGAAACTAACTATCAAGCTAAACTAACTTCTAAGTATCAAAAGTATGGAAAATCCTCAGTGATGCTTTCCCCTTAATCCTTCATCCTTTTTATTCCTTTCCCTTAGCAATTTGGCGCCAAAATGGGTTCAGAAAACCTCTCAAATCGCCAGGCACGTGTTGCATTAATGAGGTCATGTGCCATCATCGGCGCGTGCGCGCATGGTACGCGTGCGCGTCCCTGGTCGATTCTGCAATGTGCGCGCGAGCGCCTTGTGCGCGTGCGCGTGCATGGCTGACTTTACTTCTTTGACTTTTTATGCTTCTCTCCACTTGTATGCTTCCTTCCTTGCTTCCTTTGATCCATGCCTAGTTTCAACCTGAGGTTACTAGCAAACACATCAAGGCATCTTATGGAATCAAACAGAAACTAGAATTCACCAAAATAAGGCTTAAAAAGCATGTCTTCACACTTAAGCACAATTATGGAAGAGATAACAAAACCATGCTAATTCTTAGGCTAAATGTGACAAAAGGTTATCAAAATGTTCTAAATGCAATGCAAAACAAACCGTCAAATTGGGATTTGTCAGTTATCAGTTGACTTGCAAATGAACAAGAGAGCATGAATTAAAGGTTACTTGTTATGCAGTAATGGAGAATATGTTGGAGTTTTGGAGATGCTTTGTCTTCTGAATCTCTGCTTTCCTCTGTCTTCTTGTTCACACACGCACGTTCCTCCTATGGCAAGCTGTGTGTTGGTGGATCACCGTTGTCAATGGCTACCATCCGTCCTCTCAGTGAAAATGGTCCAGGTGCGCTGTCACCGCACGGCTAATCATCTGTAGGTTCTTGATCATACCGGAATAAGATTTACTATCCTTTTGCGTCTGTCACTACGCCCAGCACTCGCGAGTTTGAAGCTCATCACAGTCATCCAATCCCTGAATCCTACTCGGAATACCATAGACAAGGTTTAGACTTTCTGGATTCTCATGAATGCTGCCAATGGATTCTAGCTTATACCACGAAGATTCTGATTAAGGAATCTAAGAGATACTCATTCAATCTAATGTAGAACGGAGGTGGTTGTCAGGCACACGTTCATGGATTGAGAATGGTGATGAGTTTCACGGATCATCACCTTCATCATAATGAAGCGCGAATGAACATCTTAGATCGGAACAAGCGTATTTGAATAGAAAACAGAAATACTTGCATTAATTCATCGAGACACAACAGAGCTCCTCACCCCCAACAATAGAGTTTAGAGACTCATGCCGTCAAAGAGTACAAAGTTCAGATCTAAAATTGTCATGAGATGCAAAATAAATCAATAAAAGTTGTTTAAATACTAAACTAGTAACCTAGGTTTACAGAAAATGAGTAAACTATGATAGATAGTGCAGAAATCCACTTCTGGAGCCCACTTGGTGTGTGCTAGGGCTGAGACTTAAGCTTCTCATGTGCCTGAGCTGTTTTGGGCATTCAACGCCAGGTTGTAACCTATTTCTGGCGTTGAACTCCAACTTGTAACTTGTTTCTGGCGCTGGACGCCAGACTGCAACATGGAACTGGCGTTGAACGCCAGTTTACATCATCTATCCTTGAGCAAAGTATGGACTATTATATATTGCTGGAAAACTCTGGATGTCTACTTTCCAACGCAATTGGAAGCGCGCCAATTGGACTTTTATAGCTCCAGAAAATCCATTCCGAGTGCTGAGAGGTCAGAATCCAACAGCATCAGCAGTCCTTTTTCAGCCTGAATCAGATTTTTGCTCAGCTCCCTCAATTTCAGCCAGAAAATACCTGAAATTACAGAAAAATACACAAACTTATAGTAAAGTCCAGAAATATGAATTTTTCCTAGAAACTAATGAAAATACACTAAAAACTTAACTAAAACATCCTAAAAATTACATGAAATTAACTCCAAAAAGCGTATAAAATATCCGCTCATCACTTTTCTTCCCCAATCCTAATTTTTCTCTCTCCCTTCTTATTTCTTTCTTCTTCCTTCTCATTTTTCTTTCCTCATTACATTTACATTCTTTCATCCATTGCATTTTAATTTTGTGCATATTTTTATTTTCTTTTCTAAATTTATTATTTTACCATTGGTGTTAAATTTTCTTATTCAACTGTTACATCTTTTCTTGAATTATTTTGGTGCTTAGTGACTTGCTTTACACTGTTGGGTAATACTTTATACTATCTTTCATTACCTACTCTTCCCCTTTGTTGTAAATTTTTTGCAACATTGATATGCCATTTGCTTCCACTGTTTTCTCAATTACATGTTGTAGCTACCACATAATTGTGATCCTCATTATTTGGCATTAACCCAGCCATATTTTATTTGTTTTTTATCTTTCTTTCTGGGTTACTTTTCTTCTTTTCCTCTACTTTCAGGCTGGCCACCAAGAAAGAAAAAGGGAAAGCTTCTAAATGGGGAGATAGACAAGTCCATCAGCATAATCTTCAGAGAAAAGCATTAGTTAAAGCAACCCTTCCACTTGCACATCTTAGCATGCACTGAGGACGGTGCAACCTTTAAGTGTGGGGAGGTCGATACCGATCTCTATGGGTTAGTTATTTTCTTTTCAACACCAATATTCTATTTTCTTTGTTTGTTCATTGTTGCATTTGCATATTTGATTGCATGTTTGTTTGATTTTATGCATTTAGTTACTACTTGGTTGAAGTAATATTTTCTTTTTCAAGAAATTTTTATAGTATTTCACTAATTTAAATTGTATTTAGAACATAGTTTAAAAAGCTAAGAACACACAACCTGTGAGATTTTGAGCTTATTTATATGGTTACATTATTTAACCATAAATTTTTATTCTTATGTGTTTTCTTCCCTATGATTGCAATCTTTGCTTTGTTCTATTCTATATGTCCACTATTTAGTGTATTTACATGCTTGCATATGATTGAGGCCATTACTTGTTTTAGCTCACTTATCCCAAATAGCCTACCCTTTCAATTATCTTTGTTAGCCACTTTGAGCCTTTTAATTTCCATTTATTCTATATTTTACCACATCACTAGCCTTAAGCGGAAAATAATTAAAAACCCCAATTGAATCTTTAGTTAGCTTAAGATAGTGTGTTAACTAATAAGTGTGGGGAAACTATGGGTACTTGGGTTAATGAAAGTATACAGTGTTTAAATGATAAAATATTGGGAATTTGGGTTCCTACTCATGTGAAACTAGAAAAATCAAATATCCATGAGCATTGATATGTTATGGTTTACTTTTTCAGAAAAAAAATAATAAAAAAAAAAGAAAAAATCCAAAAAAAAATTCAATAATTAAGTAAATAAATAAGGAGACAAAATTACCCCAATGTTAAGTTAGTGAAAAATCAATGCATATGTGATAAAATTAAAGAAAAGTTGATACATGAGTATGTGATGCAAAAGTGGGAATTTTGGATAGCTAGACATGAATTAGAATTATATAGAGTATATGTGTGTATAGGTGAGAGCTTAGGTTAGTCAAAGATTCATATTATAGCTCACTTGGCCATATATATATCCTCACCCTTACCTTAGCCCCATTACAACCCTAAAAAGACCTCATGATGTTTGCATTGGTACACTAAATTTTTGTTGATTGGGTAGATGAAGAACAAAGTTTAGAAAGCATGACTAGAGAAGAGTAGAGTGATTAACCCTAGACACTTGAGAGATCAGAGTGATATACACTACCAGTGAGGGTTCAATGCTTAATTCTATGATCCCTGCTTTCATGAGCTATCTTCTTACAAGTTTACTTGTCTTTTATTGTATAATTTGAATTAGTGAAATCTGATTTATGTTTGTCTTGAAGAGCTTATTTACTTTTAACCAAGTAGATAGAAACATCTTAGCATGTAGTTGCATTCATATAGATAGGTTACATTTCATACATTCTACCATTCTTCTTCACTCCCTTATAGCTTCTCTTGAGCTTAGCATGAGGACATGCTAATGTTTAAGTGTGGAGAGGTTGATAAACCACTATTTCATGGTTTATCTTGTGCTCAATTGAGTGGTTTTCATCAACTCTTTACTCACTTATTCATATGATTTGCATGGTTTTACGTTTTCCTTCTTGATTTTGTGCTATAATTGAAAACATGCTTCTTTGACCTTAAATTTCCTATGTTTAATCCTCTCTTATTACCATTCGATGCCTTGATATGTGCGTTAAGTATTTTCAGGTCTGATAGGGCAGGAATGGCTTAAGGGACAGAAAGGAAACATACAAAAATGGAAGGAAAGCACAAAAATAGAGTTTTGAAGAAAAGGAAGCGACGCGAACGCATGGACGACGCGAACGCGTGCCTAGCGCAAAAATGCAGCGACGCGAACGCGTGGACGACGCGGACGCGCACCTTGAGCAAAACGCAAATGACGCATTCGCGTGACCGACGCGTACGCGTGACAAGGAAAACTCCCAGATGACGCGAACGCGTGACCCACGCGAACGCGTGACAGACGCCACGTACAGGAATCTACAGAAAAGGCCTCCAGCGTTTTCCGGACCCTTTTTCGGCCCAAATCCAAACCAGAAACACAGAATATAAGCCAGAGAATGGAGGAATCAAAAGAGAGACATAGAACAACTTAGTAATAGAGATAATTTTCACAATTTTAGGATTAGATGTAGCTTTTAGAGAGATAGGTTCTCTCCTCTCTCTTAGGATTTAGGATTAGGATTTCTCTTATTTTAAGATTGCTTTTACGATCACAGGTTCAATGTTCCTTTAATTTATTTTCTACTTTTATTTATTCTATTACTTTAATTGTTATTTATCTTTTCAATTTGGCTTATGAACCATTCATGTTATGATTTTCTTAATTAATATATTTTGAGGTATTTCAGATTTTATTTTGCTTTAATTTATTTATGAATGATTTCAATTCAATTTAGATTTATTTTCTCCTTTTGGTTTTGGTTAAGTAATTAGCAACACTTGAGTTGTCAAACTCAGCTGTTGATTGAAATTGGAATTCTTTGCTGGTTAATTTGTACTCCAATAACTCTAGTCTTCCCATAGGAGTTGACTAGGACCTGAGGATCAAATCAATTTGTCCACTTGACTTTCCTTTGTTTAGCAAGGGTTAATTAAAAGTGGGAGTAGAATCCAATTCTCATCACACCTGATAAGGATAACTAGGATAGGACCTCAATTTCTTATACCTTGCCAAGAGCCTTTAGAATTATTAATTTATTTTTCTTGCCATTTAAATTACTTGCCCCTTATTTTCAAAAACCCAAAAATATATCTTTTTACATAACCAATAATAAATCATACCTCCCTGCAATTCCTTGAGAAGACGACCCGAGGTTTAAATACTTCGGTTATAAATTTTATTGGGTTTTGTTACTTGTGACAACCAAATTTTTGTACGAAAGGATTCTCTGTTGGTTTAGAAGCTATACTTACAACGCGATTATATTTTTAATAAAAATTCTAGACCATACAAAAATCCTAACGTCAATCTTCCTTATGTTTTATTTCACTTTACTTTTGTCGTAGTATTCTCTCACCTTTTTCATATTTAACTTTTTTGCCTTAGAGGCTTCAAATTTCAAAACTCTGTTGTGTTCAGTTTGACTAGCCCGCTTAAACTTCGCAGGCTGTGACTAGTCCTCTCTTTGTATATCTTACTTATATATATCTTGTTTACTTTAATTATTACCTTGTGTATCCTGGAGCTATCTACAAGGTTTTATATGTATTATATCTCGTTCTGTTCGTACCTATGAATTTAGTTATTGTGTGTGAATGCTTTGCGTTTCGTAATTCTGCTTTATGTGACTTTGAGTTTTTATTCCTTCATCGGGCTTCTAGTTATATAAATTCTTGATTATATACTATATTATGAGCTTTAGATCTGTCATGGCACTTTGCTATCCTTCGCTTTACGGCTAGAGGTAAGGCTTGGGGTGACAGGGTGTTACAGAATCTATTAAATAAAGTTCTCTTATGAAAAGTGGTGGTCAATATACCGGTGATCATATTCTTTGAAATGAAATAAAATATTGATGATCTTGAATGAAAGGGAAAAATGATTCTCTATGAACAAAGACCTAGAGAAGTATTATAAGGTCCCTAAACAAACAGAAGATCTTTGGATTAAAGTGAAAAAGAAAAAGAGAGAAGAGAAACAACAAAGAAAAGAAAAAAGAATGAAAAGATCAAAAGAAATTCAAATTTAAAAGCTCTGAGCATCAATGGCTAAAGAGCCCAATTACGTGCTTTTGGTGTTGATTGTCAAAAGAAAGGCTTGGGCGATTAGATCTGAGGGCTCGGTGCTTCATCACCCGATAACTTAGGCCAACTGGTTGGGGATTATCGATCGAAAGCCCAATATCAAAAGCCAAAGAGGCTCTGGGCATTGATGATTGTGATTAAGTCTTTAGCTACATGCTTGTGGCAGAATGATGGCGGAATTTCAACCACAACTTACAGGTAAGTTCACCGGGTCATACCAAGTAATAACTTATGGTGAGTGAGTGTCAATCCCACGAGGATTAACAGACTAGGAAAGCAATGGTTGATTAGTTATTCTAGTTAGACAAATTGAAGTGAGAGTTTTGATTATCTATTAACGTAAAAGATAATAAAGTCAGAAAATAAACAATGAACAGTTGAGAAAACGGTATGAGAATGGAGTTAAGGCTTTGAGATGTTTAAATGTCCGGATTAATATTCAATGTCAACTACCTTGATCATGCAATGATTATGTTTATGGAAAATCCCAAGTGATTAAATTCCTATTCTTAGGCAATCCAATCTCCTCTAATATAACTGACCATCAATTTCTTGATCACTCAATTATATCAGAGGATTAAGTTCAGTTTCCGATTTATAAGCTACACAACCTAAGAATCCCAAATCATAATGCAGTTATATATCATGTACTACACGAAGTTCAGATAATTAGAAGTTATGAGAAGTTAGTTTTAAGCTATAATTCTAATGATATAACTTTTTCAAAACTCAAATAGAATTCAAGTAGAATTAGAGTTATTTTCCAATAATCACTAATCCCTAGGATGAAGAACGAAACCAATACTTAAACAATAATCAAAGCTTTAATCAAGGATAGAAGAACAAATATTTATTAATCCATTCAAGTAAATAGATCTCCTAACCTTAACAATGGAGGTTTAGTTGCTCATGGTGTAGAAAACCTTAACAGAGAGAAAGTGTAAAAGTGCATAATCAAAATTAGGAAAAGAGAGGTCCCCGCGAAGGCGGATCTCAATCCTATTTATAGTCGTAATTAAAAAGAGATTTAAAACTTAAATAAAAATCTAGAGATCTTTTCTAATAGCTATTTGAATTACTGAAGAAGCTTGCCAAGAGGTGGAAGTAGTCAAGGAAGATCACAAGGGAGTAGAGCTTGCAAGATCATTAAAAGCACCTCTCTCCAAGCCATTACATCTAACACAACATTCAAGTGGGTAAAATTCTTATCCTTAAACTTTAATTTTCCACTTGAATATAGTTTGCTTGAGACAGATGGTCAACTTAGAGCTCTTTGTGGCTTTAAGAGTAAAAGGGAGATGGTAAGTGGTTGGAAACACAAGTTTCGATTCATTGTGGTTGAAAGCTCAAAGTCTAAATGCAAAGGTTGGTGTAGAGCTAGATTTCTTGGGTCTAGGAAGTTGTTTGGATACTTAATTGAGAATTCGGCTTGCTTGCCACCTGGTTAGAATAATGATGATCAACTTGAAGACGGGTGTGGATACAAGATTTGGGATCCCGGCATACAAGATGATCAATTTTGGGAGCTTAAAGCTTGTGAAGAACTTCATCAAGGCTTGGTGAATTTATTTGGAAATGTTGGAGCTTATTGGAAGTCCAAGCATTGGTGGAAGTTTCAAGATGAATTCAAGCACAAGCTACCATAACAAGAAGCTCACCAAATGTCTAACATAAGGACTTTAACTAAAAGTGCTAAGTGGGAGACACTCCACCATGATAAATTCTTTCTATTTTTCCTTTTGTTTATATTGGTAATAAATTGAATTTTTATTTTCAGTTAGAATTATTTAGTTTAAGTTATGGTTTAGCTTGTTTAATAATGTTTAGCATTGCTTTGGTAGCTTGTTAGTTTATTATTATTAAAAAAAAGGTCCGTCCCACATGTGCGCATGGCTGACGCGCACGCGTCATATTTGATACTGATGCTCTCCGGTACAAAAATCAGAAAGTTGTGCTGAAACTGTGCGGGGAGGCACAACCCAACCCACACGTGTGCCTCGCTAACGCGTACGCGTCATTACATTTCTGGCCTTTCACGCGTGGGCGTGACCGACGCGCACACGTCGTATCTGAATGCTGTCATGCCTGGTACAGTATATAAAGATACTATACCATCTAATAGCCACATAGGTTGATTCCTTCAAAGGACACTTGTCCATTAAACGCTCTTTCAACACAAATCTACACATGTAGATTTGTCCCTTTCATTTATACCAAAAAATTTGCCTTTTTTTAAGTATGTTTTTATTAAAAATGTGAAGACAACATCTCATAAATTGAAAGCATAAACTGAAGTATAGTAGATCTTTTTCTTTCTTAAATCCAAGTATATTATTGTATGTACTTCTTGTTAGGATGATATAAGTAAAAGAATGTTAGAGGTTATTGGAATTTATTGTTTTTTATCATCAGTTAGCCATCAATATTTATAAATATAGGATAAAGTATGTTGTTAGATTACTAAACTAAAAGAACTAGACTAAAAAAAATAAGTTAATAACTAAATAATAATAAAAAATAATAAATTTTGATAACCTCCTAACATTTCTTTATAAAAAAATTTCATTATGTCTGATTTAATGTAAATTTTTCATAGAGATATTTAACTTATACAAGATAAGCTAGTTCAATTCATATATATTTTATCATTTATGATTCTTTAAAAGCAAGAAAAAAAAAAGTTTACAACTCTTTAACTACCAAAGTAACAATTTTGTTGATTATTTCGTTGTATTTTATTAATGACTTATATATATATATATATATATATTGTTTTATTCAGTAGAATCAAAAAAATGTTTCATATCATTAGTTAATTTTGTTAAATATTAACATAACACGTTTTTTACGTCAGTATTTAATCTTTTAATTAAATCAATACTTAACAAACAACTAGAAATTGACAATGACTAAAATAAAAAATTTTATAAATTCTAATAGATTAAAAGAAAAAAAATAGTCTAAACCTAAAAACTTATTTAAGTGTTTTTTTTTTTAATTGTTTTTCTTTTGTCTTGCATGATCACAGAAAGCCAATTAAAAACTTTGTCCACGAAGATCCAAAATAATTTATCATCTATGCGGCACAAACTGTAATTTTCAATAACAGTTGGATAAATAACCTTGTTCAGATTGACTTATAAGATAAGCATTATTTTGCGGCATTCCTGGTGGATCATATATTATCTCGAACCTAGTATATAAATAGCTCCAAATAACTGGCTTTGCCTCTTTTGTCTTTTCTTGTTTAACTCTAGTTACTATACTTTTCTTTTTTATCTTAAATTTTTAGTATATTCATCAATCATCGTTATTTCGTTGCCATATTAAGCTGAAGCAGTCAATAATATTAAACCAGCCAAACCAATCAATGGCTTTTCCTTTTCGTTTAGTCACGTGATGCAAAGAGTCATGATGAATGGTAAATGATAAATAATTAAATATCCCACTCATCAATCATCATATATTTTTGTCTTTTCTCGAGTCTTGGACACCTTTTTATTTTTATTTTCATTTTTTAAAAATTAATTCTTTAATCTTGATTATTGAGGCTTGAAGGGGCGGGTGTTATTATTCACCTTATACATAATATAAACCATCCACCAACCAAAATTATTTGCATGTGTTCTTCCTCATATACATATATTTCAGGAGCAAATTAAAGGGTGGTTGTTCTTTTCTTGAGATCTTTTGGACATTCTCCGATCTCCATGGAAGTAGAAGGTGCTAAATCACAGTCTTTGAGCCTTGAACAGGACCAAGAAAAGGGTAGCCAAAATGTTGGTGATGAACATGCGCCACATACTGCTCATACCATTGACCATGGTAACAACCTATATTCTCTCCTCATATCTCTGTTTTTGTACAAAAAGTTGTGTTTAACTGATATAAAAAATATAATTTGAATTTTTGAAGTGTACTTTGTGTTGGAATAATATATAAATATTGCTACAACACTTTGTATTTGAATTGATGAGTTATTGGTAACAATAATTTTGCAGATTCTTGGCAACAAGTGGGGTTGATGTTAGTGACAAGCTTCAACTGTGGTTGGATACTGACATTTTCTAACTTAATTATGGTGCCACTGGGTTGGACTTGGGGCATTCTCTGTCTTGTTGTTGTGGGGTTCTACACTGCTTATGGCAACTGGCTCTTGGCTGCATTTCACTTCATTGATGGCAAAAGATTCATCAGATACAGAGACCTCATGGGATTCACTTATGGTGATCATGATCAATTACTTTAAATTATTTATATTTATATCTTGTTCTATGTCCTAACTTCTATCTGAAAAAGAAGACTACATGAGTATTAAGTGAAAATTCACATACAGTTGTTTTCATGTGAAATTAATGTTTTCATGTGAAATTAATAGTTGAGAATTTAATAATCTAGTTAAATCTGTTAAATTATCTAATAATTTTCTGCTTTAATTTCATACGAACATACTGCACGTAAATCTTCACTTTATTTCTTAATTTGTGAAGGGAAGAAGCTGTATCATGTCACATGGATTTTCCAGTTTTTAACCCTACTTCTTGGAAACATGGGTTTCATCCTACTTGGAGGCAAGGCACTTAAGGTAGCTAGTAACTACTAATTAATAATAACTAACTTCAATTACCTTAATTAGTTATAGCTTTAAGTAATTTCTGGGAAAGTGATTGTTTAATTCAATGCAGGAAATAAATTCAGAATTTAGTGATTCACCGTTGAGGCTCCAATTTTACATAGTGATTACAGGAGCTGCCTACTTTGTGTTTGCATTTTTCATCCCAACAATATCTGCAATGAGAAATTGGCTTGGAGCTTCTGCAATTCTCACTCTCTCCTATATAGTACTGCTTCTAATTGTTCTAGTCAAAGATGGTAATATTAAAGTTTGATCTTTTTTAATTTATCATTAAATTTTGCATGCCAGTTAATTTTTTGTTATAATATGTTTTGTGCTTGTTAGGAAAAGCAAATTCGGACAAAAACTATGAAATAAGTGGAAGCGAGGTTCGCAAGGTTTTTAATGCGTTTGGAGCTATTTCTGCAATCATAGTCGCTAATACCGGTGGTCTACTTCTTGAGATACAGGTATATTTTTATTGAAAAATATTATTTGTTCTTTAAAATTCAGTTTTTAGTTAATTTTTTTAAAAATTTATTCTTATGTAATTAATTTAAATATTTATTTTTATATATTAGTTATTTAAAAAATAAAAAAGTTATTTATTTTTTGTTTTTTTTTTTCTAATTTTTACAGGCTAAACAATATATAAAGAATATTTAGTTAGACTGATTTTTATTCAACACCATACTTCAATCGTAGATAAAATTTAATTTACAAAATTGTTCTCTTTTTATAAAAAGGTTTCGTTCCAATAGATAGATAAGAATAGTAGGTTTTATTCTAGAATGTAGAATAGTATTAAAAAAGATACTCTCTATCTATTGCATTATTAATTTATTACTATCGTTTTCGTAGACAAATCAACCTTATCTGAGGTTGACTTTCACCGCTTTTTCTGTTGACCGTTGTTGTCACCCACATAAAATAAAAAGAAGAATGCTTTTTGTTACGGATACGAAATTGCATGAATGAGTATGATTTTAATAAAGAATTGATTATTCTTCTTCTTTTATTGATGGTTGAAGTCCACACTACGTAAGCCAGCGGTGAAGAACATGAGGAAGGCCTTGTATTCGCAATACACAGTGGGAGTGATGTTTTACTATGGAGTCACCGTTTTGGGATATTGGGCTTATGGATCACTTGTGTCCTCATATCTCCCTGAAAATTTGAGTGGGCCCAGATGGATCAACGTCCTTGTCAATGCCATTAATTTTCTTCAGTCCATTATCTCCCAACATGTAACATCTTATTCTTGTCAAGTTTTAACATAAAATATCTCCCACTTGCTTCTTTTAATTTACTTTTAAATTAAATTAAATACATAGATGATTTTTTTTTCAAAAAAAAAAAATATTTATATGTTTTTTCTTTAAATTGAATTAAATGCTTAGATCAATTATATATTTTTATGTACATATA
Organism: Arachis ipaensis; assembly: GCF_059453495.1. Taxonomy (NCBI): domain Eukaryota; kingdom Viridiplantae; phylum Streptophyta; class Magnoliopsida; order Fabales; family Fabaceae; genus Arachis; species Arachis ipaensis. Next base: position 64,655,354 of record NC_142436.1, on the reverse strand, counting down.
TATATTATTTATTTTATTTTTTATTTCAATATATATTTTATATAAATAATTAATTTTAATAGATTGATTTTAGTGTATACTTAGGATGATTGATTTCTGATAAATAAAGTTTGTATTTGTTGAGTTACATTGATTTGCTATTTATCGGATGAGTGTAAAACTCAATTTATTTGGGTTTCTATGATGCAGATGTTTGTAGCACCAATTCATGAGACATTGGACACAAAATTCTTGGACATTAAGAAGGGAATGCATTCAGGGGAGAACTTTAAGAGATTATTTCTGGTGCGAGGGGTGTTTTTCTCAGGGAACACTCTGGTGGCAGCTGCATTCCCCTTTATGGGTGACTTTGTCAATTTGCTTGGCTCATTCTCACTTGTGCCCCTCACCTTCATGTTCCCCAGCATGGTCTTCATTAAGGTTTTCCTTCTTTATTCTCATTTTATTTAATTACTTAATTAGTTGCTCCTCATTCTGTTTCTTCTTTTGCATCTTATGTTACTTCTTTTATTTCTCTTCTCTCTTCTTTGATGTCTTTTCCTTTTTTTTCTATTTTTACTTGTTTGGTTGTTTTTTTTAATTTTTTATATTTTTAAAAATTTTATGAAAAAAAGAATAATCTAAGAAGAAAAAAAGTACATAAAAAATAAAAAGTACATAATTCTTCTTTTCTACACCAAACACGTCAATTTTGCAATATTACGCACATACTTTTTTTAAAGTAAACACAATTTTTTAAGAGAAATATAAAAAGTAAATATATAAATTTATTAATAATAAATACATAAATTTTGTAATGATAAACATATAAAATTTTTAAGAGAAATATAAGAAATAAATGCAAAATTTATTAATCATAGATATAGAAATTTTGTGAAAGTAAACATATAAATTTTTTGAAAAATAATATAGGAAGATAATATAAAACTTTTTTTATTATAAATACAAAATTCAAAATAATTTATCTATTATTTAACTAAAAGTTCTGTATTTTACAACTAGAGTTTATGTACTTTTTAATTGAAATTTTTATATTTTTGTGTCATTCAAAGTAATTTTTATATTTTTTATATTATGTATTTGTACAATTTAACTTAAAAATAATTTGTTTGAATAAAATCCTCTGTTCATAGACAATTTGAACAAAAAAAAAAAAATAGAAAGAGATGAGCATTTGAAAGGAAGAGGAGAATTTGAAAATCAGAGATAGAAGGAAAGAAAAAGAAAAGAAAATCCACAAGAAGAAAATAAAAAGTAGAAAAGAAAAGAGAAGAAGAGAAGGAGGGGAAATGATACACAAAGAGAAGAGAAGAGGGAAGAAGAGAAAAAAGAAAATTGGAAGAAAGTCAAAGAAAAGTAAAACGGCACCCCTAGTTTGGAAAAATTAGTTGAATTTGGATAAAAAATCGTTTGGTATGTAACATTATCATATAGGAAAATTTTTAAGTATACCGTCATACCGGTGTTTCAGTAATTTTTAACCGTTGATCTTAATTATAAAAAATATATATAATATATATAATTAAAATCAATGATTAAAAATCACTGATACATCGGTAAGACCATATATTTGAAAATCTTCCTATCATATATCATGAATAAGAAGGAATAGTTGGTTAGACTTGGACTATGTATATGTGTGGTGTTGACTTGAATTTGGATTGGTTTTGAATTTCAGGTTAAAGGAAAGATAGCAACAAGAGAGAAGAAGGCATGGCATTGGTTCAACATTATCTTTTCTTTTCTGCTTACCATTGCAACCACAATTTCTGCAGTTCGATTGATTGTTGATAACATTCAGAAGTATCACTTCTTTGCAGATGCATGATAATGATACTGCATGTGTCTTTCCTTTGGGCTTGCATGTACCTAATTATTTGATGATGAGAATGAGTTATTGGCTTATTGCAAAATAAAACTGAGGGGGAAAAAATAAAAAGAAAGAAAATCAGTCATTAATGATTGTTACTTATTAGGGGGTTAATCCTCTATTACTCCATCTATTTAAATTAATTACTGCTTTCATTCTTCTGAGAATTAATGTGTTGATGAGACACTAAAAAGTGAAGGTAAAAGTAATGATTAATTTAAAATGGAGGAAAATTTATTTATTCCTTCCGATTTTCTTTTTTGTTTTATGTACCTCGAATTTATTGACATTGTAGTGTTATTTTTGTTTTTTTTTTTTTTGTTACATTACATTATTTTATTACAATGTTATTTTAGTCCTGTTTTATTGGTTTTGTCTTGCATTTTTGTACTTTTGCATGGGTAGCCAAGTTGATGTCATATTAAGAAGCTTTAATAAGTTCGAATCTTGCATAAGGCATTTTAATAGTTCTTTCATGCTTGGCAACATTATAACAAGTTAAAAATACTATTTTTATATTAAAATCGATGATCAATATATTTGTGTATAGATATATGTATTATTTAATTTAATTTTAATGTATATGTTATACTCCAATATATATTTTGTAGTAGTGATTAATTTTAGTAGCTAATTTTAATGCACACTAGCATAGTTGTTAATAAGTAGACTATAAGATCCAATCTAATTTAAAGACCTGAAAATAAATTAGATTAGACCTGAAATTTAAATAGAGCTATAAAATTCAATCTAACTTAAAAGACTCCATCCAAATTTCATTAGTTTGGGTCAAAATTGACACATCTCTATATAAATTAGATTAGACTTGAAATTTAAAAACTCAACTCGGCCTAATAATTTAACTAGTCTAAGACCAAGGTTTGGGTCATTCAACCCGACCTAGTTGAGAAAGACTGAAAGAGAGAGCTTGAGAAAGTGAGTAACTAGGGAAAGGTTAAATATTTGAATGAATTTTCATTCGTACTCCTTCTTTATACAATAAGACAGTCACCTCCTGCATAGCCTATTCTACTTGAGTTTTAAGTCTCATATCCGAGTTTTTTCTCGCCATGACTCCCTTTTGCTGAAGCACCCTCTCTCACCCTATTCTGATTGAGTCGCTGTAACATTTCTGCTGCTTTCTCTTCTCATCACGGATATTTAGTTTCCGCCTTTATCGTTGCTAGATTTGTGCTTATTGTCTTTGTCTTCATCTTATTGTGCTCGTCATTACTGCATTTATGCTTGTCACCATCACCATCGTTGTTGCTGCTTCATCTAAGCTTTCCACCTTTGGCATTTCTTCTTCCTTTATCTTGTCGTTACTGTTGTTCTTCTCATTGCTATTGTCACTGGTTTGTGCCCATAGCTGTTGTCATAATCGTCTAAGTTTTTGTTGTCAATTTGTGCTTTTTCCTCTAAGCTCATTTGTTTTGGTTTTGTTGTTGGCCTGGTTTATATCTAGTAGAAATTAAATTTTATTTTGGCTCAATTTTGTTGAGGTTTTATCAGGTTTTATTAGAACTGGATTAAGGTATTAAAAATAATAATGAATATTTTTTGTCAAATTTAGATAAAGACAAACCTGATTTCAATCAATCTATATATATATATATATATATATATATATATATATATATATATATATATATATATATATATATATCTAATAAAAAAATTATTTGCTAAATTCACGTGCATTGGCGTCATCAAGCACTACATATAACTTTATTTCTCGATTGCTTATGTAAGGATATGTTTAAAGTTATTTTATGAAATTGAAATTAATTTGATTTCGAAGTCAAATCTTATGTTCGAAATACATATAGAATGAGAATTGATTTAATTAACGTGTAACTAAATTCAAATTCCTTTATTTTTAAAAGAAGTTGATTGGAATTAAAATGATTTATCATTTACGCATTATATAAAAGATCAGAGAAAGATTTCAAGAGAAAAAAAAGTGGTAGAGATCTAGTGACGGTCCAGCAGTGCAGCTAGAGGCAGTGGTCTGACCACCGACGACGAACACGTCGGATCACGAGCAATGATAATTCAGTGATAGGTGGTTGTTGGTGATGATAAAAAATGTATAAAAAATAAAGAGTAAAAATATAAAATTTTGAATTCAAATCAAATCAATTTTTATTAAATTAAAATCCAACGATAAATGTTATTTTCTAAATCAATTCGATTTGTATTTTATATAATTGATTTCCAATATAATAATTCATTTCCAATTCAGTATATTTCAAATAAAATCAAATCAATTTAACAAATATTTAGTTTCAAACACACTTAGTTATTGTTACTCTATACAAGGGACCACTCCACTTGTTCTTCTTTGATGTTTAGTCAACATTTCAAAAATTTCTCCCGTTAACATACTGTTTTGTTGATTTTTAATAAATTGATGGTGATTTAATTCTAATGGTTTGGGAGCGAAACCTACTCCTCTTTTGCAGGTACCAGTTTTTCTATAAGTACATCAAAAGTCCTCGAATTAGACGAGTATTTAGAAAAGTAAAAGGTTCAAAAGGTGTAAAACAAGATTTTCGAAGATAAGGCAAAAATCAAAAAATAAAAAAAGTTTGCAATGAATTTAGATAAAGCGATAAAAATGCCTTCGAGTGAATCAAAGGACTTGACATGGAAATTAAAGATACTGGAACATAAAATAGGCAAAGAAATTAAACATTACTTGAAAAGTAAATTCAACAAAAAAAGTAAAGTTTGTTGAAATTGTAAATTAAAAGATAAAGACATGGAAGGAACCCTACAAAAATCGAACTCGAATGCAGACTCAGGAATTCTCTGGGATATGAGTGTGCTTTAGTGTATTTCTGAAGAAAAGTTCCAACCCTTGTGCCATACTACTTTCTGATATTTATAACCTCTTCCATAACTGTAAAAGTACAGAACTGGTGCCCCTTTGTGTGCGAAGACCAAGGTAACCGTTTCCACTCTTTTGATCAAACGCGGGGCAGTTTCCGAATCTTTTTAATTTGAAAACCTTCGATTCGTTTCATTCGAAAAACTATTCGATTCATTGTGTCAATCGAACCTATACCAAATAACTTCCAACTCGATGCCTTCAAATACATGACCTTCGATCCCTGCTCCCACTCCAAGGCTTTACCAATATTCTCAAATCACTTCAATCTTCGAACATAATTTATTTGTGGCTAACAAATTGTCCCCTAGGATTAATGTGTTTAGTTTTTAAAATTACGCCTTGGAAGATCAAACACTTAATCCTGACTTATATTTCAATCATGGTTTAACGGTAAATTACCTTAACTGACCATTAATGCCATTTACTTCCGCCAACAATTTGACCCGTTTGACACGTCTCCCACGACTTACACTTTCTCTCTACCACTTTGCCTTTCTCGCAAAGCTACCTCTTTTCTCTTTGAATTCTTCCTGTAATAACGGTTAAGCAAGAAAACCCCCTTTAAATTCAAACTTCCCATCATTGCTCACCTTTCTCGAATTCTTACTCTCTCAAAAATCTCTTGCATTTTTCTGCTCTTACAATTTCTGTTTTTCGTCTTTTTTTTTTCTCATCAATGGCTTCTTCTTCATCTCATTTCACTGCTCAGGACAAAGGCAAGCGTCCTATGGCACAACAACAAGCTCCTCCATCCCTGCACATCCTGAACCAAATCAATGATGAGATCATTGATGACCCACAGCTTCAACTCGATGATCCCAGAATCCTTATCCCATTCACCATAGGTGATGATACCCATTGTTTCATCGCTCCCATTGAGAGTTTCGAAAGAGCAAACAAACGACTCTCCTACTTTTCCAATGCTCAAGGAGAAGATCTATTGATTAATCAGGACCTTGACATCTCATTTTTTACCAATCCCCAAAAACCCTTTAGGAACAACCCTAAAATCACCCCTCGTGGAACTGATTTTATGGCCTGGCATAGGCGTCTTACCCCAGAGAAGAACGCTGCCTGGGGGGCTCTTGGTATTCAAGATCTTCTTCGACTTTCTCACTTTACTTCTTCAACACATCCTTGGATGATTGGAGCCGTAACTCATTTCTGGAATCGAACTACCAACAATTTCCACCTTCCTTGTGGGATGATTGGTATGTCACTCCTCGATGTAGTTGCCATCACAGGGCTCCCAATTGGGCCCCCAGATTTTACTTTTGATATGCAGCCTAAGCAACAATACAACATAGCTTCCATAACATCTTACAGTGAATTCATTGCTCACCATATGGGTGCAAAAAATGATCCAGTAACAGACGATGAACATGTAATATTTTTATTTTATTGGTTAAATGCCATAGTCTTCTGCTCTCGGAGTGTTTAAATGCAGAAGCTTTTCTACCCTCTTGCTGCCCTCCTTCATGAAGGAAACAACTTTAACTTGGCCAAGTTACTTCTAGGGCACATTTTCGAAGAACTTGGCCAGTTTGTCAACTGTCTTCGAAATAATTTCTTGATTAGAACAGGAGGTCCTCTCTGGCTTCTCCAACTATGGCTAAATGCCATTTTAGAAAAGCACATGATAAATCCTGGAGATGCCATTTCAGACAAACAGCACATTGAGGGCTTTCGATTAGCTAATTTCAAGCCACATTTTCCAGAAGCTCAATCAGACGAAGATCAATTTTGGGCTGTTTTTCTCTTTTCCACTCTTGTAAGAACTTCCATAATGATCCTCAATTTCACTCCTTTTTTGCGTCAAAATTGTGGTCCCGCTTGGCTTGAACGTCTCCTCTTCCCTAATGATACCGAAGAGAACGAGATTGCCAACAGGAGTTGGGCAAGCCTACTGGCTGTGCAAGTGATTCCCACAGGGCTACCTCTATACAAGAAAGAGCGTTTTAAAGCCACTATTTATGCCCCTCACTATGTGGCCAGATAACTAGGCTTCTCACAAGCCATCCCAACTCCATTCCCCAAGAACAATAAACCCTTTTTCCATGTCACTTTGGCTTCGATGAAAGAGCTCGATATTTGTCTCTTGAAGAACCAACAACAAAGTACGGGCTATAATCATCTTGTTTATGATCGTAGTTCATTCATCACAAAATCTTGCTTCGACTGGTGGATTACTTACTATTCTAAGTACAGTCGCACTTTCGAAGAAATCAAAAACTCTGTCACCCGAATAGTTCTTGCTGCTAAGGCTTCTCCCAAAAAGCCTCCAAAGAGGAAAGCCGAAGCCGCAGCTTCTTCTAGACAACCACCAAAGAGAATTCGACAGACTCCTTTGAGGACTTCCAGAACGGTATCTATTTATTTTTAAAACTTCCTCAAAAACTGTATTTACTTAAACTTCCCTTGATTTCAATCTTTCTTTAGTTACAGTTGCAACCATCCAGTGAGAGCTCTTCTGATGACAATGAACCATTCATTCAAAATCTTTTCACTGCATCTTCGCACTCGGAAGATGAAATTGAATCAGACCCGAACTTTCAATTGATTCGAAGAAGAAAACCCATTCCGGTAACCTTATATTATCTTTGAATATATTAATTCAATCGAAGTAATCTCCAACTAATGTATATTATTATGTCAGTCTGTCACTGCTGCTCAATCAATCACTCCATCTCTTGCGCCTGACCAACCATCTCAACAACATCAACAAGAGTTAGGGCAGCAAGCATCGCACTCATCAATTCAAATTATTACGTCTGCTGAACCTCTCCAAGTAGCTCTTCCAAATTTAACTAAGACCCAAGTGGTTGATGAAGAACGGAACTCTCGCGTGATCTAGAATTTTCACAAATAAATTCGCGTTGTAGGTATAGCTTCTAGACCAACAAGAATTCCTTTCTTACAAACGTTTTGGTTGTCACAAGTAACAAACCTCTTTAAAATTGATAACCGAAGTATTTAAACCTCGGGTCGTCTTCTCAATGAACTGCAGGGAGGTGTTCTTATTATTGGTTATGAGTTTTGTAAATTGGGGGTTTTGAAAGTAAGGAACAAATAATTTAAATGACAAGTAAAATAAATAAATAATTGTAAAATAAACTCTTAGCAAGGTATGAGAACTGGAATTTCTATCCTAGTTATCCTTATCAATGGTGATGATAATTGGGTTTTAATCCCACTTAGTTAACCTTTACTAAATAAAGGAAGGTCAAGTAGACTAATCAATTTGATCCTCAGGTCCTAGTCAATTCCTAAGGAAAGACTAGAGTTATTGGAATTCGATTCAATTAGCAAAAATAACAATTATCAATCACGATGAGTTTGATAACTCAAGAGTTACCAATTAATCAACCAAAGCCAAAAGGAAAAAATCTAAATTATTTATATAAATAAAGGAAAGCAATCATAATTCTGAAATACCTCAAATTGCATTAAATAGAATATTCAAATCTAACATGAAAAGGATCATAAGCCAATTTGGTGACACAAGTCAGATATAAATAAAGCAATAGAATAAATAAAAGTAGGAGAGGACATAAATTAAAGGAACATTGAACCTGTGACTAAAGATGAATTGAACTAAACTAATAGAAATCCTAAAATCCTAAATCCTAAGAGAGAGGAGAGAACCTCTCTCTCTAAAAACTACATCTAAATTATGAAAAGTGAATAATTAAAGGCTCTCCTTGCATGGATGCATTCCCCCACTTCATAACCTCTAATCTGTGCTTTCTGTACTTGGATCTGGGCCAAAAAGGGCTTCAAAAATCGCTGAGAGCGTTTTCTGTAGTTTCTGCACGTGGCGTCTGTCACACGTCCGCGTGGATCACGCGGTCGCGTCATCTGGAGTTTTCCTTATCACGCGTTTGCTTCGGTCACGCGTACGCGTCATCTGTGTTCTGCTCGAGGCACGCGTCCGCGTCAGTCACGCATTTGCGTCACTGCTTTTTCGCGCTGGCATGCGGCCGCGTCATCCATGCGTTCGCGTCGCTGCCAGTTTCTTCAAAAACTCCATTTTATGCTTTCCTTCCATTTTTATATGTTTCTTTTCCATCTTTTAAATCATTCATGCCTTAGGAGATCTGAAAATACTCAACACACAAATCACGGCATCGAATGGTAATAAAAGGTAATTAAAATAATTATTTTTAAAGCATAGGAAACATGTTTTTCACATACATCACATAATAAGGAAGGGAAAGTAAAACCATGCAATTTCACATGAATAAGTGGGTGAAGGGTTGAATAAATCACTTAAGTTGAGCACAAAATGTATCATAAAATATGGGTTTATCAACCTCCCCACACTTAAACAATAGCATGTCCTCATGCTAAATCCAAGATAAAGAGTAAGGTAAAGTGGTGGAATCTCATGCAATGCAATCTATTCTAAATGCAACTACCTAAATGAATCATGCAATTCTAGTTGTTATTCACTTGTATATAAAGCTTACATGTAATTAAATTAATTTATATTCTCAAGAAATCATATATGCATAGCCAAACCTTAGATAATGTTAAAGCACTTTTACAATTGAGATGGGTAAAAATATTTCACAAACTTGCAAGATAATTAACAATTTAAGCAGAGATATATGGTGATGAGCTATTGAACCCTCACTGGATTTTGTGTTTACTCTCTAGTCACTCAGTGTTTATTGGGTTAATCACTCTATTCTTTTTTCTATCCTTACTTTCTATCACTTTGTTCTTCATCTAACCAATCAACAAATATGGAATACAGACATACAAAAATCATGAGGTCTTTTTCAAAGTTGTAATGGGGCCAAGGTAAAGGTGAGGGTATATGTATAAGGCTAAGTGAGCTAATAAGTGAATCCTTGATTAGTCTAAGATCTCACCTAACATACATACTTTATAAATCAAAGTCTCTTTAACCTATTTGCCCAAATTTTCCGTTTTTGTATTGCAAACTCATGTATTAAATTTAATTTTGCATGTGCATTAATTCTTTTTATTTTGTATTTGGGGAATTTTTGTATCCCCTTATTTAAATACTGGAAAAATTCTTTCTCTTTTTTTTTTTTTCATTCAATGCACATGGTAATTCAATTGTTTTGATTTCACATGAGTATGCTTCCCAAATTTTTATTTTGAAACATCTTATTCTTTTTAAATTCCTACTTTGTTTCTATCATCCCATGTTCCCATAAAGTTCTCCACACTTAAATAATACACAATTTCTATCTTAAGCTAACCAAGGATTCAACTTGGGATTTTTATTTTGTTTTTCTGCTTAAGGCTAGTAATGTGGTTTATAGAACAAGAGGGGATTAAAAAGCTCAAGGGGGCTAACAAGGGTGATGTAAAAGGTAGGCTAATTTGGGATAAGTGAGGAAAAATTAAAATGATGGCCTCAATCATTTCTTTGGTATGTATCTATATTCTATAATTGGACATATAGATTAAAACAAAGTAAAGAATATCAAAATAAAAAAAAGAAGGGTAAAACACACAGGAATAAAATTTATGGTCTGAATGCAACCATACAATTAAGCTCAAGACTCACAGACTGTGTGTTCTCCAGCTCAAAAATCATATATCAGTTATATATGTCATGCAAGTAAAAATTAAGAGTTCCCATTATTCTCAATGTAAATCTTAGGGTGGCCCTTAAAATCTTAGTATTTTTCCTTGATGAAATGTTGTTAACTAACTAACATGTAATGCTATATATACAAGGTGTGTGGATTGTTTTAATTTACTAATGTTTCTAGTTTACTCCTTTTATTTTCAATTAAACCAAATTATCATATGTTAAAAAGGGTAAACTATACTAATGAATCCATATATTCTATAACTAATAAGTTAGAATTGCAACTAAACTAAATGTCTAAAATATGTACTAAAGTGCAAAATGCAGAAATAAAGTGAAAATACAGCAAAAAAATAATGTATAAGTACTGAAAAAATAAAAATAAAGATAAAAATACAGAAAAATAAACAAAATAAGATAAAAGAATCTGTAGTGGTTCACCAAAAAAAATACGCCAGGGATGGCGACCTCTCCACACTTAAAATAAAGCATCGTCCTCGATGCTTACTCAAGCTGGGTGTGAAGGAGTGTCATCACCGGAAGGATGGACTGCTGGAGTCTCGATGGTGGCCTGAAGGTCTGCAGACTGGATGAGGGTAGGAGAATCTGTCTGCTGTAGAGGAGGCTCTGACTGTATAGGAATCTCTGGGTCTACAGCTTGAATCTGGTGTGGCTCCTCCTGCTGTGACGCAGCCTGTTCCGGTCCTGCCTGCTCAGCCTCTCTCTGTGCATGCGTCTCATCCTCATGCTCATCCGCCTCCTCCTCAGATGGCTCTGATGGTGTGTCAGGCTCGGAGGGGATGTCGCTGCCAGATCAGATCATCAACTTGAGGTGCTCATAGCGTCGCTTGTTGCGACGCTCAGATCTCTCATATCGTCGCCGGTTGCGGTGCTCCATTTGGTCCAGCTGCTGAAATAGGCGGTGCACGAGGTGGTAAACGGGCTCTGAGGCAGGTGGAGGTGCAGTGGGTGGGGCTGGTGCAGCAGTGGATGAAGAAGGGGCAGCTGAAGGTATGGCTGTCTCATCAGAAGCGGGGAGGAATGGGGGCTTGTAACCCATAGCCTGAAACTTCCTGCTGTGGGGGATAATCTTCTTGCAGTCTGCAGCAGGTGGCTTCTCATCAGCAAGCTCCCAAGGCACGTCAGCTCGACGGCCGAGCTGGGTAATCAGATATGGGAAAGGGAGAGTGCCTCTGACATGGACCCTGGCCATGTAATACCGGATGAAACGTGGGAGGTACATGTCCTTACCCTCCATCACACACCAGAGGAGGGTGATCATAGCAGCAGGTAGCTCCGTCTCATGAGTACTCGGCATAACAAAGTTGCTCAGGATCTGGTGCCAGAGCCAAGCCTCATCATTCAGATACATCAGCTTGATTCCCTTAGGCATTGTTGTGTTCTTTCCCATGACCCAGGGGACAGTAGGATCAAGGGCTATCCTCTGCTTGACAACATCCTAGTCAAATCTCAGAAAGCGCATGTCCTCTTCATCCTTTGGTAACCGTCAGGCTGATTTGACTTAGGTTGAAGCTGCAGAATATCCTCAATGGCTTCCTAAGTGACTAGTATCTGTTTTCCTCTGAGGTGCACTGCATCTAGGGTAGTCTTGAAATAGTTGCAGTAAAACTCTCTGACCCAAGAAGCATTGACCTCTATCAAGTTTCTCTCCAAGAAGAACCAGCCTCTCTGTTTGATCTGATCGGAGGTGTATTGCTGTAGTTCTTCTGGAATTTTCAGAGTTCTCTCTAGGTACAGGTTCCTGGAGGTGGCAAACACTGGATACTTCTGCTCACAATATCTGTTTGTAAATTTTACTGGATCATTGGCAGGGAGGAGCTGGTCAGCCTTCTCCTGCGGGGTAAAGTGCTTCTCCCGCCAGGAGTCATCATGCATAATGTCCAGGATAGACATAGAGGATTCACCTCTTTTCCTTTTTCCAGTGGTTGCCTTACCTTTTCCTTTTCGTTGAGAGTCAGACATCTTGAAAAGTAGAAATCCTGGGTATAAATGAAGAATAAAGCAGGAAAATAAGTAGGCAAATAGAATAATAGCAAGATAAGCACATAGTGGCAAAAGAGCAGTAGAATGATGAAATGAGTTAAGTATATGTGCATTATGAATTGTATTTGAAATGAAAAATCACAATCCAAAATGTAATATAAGTAGAATTCATGTTAATTAAGAAAAACAAGAATCATGCCTTGAGTTAGAAAGGTAAAGTAAATAGTTAAAAACCAAAAAGAGACGTTTGAAAGTTAGATTGGTTAGGATTGAAAAAGAGGTTAGAAAGTGGAAATCAGTGAGTTAGGAGAAAGTATATCAAAGTGAGTGGCATGATAAATGGTTCCTAAGTAACAATAAATTCACAATTTTAAACAACAGTCAACTCATATTCAAGCAAGGAAATCAGGTTGTTGATGATAATCATATAGATGCATGAGTAGCAAAAAATTAAAATCTAATCATCAACAATGCAATTTATTAATAAAAAAATCGAAAAGAATAAGAATGCTGGCCCGTGCATTCATGAATTGGTTTGGTAAAAGCTAAGTAATGCAAAATTCAAAATTTCCAAAAATCAATTCCTGAATGTAAAAATAAAACAATTTGCAGAAAATTAGGCATCATTTCGGCTAAAATTGGATGTTCCCGGGTAATAAACAGCAAGCAGAACAGTTCATATAAAGTAAAATAAAGCTGCAAATACACATAAGTAATATGAACATGAAAGAGCAATAGAACAGCAGCATGAAACAGTGAAGAACAACATATGAACAGTATAAATATCACAGCCAGACCAAAATTGCAGAATAGGTAAAACAAGCAACAAGTACGGTACAGTTATCAGGCCTAAATCCACTAACCACATCCTAGCTACCTAACCACCTAAAATCCACTACAAACATACATCTCTAACTAGCCTAATTTGAACATAAACTGAAAAATGTGCAACAAACTACGAATGGAAGAAAAGTGGCGTTTTGGCGGAACCTGGTATGCGTATGAACTAAGGTAGGGATCAGAGAGATGGCGGTGGTGAAGTGGTGGTGCTGGGAGGCGTGGTGGTGGTGGCTGGCGCGGCGGTGGAGCAGGGAGGTTGGCACGGTGGTGGGCGGCTGTCCGGTGGCAGGGAGGTTTCGGGTAGGGTTTAATGGTGGAGGGGGTGGATTAAGAAGAATGGGGGTGAGGGTGGTGGTGGTGGGAGGCGGCGCTGGTGGCGGGCGGTCATGGCTTGGCCGTGGTGGGGGGCAGTGGTGGTGGAGGGGGGAGAAGAGAAGAGAAGAGAAGAAGGGGAGAAGGAGGGGGGTGGGCATCGCGGTGGTGGTCTGGGTGGTTGGGGGTGGTGCGGCGGTCAGCGGTGGTTGGCGCGGCGATGATGGAGGGAAGAAGAGGGAGTTGCAGAGAAGGGAAGGAGAAGGGGAGGGTATGAGGGGCGCGATGAGGTTAGGGTTCGCGTGACTAGGGGTTAATGGATTTGAATCCACGCGAACGCGTGGGGCACGCGAACGCGTGGGGCACGCGATCGCGTGGCTAGGGTGAAATGGGGTTGACGCGGTCGCGTGGTTGACGCGATCGCATGGAATGGGTAAAAGATGAATGACGCGGTCGCGTGAGGCACGCGACGCGTCACTGAAAATTGTGCTAAACGTACAATTCCAGCATCGTTTCAGCGCAACTCTCTGTCTCCATTTAGGGTGCCTGATGAGCGGATAATTTATACGCTTTTTAGCATTGTTTTTACATAGTTTTCAATATAATTTAATTAGTTTTTAGTATATTTTTATTAGTTTTTAATTAAAATTCAAATTTCTGGACTTTACTATGAGTTTGTGTGTTTTTCTGTGATTTCAGGTATTTTCTGGATGAAATTGAGGGACTTGAGCAAAAATCAGATTCAGAGGTTGAAGAAGGACTGCAGATGCTGTTGGATTCTGACCTCCCTTCACTCAAAGTGGATTTTCTGGAGCTACATAACTCCAAATGGTGCACTCTCAATTTTGTTGGAAAGTAGACATCCAGGGCTTTCCAGCAATATATAATAGTCCATACTTTGCCCGAGTTTAAATGACGCAAACTGGCGTTCAACGCCAGTTCCATGCTGCATTCTGGAGTTAAACGCCAGAAACAGGTTGCAAAGTGGAGTTAAATGCCAGAAACAGGTTACAAACTGGCGTTCAACTCTAAGAGAAGCCTCTACAAGTGTAAAGCTCAATGCTCAGCCCAAGCACACACCAAGTGGGCCCCAGAAGTGAATTTCTGCATCATTTACTCATTTCTGTAAACCCTAGTAACTAGTTTAGTATAAATAGGACTTTTTACTATTGTATTTAGATCTTCGGATCAGATCTTTGATCAGTTTTATGCTATCTTAGACCTTTATGGGGGCTGGCCATTTGGCCATGCCTGGACCTTCATCACTTATGTATTTTCAACGGTAGAGTTTCTACACACCATAGATTAAGGTGTGGAGCTCTGCTGTTCCTCATGAATTAATGCAAAGTACTAGTGTTTTGGAATATTAATTAATAAAATAGGGATAGAAATACTTATGTAATTCATTGGTGAGAATTTCAGATAAGCGAATGGAGATGCTTTCGTTCCTCTGAACCTCTGCTTTCCTGCTATCTTCATCCAATCAGTCTTACTCCTTTTCATGGCTGGCTTTATGCAAGGGCATCACCGTTGTCAGTGGCTACATCCCCTCCTCTCAGTGAAAAATATGCTCACATGCTCTGTCACAGCACGGCTAATCATCTGTCGGTTCTCGATCATGCTGGAATAGGATTCACCCTCCTTTTGCGTCTGTCACTAACGCCCAGCACTCGCGAGTTTGAAGCTCGTCACAGTCATTCAATCATTGAATCCTACTCGGAATACCACAGAGAAGGTTTAGACTTTCCGGATTCTCTTGAATGCCGCCATCATTCTAGCTTACGCCACGAAGATTCTGGTTAGGAGATCTAAGAGATATTCATTCTAGCTTATTTCATGTAGAACGGAAGTGTTTGTCAGGCACGTGTTCATAGGGGAGAATGGTGATGAGCGTCACACATAATCATCACCTTCATCACGTTCTTGGGTGCGAATGGATATCTTAGAAGCAAAATAAGATGAGTTGAATAGAAAACAATAGTACTTTGCATTAATCTTTGAGGAACAGCAGAGCTCCACACCTTAATCTATGGAGTGTAGAAACTCTACCGTTGAAAATACATAAGTGAAAGGTCCAGGCATGGCCGAGATGCCCAGCCCCCAAAACGTGATCACAGGATCAAAATACAATCCAGGATCCAGGATGTCAAATACAATAGTAAAAGGTCCTATTTATAATAAACTAGCTACTAGGGTTTACATGAGTAAGTAATTGATGCATAAATCCACTTCCGGGGCCCACTTGGTGTGTGTTTGGGCTGAGCCTTAACTTTCCATGTGCAGAGGCCATTTGTGGAGCTGAACGCCAGTTTTTGTGCCAGTTTAGGCGTTCAACTCTGGTTTTGGATCCTTTTCTGGCGCTGGACGCCAGATTTGGGCAGAAAACTGGCGTTGAACGCCAGTTTATATCGTCTATTCTTGGCCAAAGTATGGACTATTATATATTTCTGGAAAGCCTTGGAAGTCTACTTTCCAACGCAATTGGAAGCGCGCCATTTCGAGTTCTGTAGCTCCAGAAAATCCACTTTGAGTGCAGGGAGGTCAGAATCCAACAGCATCAGCAGTCCTTCTTCAACCTCTGAATCTGATTTTTGCTCAAGTCCCTCAATTTCAGCCAGAAAATACCTGAAATCACAGAAAAACACACAAACTCATAGTAAAGTCCAGAAATGTGAATTTAACATAAAAACTAATGAAAACATCCCTAAAAGTAACTAGATCCTACTAAAAACATACTAAAAACAATGCCAAAAAGCGTATAAATTATCCGCTCATCACAACACCAAACTTAAATTGTTGCTTGTCCCCAAGCAACTGAAAATCAAATAGGATAAAAAGAAGAGAATATACTATAAATTCCAAACTATCAATGAAACAGAGCTTCAATCATATGAGCGGGACTTATAGCTTTTTGCCTCTTGAATAGTTTTGGCATCTCACTTTATCCATTGAGGTTAAGAATGATTGGCATCTATAGGAACTTCAGATTTCGAATAGTGTTATTGACTCTCCTATTTCAGTATGATGATTCTTGAACACAGCTTCTTTATGAGTCTTGGCCGTGGCCCTAAGCACTTTGTTTTCCAGTATTACCACCGGATACATAAATGCCACAGACACATAATTGGTGAACCTTTTCAGATTGTGACTCAGCTTTGCTAAAGTCCCCAATTAGAGGTGTCCAGGGTTCTTAAGCACACTCTTTGTTTTTGCTTTGGACCTTGACTTTAACCGCTCAGTCTCAAGTTTTCACTTGACACCTACACGCCACAAGCACATGGTTAGGGACAGCTTGGTTTAGCCGCTTAGACCAGGATTTTATTCCTTTAGGCCCTCCTATCCACTGATGCTCAAAGCCTTGGGATCCTTTTTATTTGCCCTTGCCTTTTGGTTTTAAGGGTTATTGGCTTTTTCTGCTTGCTTTTTCTTTTTCTTTCTATTTTTTTCGCCCCTTTTTTTTTCTTTTTTTTTTCTGCAAGCTTTGTTCTTTGCTGCTTTTTCTTGCTTCAAGAATTATTTTTATGATTTTTTAGATTATCAAATAACATGTCTCCTAGTCATCATTCTTTCAAGAGCCAACATATTTAACATTCTTAAACAACAACTTCAAAAGACATATGCACTGTTCAAGCATACATTCAGAAAACAAGAAGCATTGTCACCACATCAATATAATTAAACTAAGTTCAAGGATAAATTCAAAACTCATGTACTTCTTGTTCTTTTGAATTAAAACAGTTTTTATTTAAGAGAGGTGATGGATTCATAGGACAATCGTAACTTTAAGACATAGTTACTAACTACTAATAATTATGTAATGAAGACACAAACATGGACAAACACATAACATAGAAAATGAAGAACAGAAGAAATAACAACAAGGAATGAATCCACCTTAGTGATGGTGGCGTTTCCTTCTTGAGGAACCAATGATGTTCTTGAGCTCTTCTATGTCTCTTCCTTGTCTTTGTTGCTCCTCCCTCATTGCTTTTTGATCTTCTCTAATTTCATGAAGCATGATGGAGTGCTCTTGATGTTCCACCCTTAGTTGTCCCATATTGGAACTCAATTCTCCTAGGGAGGTGTTGATTTGCTCCCAATAATTTTGTGGAGGAAAGTGCATTTGAGGCATCTTCGGGATCTCATGGAAATGAGTTTCTTGCGCCTCTTGAGCTCCATAACTGGGCTCTCTTGCTTGCTCCATCTTTTTCTTAGTGATGGGCTTGTCCTCTTTAATGAGGATATCTCCCTCTATGTCAATCCCAGCCGAATTGCATAGGTGGCAAATGAGGTGAGGAAAGGCTAACCTTGCCATGGTGGAGGACTTGTCAGCCACCTTGTAGAGTTCTTGAGGTATAATCTCATGAACTTCCACCTCTTCTCCAATCATGATGCTATGGATCATGATGGCCCGGTCTATAGTAACTTCGGACCGGTTGCTAGTGGGAATGATTGAGCATTGAATGAACTCCAACTATCCTCTAGCCACAGGCTTGAGGTCCAATATTCTTAGTTGAACCGGCTTGCCTTTGGAGTCAACCTTCCATTGAGCTCCTTCTACACATATGTCCATAAGGACTTGGTCCAACCTTTGATCAAAGTTGACTCTCCTTGTGTAGGGGCGTGCGTTCTCTTCCATGTTTGGCAAGTTGAACGCCAACCTCACATTTTCCGGACTAAAATCTAAGTATTTCCCCCGAACCATTGTAACATAGTTCTTTGGATCCGGGTTCTTACTTTGATCATGGTTCTTGGTGATCCATGCATTGGCATAGAACTCTTGAACCATTAGGATGCCGACTTGTTGGATGGGATTTGTTTGAACTTTCCAACCTCTTCTTTGAATTTCATGTCGGATCTCCGGATACTCATTTCTTTTGAGTTTGAAAGGGACCTCGGGGATCACCTTCTTCTTGGCCACAACATCATAGAAGTGGTCTTGATGGGCTTTGGAGATGAACCTTTCCATCTCCCATGACTCGGATGTGGAAGCTTTTGTCTTCCCTTTCCCCTTCTTAGAGGATTCTCCGGTCTTAGGTGCCATCAATGGTAATGGAAAAACAAAAAGCTTATGCTTTTACCACACTAAACTTAGAATATTGCTCACCCTCGAGCAATAAAAGAAAGAATAGATGAAGAAGAAGAAGAAATGGAAGAGAGGGAGAGTGTGATGTGGTTCGGCCAAGAAAGGTGTAGAGGGGTGTGTTGTGTGAATTTGATGAAGAATGGAGGGCTTTATATAGGGAAGGGAGGGGGGGAAGGTTTCGGCCATATGGGTGGGTTTGGGTGGGAAATTGGTTTTGAATTTTTGAAGGTAGGTGGAGTTTACGAGGTAGGTTTATGGGGAAGAGTGGATGGATGTGAGTGGTGAGAAGAAGTGAGTGGAGGTAGGTGGGGATCCTGTGGGGTCCACAGATCCTGAGTGGATCCTGTGGGGTCCACAAATCCTGAGTGAATCCTGTAGGGTCCACAGATCCTGAGGTGTTCAAGGATTTACATCCCTGCACCCATTAGGCATGTAAAAATGCCTTTGCACACAACTCTAGGCGTTCAGCGCCAGGTTGGTGGCCATTTTGGGCGTTCAACGCCCATTTGTGTGCCATTTCTGGCGTTGAACGCCAGAACCATGCCTGTTCTGGCGTTCAGCGCCCAGAAGCTGCCCATTTTGGGCGTTCAGCGCCAGAACCATGCTTTGTTCTGGCGCTGAACGCCAGACAGATGCTCCTCCAGGGTGTGATTTTTTTTCTGCTGTTTTTGATTCCGTTTTCAATTTTTATATTTATTTTGTGACTCCACATGATCATGAACCTACAAAGACATATAACTAAGGAAAATATAGTTAGATAAATAAAAATTGGGTTGCCTCCCAACAAGCGCTTCTTTAATGTCAATAGCTTGACAGTGGGCTCTCATGGAGCCTCACAGATGTGCAGAGCTTTGTTGAGACTCTCCAACACCAAACTTAGAGTTTGGATATGGGAGTTCAACACCAAACTTAGAGTTTGGTTGTGGCCTCCCAACACCAAACTTAGAGTTTGACTGTGGGGGCTTTGGTTGATTCTGCTTTGAGAGAAGCTTTTTCTGCTTCCTCTCCATGGTTGCAGAGGGAGATCCTTGAGTTTTAAACACAAGGGAGTTCTCATTCCATTGAAGGACTATTTCACCTCTGTCAACATCAATCACAGCTCTTGCTGTGGCCAGGAAAGGTCTTCCTAAGATGATGGATTCATCCTCTTCCTTTCCAGTATCCAGGACTATGAAATCAGCAGGGATGTAAAGGCCTTCAACCTTTACTAACACGTCCTCTACTTGTCCATAAGCCTGTTTTCTTGAACTGTCTGCCATCTCTAATGAGATTTTAGCAGCTTGCATCCCATAGATTCCCAGTTTCTCTATTACAGAGAGGGGCATGAGGTTTATTCCTGAACCAAGGTCACACAGGGCCTTAAAGATCATGGTGCCTATGGTACAGGGTATTATGAACTTTCCAGGATCCTGTCTCTTCTGGGGCAATGTCAGTTGATCCAGATCACTTAGTTCATTGATGAACAAGGGAGGTTCAACTTCCCAAGTATCAATGCCAAATAATTTGGCATTCAGCTTCATGATTGCACCAAGAAACTTGGCAGTTTGCTCTTCAGTAACATCCTCATTCTCTTCAGAAGAGGAATACTCATCAGAGCTCATGAAGGGCATAAGGAGGTTCAATGGAATCTCTATGGTCTCTAGATGAGCCTCAGAGTCCTTTGGTTCCTCAGAGGGAAGCTCCTTATTGATCACTGGACGTCCCAGGAGGTCTTCCTCCTTGGGATTCACGTCCTCCACTCCCCTTGTAGGTTCGACCATGGTGCTTATGTCAATGGCCTTGCACTCTCCTTTTGGGTTCTCTTCTGTATTGCTTGGGAGAGTACTAGGAGGGATTTCAGTGATCCTCTTACTCAGCTGGCCCACTTGTGCTTCCAAATTTCTAATGGAAGACCTTGTTTCATTCATGAAACTTACAGTGGCCTTGGATAGATCAGAGACTAAGTTTGCCAAATTAGAGGTATTTTGTTCAGAATTCTCTGTCTGTTGCTGAGTGGATGATGGAAAAGGCTTGCTATTGCTAAACCTGTTTCTTCCACCATTATTAAAGCCTTGTTGAGGCTTTTGATCCTTCCATGAGAAATTTGGATGATTTCTCCATGATGAGTTATAGGTGTTTCCATAAGGTTCACCTAAATAATTTACCTCTGCTATTGCAGGGTTCTCAGGATCATAAGCTTCTTCTGCATAAGAAGCCTCTTGAGTACTGTTGGATGCAGCTTACATTCCATGCAGACTCTGAGAGATCATATTGACTTGCTGAGTCAATATTTTATTCTGAGACAATATGGCATTCAGAGTATCAACTTCAAGAACTCCCTTCTTCATAGGCGTCCCATTACTCACAGGATTCCTTTCAGAAGTGTACATGAACTGGTTATTAGCAACCATGTCAATGAGTTCTTGAGCTTCTGCAGGCGTTTTCTTTAGGTGAATGGATCCAGCTGCAGAGGTGTCCAGTGACATTTTTGATAGCTCAGATAAACCATCGTAGAATATATCCAGGATGGTCCATTCTGAAAGCATGTCAGAAGGACACTTTTTGGTCAACTGTTTGTATCTTTCCCAAGCTTCATAGAGGGATTCACCTTCTTTCTGTCTGAAGGTTTGAACATCAGCTCTAAGCTTGCTCAGCTTTTGAGGAGGAAAGTACTTGGCTAAGAAAGCCGTGACCAGCTTATCCCAAGAGTTCAGGCTGTCTTTGGGTTGAGAATCCAACCATAATCTAGCTCTGTCTCTTACAGCAAAAGGGAAAAGCATGAGCCTGTAGACTTCAGGATCTACTCCATTAGTCTTAACAGTATCACATATCTGCAAGAATTCAGTTAAGAACTGAAAAGGATCTTCAGATGGAAGTCCATGAAACTTGTAGTTTTGCTGCATCAGAGAAACTAATTGAGGTTTCAGCTCAAAGTTGTTTGCTCCAATGGCAGGAATGGAGATGCTTCTTCCATGTAAATTGGAATTAGGTGCAGTAAAGTCACCAAGCATCTTCCTTACATTATTATTATTTTCGGCTGCCATTTCCTCTTCTTGTTCGAAAATTTCTGAAAGGTTATCTCTGGATTGTTGTATTTTAGCTTCTCTTAATTTTCTCTTCAGAGTCCTTTCAGGTTCCGGATCTGCTTCAATAAGAATATTCTTGTCCTTGCTCCTGCTCATATGACAAAGAAGAGGGCACAGAAAAAATAATAATAATAATATGGATCCTTTATACCACAGTATAGGGATCCCTGTGTGAGTAGAAGAAGAGGGGGAGACAAAGAATGTAATGTAATGGAAGAAACACAACTGTGAGGATGTCAGAGATGTGAGATGAGATGTTAGTAGATGAATAAATAAATAGAATAAGATGAGAGAGAAGGAATTTTCGAAAATAGTTTTTGAAAAAGAGTTAGTGATTTTTGAAAATAGTTTTTGAAAAATGTTAGTATTTTTCGAAAATTTTTAAAATCAAAAATAAAAATAAGAATAATTAGTTAATTAAAAAGAAATTTTTGAAAAAGGGGGAAGATATTTTCGAAAATTAGAGAGAGAGAGAGAGTTAGTTAGGTAGTTTTGAAAAAGTTAAGAAACAAACAAAAAGTTAGTTAGTTAATTGAAACAAATTTTGAAAAGATAAGAAGTTAGGAAGTTAGAAAAGATATTTTGAAAAAGATAAGATGAGAAGATATTTTTGAAAAGATATGATAGAAATTAGTTTTTGAAAAAAAGATTTGATTTTTAAAATCACAATTAATGACTTGATTCATAAGAGATCACAAGATATGATTCTAGAACTTAAAGTTTGAATCTTTCTTAACAAGCAAGTAACAAACTTCAAATTTTTGAATCAAAACATTAATTGATTATGTTATTTTCGAAAATTTGATATAAAAATAAGAAAAAGATTTTTGAAAAATATTTTTGAAATTTTCGAAAATAACTAAAAATTTTGAAAAAGATTTGATTTTTGAAAAAGATTTTGAAAAAGATAAGATTTTCAAATTGAAAATTTGATTTGACTCATAAGAAACAACTTGATTTTAAAAATTTTTGAAAAAGTCAACTCAAATTTTCGAATTTGATGAGAGAGAAAAAGGGAAAGATATATTTTTTTTATTTTTGAAATTTTTATGATGAGAGAGAAAAACACTAAAAAGATGCAATGCATGAAATTTTTAGATCAAAACATGTGATGCATGCAAGAATGCTATGAATGTCAAGATGAACACCAAGAACACTATGAATGTCATGATGAACATCAAGAACATATTTTTGAAAAATTTTTAATGCAAAGAAAACATGCAAGACACCAAACTTAGAATTCTTTAATGCTTAGACACTAAGAATTCAAGAATGCATATGATAAACATGAAAAGACACAAAACAAAAAATCATCAAGATCAAACAAGAAGACTTACCAAGAACAACTTGAAGATCATGAAGAACACTATGAACGCATGAGAATTTTCGAAAAATGCAAGATGCACATGCAAGTGACACCAAACTTATGATATGACTCAAGACTCAAACAAGGAACAGAAAAATATTTTTGCTTTTTATGATTTTCTAATTTTTTTTTATTTTTATTTTATATTTTTCGGAAATTATTTAGAAAAGAGAAAATAAGGATTCCAAAATTTTTAATATGAATTCCAGGAATCTTGCATTCTTAGTCTAAAGCTTCAGTCCAGGAATTAGACATGGCTCATGAGCCAGCCAAGCTTTCAATGAAAGCTCCGGTCCAAAACACTAGACATGGCCAATGGCCAGCCAAGCTTCAGCATGTAATTCAGACATGACACGCCTAACATACTCATTTCCAAAGGAATTAGACATGGCTTTACAGCCAGCCAGGCTTCAACATGCTTCTTGAAATACTAGAATTCATTCTTAAAAATTTTGAATAAAATTTTTGAAAACATTTTTATTTTTTCGAAAACAGATGAGAAATTTTTGAAATATTTTTGAAAGATTTTTGAAAGGAAAACGAAAAGAAAGTTACCTAATCTGAGCAACAAGATGAACCGTCAGTTGTCCAAACTCAAACAATCCCCGGCAACGGCGCCAAAAACTTGGTGCACGAAATTGTGATGTCCAGGCTCAAACAATCCCTGGCAACGTGAGCAACTTGGTACGCGCAATCGTGATTACACTTTGATTATGTAAAATTCATGGCTCTTTCTTTCCCTGGCAATGGCGCCAAGAATATGGTGCCAATACCATGGTTCACAACTTCGATACAACTAACCAGCAAGTGCACTGGGTCGTCCAAGTAATACCTTACGTGAGTAAGGGTCGAATCCCACGGAGATTGTCGGTATGAAGCAAGCTATGGTCACCTTGCAAATCTCAGTTAGGCAGATATAAATTGATAATAGTGTTTTGGAATATTAATTAATAAAATAGGGATAGAAATACTTATGTAATTCATTGGTGAGAATTTCAGATAAGCGAATGGAGATGCTTTCGTTCCTCTGAACCTCTGCTTTCCTGCTATCTTCATCCAATCAGTCTTACTCCTTTCCATGGCTGGCTTTATGCAAGGGCATCACCGTTGTCAGTGGCTACATCTCCTCCTCTCAGTGAAAAATATGCTCACATGCTCTGTCACAGCATGGCTAATCATCTGTCGGTTCTCGATCATGCTGGAATAGGATTCACCCTCCTTTTGCGTCTGTCACTAACGCCCAGCACTCGCGAGTTTGAAGCTCGTCACAGTCATTCAATCATTGAATCCTACTCGGAATACCACAGACAAGGTTTAGACTTTCCGGATTCTCTTGAATGCCGCCATCATTCTAGCTTACGCCACGAAGATTCTGGTTAGGAGATCTAAGAGATATTCATTCTAGCTTATTTCATGTAGAACGGAAGTGTTTGTCAGGCACGTGTTCATAGGGGAGAATGGTGATGAGCGTCACACATAATCATCACCTTCATCACGTTCTTGGGTGCGAATGGATATCTTAGAAGTGAAATAAGATGAGTTGAATAGAAAACAGTAGTACTTTGCATTAATCTTTGAGGAACAGCAGAGCTCCACACCTTAATCTATGGAGTGTAGAAACTCTACCGTTGAAAATACATAAGTGAAAGGTCCAGGCATGGCCGAGATGGCCAGCCCCCAAAACGTGATCACAGGATCAAAATACAATCCAGGATCCAGGATGTCAAATACAATAGTAAAAGGTCCTATTTATAATAAACTAGCTACTAGGGTTTACATGAGTAAGTAATTGATGCATAAATCCACTTCCGGGGCCCACTTGGTGTGTGTTTGGACTGAGCCTTAACTTTCCACGTGTAGAGGCCATTTGTGGAGCTGAACGCCAGTTTTTGTGCCAGTTTGGGCGTTCAACTCTGGTTTTGGATCCTTTTCTGGCGCTGGACGCCAGATTTGGGCAGAAAATTGGCGTTGAACGCCAGTTTAAGTCGTCTATTCTTAGCCAAAGTATGGACTATTATATATTGCTGGAAAGCCTTGGAAGTCTACTTTCCAACGCAATTGGAAGCGCGCCATTTCGAGTTTTGTAGCTCCAGAAAATCCACTTTGAGTGCAAGGAGGTCAGAATCCAACAGCATCAGCAGTCCTTCTTCAACCTCTGAATCTGATTTTTGCTCAAGTCCCTCAATTTCGGCCAGAAAATACCTGAAATCACAGAAAAACACACAAACTCATAGTAAAGTCTAGAAATGTGAATTTAACATAAAAACTAATGAAAACATCCCTAAAAGTAACTAGATCCTACTAAAAACATACTAAAAACAATGCCAAAAAGCGTATAAATTATCGGCTCATCAATTACATAAGTATCTCTATACCAGTTTATAGTTTATTTATGTTTTTATTATCAATTCACCATACCCATTTGAATCCGCCTGACTGAGATTTACAAGGTGACCGTAGCTTGCTTCAGGCCGACAATCTCCGTGGGATCGACCCTTACTCACGTAAGGTTTATTACTTGGACGACCCAGTGCACTTGCTGGTTAGTTGTGCGAAGTTGTGATAAAGAGTTGAGATTACAATTGTGTGTACCAAGTTGTTGGCGCCATTGATGATCATAATTTCGTGCACCAAGTTTTTGGCGCCGTTGCCGGGGATTGTTCGAGTTTGGACAACTGACGGTTCATCTTGTTGCTCAGATTAGGTAATTTTATTTTAATTTTAAGCTTTTTATTTCTTATTTTCGAAAATAATACAAAATTTTTTTTTCTTTTTCGTTTTTCCCAAAATAATTTTCGAAAAAACCAAAAAAAAAATTCTTATAAAATCATAAAAACCAAAAATTTTATGTTTCTTGTTTGAGTTTAGTGTCAATTTTTAAGTTTGGTGTCAATTGCATTCTTTTATTTTTCTTAAATTTTTTTTTGAAAATTCATGCATGATGTTCTTCATGATCTTCAAGTTGTTCTTGATAAGTCTTCTTGTTTGATCTTTAAAATTTCTTGTTTTGTGTCTTTTCTTATTTTTCATATGCATTCTTGAATTCTTAGTGTCTAAATATTAAAAATTTCTAAGTTTGGTGTCTTGCATGTTTTCTTTTATTAAAACTTTTTCAAAAATACATACTTGATGTTCATTATGATCTTCAAAGTGTTCTTGGTGTTCATCTTTGCATTCAAAGTGTTCTTGCATGTTTCCTTTGTTTTGATCCAAAATTTTTATGTCTTGAGTCTTTTTGATGCTTTTCTCTTTCCTTATTAAAATTCAAAAATAAAAAAATATCTTTTCCTTGTTTTACTCCTAATTTTCGAAAATTGCATTGAATTAGTCAAAGATTTTCAAAATCATATCTTTTTTTTAGTCAAGCAAAATTTTCAATTTAAAAATTCTATCTTTTTCAAATTTTTTTCAAAAATAAAATCTTTTTCAATTTTTTTTATATATATTTTCGAAAATTTTTAAAATTAATTTTCAAAATCTTTTTCTCATTCTTACTTCATATTTTCGAAAATCTTGCTCACATTTAATGTTTTAATTCAAAAATTTTTCAAGTTGTTACTTGCCTATTAAGAAAGGTTCAATCTTTGAATTTTAAAATCTTATCTTTTAGTTTCTTGTTAGTCAAGTGATCAACTTTAATTTTCAAAATCAAATCTTTTTAATTTCTTCTCAATCATATCTTTTTTATTGCTAATTTCAAAATCTTTTTTCAAAAATTAAATCTTTTTAAATTTCCTTTTCAAATCTTTTTCAAAATATCTTTCAATCATATCTTTTTCAATTTTAATTTCAAAATCTTTTTCTAACTTCTTATCTTTTCAAAATTGATTTTCAAATCTTTTTCAATTAACTACTTGACTTTTTGTTTGATTTTAAAAGTTTTCTATTTCAATCATATCTTTTTCAAAACCACCTAACCACTTTTCTCTCTCCAATTTTCGAAAACTACTTCCCCCTTTTTCAAAATTCTTTTTAATTAACTAATTGTTTTAAATTTTAATTTTATTTCTCTTTTTAATTTTTGAATTCTAATTAATATTTAAAATAAAAACAAAAATATTTTTATTTTATTTTAATTAATTTTCGAATTTTTCTCTTCTCCTTCTTCTATTCTCCTCTTCTTCTACTCACGTAAAGGAATCTCTATACTGTGATATAGAGGATTCCTCTTCTTTTCTGTTTTCTTCTTTTTCATATGAGTAGGAATAAGGATAAGAACATTCTTGTTGAAGCTGATCCGGAACCTGAAAGCACTCTGAAGAGGAAGCTAAGAGAAGCTAAAACACAACACTCTGAAGAGGACTTTACAGAAATTTTCAAAAAAGAAGGAGACATGACCGAAAATAATAACATTGCAAGGAAGATGCTTGGTGACTTTACTGCACCAAATTCCAATTTACATGGAAGAAGCATCTCAATCCCTGCCATTGGAGCAAACAATTTTGAGCTGAAACCTCAATTAGTTTCTCTGATGCAACAGAACTGCAAGTTTTATGGACTTCCATCAGAAGATCTTTTTCAGTTCTTAACTGAATTCTTGCAGATCTGTGATACTGTTAAGACCAATGGGGTTGATCCCGAGGTCTACAGGCTCATGCTTTTCCCGTTTGCTGTAAGAGACAGAGCTAGAATATGGTTGGACTCTCAACCTAAAGACAGCCTGAACTCTTGGGATAAGCTGGTCACGGCTTTCTTAGCCAAGTTCTTTCCTCCTGAAAAGCTTAGTAAGCTTAGAGTGGATGTTCAAACCTTCAGAAAAAAGGAAGGTGAATCCCTCTATGAATCTTGGGAGAGATATAAGAAACTGACCAAAAAGTGTCATTCTGACATGCT
Source organism: Arachis ipaensis (assembly GCF_059453495.1). NCBI lineage: Eukaryota > Viridiplantae > Streptophyta > Magnoliopsida > Fabales > Fabaceae > Arachis > Arachis ipaensis. Next base: position 64,627,510 of record NC_142436.1, on the reverse strand, counting down.
TTCAGAATGGACCATCCTGGATATATTCTATGATGGTCTGTCTGAATTATCAAAGATGTCATTGGACCATTCTGCAGGTGGATCTATTCACCTAAAGAAAATGCCTGCAAAAGCTCAAGAACTCATTGACATGGTTGCAAATAACCAGTTCATGTACACTTCTAAAAGGAATCCTGTGAGTAATGGGACGCGTATGAGGAAGAGAGTTCTTGAAATTAATGCTCTGAATGCCATATTGGCTCAGAATAAAATATTGACTCAGCAAGTCAATATGATTTCTCAGAGTCTGAATGGATTGAAGGAATCATCCAACAGTACTAAAGAGGCATCTTCTGAAGAAGAAGCTTATGATCATGAGAACCCTGCAATAGCAAAGGTGAATTACATGGGTGAACCCTATGGAAATACCTATAATCCCTCATGAAGAAATCATCCAAATTTCTCATGGAAGGATCAACAAAAGTCTCAACAAGGCTTTAATAATGGTGGAAGAAACAGGTTTAGCAATAGCAAACCTTTTCCATCATCCACTTAGCAACAGATAGAGAATTCTGAGCAGAATCCATCTAGCTTAGCAAATATAGTCTCTGATCTATCTAAGGCCACTGTAAGTTTCATGAATGAAACAAGGTCCTCCATTAGAAATTTGGAGGCATAAGTGGGCCAGCTGAGTAAAAGAGTCACTGAAATCCCTCCAAGTACTCTCCCAAGCAATACAGAAGAAAATCCAAAAAGAGAGTGCAAGGCCATAGCCTTACATGGTGTGGCCGAACCCAAAGAGGAGGAGGAGGACGTGAATCCTAATGAGGAAGACCTCCTGGGGCATTCAGTGACCAATAAGGAGTATCCCTTTGAGGAACCAAAGGAATCTGAGGCTCATCTAGAGACCATAGAGATTCCATTGAACCTCCTTCTGTCCTTCATGAGCTCTGATGAGTATTCTTCCTCTGAAGAGGATGAAGACATTACTGAAGAGCAAGTTGCTAAATACCTTGGTGCAATCATGAAGCTGAATGCCAAATTATTTGGTAATGAGACTTGGGAAGATGAACCTTCCTTGCTCACCAATGCATTCAGAAATTACCTCAAAAGAAACAGGATCCTGGTAAATTCCTAATTCCCTGCAAAATAGGCACCATGACCTTTGAGAAGGCTCTGTGTGACCTGGGGTCAGTAATAAACTTAATACCACTCTCTGTAATAGAGAAACTAGGGATCTTTGAGGTGCAAGCTGCTAGAATCTCATTAGAGATGGCAGACAACTCAAGAAAACAGGCTTATGGACAAGTAGAGGACGTGTTAGTGAAGGTTGAAGGCCTTTACATCCCTGCTGATTTCATAATCCTAGACACTGGGAAGGATGAGGATGAATCCATCATCCTTGGAAGACCCTTCCTAGCCACAGCAAGAGCTGTGATTGATGTGGACAGAGGAGAGTTGGTCCTCCAACTGAATGAAGACAACCTTGTGTTTGAAACTCAAGGATCTCCTTCTGTAACAATGGAGAGGAAGCATGAAAAGCTTCTCTCACTGCAGAGTCAACCAAAGCCCCCACAGTCAAACTCTAAGTTTGGTGTTGGAAGGTTCCAACCTTGCTCTGATTATCTGTGAGGCTCCATGGGAGCTCACTGTCAAGCTATTGACATTAAAGAAGTGCTTGTTGGGAGGCAACCCAATGTTATTTAATCATATCTATTTTATTTTCTCTTTGTTATTTCATGTTTTATTAAGTTGATGATCATGTGGAGTCACAAAAACTACTAAAAAATCAAAAACAAAATGAAAAATAGCATTGAAAACAGCACACCCTGGAGGAGAGCAGTCTGGCGTTTAAACGCCAGAAACAAGCATATGTCTGGCGTTTAACGCCAGAAACAGGCACCAAGCTGGCGTTTAACGCCAGAAACAGGCATCTACATGGCGTTAAATGCCAGAAACAAGCTACATTTGGGCGTTTAACACCAGAAACAGGCAGCAGTCTGGCGTTAAACACCAGGATTGCACAGCAAGGGCATTTTACACGCCTAATTGGAGCAGGGATGTTAAGTCCTTGGCCCCACTGGATCTGTGGACCCCACAGGATCCCCACATTTTCTTCTCTCCTCTTCACACCTTTTCATAACTCTCTTCCCCATAAACCCCACCTACCTTCAAAATTCAAAATAATTTCCCTCCCAAACCCAACCCTAATGGCCGAACCCTACACCCCCCTCACTCCTATATAAACCCCTCACTCCTTCTTCATTTTCACACAACACAACCCTCTCTTCTGCTCCTTGGCCGAATACATCTTTTTCCCCCATCTCCTCCATTTTCTTCTTCTTCTACTACTTTCTTTCTTCTTTTTCTCGGGGACGAGCAAACATTTTAAGTTTGGTGTGGTAAAAGTATAGCTTTTTGTTTTTCCATAACTATTTATGGCACCTAAGACCAGAGAAACCTCTAGAAAGAGGAAAGGAAAGGCAATTGCTTCCACCTCTGAGTCATGGAAGATGGAGAGATTCATCTCAAAGGTCCATCAAGACCATTTCTATGAAGTTGTGGCCAAGAAGAAAGTGATCCCTGAGGTTCCTTTCAAGCTCAAAAAGAATGAGTATCCAGAGATCTGACTTGAAATCCAAAGGAGAGGTTGGGAAGTTCTCACCAACCCCATTCAACAAGTTGGGATCCTAATGGTTTAGGAGTTCTATGCAAACGCATGGATCACTAGGAACCATGATCAAAGTGTGAACCCAAATCCAAAGCATTGGCTCACCATGGTTCGGGAGAAATACTTAGATTTCAGTCCGGAAAATCTAAGGCTGGCGTTCAACTTGCCAATGATGGAAGAGAACGCAGCCCCTACACAAGAAGGGTCAACTTTGATCAAAGGTTGGACCAAGTCCTCATAGACATATGTGAGGAAGGAGCTCAATGGAAAATTGACTCAAGAGGCAAGCCGGTTCAATTAAGAAGGCATGACCTCAAACCAGTGGCTAGGGGGTGGCTAGAGTTCATTCAACGCTCAATCATTCCTACTAGTAACCGGTCTGAAGTTACTATAGACCGGGCCATCATGATCCATAGTATCATGATTGGAGAAGAGGTGGAAGTTCATGAGATTATACCTCAAGAAATCTATAAGGTGGCTGACAAGTCCTCCACTTGGGCAAGGTTAGCCTTTCCTCACCTCATTTGCCACCTCTGTAATTTGGCTAGAATTGACATAGAGGGAGACATCCTCATTGAAGAGGACAAGCCCATCACTAAGAAAAGGATGGAGCAAATAAGAGATCATGGACCTCAACATGAGCATGAGGAAATTCCTCACCATAAAATCCCTGAGATGCCTCAAGGGATGCACTTTCCTCCACAGAATTATTGGGAGCAAATCAACACTTTCCTAAGAAAATTAGGTTCCAACATGGGACAACTAAGGGTGGAGCATCAAGAGCACTCCATCATCCTCCATGAAATTAGAGAAGATCAAAGAGCTATGAGGGAGGAGCAAGAAAGACAAGGAAGAGACATAGAGGAGCTCAAGAGCACCATTGGTTCTTCAAGGAGAGGAAGACGCCACCCTCACTAAGGTGGACTCATTCCTTAATCTCCTTGTCTATTTATTTTCTGTTTTTTGGTTTTTGAGCCTTATGTGTTATTTATGTTTGTGCCTTTACTACATGATCATTAGTGTCTAAGTGTCTATGCCTTAAAGTTATGAATATGAATCCATCACCTCTCTTGAATGAAAAATGTTTTAATTACAAAAGAACAAGAAGTACATGGTTTCGAATTCATCCTTGAAACTAGTTTAATTATTTTGATGTGGTGACAATACTTTTTGTTTTCTGAATGAATGCTTGAACAGTGCATATGTCTTTTGAAGTTGATGTTTATGAATGTTAAATATGTTGGCTCTTGAAGAATAAGAAAAAAGGAGACATGTTATTTGATAATCTGAAAAATCATAAAAATGATTCTTGAAGCAAGAAAAAGCAGTGAATACAAAAGCTTGCAGAAAAAAAAAATGCGAAAAAAAAGAGAAAAAGAAAAAGAAAAAGCAAGCAGAAAAAGCCAAAAGCCCTTAAAACCAAAAGGCAAGGGTAATAAAAAGGATCCAAGGCTTTGAGCATCAGTGGATAGGAGGGCCTAAAGGAATAAAATTCTGGCCTAAGCGGCTAAACCAAGCTGTCCCTAACCATGTGCTTGTGGCGTGAAGGTGTCAAGTGAAAACTTGAGACTGAGCGGTTAAAGTCAAGGTCCAAAGCAAAAAAAAAAAAAGTATGCTTAAGAACCCTGGCCACCTCTAATTGGGGACTTTAGCAAAGCTGAGTCACAATCTGAAAAGGTTCACCCAGTTATGTGTCTGTGGCATTTATGTATCCGGTGGTAATACTGGAAAACAAAGTGCTTAGGGCCACGGCCAAGACTCATAAAGTAGCTGTGTTCAAGAATCAACATACTGAACTAGGAGAATCAATAACACTATCTGAACTCTGAGTTCCTATAGATGCCAATCATTCTGAACTTCAATGGATAAAGTGAGATGCCAAAACTATTCAAGAGGCAAAAATCTACAAGTCCCGCTCATCTGATTGGAGCTAAGTTTCATTGATATTTTGGAATTTATAGTATATTCTCTTCTTTTTATCCTATTTGATTTTTAGTTGCTTGGGGACAAGCAACAATTTAAGTTTGGTGTTGTGATGAGCGGATAATTTATACGCTTTTTGGCATTGTTTTTACATAGTTTTCAGTATAATTTAATTAGTTTTTAGTATATTTTTATTAGTTTTTAATTAAAATTCACATTTCTGGACTTTGCTATGAGTTTGTGTGTTTTTCTATGATTTCAGGTATTTTCTGGCTGAAATTGAGGGACTTGAGCAAAAATCAGATTCAGAGGTTGAAGAAGGACTGCAGATGCTGTTGGATTCTGACCTCCCTGCACTCAAAGTGGATTTTCTGGAGCTACAGAACTCCAAATGGCGTGCTCTCAATTGCGTTGGAAAGTAGACATCCAGGGCTTTCCAGAAATATATAATAGTCTATTCTTTTCTCAATTTTAGATGACGCAAACTGGCATTCAACGCCAGTTCCATGTTGCATTCTGGAGTTAAACGCCAGAAACAGGTTGCAAAGTGGAGTTAAACGCCAGAAATAGGTTACAAACTGGAATTCAACTCCAAGAGAAGCCTCTACAAGTGTAAAGCTCAATGCTCAGCCCAAGCACACACCAAATGGGCCCCAGAAGTGGATTTCTGCATCATTTACTCATTTCTGTAAACCCTAGTAACTAGTTTAGTATAAATAGGACTTTTTACTATTGTATTTAGATCTTCGGATCAGATCTTTGATCAGTTTTATGCTATCTTAGACCTTTATGGGGGCTGGCCATTCGGCCATGCCTGGACCTTCATCACTTATGTATTTTCAACGATAGAGTTTCTACACACCATAGATTAAGGTGTGGAGCTCTGCTGTTCCTCATGAATTAATGCAAAGTACTATTGTTTTTCTATTCAATTCAAGCTTATTCCTATTCTAAGATATCCATTCGCACCCAAGAACATGATGAATGTGATGATTATGTGACGCTCATCATCATTCTCACTTATGAACGCGTGCCTGACAAACACTTCCGTTCTACATGCAAACAAGCTAGAATGAATATCTCTTAGATATCTAATACAGAGGACCGAGTCCGAGATATTAGAATCTTCGTGGTATAAGTTAGAACCCATGGACGGCCATTCCTGAGATCCGAAAAGTCTAAACCTTGTCTGTGGTATTCCGAGTAGGATATGGGAAGGGATGGCTGTGACGAGCTTCAAACTCGTGAGTGCTGGGCGTAGTGACAGACGCAAAAGAATAGTAAATCCTATTCCAGTATGATCGAGAACCGATAGATTATTAGCCATGTAGTGACAGTGCATTGGACCATTTTCACAGAGAGGATGGGATGTAGCCATTGACAACGGTGATGCCCTACATAAAGCTTGCCATGGAAAGGAGTAGGAATGATTGGATGAAGACAGCAGGAAAGCAGAGGTTCAGGAGGAACGAAAGCATCTCTATACGCTTATCTGAAATTCTCACCAATGAATTACATAAGTATCTCTATCCCACTTTATATTTTATTTATGTTTTTATTATCAATTCACCATAACCATTTGAATCTGCCTGACTGAGATTTACAAGGTGACCATAGCTTGCTTCAGGCTGACAATCTCCGTGGGATCGACCCTTACTCACGTAAGGTTTATTACTTGGACGACCCAGTGCACTTGCTGGTTAGTTGTGTGAAGTTGTAATAAAGAGTTGAGATTAGAATTGTGCGTACCAAGTTGTTGGCGCCATTGATGATCACAATTTCGTGCACCAGTGCCATGCTATCCACGCGACGCGGACGCGTCGCTCACGCTTTCGCGTGGGATGGGTGTTTCTCAAGTGACGTGTTCGCGTGGGGGACGCGAACGTGAGCCGTTTTGTGCTAAATGCACACCAGCCGCACGATTCCAGCCCAAATTTCTGGGCGTTGGATTTTTATGCCGATTTCCAGATCACGCGTTCGCGTGGCTGACGTGGACGCGTGGGAGGTGTTTTCGCGACTGACGCGAACGCGTTAGCAACGCGGTCGCGTTGACAAATGAATTTTTTGCCGGTATAGAAATTATCAAATGATCAATCGTAGTATAGTCTAAACCGACGCAAAATCCTTCATCAAACAAATCTACAATCTATATCCGAGAGTACTAGTCTCCCGAGTCGTTCTCCCTTGGAATTGCCAAAGTGTGCATCTTATTGATTTAGTAAGCCTTGTTGGAATTCTTTGAAGGTTTTAGCAAAGTAATGAGAAACAAACAATCAATTATCAAAAGACTTGGCTTAGGGTTGGCATTAGAAATTCTATCCTTATAGTCCATTCAATGTTGACAACAATTTGGCCTTGCTTCATTTAGTTATCCCCTAGGTATAGAGGAAGGTCAAATGAAAGCAATCAACTTGAATCACAAGTCCTAGCTTCACCTTATGGGAATCTAGCTTTAGTGCACTCCGAGCCAACTAGCAATCCCTAATTCCAAATCAACTATTGATACAACTATTCAACTTCTTCCAAGGACCAAACCCTATGCCAAGTGTGAAAATTCTACTCCATAACTAGTGTTGTCATTTTATCAAACATGTGATGAGCAAGAAGGCAAGTCATAGTAAAATGAGAAGGAAAGTCGAATTGAAAGTATTGCAACACAAAGATCTAACAACAAGTCTCAAAGAGTAGCAATGAAAATCCAAAATAGAGATGAAATCCAAAATTTTGAATTCTAGATCTATGAGAATTGATCAATTGTATCTACTACTTGAAGTTGGAGAAGAAAATCTATGACATGAACAAAGTGGAGTGAGAATTGTAATGGATCTCACCAAAAAGTCATTGAAAATTCAGAAATTAGATGAGGATGAACCCTAGTAAAGCTTGGAATCTCCCTCTTCTTCTCCCAAAAAGTGTAACTAACTCTCCTCTCCCCAAAAATATCTAGATCTAGAAAAATGAACTAACTAAGTGTCCCTAACCCTTGTTCCTTTGGTCTTCTTAAGCTTTTCCCGCCAAGGTGTTTCTCCAAGAGTGGGATCCTTAACTGCCTCCACGCCTAAGTCACGTGACCTCTTAAAAATCATATTCGCAAATCGGCGCGCACGCGCAAGGTACGCGCACGCGCCGTTGAGACGTCTTGTAATGTGCGCGGAGGCGTGATGTACGCGTGCGCGCCCATGAAGATCCTGGCTTAGCCGCTTCTCAAGCCGGCTCTTGGCTTTGGCTCCACGCTGTCCTATCCGCGCGGGCGCGCAAGGTGCGCGCACGCGCCCATGCGGAAATCTCCAAAGCTTAATCCTCATGCTTCCTTCCTTTGTACCCGTCTTCCTTCTCTCTTTCGGTCCATTCCTACTCTATATCCTGAAACCACTTAACACACAATTCACGGCATCGAATGGCATCAAGAGAAGATTAGAAATGTATCTATTTTAGTGCGAAATAAGCATGTTTTCATTCATGAGGCGAAACTAGGAAAGGAATGCAAAATCTTGTATTTTCATATAGAAAGTGTGTGGAATCATTGATAAAACCCCTGAAATCATCACAAGATAAACCCTCAAATTGGGGTTTGTCACGCGTCGCACCCTCTTTTTTTTTATGCAATTATGCGATTATGAAGTATGCAATGCTAATGAAAATGCTACGAATAATATCCAGGTTCAATGAAAATAATATAATATAAAAATAAACAACACGAAATAAAATTGAAAAAGAAACGACCATACCATGGTGGGTTGTCTCCCACCTAGCACTTTTAGTTAAAGTCCTTAAGTTGGACATTGGATGAGCTTCCTGTTATGGTGGCTTATGCTTAAATTCATCCAGAAATCTCCACCAATGTTTGGAATGCCAACAGCCTCCGGGGTCCCAAACTAGGCATGTAAAGCTGTTGAGCAGCTTCAAACAGGTTCTCAGGCTCCCAGGGTGACGAATGTCAGAATAGATTCCAGGATCCCAAACTTTGCCTTTAAATCCACCTTTGTCTTGATCTATATTCTTCGATCCGGGCGGTTTAGAAATTGTATTCTCACCAGGATGACCAAACATCTTCCGAGACCCATTCAATTGAACTTGATACCAATCCTTGCACTTCAAATTGAAGCGTGGAACCTTATTGAACCTTGTACCCCAGCTCGGAGTACGAGCCATTTTCCTCTTACTCTTAAAGCCGCAGAGAGCTCTAAGCTGGCCATCTGTTTCAAGCAAACCATATTCAAGTGGAAAAGTAAAGATAAAGGTTAAGGATTGTACCCACTTGAAGCTTGTATTAGGTGGTAATGGCCTTGGGATAGGTGTTTCCAGTGGTTCTGTAAGCTCTACTCCCTTGTATTCTTCTGTGAATTCCTCCACTTCTTTGCAAAATTTTTCAACTGCAACTGCGTCCTGATTAAAGTCTTCTATGTCTTCCTCGTCACTCAAGTCATACGTTGGAAGTTGAGAGAAATCTACTTCGACATCATCCTCGTATTCACTTGGATAAGATTCTTCAGGCTCAAAGAATTCACTTGCAGATGCAAGTTCATTACTAAGAGAACTTGACTTGTGATTATCATCATCAAGGAAACTTGCGTCTTAGGTTATCCCGTCTAGTTCTTCATAAAATACCTGCTTTGGAGGTTGTGCACTATCCTCCTTAGCATCAATTGTAACGTCCTTGATGGAATTTTTCACAACTCTGGATTCCCATGGAGGTTCAGCATCTCCTAAATCTTCAATCAGTACTTCTTCTTCTTGGATAGATTGAGCTTCCTCCAATTGTTCCAGAATAAAGTTATGCTCTTTACTGCCCACTGGGATTTCTAGTGTCTCCTTCATGCTACGTTTGTCATTAGAATCTCCACATGAAGCTATTGGAGTTCCTTGAGTGTCTAAACGTCTGGAAGATAATTGATTTATTGCTTGCTCCAACTGATGAAGGGTTGTATGAAGTTGATCTACTGTTTCCTTGAGGTGAGCCTGTGATTTTTGAGGTGACGGATATGGACATGATATATAGAAAAGTGGTGGTGTTTGGGAGTAATTGGATTGGAACTGGGATAAATAAGGATCATACGGTGGTGAATGGTGAAAAGGAGCTTGTGAGTGTGGTGGTTCGAAGTTATGTTGAGAGGATGATCTATAAGCACAGGGTGGGGCTTGTTGGTAACTACCAAGAGGTCCACTATATCTATCAGCTTGGTATGCATTGTAGAATGGTCCTTGCCCATGATATCTTGGAGGGTGTTGTTGCCTAAAGGGTTGATCAGATCCTCTTGGCTCCATCCATCTTTGACTGCTTAGACCTTGATGCATATTCCTGTTATAGCTTCCACTCCTTTCAACAAATTTAGAACTAAACTCAAAGCGAGAGGGGTGAGAATTCATAGTAGCTAATAGAAATAAAAGGGAAAAACAAAAACAAATAAACAAATAGAAGAAAAATGTTTACAACAACCAATAATAAGGCACACGTTTGTAGTTCTCCGGCAACGGCGCCATTTTGAAGAACGGAACTCTCGCGCGATCTAGAATTTTCACAAATAAATTTGCGTTGTAGGTATAGCTTCTAGACCGACAAGAATTCCTTTCTTACAAACGTTTTGGTTGTCACAAGTAACAAACCCCTTTAAAACTGATAACTGAAGTATTTAAACCTCGGGTCGTCTTCTCAAGGAACTGCAGGGAGGTGTTCTTATTATTGGTTATGAGTTTTGTAAATTGGGGATTTTGAAAGTAAGGAACAAGTAATTTAAATGACAAGTAAAATAAATAAATAGTTGTAAAATAAACTCTTGACAAGGTATGAGAACTGGAATTCCTATCCTAGTTATCCTTATCAATGGTGATGATAATTGAGTTTTAATCCCACTTAGTTAACCTTTACTAAACAAAGGAAGGTCAAGTGGACTAATCAATTTGATCCTCAGGTCCTAGTTAATTCCTAAGGAAAGACTAGAGTTATTGGAATTCGATTCAATTAACAAAAATAACAATTATCAATCACGATGAGTTTGATAACTCAAGAGTTACCAATTAATCAACCAAAGCTAAAAGGGAAAAATCTAAATTATTTATATAAATAAAGGAAAGCAATCATAATTCTGAAATACCTCAAATTGCATTAAATAGAATATTCAAATCTAACATGAAAAGGATCATAAGCCAATTTGGCGACACAAGTCAGATACAAATAAAGCAATAGAATAAATAAAAGCAGGAGAGGACATAAATTAAAGGAACATTGAACCTGTGATTGAAGATGAATTGAACTAAACTGATAGAAATCCTAAAATCCTAAATCCTAAGAGAGAGGAGAGAACCTCTCTCTCAAAAAGCTACATCTAAATTATGAAAAGTGAATAATTGAAGGCTCTCCTTGCATGGATGCGTTCCCCCACTTTATAACCTCAAATCTGTGCTTTCTGTACTTGGATCTGGGCCAAAAAGGGCTTCAGAAATCGCTGGGAGCGTTTTCTGCAGTTTCTGCACGTGGCGTCTGTCACGCGTCCGCGTCGGTCACGCGGTCGCGTCATCTGGAGTTTTCCTTATCACGCGTTTGCTTCGGTCACACGTACGCGTCATTTGTGTTCTGCTCAAGGCACGCGTCCGCATCAGTCACGCGTTCGCGTCACTGCTTTTTCACGCTGGCATGCGGCCGCGTCATCCATGCGTTCGCGTCGCTGCCAGTTTCTTCAAAAACTCCATTTATGCTTTCCTTCCATTTTTATATGTTTCCTTTCCATCCTTTAAATCATTCCTGCCTTAGGAGATCTGAAAATACTCAACACACAAATCACGGCATCGAATGGTAATAAAATGTAATTAAAATATTTTTAAAGCATAGGAAACATGTTTTTCACATACATCACATAATAAGAAAGGGAAAGTAAAACCATGCAATTTCACATGAATAAGTGGGTGAAGGGTTGAATAAATCACTTAAGTTGAGCACAAAATGTATCATAAAATATGGGTTTATCAGTTGATTTGACAGAAGATCATGCCGATCATTCTCCAATACAAACCGCCAATATTGAACATTCTTCTCCACCAAACCAAATTGAAACCTCTACTAGGTTCCAGGTGGCTCCTGACTCTGACTCCCCTTCTCGGGTCCTTGAAACTATTGCCCCTGACTCTGATTCTCCATCCCGAATTCCAGAAACCAACCCTTCACCCCAGAAAACTTCAAGTCCACCTAAGAGTTCTGAACTTCAAATTCCTCTTGCTTCGGAACCTGAAAGCCTGTGTATGACTTCAAAGTCTGCGGATGTTAATTTAATTGAATTGGTTACTATCTTGAACCAAGCCATTCAAGAGGACAAGGTGCCTATTTCCACTCCTGCCACTGTAGGTCCTTCTATATCTATTCTACCTTCCGAGCTAGACAAGAATGCTCGAGATCTACTACTGACCCTTCTCAGACTCTTGGGACATCCACTTACTGAATGGACAAACAATGTAGTCCTAAACCCACTTCTGTCTGATGTCTTAAGCTCATCTCTTGAACTTCAGGTTCCGTCCCACTACTCTGCTATAGTCGACCAATTCATAAAAGTCGCCAACAAATGTGTAACTGTCCAGGACAAGTTACAAGAGATCAAAGAAAAAGTGGCTAAGATCTAGACCGAATTAGAAGGCTGTTCTATAGCTCTTCAACCAATTAAAGCTTCTCGTAAAGAATTTGACCTAAGTATCTCTCAAGATTTTTTCGCTCAAGCTTACTACGATAAAAAGGAAAAAGCACTTGAAGCAGAACTCGCTCAAATTAATGAGAGTCTTGCTAAAGTTCGAAAGAGGAAGGCTGATATAGCAATACCTTTAGCGACTGTTCAACACAAACAACAAAAACTTGTACAAGAAATCTGCTCTATTAAGGCCAAGCAAGAGGAATGTGAGAAGCAACTTGACAAAGCCCAGTATGAGGAGTATGAGCAAACTAAAACCCTTTCGGCTCTGGACAGTGAAAGGATTAAACTACACTCAAACTTAGAAAAGCTTATGGCGCCTTACATTTCTCCACCTTAGGGTATCGGTACTTGTAATCATGTCCTTCGTTCTTTAGACTCATGCATTTGAATCTTTAACTTTGGTTTGACAAACAATGATATTGCTTCATGTATTTTCCATTTACTAAATTAATTATATTTCCATACTCGATATCCTTGATTCAATACGCATTTCCAGAATATAATTCAATAATTTGAAAAGGACCTTCCCACATATGAGACCATTTGCCGAGAAACCTCGATTTCTTTTCTATTGGCAAAATAACCTTCAAAACTAACTCCCGAATACTAAAACATTTCTCCCTTACTCGACGATTATAACTTCGAGCAACGCTTTCTTTTTGTCAGATCATATTCTCAAGCGCCAATATCCGCTTTGAGTCCAAATCATTTAACTCATTGAACATTACGTTCCAATAATCGTTAACAGGCAAATCATCTTGCTTCAATACTCTCAAAGTATTAAGATTAATTTCTAATGGTAAAATGGCATCATGCACATATATACTAGTTTATAAGGAGAAGTACCTGTTGATCCTCTTGGAGAGTTTCGATATGCCTACAGTACTTGGATCAAAGTTTCATTCCAAGTTTGAGGTCTACTTTCGATTTGCTTTTTAATCAAATTGATCAAAATTTTATTTGCTGCCTCAAACTGTCCATTGGCCTGTGCGTAATAAGGGGTTGAAGTAACCATATTAATGTTTCTTGAAGCTGCAAAATTCTTTATTCGCTGACCAGTAAACATAGTTCCTTGGTCAGTACTCAATGTTTGGAGAATCTCAAATCGATGAATTATATGTTTCTCGATAAAATTTATTATTTCATTTTGTCCAACCTCTATCAGAGGAATCGCTTCAACCCACTTCCTGAAATAATCTATTGCCACCAAAATAAATTTGTGGTTTTTCGATGAGGGGGGATATATCAATCCAATTAGGTCTAAAGCCCAACCCCGAAATGGCCAAGGTTTAATAATTGAATGCAACTCAGATGCTGGAATCTGTTGCACCGCTCCATGGCGTTAACAATCTTGACAAGCCTTCGCATAATCAATACAATCTTTAATCATAGAGGGCCAATAAATATGATTTCGATATAAAACCCATTTCATTTTCATCCCAGCCTGATGAGCACCACATATACCTTTATGGACTTCTCCTAAAGCACTGTCTTTATCATCTTGACTTAGACATCTCGAAAGGCTCCCATCGATCCCTTTCTTATATAACTTATCAGCCATTAAAATAAAATTTACTGCTTTTAATTTTATCCTCCTATCAACTCGAATGCTAGGGTTCCTTAAATAATCAGCAATAGGTTTTCTCCAATCATCATCTCCCCATTCATCCAAGCATAAAACTTCTCTTTCATCTATAAGCACTAAAATTTGGCAAATTTCTGCCAATTTTTTCAATGTTTCGGGGCTTATCTTATATCTCGAAGCAATCTGGGCCAATTTATTAGCAATTTCATTTCAGATCCTTGGGATATGAACTAATAAAACTTTTCAAAAAGAAGTTAACAACTCCCATGCTGTTGCCAAATATTTTTGCAACTTCTCATTGTTACACTTAAACTCTTTCGATAGCTGTTTCAACACTAACTGAGAATCCCCAAAAATCTGAACTTCCAAAGCACCTTTCCCAATCAAAATCTCGAGACCTAAAATCAAAGCTTCATATTCTGCCATATTATTCGAGCAAGGATATTTTAGCTCGAACAGAAATTCCGATGGTATTCCTTCTGGTGAAATAATGAAAATTCCTACCCATGCACCATCTTTGTGCTTCGATCCATCAAAATATAACTTCCAATAATCGACTTTAACGTCGAGCACATTTGCCCCCTAGTCATTCAGTTTTTTCAGATTATCAACTAAAAAATCTGCAATAACCTGACCTTTTACAGCCTTCGCTGGAACATACTGTAAATCAAATTTTGTCAAAGCTAGCATCCATTTCCCCAAACGACCTCATAACACTGGAGAACTCAACATATATTTGACAAGGTCAGTTTGTGCAATGACATTCACAGACTTGGCCACCATGTAACACTTTAATTTCATGCACGCATAATGTAAAGACAAACACAATCTTTCGATTGGTGAATACCTTGTCTCTATATCAGTCAATACTCAACTGAGGTAATAAATGGTCCATTCATGACCATTCTCGTCATCTTGGGCTAACATACACCCAATCGTATTTGCAGATCTAGCAATGTACAATTTTAAGAGCTCATGTGGGTGAACATTCGCCATTATCGGAGCTTTAGACAAATAAGCCTTTATTGACTAAAATGCCTGTTGATGTTCATCTGTCCATTTGAACTGTGAATCATTCTTTAATTTTACTAAAGGCGCAAACACTCGAGTTCGGCCAGAAAGATTCGATATGAACCTTTGAAGGTAATTCAACTTCCCCAAAAACGACTATAGTTCCTTTTTCGACTTAGGAGAAGATAATGCTAAAATCGCATCAGCCTTATTCTTATCAACTGCAACCCCCTTTTTATGAACAATAAAACCGAGAAAGTTTCCTGCTGACACTCCAAAGACACATTTCAAAGGATTCATTTTTAACCCTTTCTTTCATATAGTAACAAACGCTTTTTTCAGATGATCAATGTGTTGACTCACTGAATTTGACTTGACCATGACATCATCAATATATACCTCCATAATTTTTTTGATATACTCATGGAATATGGCATTCATTGCCCGCTGGTAAGTTGCGCCAGCATTTTTCAAACCGAATGGCATAACTACCCACTCATAAGTGCCTAAAATCCCGGGACAACGAAAACCAATTTTGGACACGTCATCCTCCGTGATGAAGATTTGGTTATACCCTGAATACCCGTCCATAAAACTTAAAATTTCATTCCCCGCTGCAGAATCGATCAACACGTCTCCTATGAGCATAAAATATTCATCCTTCGGGGTAGCATTGTTCAGATCTCTGAAATCAATACACACCCTTAACTTTCCATTCTTCTTCATTATAGGAACAATATTCGAAACCCATTCAACATAGCGTACGGTTCGAATAAATTTTGCCTTAATTAGCCATTCTATTTCTTCCTTAATCTTTTGATTGATTTCTGGAGCAAAACGCCGAGGGATTTGCTTCATAGGTCGAGCACTCGGATTTAATGCTAATCGATGTTCTACAAGAGAACGATCGAGACCAGGCATCTCATGATAATTCCAAGAAAAAAAATCCCTAAACTCAAGTAAAAGATGGAACAATTCAGTTGGAAAAGGATTTGTAAGACCCTTACAAATATAACTAATTTGAACATCACTAGCAGATCCCAAATTAATTTATTCTAGGGGATCTTGGGACTCAAAACCCTTTATAAAGTCATTATATTTTACTAAATGCTTCTCAAAACCCAAAGATTCCAAATCATAGATGCTATCAAAAGAGAAATCAATAAATTCATTAAGAATGAAACGAACTTGATCACTTGCTGGATTAAAAATAGCTTCATTTACAATACAATAAACTTCTGCTATTACATCAGCAGTATGACTAATAACATCATTTGTATTACAAGAAGAAGAAAAACTTAAACCATGACTAAATTCGATTAAAGACATCGAATTTTTACTATGAAAAGAAGGAGAAATTACATTCTTAAGTGATTCAACTTCATCAGAAGAATCATTTTTATTTTTTACTGAAAGGAAATTACTTATATATTTATTTAAAGTTACCAGGTAATCCGAGACAGCTTGTGCATGTTCCATCGAGCAATGCCTCGAATCCTTTCTAAGACGAACAGTCCCAGCCAGTTGGGGGTACAGCGAGATGTGGATGACGCAATGTCACCGGTAAACCTTCTGAAGACAAATAGCAGCCCTCATAGTTTTAAGAATTTAACACCTTGTCAACATTTAAAGGCTTCAGTTTAGGACTGTATACTCTGAAATCAACATGTAGCTGTTCGACATACAAATTCGAATCAGCCCTAACAATTTCAGATTTGCAATTTTTAGTCCAAAGGAGGACACTTTGATGTACAGTAGATGGTACAGTTCCAACCCCGTGAATCCAATCCCAGCCTAGTAAAGCATTATAACTTGCTTTCGAAGGCGCCACCACGAAAAAAGTTTTTCGATCAAAAGATCCCACTCGCACCCCTAAAGTAACCAAACCTTTAGCAGGAGTCGAAGTAACATTAAAGTCTGTTACGGCAATATTGGTGGGAACTAAATCATCAGGATGCTTGCCAACCTTCAACATTCTCTCCGGCAGAAGGCTTATTACTGCTCCGCCATCGATTAAAACCTTGTTCAGCTTAATCCCGCTCATAGTTGCAGCAATATAAAGTGGGTGGAGATGAGATTTTTGTTTTCAGAAGGCCTCAGAAAAATACCCAAGCTCATCTTCATATCGGATGAATGAAAAGACATCTTCATCATCCATAACATAATCATCTTCAGGGTCACCTTCATATTCACCTAAATATTCAGTTGGGACAATTGAAATAGTCCCAACAATTTCATCATCTTTCTCTTCGAAATACTCTTCTTCGAAATTAACATCCTTGTCTTTATCAACACCTGAAGTACTAACTACTGCTTTGCCTTTATCCATCTTTGTAGGAGAGGGAATACCCTTTGGATAAGTTTCTCCATCAGACAGGAAAACAATTCGAGAATGCACTGAAGGCGTTGCCCCCTTGCCTCTATCATTTTGAGACTTCTTTACTTGCTGCCGATTCCTTCTTCCTCTACCCCTTGGGTATCTTGTAGCGCGGCCACGATAATAGGGATACTGGTAAGGATGTCAATGGGGGCAGGGCGGGGGCAGGGGATGCCTCCCTGCTCCCCGTCCCTGCCCCATTCCCCGCCATGGGGAATACTTATCCCCATCCCCGTTCCCCGTATTCTCCGCATTCCCCGCGGGAACCTATTCCCCATCTCCCTATGTTTAACATTCATATGAAAATTATAATAAAAAATATCAAAAAAACCAAAAAACAAACTACAAAATATTATTACAAACACACAAACATATCTTATCCAATATTATAAGTCCAGAAATATAACATAGCAAATCATAGTCCATAAAATAAAATCTTGAACAATAGGGTTAGGGTTTTCAATGAGTGAAATTACTAAAAGAACCCTTATATTAGAAATAAATTAAGGGTTATTAAGTAAGTTAAAAAATTTGGGAAATTATCGGAGATGGAGCGGGGATCCCCGCTCGGATCCCCGCGCCTGTCTCGGGAAAATTTCGCTCTCCATCCCCATCCCCACGGGGAAAATTCCCCACCATTGAGGCCCCATTCGGGGCGGTCACCGTGGGGATCCCCACCTTTTGGGGATTTTTGACACCCCTAGATACTGGTCTCGAGGAGGTCTTTGATGTCCCCACTGTGGGTTTTGCCTATACTAAGCATCTCGATTCTGGAATTCCTGGCAATTCTGAATCCATTGAACTCTTATAGCTTGAGAACGGCTTATTGGTGTGATCATATTTTGAGGAGCCTTAGAGCTTTGTTCTTCCGCTCGTCAAATTGGTTGCTTCTAACGAGCTTGCTCCTCTCTATGAGCCAATTCTTTCTTCATCCTTTCTTTTTTGAAGATCGTTGCAGCCTTAGCATCAAAAACAGCATTACATCGAGGACACAGAGATATGTCCCGATCTTTGATCTTTTGCTGCACCAAGAAATCCAACAAACTATCCCCTACACGAGGGTATACAGATCAGACTTGTGATTCAAAATCATCCAAAGCCACATCAAAATCGTAAGACATTCCATCCATATTCACACTGAAACATGGCTCAGCAAAACTGGCTTCAGCATCAAAAGGATCAGAATCAACCTTCATCTGCCTTTTTCCATCATCAAACTTCAAACGTCCTTCCATAATGGCTTCCTATATAAGGTCCCTGAAACGCACACAGTTATTAGTCAAATGACTAGTTGCTTGGTGAAACTTACAATAAGGTTTTCCTTTCAAATCTTTCATCGAAATCAAAGTTCTGCCCTCAGGCAAAATTAACTGTTTATCTTTAAGCAACACATAAAAAATATGATAAGATTTTGAATATCAAAACTATCTTTCTCCACTTTTCAGTTTTGAATCATTCGACTTTTCATTACCATGGA
Organism: Arachis ipaensis; assembly: GCF_059453495.1. NCBI lineage: Eukaryota > Viridiplantae > Streptophyta > Magnoliopsida > Fabales > Fabaceae > Arachis > Arachis ipaensis. The sequence continues at coordinate 64,608,814 of NC_142436.1, read as the reverse complement.
TCTTAAGCAAAGAACAAACATAAGGAGGACCCTTCTTGAGTTCAGCCAAATCAACCTCTGCTTCTAACTCGGATTCCTCTTCTGAGGATTCCATGGCCACATAAGCAACTTTTTCTTTACGAGTAAATGGTCTACTTTTTAACCTTTTTTCATTCACATATTGCTCTTTTTCCTTCTTCAAAAGTTCGACCTGACGAACCCTTTCAGCCAAATGGGCTAAGTCAAGAATATGCACATTAAGCAGTTTTCGACGCATATAAAATCCTAAACCCATAACTGCTATTTTCACCATTTCACTCTCAGGCAATGACACATAACACCTACTTCTAGAATTTTTAAAACATATCATATAATCATCAATGGTTTCATCATCTTCTCGTTTCAAAGCTACTAGATCAATAACTGCTACGTTCAATTCCCCTTGACAAAATTGGGCTTGAAAAGCAGTTTCCAACTGAGTCCAAGTTGTTATCGAATTTGGTCTAAGATTTGAAAATCAAGTAAATGTGTTCTTCATTAAAGAAGAAGGAAAAAACTTTATTTTCAAATTCTCATCATTGGCTAGATTTCCAATCTCGACCAAATATTGAGCAACATGTTCAGTGGTCAATTCTCCAACTTCCCCCGTAAATTTTGTAATTATTTTTGGGTTTTTTACCCCTCTTGGCACTTCGCCTATTTAAACAACTTGAGCGAAAGCAGATACGAAATGGGGTCTATTCATGAACCCAACATTCAAACCGACTCTGTTGAGCACGTCTTCCACAATCCTCTTCACTTGATAACGTTCACCACCCTGATTAGCACGTAATCGGGCTAGGACGTCATCCGCATTTTGACCTCAAAAATATTGTTTTCATTTTGAAATATATTTTCAAAACCCTCATAATTCCCTCTGGAATCATTCCTTTCCCCTTCACCATAATCAACAATTCGAGCGATTCACTCGACTTGCTTTGCAAGACGTTCGAACTTCGATTCGTGAACAGCCATCATAGGATTCAAAATTATGGTCATCTGCTGAGTCAATAAGTTGACCAAATCATGATGACTTTCTTCGACTTGTTGTCGAAATACTGCCATCGAATTAGAGGCATTTGATGTAGAGCCCACATTATACTCACGAGAGTACTCAGAGTGTTGTTGTGAGTTTTGAGAATTATTTACTCCAATCATACTTCCAACAAGATTGGAGGAACAAAACCACTCACTGGTGGAGTATAACTAGGAGGAAGGCCATAAGGAGGCCAACCAGTAGTTACTGGAGGCTATATTGGTGGTAGATTGCCACGTGGACAAATATTACGTCCATTATTTCCAGTTTGAACACTAGTAACTACTATGCTTTCACTTACAATCATGCCTTCTGAACGTGAAGTAACGTCCAAAAGATGTACAGCTACTGGTATACTGTCATCGGTGGACGAATCACCATTCACATTCGACATTTTCATCTGCCATGTGAATAATTCTTCAACTTCTTAATCGCATACACCAAATGAAACCAAAATCATTTGACACACTTCAGTTTCAAACTATCCCACCGGGCGTGCCAATTTGTTTTGTCGATTTTTAACAAATTGATGGTGGTTCGATTCTAATGGTCTGGGAGCGAAACCTACTCCTCTTTTGCAGGAACCAATTTTGCTATAAGTGTATCAAAGGTCCTCGAATTAGACAAGTATTTAGAAAAGTAAAAGGTTCAAAAGGTGTAAAAAAAGATTTTCTAAAGATAAAGTGGAAATCGAAAAATAAAAAAAGGTTTGCAATGAATTTAAATAAAGTGATAAAAATGCCTTCTAGTGAATCAAAGGACTTGACAAGGAAATTAAAGATACTAGAACATAAAATAGGCAAAGAAATTAAACATTACTTGAAAAGTAAATTCAACAAGAAAAGTAAAGTTTGCTAAAATTTTAAATTAAAAGATAAAGACATGGAAGGAACCCTACAGAAATCGAACTCGAATGCAAACTCAAGAATTCGCTGGGATATGAGTATGCTTGAGTGTATTTCTGAAAAAAAGTTCTAAAACCATTGTGCAGTACTACTTTATGATATTTATAACCTCTTCCATAACTGTAAAAGTACACTACAATATTTTGGGTCTATGGCCACGATTTTTTTGGTCATGGTAAAAAACTGTGACCATAGACCTTCTATGGTCACGGTTTTTTAGGGTGACAAAAAAAAAAAGCTATGGTCATGGTTTTTTTTTTGTAAAGGGTGACCATAGAGTACCTATGGTCACGGTTTTTTAAAAAAGGGTGGGCTAAAGGGGTCTATGGTCACGGTTTTGAAGGGTGACCTAAAGGAGTCTATGGTCACGGTTTTTTACAGTGACAAAAAAGGGTCTATGGTCACGATTTTTCAAAAAAGGGTGACCTAAAAGGGTCTATAGTCACGGTTTTGGGGGGTGGCCTAAAGGAGTATATGGTCACGGTTTTTGGGGGTGCCCTAAAAGGGTCTATGGTCACAGTTTTAGGGGTGACCTAAAGGGGTCTATGGTCACAGTTTTTTACAGTGACCAAAAAGGGGCTATGGTCACAGTTTTTCAAAAAATGTTGACCTAAAAGGGGTCTATGGTCACGGTTTTGGAGGGTGACCTAAAGGGGTCTATGGTCACGGTTTTGGGGGTGGCCTAAAGGGGTCTATAGTCACGGTTTTGGGAGTGGCCTAAAGGGGTCTATGGTCACAGTTTTGGGGGTGACCTAAAAGGGTCTATGGTCACAGTTTTGGGGGTGACCTAAAGGTGTCTATGGTCACGATTTTTTACAGTAACTAAAAAGGGTCTATGGTCACGGTTTTTCGGAAGGGTGACCTAAAAGGGTCTATGGTCACGGTTTTGAGGGTGACCTAAAGGGGTCTATGGTCACGGTTTTTCAAAAGGGTGACCTAAAAGAGTCTATGGTCACGGTTTTGGGGGGTGACTTAAAGGGGTCTATAGTCATAGTTTTAATCATTTGAGTTTAAATTAATTAAGATTTGTATGTATTTTTTATAATTTAAAATATTTTATCTTTTAAAAATTTTAATAATTAAAAACTAATAATAATTTTATATAATTTATTTTAAATATTAAAATTTTAAATTTAATTTTATAAATAAAAAATTAAGTTGAATACTATTAATTTTAAATTAAAAAAAGATTTAAAACTTAATAACATAAAAAATGATTTAATAACTTAATAATGGAAGCGTTATATAATTAAATTTAAGAAATTTCTATTATAAATAAATTATAGTTTATTTATTAAACTGAGTTCTTAGAGTTAGAGATTAATTTACTAGGAATGATTAAATGGATTTTTATAAATACTTTAGATTTAAGTCAATTAATATTTATATACAACTTTTATTTTAATTAGTTATTTTATATAAATTGAAATTAAAGTTATGATGGAAAAATAATGAAAGGTCATATAATTTAATTTAGGTAATTGATATTTTGAATTTAATCGTATTTTATAAAATGTAATTAGTATGTTTACTTTATAATTTAAATTAGAAATAATTATTTGAACTCAATGATATCTTGATAAATTAAATTTTATCTGTTCTAAAAATAATCCTTACAATATTATATTTAAATTCTAAATTGTTATTCTATCACAAATATTTTATAAAATTATTATATTACTCATATATATTTAACTCTAACTCTAAAATTCCTAAATAAAACCCTAATTCCCCAATCCTAAATCAAAATACAACGCACACACACGTTCAAAAAAGGAAGGAAACGAGAAACAGGGGGAGCTCGAGGGGGAAGAAGAAGGGAAGGAGAGGGAGAAGAGCGTGCCGGCGTCGTGCCCAGCTCGTCGCCGTAGAGCTGTCGCCGCTCTCATCACGGGCCGTCGCTCGTTGTCACTGCTGGGTTCTTCGTCAACGCTACTGCAGACAAGAAGAGAAAGAGAGAAAGCCAGCGCGAGAGAAGAGGAGGAAGGGCGCTGTCTCCCGCCGTCACTGTCATGCCTTGTTGTCGCAGTTATGGAGACCACCACCATTGTTGGAATCGCGAACTGAGGAGAAAGGGAGAGCGATGCTGAGAGAGATTGACGGAAGCCAGTGAAGCACGTGAGATAAGGAGAGCCGATTTCCGTCACCGCCACCACACCCAGTCGCCACTGGTGGAGCTCGCCGTCCCTGGAGGTGAATCGGTGTCGCGTCCTTGCTGCCAGGGACACCAGTGCTACTGCTACTCCTCAAATTCTGCCTCTTTTCCTTTGGGGGTTTCTGCCGCAAATTCCACGTCCAACATCACCATCCTTCTTGTATTCGTTGAGGAACTTCTTACTTCTTAGTTTCCTGATTTTTCAGGTATTCATTTTTCACTTTCCTTTTAAAATATATAAATAACAATAATAAAAAAGAATCTCTTACACACTATATTTTGTGCTAGTGATATATTCTTCTGTGTTGTGGATAACTAGATCATGCAATTTTATAAGTCCTGCTCCCATTTAGACAATCTTATGAGGCATGCCGTTTCTTCCTTTTCTGAATGAACATCTGAAATTTAGTCACCATCTGATTTGTTTTTACCTAGTATGCAATTTCTTATTGCTGTCAATTTTATGAAAGTGAGATCTATAGTTTTATATAATGGATAATGGAATAATCTATAACAACCAGATCCTAAATTTTGATAACTCTAGTCTTTAGGTATTTGTCATTTTATCTCTAAGTGGTTGAGTATTATATTGGTATAAATAGAGACATTGGGTTAAAGAAAACGCTTTTCCAGGCAATAATGCTAAGACATATCCTCTTGAGATGTTGGCCTTGTGACCGAATTATGCATATTATCATTATTATGCACTTATCTTCTGTATAATTTTCAGAAAGCTGTGTTGACTTGTATTACTTGGGTGCTTCCCTTGCTAATTTGCTCTATTTTCATTTTCATTGGCGGGGTGCAGAGCTGAATATGATCCTAAGAGCGACTTATTGGATCAAGAGTTCATGCTGAGAAGGAAATGGTATCAACGGAAGCATGTAGAGGTAAACATGAAAAAGTAGGTTTCATAATTTCAGTAAAGATTTTTAATGTTAGCTATGTGAGATTGTAAATCTGTTTCTTCTTCTGTTTAATTTCCCATGAACATAAAAGGTCGTGGCAAAAGGGTGAATAATTAGGCAGCCAATTGTTGGCTTAAATGAGGATCATGAACCTATAAACTTAGTCTAGAGCTAATAAATTTCAGCGTAGGTTGGATATTATAACTTGTAAGACATTAGGACTTGTAGATATATGCTTGAACATGATAGTTATTGTGGAGTTATGGCTTTATGCTAAAAGATATACAGTTTTGTAACTTGCTTTTTCATCTCTTGAAATTATATTTGGATGCCACATAATGTGTTCCTTACCTAGAATGTCAGCATGAAACAATTACTTAGTTATTAAGTTTTAAAAAGTAAAGCTATAGTAGTGTTCCGAGGGTTACCTGAAACTGAAGGTCGATCTCGGATGAGATCTACTATTATGGCCGGAGCTGTTGTGTCCGACTTGTTGGATCTGGTGGTGCTGCTGATCCTTGATCACCGGAGGGTGGTGGTACCTGCAAGAGACTCCGATGCTTAAGTTAGCATGTGCTTTAGGCAGGTTTTTTGTATAGAATCAGAGTATGAGTTATACCTGGATGCTCCAGTGTATTTATAGTAGTGTGGAGTAACCTCCTTTAGATAAGTTAATTATCTTATCTTATCTTTTGTGGGTGGGTCCCCTTATCTTTGTCCAGCCACCTTTAGGTGGGCTGTGATCTTCTGCTTTGGGCCTACTTAGGTCCTGATAGTATTTTGGCCGAGTTCTTTGAGAAGAGGTCGGTGTCGACCAACCTTTATAAGAGGTCGGTCGTTTTTGTCTTTGTCTAACCCGGCTTACCTAGCTCGACCTATGGTATGAACAGTGCCCCTGCTTGAGCTTCGATCTTCCCTTGAGGTCGTGTTTTTGAACTTCGACCCCTTGGAGGAAGTCGTGCTCGAGCATTAATTTTGAGTAGCTCATTTCTGCGCAAGTCTGGCGTTTGTTCTGCTTGAATGCGGAGCGTTTTTTGTTGCTTTCACTTCTTTACTGCCGTATTTGTTGCTCGAGGAAGTTACTTTCTTGAGAATATGCACGCGTCTTTAATGCCTATTGATTGGGCTTTTATTTTGTTTTGCCGTTTCATTCCCTCGCTTTATTTTTTGAAATCAAAAGAAAAGGGTTTTAGTTTCTTTGCTTCTATTTTTGTGTTTCTGGAGAAAACCTCTTTCCCTCGTCTTGTGCCTTTGATTTTCACTTTCCTGAGAAGAACACCATCTTGCTAGAACTTTGCCCCAGCTTTTCTTCTTTAGAAGTTTCAAAGCTTTCATTGGACCGTTCGTGCTACGCCTCCGTCGTCGCTTTTTGTTACCCTTTGCAGGTTGGTGCTTTGCTTCATACCCTTTCTCATTCTTCATGCTGTTTTTGCTTGTTGTTCTTATTGCTTTTATTCTTGCATGCTTTCCCTTCGCACAAAATTTGTTGGTTTTTGTTACACTTTAGTAGAAAAGGTTGAAACTTTTGGCAATTCTTGTGAGGTCTGGTTTCTTTGATAATTATGGTCTTTTGTCTTTGCTGCTTGTATGAAGAAATGCTAGTACTTGGGTTGAACTCCTCGTATTTTCTTTTGTTTGAGAAGGCTAGGGCTGGTTAGGGCTCTGATTTTGTGTCATCTTTTTTTTCTAGGTTCTTGCTCTGTTTGTTGCCTCCAAAGGGTGCCCCTGGGCGTTGGTGTTGAGTCCCGGGCTTCCCTTTTGCTGTCATAGCTGCCACTTGTTGACTGTTTCTTTGCCCTTCTTTTACTGTCCGAGTTGTTTGGTACTGATGTTTTTCTTTTTCTTGCTGTAGGGATAGTTGGCCTATGTCTTCACAAAGAAACATTATCGAAATGTCTACCAGAGTTCCTGCAGGTATGGCCGATTGGCTGGATTTAATAGTCTTGATGTGTGTGACTGTAGCTGATCCTGAATACTGTGTGAGGCTTAGGAGATTCCATAGGATTTGTAGCAATAGGGATGATAAAAAGAATTATGAACTAGTGTCGCCTGATCCTAAGGAGAGGGTTAGTTTCCCTCCCTTGATTCAGGGAGAACGGCCCTTCTTCTATGCTTATGATTACTTCTTTAGTCAGTTGAATATCACCATTCCTTTTTCTTCTTTTGAGACCGACCTCTTATGGACTTGTAATGTGGCTCCCTCCCAACTTCATCCGAACTCTTGGGCCTTCATTAAGATTTTCCAGCTTTTGTGCCAGGAATTAGGTGTCCGACCTACCACACTCCTTTTTCTTTATCTTTTTGTTTTGACTAAACCTGGAGTGGCTAAGAAGAAAGCTTCTTGGATTTCTTTCCGAGCTACCCAGGAAAAGAAGGTTTTTTCAATGTTTGACGAGTCCTTCCGAGATTTTAAGAATTATTACTTTAAGGTCCGAGCTGTCGAGAATGCCCGACCTTTCTTTTTAGATGAGAATGATGAGCCGACCTTTCCTTTGTGTTGGCAAAAAGATATAGTGGCTCCCAAGTATTATTGGGAAAGTTTAGATGAGGTTGAGCAGGCCTTTGTGGGTGTTCTAGAGGGGCATTGGGGGGAACCTCCTTATCTGGATACCAAGAGATTTCTCGGAGATCCCTCCCTCCTTCGTGCCAAGCTAAGTAGCATCCGACTTCTTTTAGAAGTGGTTTTCTTCTATTGTTTGTACTTTTTATCCCTCTTTATTATTATAGCTTGTTTTCCTGGTTTGCTTTTTAGAAATGGTAAAATCTTCAGATTCCATGAAGGCCTTCTGGAGGGCGAAAAAGGCGAGTGCTGCCCAAAACTTGACAGCGAAGACCTCGGAAAAAGGGTCTTCTCAAGTGCCTCCAAACAAGCCAATTTCTGACGCTTCAGGTCCGAAGAAGATCATTCTGACACCACAAGTTCGGACAATTCCCTCTGACCCTGTTCGACCGACTCCTGATCCTGCTTCCTCTTTTTCTGCTACTGGTCCCCCTCCCGATAAGCAAAAAACTGTTGGGACCTATGATTTGAATGATAAAGAGTTTAATGGCATTGCCTTTGCCACATGATTAATTGCTCTACATGGCAGGGTACCTCTGGACGATGTCTCGATCCTTCATCATCTTATTTCATAACAAGCAATAGTATTCGGAGTGGCCAATGTTGGTGCGGCCTTGTCTCGAGTTGTTAGGGAGTCCCCTGTCCATGCTACGAAGGTCTTTCTGGAGGATGCCCGAGCTGATTTTGATAGGGTGAAGGGTCTGAAGGATGAACTTGATGCCAAGGTTGCAAAGTTGGAAATTGATGTGGAGAAGGAAAAAGAGCGTGTTACTAGGGCGGAGGCAGCTGCTAACTTGGCTGATGAGGCTACGAAGAAGTATAAGGAGAGCTATACCCGGACCTACGGCGACCTGCTAGAAACCAAGGAGAGGCTTCAATCGGATCAAGATGATTATGCCGAGCTTCAGGGCCACATGGTAAATAGTATGACTGACATGTTCGAGATCCTGAAGGCTTAGGTCCGAGTTATTGCTCCTGAGGCCGATCTCTCCTTGTTTAGTGTGGATAATATGGTGGTGGATAGCAAGATTATGCCTGCCCCTGATGATGAGGATGAGGGTCCACCTCTTGTGCCACCAGGGAAAGCCTCAGCAGCCTCAGCTTCTTCTGTCCCTTCAGAGGTCGACCATCCGGAGTCTGAGCCCGATGTGCAGATTCTGAACCGGTCGAATAGAACTGTTGATGCTGTCCCGATCTCGACCGTTCCTCCTCCTCCAGCCAAGGATGCTACCACTGGGGAGAATTTGGATCCTCTATAACTTTCTGTGTTTGTGTTATAGTCCGACTTATGGACTTTTGAACTTGTTTTATCTGTAAATCTTTCTGTGGCTGTCTTTTGTGACTTTTAGTTGCTTCTCAGTAACTTTTGTTTTGAAAAAATAAACACTTTAAACTCCTGGGCTGTCTCTTAGGTGGCCTTTGAGTTTTTAATGTTTTATTCTGATGGATACGTTTTTGCTGATATGGTAATCATACCTTTGCAACTTTTGCAGAATTTTACAGAGGGTTGATACTTTTCTTGTCCGACCTCTTTTGCAGTGTGGGTTTTTTGCCTTTTGGATTATGCCTTGCTTTATCTATTCTCTGCTTGGGCGAGGTGACCCTTTGGTGTCCGAGCTAACTTGTCTGAAAATTTTTTAGTGTTCTTTTAGAACCTTTTAAGTTTGTTCAAACGACTTTTTTGTAGCCCTGTTTCAAGATTGTTCCTTTGTTTGAGAGGAGTTGTTCCCCTTTTAGCTAAGCATGTTTGAGCCCTAAGTTATTTCTAACCTTTTTGGCTTTTATTACTTTTTCAGGGTCGTGCTTGCTTTGCTAGGTCGCACCTTTGACGTGAGCTTTTTAGTCATGTTCCAACAACTTTTTAGGTAGTGTTCCAAGGGGAACCTTTTCTTTATAGTTTGTTTGGACGACTTTTTAGCTCTGTTTGTGCTTTTGCTTTTTTTTTTAAGTAGTGTCTTTCTTGCAAGACATGTACTTTTATAGCTAAGCACTTCTGTCTTGGCTTTTTGGCCTTTCCTTGGCCCTTGCGAGATGTCTTCGTCCCTTTTTAGTGATCCTTTCGTTGGTCCGACTTCTCTGTCGGGCCTTATTAAGTTATTTTTAGTAATCCATTTTTAGTCAGACCTCGTCAGGTCACTTTTTATGGGTTACTTTTTATAACTTCTTGCATTAATCTACTTCTTTCGCTTTCACCTTGCCGACTTCTTTGTAATCGATCGATGAATTTGATTTTCACATTGCCGATCTCTTTGTAATTGAGCGATGAATTTGGTTTTCACCTTACCGACCTCTTGATAATCGGGCGATGAATTTGGTTTTCACCTTGCCGACCTCTTTGTAATCGGGCGATGAATTTTTTGCGTTTTATGAGCTTAGATTAATGCGTCTTGATAGGAAACTTTTTAGGGAATTGGCAACTTTTATTTGAATAAATGAAATAAAAACATAAATATAAATATGTACATATGAGTGCTTACCCTTAGAGGTCGGGCAGTTTCTTAGATCTCGGACTGGCGCCTCATTAAAAAACCTTTTCAGGAAAAAGAATACCCCTTGACCTAAGAGCTTTACTTTTCTCTAGCTATACTACCTTCTTAGGTTACAGGCATGCCATGACCTTGGTAGCTCTCGCCCTTTGAGGTCAGACACCTTATAGTAACCTTTTCCAGTACTTCTGCTACTCGGTATGGTCCTTTTTCCTTCTCCTGACCGACCTGCTCCGATATCATTTCGGATTAAGATGAGGTCATTGGTGGTGAAGCTTTACTGGACTACCTTCCGATTATACCTCAGAGCCATTCGAAGCTTTAGGGCTTCCTCTCTAATCCGAACTCTTTCTCGGATTTCTGGAAGTAGGTCGAGCTCCTCCCTTTGAGCTTAGGGGTTGGTATCTTCATTGTAGAGGATCGTCCTAGGAGATCTTTCTTCTAACTCCACGAGAATTATTGCCTCCATTCCGTAAGCAAGACGGAATGGTGATTCTCCAGTAGTTGAATGTGGTGTTGTCCGATATGCCCATAGGACTTGTGGGAGCTCTTCAGCCCAAGCTCCCTTGGCGTCCTGTAATCTCTGTTTTAACCCGGCCAGTATGACTTTGTTGGCGGCTTCTGCCTGTCCATTGGCTTGTGGGTGCTCTACAGAGGTGAACTGGTGCTTGATGTTTAGATCAGCTACCAGATTTCTAAAGCCTGTGTCGGTGAATTGAGTACCATTATCTGTGGTGATGGAGCATGGGACCCCAAACCTTGTGATAATATTTTTGTATAGAAATTTTCGACTTCTTTGGGTGGTGGCGTTAGCTAACAGCTCTGCCTCAATCCACTTTGTGAAGTAGTCTATGCCCACAATGAGAAACTTGACTTGTCCGGACCCCTGGGGGAAGGGTCCAAGGAGGTCGAGCCCCCACTTTGCGAATGGCCAGTGTGAAGTAACGCAGATGAGCTCCTCAGGTGGAGCTATGTGGAAATTGGCATGCTTCTGGCATGGTGGGCATGTCTTGACAAACTCTGTTGCTTATTCCCTTTGCAAGGTCGGCCAGTAGAAACCAGCTCGGAGTACCTTTTTGGTAAGGGCTCGTGCCCCAAGGTGATTGTCGCACATGCCACTGTAGACTTCTTTGAGAACTTCTCTTGTAGTGGAGGTTGGAACACATTTTAGGAAAGGTGTAGAGATTCCTCTCTTATATAGGATGTCTTGTATTATGGTGTAGTACTGTGCTTCTCGTACTAGCCTTTTTGCCTCCTTTTTGTCTGCGGGAAGTGTTTCTGACTTGAGGTAGTTGATTATGGGAGTCATCCATCCTTGATCATGTCCTGATATGGCTAGGATCTTTTCTTCCTCCAAGATTGATGGACTTCAGAGTGTTTCTTAGATGAGACTTCTACTGTTGCCCCCAGGTTTGGTGCTGGCTAGTTTTGAGAGTGTATCAGCTCAGGTATTCTGTTCTTGGGGTATGTGTCGGATTTCATATCCCTTAAATTGTTCGAACTGTTCTTTGGTTTTGTCAAAGTATTTTTTCATAGTGGGATCCTTAGCTTAATAGCTCCCTTCTATTTGCGAAGTGACTATTTGGGAGTCGCTAAAGATGGTAAGTCTTTGAGCTCCCACTTCCCTAGCCAGCCTCAAGCCAGCCAGTAGTGCTTCATATTCAGCTTGATTATTTGAGGCAGAGAACTCAAACTTTAAGGAGAGCTCGATTTGGGTTCCCTAATCGCTTTCTAAAATGATGCCTGCGCCACTCCCGGCTTTGTTTGAGGAGCCATCTACATAAAGGCTCCACTTTATGGGGGTGCCCGGGGTGTCAGTATACTCTGCGATGAAGTTCACCAGGTATTAGGATTTAATAGCTGTCCGAGCTTCATACTTGATGTCGAATTTGGACAACTCGACCGCCCATTGTAGGATTCTTCCAGCTAAGTCTGTTTTCTGTAAGATCCCTTTTATGGGTTGGTTAGTACGCACTCTGATGGTTTGAGCTTGAAAGTCTGGTCGGAGTCATCGAGAAGTGAGTATGAGGGCGTATGCGAACTTTTCTATCTTTTGATAGTTTAATTCAGCCCCTTGTAAAGCCTTACTGATGAAGTAAATGGGTTGTTGTTCACTTTTGTCTTCTCTGACTAGTGCTGATGTTATTGCCTAACTTCCTACGGCGAGGTATAGTATGAGCTCTTCACCTTCCCAAGGGCAAGTAAGGACGGGTGGTTGCCCCAGAAATTTCTTGAAATCTTGGAAGGCTTGTTCGCATTCTGGGGTCCACTCAAACCTCTTTCCCTTCCTTAATGTTGCATAAAAGGGGAGAGATCTTAAGGCTGATCCAGCTAGGAACCTAGACAGAGCCGCTAGCCTTCCATTGAGCTGCTGGACCTCTTTGACGCAGGTTGGACTTTTCATGCAAAGTATGGCCTGGCACTTGTCTGGGTTTGCTTCGATGCCTCTTTGGGTGAGCATGAAGCCCAGGAATTTGCCAGATTCTACAGCGAAGGTGCACTTTGCGGGGTTAAGTCGCATACCATGCTTTCTTATGGTGTTGAACACTTTAGTGAGGTCTGATAACAATGATTCCTCACTTTGTGTTTTTACCAGCATGTCGTCTACATAAACCTCCATTAGCTTTCCGATGTGGTCGACGAAGACTTTGTTCATCAGTCTTTGATATGTAGCCCCTACATTCTTTAGTCCGAAGGGCATAACTATATAGCAATAGTTTGCTTTTGGGGTCAAGAACGATGTCTTCTCTTGGTCGGGTTGATATATTGGGATCTGGTTGTATCCCAAATAAGCATCCATGAAGGAGAGGTATTGATAGCCTAACGAAACGTCAACTAGTGTGTCGATGTTCGGGAGTGGGTAGGGATCTTTTGGGCAGGCTTTGTTGAGGTCGGTGTAATCAGTGCACATCCGCCACTTCCCATTTGACTTTTTGACCAACACCATATTGGCTAGTCATAATGGGTATTTTACCTCCCTTATGAACCCTGCCTCCAACAGGACTTGTACCTGCTCCTCTATAGCTTGCGACCTTTCTGGGCCGAGCTTCTTACGTTTTTGCTGTACTGGCCGAGACCCTGGATATACGATTAACTTGTGGCACATTAGTCTGGGATCAATACCAGGCATGTCGGCGGCCTTCCATGCAAAGAGATCGAAGTTATCTTTTAGGAGCTTTATTAACAGTTCCTTTAAGTCTTTTCTTAGATTTGCTCCTATACTTGTTGTTCTGTCTGGGGCGTCTCCAATTTGGACTTCTTGGGTTTCACCTTCTGGCTGAGGGCGGAGTTCTTCGCGAGCTCGGATTCCTCCAAGTTCTATAGTATTGGTTTCTTTTCCTCTGGGGTCACCTTTGAGGTTCAGACTTTCGTTGTAACAGCGTCGCACTAGCTTTTGGTCCCCCTTTATGGTAGCGATTCCTTCTGGAGTGGGGAACTTCATGCATAGGTGTGGAATGGAGACCACGGCGGTGAGCTGGTTTAGCGTTGTCCGTCTTATTAAAGCGTTTTAGGCTGAGCTCACGTCAACTATAATGTAGTCTATGCTCAACGTCCTAGACCGAATTCCTTTTCCAAAGGTTGTATGTAATGAGATGTACCTTAATGGTTGAATTGGAGCGTCTCCTAGCCCGAATAAGCTATTTGGATATGCTCTAAGCTCCTTTTCTTGTAAACCGAGCTTGTCGAAGGCGGTTTTGAACAGTATATCCGCAGAGCTTCCCTGGTCGATTAATGTTCGGTGGAGGTTGGCGTTGGCAAGTATTATGGTAATGACCATGGGGTCATCGTGCCCTGGGATGATACCCATAGCGTCTTCTTTGGTGAAAGTAATAGTGGGGAGGTCGGGTGATCGGTCCCTTTCGACATGATATACCTCTTTAAGGTGTCTTTTGCGAGACGATTTAGAGATCCCTCCTCCTGCGAATCCACCATTTATCATGTGAACATGCCTTTCGGGGGTGTGAGGGGGACGTTCAGCTCGTCTGACCTCTTCGTCCCTTCTTCTCTTCCTTGGTTCGTCTGTTTTGTTGGCCAGGAAATTGTCTAGTCTTCTTTCCCGGGCTAGCTTCTCTATGACGTTCTTTAGGTCGTAGCATTCGTTGGTGGGGTGCCCGTAGACTCGGTGGTATTTGCAGTACTCCGTCCGACTTCCTCCTCTTTTATGCTTAATCGGGCGAGGGGGTGGGATCTTTTCAGTGTTGCATATCTCTCTGTAAACATCCACAAGGGACACCCTGAGGGGAGTGTAGTTGTGCTATTTTCTAGGTTTTTCGGTAGGCTGGTCTTCTTTTATCCTGGACTCTTTATCCTTGTCCCGAGATGGGTAGGAGAATCCGGATTTTGAGGTTTCTCCTAATCGAGTTCTCCTCCATATTGATATATTTTTCAGCCCGTTTTTGTACCTCGTTTAGAGATGTCGGGTGTTTTTTTTTATATGGAGTGGCTAAAGGGTCCTTCTCGCAGGCCATTGACGAGACCTATGATGCTGCTTCTGTTGGCAGACTTTGTATGTCTAGACATGCCTTGTTGAATCTTTCCATGTAGTTGTGGAGGCTCTCCCGATCTCCTTGCTTAATCCCTAACAGGCTTGGGGCATGTTTGGCTTTGTCTTTCTGGATGGAGAATCTGGCTATTGGCGAGATCATCAAAGCTTACTATTGATCTTGGCGGCAAGCTGTTGAACCACTTTATTGCCATCTTGGTCAAAGTGGTCAGGAAAGCTTTACAACGGATTGCATCTAAGGCATCCGTAAGATACATCCAACTTCTGAAATTGCTGAGGTGATGGCTTAGATCAGACGCACCGTCATACATAGTCATGTCGGGGGCTTTGAAATCCTTCGGGACTTTAGCCTTCATGATCTCTTTTGTGAACGGATCTTGGTCCTTGTGGGGGTTGTCCTCGTGGCTGGATCGAGTGGTCTTAGTTTTGAGATCAGCTTCGAGCTTTAGGAGCTTATCCTCTAGCTCTCGACGTCGTCTTGTTTCTCTACGAAGGTCTCGCTCGGCCTCCCGCTGTCGGTCGGCTTCTTGTTCCAGCTGTTTAAGGCGATGCTGTTATTCTTGGATAGCTTCCAAGGTTTCTGTGTTTGGGGGTTGTTTATCCCCCTTATTTTGAGGTGTTTCTTTTGGTATGGTATCCATGTTCTTGTGCGTCATTCTGTCTTCCAAGCCAGAGTTGTGATCGTTGTCAAGGTTATCCTCCATGATGATGGGATGACTTCCAGGTTCCCCGGCAACGGCGCCAATATTCCGAGGGTTACCTGAAACTGAAGGTCGATCTCGGATGAGATCTGCTATTGTGGCCGGAGCTGTTGGATCTGGTGGTGCTGCTGATCCTTGATCACCGGAGGGTGGTGATACCTGCAAGAGACTTCGATACTTAAGTTAGCACGTGCTTTAGGCAGGTTTTTTGTGTAGAATCAGAGTATGAGTTATACTTGGGTGCTCCAGTGTTTTTATAGTAGTGTGGAGTGACCTCCTTTGAGATAAGTTAGTTATCTTATCTTATCTTTTGTGGGTGGGTCCCCTTATCTTTGGCCAGCCGCCTTTAGGTGGGTTGTGATCTTCTGCTTTAGGCCTACTTGGGTTTTGATAGTATTTTAGCCGAGCTCTTTGAGAAGAGGTCGGTGTCGACCAACCTTTATAAGAGGTCGGTCGTTTTTGTCTTTGTCTAATCCGGCTCACCTAGCTCGACCTATGGTATGAACAAGTAGGATGACACAAATTCTCACATTTAAATTCCAATAGAAGATTTTTTTGTTGGATTTGTATCTCAACGGGAGCTATAACTAGGTAGGCTTTTATCATTCACTTTCTAGCTTCGACCTTTTTCTTTGGAAGGAGGGTTAGAAATGGCTTGCTAAGAAACAATGGGTTTGTAGGAAAAAAAACTTGGGTTTAGTTCACAGTTAGTGCATTGTCATAATTAGTTGCCACCGAAGAGATCTCATTAATTTGTTAAATACTTTCTCCATTAAGATTTTGTGGTTTTTTGAAAGGAACTAAGGATCATATAAAACGTAAAGGGATTACAGTCCATTATATGGTGGTTGAAATGGCTTGTGAAAGAGGGTGTTTCCATCATTGTGATTCTTGAGAAGTAGATTTTTGTATCTCTGTAGCACTAAGAATTTCATATTATATTCATGAGCAAAAATTATTTTAGGTAATTTTATTTGTTGAATTGGAGACTCATGTATGTTTTTGTTCCAATGTGAATCAATTTTTTTCTCCTTGTTAAGTGCATGTAAGGATTCAACTTATCATTTTGACCGGTATATCATGCCATTAATTATGTGACTCTCTTCAGCCTTATGTATGGAGTTGAGGATCCGTCAATTGCAAGGATGGTTTTAGATATTCCATTCTCTGATTTGGTTGATTTGATGATGAAACTTGTAGATACATATAAAGTTCGTCTTCCAAAGTTCAATGTGAGTATATATAGTTGTTTTTATACTTATAACTAATGTTGAATCAAAATTTGGTGACAGTTTTACTATTGTTAAGCTGATTTTGTTTGATTTTTAATATTATAGGTAAAGTTTGCAATCCAATACATGCGAAGAGCAATTCAAAAGCTTTTGGGTTGCACTGAAGAAAATCCAGAAGAAGGGAAAGGGTGCTGCCTAATTGTTCTATACTCATACTTGTATTTTGGATGAGATGGAATAAATCTTATAATGACTTTAGTTATCTACATGTAATATTTTGATGTCTTGTGTACTTTTTGAAATGAGATTTTACGTGTTATTACATGTAATGGATAATTACACTCTATTTTTTTTTGTGTTGTTTGGACTAAAAACATATCTAGCTTATAATAAAATTTTTTTGATTTAGATTTCTTGAATTTCTTATTTTTAGATTTATTTGGTGATTATCATCGTTTTGGGATGTGATTATGTTTTAAAAAAAATTAAATCGCAAAAAACAAAACAGGCTATGGTCACGGTTTTTAAGTAGGGTGACCATAGATAGACTAAACCGTGACTATAGATGAGGCTATGGTCACTGTTTTAAGGAAGGGTGACCATAGATAAAGCTATGGTCACGGTTTAAGGAGGGGTGACCATAGAGCTATGGCCATGGTGAAAACCGTGACCATAGATAAGGCTATGGTCACGATTTTCAAGAGGGGTGACCATAGAGGCTATGGTCACGGTTTAAGGAGGGGTGACTATAGAACTATGGTCACGGTGAAAACCGTGACTATAGATAAGGCTATGGTCACGGTTTTTACGCGTGACCATAGATTAACCTATGGTCACAGTGAAAAAACGTGGCCTAAAATGTCAGAATTTAAAAATTGTAATCGTGACCATAGAAACTGTGACCACAGATAAAAAAACTATGACCATAGATCTATGGCCACGAGAGAATAGACCACAATAAAAAACCGTGACCATAGATCTATGATCACCCATTTTTCTAGCTCGTAACTATAGGCTTTTTTTTTTGTAGTGACGGAACTAAATGCCCAAAATAACTACGAAGCAATAAGTTGTGAGAAGGTAACTCCTCTAAGGTCTGCAGGAAATTGCAAAAAAACAACACTAGGCAAGAAAACAACAACAACAAATCAGTGTTATTATCTCCAAACTTAACTAAGGAGTTGGAAGAGCGAATAGAGCTGATTTCATTTTGGCAAAATTCTAAGACAATTTTTTTTTTTTACTTAGTGAAAATTAATAAACATTTCTCTTTTAATTTTATTCAAGTGAATGAATGAAAGATAAGTAATTTTCATATAGCAACAAAGTTAATGTTTAAGTAGATACTAACATTTTGGTATTGTGAAAACAATATTGTCAATGGTCCTCCGTCCCTAATCATACTAAAGCACAGGAATAATTAAAAACTAAAATAAAATATGGGCTTCTGGTCCCCCCCCCCCCCCCCCCCAAAAAAAAAAAAGAAAACAAAACAAAATATGCAGCTGCAGATTTTACCATTGTATGTATATAAATCAGAATAATTACTATACAATTAAAACAACAAAGGCTTATAGCAAAATGATTAAATATTTACCATGTACTGTAGAACTATGATGATATAATAATATATACAGCTTGCAGGAAATTAAAGCATAAAATTGTTTAGTTGATTCTTCCGACAGAAAACGTTGTAGAAAATCCTTGATGATGATGATGATGACCATAACCCATGTAATTATTACGAGGTTGTTTCTGACGACAACCAAAAGGAGTAGAATTTGGTTGCATGAACAGATAATTGGCCCCAAACAAATCATTCATGTGACTCTGCCCATTCTTCAATCTCTTCATAGCCTTACGCCAATGAATCTTGAACTTAGAAAGAAACTTTGTTCTCTTTCTAATGAACTTTCTTAATCCAGCAACACGAATCCTTGGCCTTCTCCTACTTGCAAGAGCCCTAAACTTAAGCCATGCCTTTGCCTTCTTCACTTGTTTTCTTAGTAGTGTTTCTTCGTTCACTTCGTCTTCATTTAGAAGCCTACGATATTCATAAGAACGTTTGCCTAAAGAAGCCATAATTTGCAAAAGGAGGTATGAGACTATAATAAGGGCGAAAGAATTTATTAATAGCTGTAATAAATAGGTGAGATTTTGACTTTTGCTACTTTGGTACAATAATAATCACGGAGTGAGTATCTTAGACTCATGATGTTCTTTTGAGTGTTACAGTACTATAAGGAATTGACATGGGAAACCGATTGCATGTGCAAACTAGTTGGGTGCAATTAATAAGCCTAATGCTGCTTGAATTTCTTGGTAAAGTCCATTTAATGAAATCATTCATGATGGCCAACTTACTCTAGCATATATAAATATAAATTTGGATCTTCTAAATTTTAAATTTGTACTTTAGAGGGTAAAGTGTGATCTTCTCCCTTTGAATGGTTTCTCTCTCATATTTATTTTTGATCCCACCTATAAAATAAATGGTGAGAGATCACACTTTACTCTTTAAAGTGAAATTCAAACTTTAGAGAATCCAAATCCTATAAATATCAGCTTAAATTTTTTAAAAAATAATTTTATAATATAACATTAAAATTTTTGTGATAAAAAATTTGGTTCTCGTTGAACTAAAAAAATTAAAAAAATAAAAACTAAAAAAACATTTATACAAAAATTCAACTAAATTCAAAATATGCTATTGTTTAAGAAAACATTTTTAAAATATTTTTTGTAAATATAAGAAAGTAAGTGTTCATGTATCGGTTCGAGCTATAATGGACCGGGTTGGCCGACCTCTTAGAAGGTTGGCCCATGACCGACCTCTTGGAAGGTTGGCCCATTACCGACCTCTTCACAAAGAGTTCGGCCAAATCACTAGAGAAGCCTAAAGAAGGCCCAGATGAAGGAACCCAACCCAAATCTAAAGGCGGCTAAAGCCTAGAAAGATAAAGGCGGTTCCTTTAAAGATAAGATGACTTCACTCAAAAGATAAGATAAGATAACTATCTTATCTCTAGAAAGGTCACTCCATACTATTATAAATACACTGGAGCACCCAAGTATAACTCATACTCTGATTCTACTAAAAACCTGCTTAAAGCCCATGCTAACTTAAGCATCGGAATCTCTTGCAGGTACCACCACCCTCCGGTGACGAAGGATCAGCAGCATCTCCAGCTCCACCGGTTCCACCAGGTCGGACACGACAGCTCCGGCCACCGGTTCCACCAGGTCAGACACGACAGCTCCGGCCACCAGATCTAACAAGTCGGACATGACAGCTCCGGCCACCAGATCCAACAAGTCGGACACGGCAGCTCTGGCCACCATAGCAGATCTCGTCCGAGATCGACCTCCAGTTTCAGGTAACCCTCAGAACAAGAACATTGGCGCCGTTGCCGGGGAACCTGGACGTCATCCCATCACCATGGCGGACGACATTGACAAGGATCACAACTCTAATTTGGAAAACAGGACCCTGCACAAGAATGCGAACACCACACCAAAAGATACGCCTCAACCAAATAAAGACAGGAATTCGCCAAACACAGAAATCATGGAGGCCCTACAAGCTCAAGAAGATCGCCTTAAACAACTTGAAAAAGAGGCCGAACATCAACGGGAAGCCGAAAGAAACCTCCAGAGAGAAATTAGGAAATGCTGAGAGTTGGAGGTCAAACTCCTAAAACTCGAAGCCGACCTGAAAACCAGAACCATCCAAACCGGTCACAACGACACATCCCACAAGGATCAAGACCCCTTCATCAAGGAAATCATGAAAGCTAAGGTTCCAAAGGATTTTAAAGCTCCCGACATGACCCCATACGACGGTACCTCCGATCACAGCCATCATCTCAGCAATTTCAGAAGCAGAATGTATCTCACTGACGCCTCAGACGTTACTCAATGCAAAGCCTTCCCGACCACTTTAACCAAGACAGCAATTAAGTGGTTCAACAATCTGCCCCCTAGATCCATCACAACAAGTTTTGATGACTTAGCCAAGAAATTTCTTGCCAGATTTTTCATCCAGAAAGACAAAGCCAAACACGCCCCAAGCTTATTAGGGATCAAGCAAGGAGATCGGGAGAGTCACAATTACATGGAAAGATTTAACAAAGCGTGTCTGGACATACAGGATTTGCCAACAGAAGCAGCCATCATGGGTCTCATCAATGGCCTACATGAAGGGCCTTTCAGCCACTCAATATCCAAGAAGTACCCAACATCTCTAAACGAGATTCAAGAAAGGGCGAAAAAATATATCAACATGGAGGAGAACTCCTGATTAGGAGACAGCTCAAAAACCGGATTCTCCTAACCCACCACAGGACAAGGATAAAGAGACCAAGAAAAAAAAAAGTTCAACCCGGTGAGAAGCCTAGAAAATACCACAATTACACCCCTCTTCGGGTGTCTCTTGTGGATGTTTACCGATAAATATGCAACACTGAGAAGATCCCACCACCTCGCCCAACCAAAAGAGGGGGAAGTCAGAATACTGCGAGTACCACCAAATCTACGGACATCCTACTAATGAGTGTTTTGACCTAAGGAATGTCATAGAGAAATTGGTAAGAGGAGGGCGATTAGATCAGTACTTAGCCAATAAAGCGGATGAACCAAGAAAAAGAAGAAGGGACGAAGAGGTCGGACGAGTTGAACGTCCACCTCACACCGAAGAGGTCGGACGAGTTGAACATCCACCTCACACCTCTGAGAGACATGTTCATATGATAAATGGAGGATTCGCAGGAGGAGGGATATCTAAATCATCTCGCAAAAGACACCTCAAAGAGGTATATTAAGGAAGGGAGAGAGGTTTGAAAAGGACAACGGAGTGCGAACAAGCCTTCTAAGATTTTAAAAATTCTTGGGGCAACCACCCATTCTTACCAGACCACGGAAAAGTGAAGAACTCATATTATACCTCGTAGTGGAAAGTCGGACAATAGCCTCAGCACTAGTCAGAGAAGACGAAAGTGGGCAACAACCCGTCTACTTCATCAGCAAAGCTCTACAAGGGGCCGAACTAAACTATCAAAAGATAGAAAAAATTTGCCTACGCCCTCAAACTCACTTCTCGACGACTCCACCCATACTTTCAAGCTCTCACTATCAGAGTTCAAACCAACCAGCCCATAAAAGGCATCCTATAGAAAACAGACTTACCTGGAAGAATCCTACAGTGGGCAATCGAGCTATCCGAATTTGATCTTCGATATGAAGCTCAGACAGCCATCAAATCACAGTATCTGGTCGACTTCATTACAGAGTACACTGACACCCTGGGAACTCCCACAAAATGGAATCTCTATGTGGACAAATCTTCAAACAAAACCGGGAGTGGTCCAGGTATAATTATAGAGAGCGATCAGAGAACCCAAATCAAGCTAAATAACCAAACTGAATACGAGGCACTACTAGCTGGTTTAAGAAGGTAGGAGCTTACTGTGTCCAGTGATTCACAAGTAGTCACCTTACAAATATAAGGGAGATACCAAGCTAAGGATCCCACCATGAAAAAACACCTCATAAAATTTGGGGGACCCTGGACAAAACTAGAGAACAGCTCGGACAATTCGGGGGACCCCAGACAAAACCAGAGAACAGCTCGGACAATCCGGGGGATATGAGGTCCGACATATACCTTGGGAACAGAATGCCCGAGCTGATGCACTTTTAAAACTAACTAGCACCAACAGCTCGGACAATTTGGGGGATATGAGGTCGAACATATACCTCGGGAACAGAATGCCCGAGCTGATGCACTTTCAAAAGTAGCCAGCACGAACAGCTCGGATAATTTGGGGGATATAAGGTCTGACATATAACTCGGGAACAGAATACCCGAGCTGATGCACTTTCAAAACTAGCCAGCACCAAACCAAGGGGCAATAATAAAAGCCTCATCCAAGAAACACTACAAAATCCATCAACCTTAGAGGAAGAAAAGGTCCTAACCATATCAGGTCAGGGTCATTCCCCCAGAGTCAAGGAAGGAAAATAAACCCTCTCCTTAGAGTCCGGCGACACCAACTCATAATTCTTCTCCTCATCCCTATCCCTACATATTCTATGGAACCTCCTAAGTTGCACACAGTACTCAGGGTCAGCCACAGTAACACACATTAAAACTATAGAATCCAGCCGGTCAGACATGCTGTCCGGGATCTTAGTAGACATCTCAGTAATATTTTTGCGGGAAGACATAGGTCAAATATTCCTATAGTAAGAAAAAGAAAAATGGGGTTACTACTAAACAACTCGGGCAAATAAGGAAACAACTCGGATAATAACAGCAAAACATCAAGTGTCAGATACAGCAGTAAAAGAAAAACCCCAGGACTCACACGAAAGTCCAGGGGCACCCTTTGGAGGCAACAACAGGGCAAGAACATAGAGAAGAGAAGTCGACAATCTCTACCCAAACAGTCCGAACACCTCTCAAACAAAAAGTCAAAACAAAAGCTAGAACTTTTGTACAAAAGGAGTCAGGCAACGATGAAAAGAAACAGGAACAGCAACAAAACCCTAAGCAAAGCACACATTCTTCTCAAAGGCGAACAACAAAAGAAAAGTCACAACAAATGATCAAAGACGCAAACTTTTTGCAGAAAGAACAAAAGTTCTTCAGAGAAAAAACCCAAATACAAAGTCAAAGCTTTACTTCAAAAGGGAAGAGCTCCCAAACTCAAAGGGAAGAGCTCGACCTACCTCCAGAAGTCCGAGAAAGAGCTCGGATTAGAAAGGAAGCACTAAAGTGTCGAATGGACCTAAGATCGGTCAGGAGAAGGGAAGCTAGCAGCCAACTGGAAAGGACCATACCAAGTTGTTCAGAGGTACTGGGGAAAGGTCACCACAAAGTGTCCGACCTCGAGGGACGAGAGCTACCAAGGTCATGGCATGCCTGCAATCTAAGAAGGGCACTAGGCCGAGATCTAAAAGATTGCTCGACCTAGAAGGGTAAGCACTAACATGGACATACTCTTAGTCATATCTTCATTTTATTATTTAAAAGTTTGCAGATTCCCTAAAAAGTTTCCTACCAAGACACCTGTTCCGAGGGTTACCTGAAACTGTAGGTCGATCTCGGACGAGATCTTCTGTACTGGTCGGAGATGACGTGTCCGGCTGGTGGGTGGCGGTCGGAGCTGTCGTGTCCGACTTGTGGAACTGGCTGCACTGCTGATCCTTCATCATCGGAGGGTGCGGGTACCTGCAAGAGACTCCGATGCCTAAGTTAGCATGGGTATTAAACAGGTTTTTAGTAGAATCAGAGTATGAGTTATACTTGGGTGCTCCAGTGTATTTATAATGGTGTAAAGTGACCTTTTTAGATAAGATAAGTTAGTTATCTTATCTTATCTTATCTTTGAGTTGAGGTCAGCTTATCTTCAAGGGAACCACCCTTATCTCTATAGGCTTGGACTGCCTTTGGATTTGGGTCGTGTTCCTCTATTTGGGCCCCTTACTGGGCTTTCCTGTCGATTTGACCGACCTCTTTGGGAAGAGGTCGGATAGCCTGACCTGAGGAGGTCGGTCGCTTTATTACTGAACATCCCTGATCGGATAGCTCGACCCAGGGTGTGAACAGTGCCCCTGCTTGAGCTCGGTCTTCTGCTTTGAGGTCGAGTCCTTGACTTCGATCTTTCTCTAGTGAAGCCGAACTCGATAATTTTGTCGATTCCTTTCTTTGTAGAACCTTTTTTTGAATGTGGAACGTTTTCCTCTAAAAGCGCGCGCTTTTATATCAGTGCTTTGTTCTTGGGAATGTGCGAGGGTTTAATACCTTCATTAATTGGTATTAATTGCCCCGTTTTCCTTGGCTTTTATTTTGAATTTTGCAATCAGAAACGGTTTCTCTCCTTCATTTTTCTTTGTAACTTCGTTTTCTCGCTTTCTATTTTTCGCCTACATTTTGCCTTTCTTGCGTTGCGGTGTCATTCAACGATTTTGCCGGTGATTCCGTCTTTCCATCTTCGACCTCGCTCGAAGATTCTTCATTCGTTCAGGTTGGTTTTTCTTTCTTTGTGCCTCTTTTGTCGTTTTTGCCTTCAATTTTTGATAGGGTTTCAATTTTCTTTTGAAGTCTGAATCTTTTCGCATTACTGTGTGCCTGCTTGTTTGCTGCTTAAGAGTTTTCTTTTTGCTTTTGAAATGGTCCCTTTGCATTCCTGGGGCTCACACTGCTTGTTTTCTTTGAAAGATTGTTCCTTTTGTCATACTGATAGCTTCTACTGATGAATTCTGTCATTTTGCTTTTTTGGGGGGGGGGGATTTTTATTTTCTTGGAAAAGGTGGCGTCTTTGATGACTTTTTCTTTGATATGCTTTGCCATTGTGTTTGTTGATAAGCTAAGACTGTGAATTTGGAACATAGCTGTTTTGGCTTTGTCTGATTTGTAGCTTTCTGGGATGCATGCTGCTTTCTTTTTTACTTTAAAGAGTTTTTCTCGTTAGCTTTGTAGGTTTTTCCTGAACCCTTGTTTCCTGACTGCCTCCAAAGGATGCCTCTGGACCTTCTGTGCGGGTTCTGGGGTTTTCCTTTTGTTGTTTGTGTCGTCTGAATCATATTAGCCGAGTTGTTTTATCCGTCATCTGAGATGTTTTTTAGTAATCCGATCTTCTTTTCTTGTTGTAGGATTAGTTGGCCTCATGTCTTCTCGCAAAAATATTGTTGAGATGTCTTCCCAAGTCCCTGAGGGCATGGCTGATTGGGTGGATTCTATGGTTTTGTTGTGTGTTTCTTTGGTTGACTCTGAGTTCTGTCAGCAACTTAGACAGTTTCATAAGATCTATGGTAGTGGTGGTGATGAAAAAAACTATGAACTTGTATCTCCGAGTTCTAAGGAGAGGGTCTGTTTCTCTACTCGGATTGCCAGAGAGCGCCCTTTTTTCTACGCCTACGACTTCTTTTTTAGTCAAATGAGTATTACTCTTCCTTTTACTGATTTTGAGACCAACCTGTTATGGTCATGTAATGTTGCTCCTTCCCAACTTCACCCCAATTCCTGGGGTTTGATAAAAATTTTTCAATTGTTGTGTCATGGATTTGGTATTCCTGCTTCACAATTTCTTTTCTTCTATCTCTTTGTTTTGACGAAGCCTGGGGTAGTAAAGAAGAAAGCCGTTTGGGTTTCTTTCCGAGCTTCCCAGGGAAAGAAGGTCTTCTCCATGTTTGATGAATCTTTTCGTGATTTTAAAATTACTTTTTCAAGGTCCGAGCTATTGAAGGAGCTCGGCCCTTTTTTTCTGGATAAAAATGACGAGCCCGCCTTTCCCTTGGAATGGCAAAAGGATGTGAGAGTATCTAGATATACATGGGAAATGTTGGATGAGGCTGAGCAAGCTTTTGTGACTGTCTTGGAAGGACACTGGGGTCAGCCTCCCCATCTCGACACAAAGAAATTTTTAACCAATCCCTCTCTCCTCCAAACTGAGCTGGGTAGTTATCTTTTTGATTTTCCTCTATTGTCTGCTCCTGTATTATTCGCAAACTTTTTTTCGATTTGTGACTTGATTCCTTACTGTTGTGTTTTGCTTGCAGAGATGATTAAGAATAATGAATCTATGAAGGCCTTCAAAAGGGCGAGGAAAGCTACCACAGCCCAAAACATCTCGGCCAAGGCGGCCAGGGAGGGATCATCCCAGGCCTAGTCAAAGCCGGCCGTTCCGAGCTCACCTAGGGCGAGGAAGGTAATCCCGACTCCCCGGGTTCGTTTGGTTGATCCTCCCCAAGTCTCTGTTGCCACTTCTGGTGCTCCTTCTAACAAAAAGCAAAAAACAATTGAGCCTTTCAACCTTGATGCCCTGATTTTAACGCGGTCGAGTTCGTAGATCAGCAGATCGGTCCTTACGGTGCCCTCCCTATGGATAATGTATTCGCCATTTGGACTTTATAACTCGGAGTAGTGTTAAGATGGCGCACATGGGAGCTGCCTTGTATCGAACTGCCCAAAATCTTCCTCTTCACGCCACCAAAGCCTTCATGGAGGAGGCTAAACAGGAGTTTGATCGGATGAAGGGCTTGAAGGAGGAGCTCGAAGTGAAAGCGACCAAACTGGAGAAGGAGCTGGAGAGCGAGAAGGCTAGCTCCCTTGCCTTGGCGGCTTCTGTGAGGTTAGCCGAGGACACGGTATTGAGGCATAAAGACAGCTATGTTACATCCTATTGGGAGGTAATGTGTCTGAGGGAGGAGTTGGAGTCTGCCCGAGCTGATTACTCCGAGCTCCAGGGTAGGTCATCTTGTTGGCAGGGTGAATGCTGCTTATGAGAACCTGAAGGAGCAGGTTCGAATTCTAGCTCCCGAGGTCGACCTTTCTCTCTTCAGCCTGGACAATGTTGTGAGGGATGGTAAGATTGTCCCTGACGACCCGGATGATGATGATGTCGAACCTCCCCCTGCGCTTGCTGCCAAAGTGTCAACTTCTACAGTTCCTTCAGTTGAGGTCGGTCACCCCGTATCCGATCCGGACTGTCAAATCCTGAATCGGGATGATGGGACTGTGGATGCTGTGCCCATTCAGACTCACCCTCCTTCACCCCGTGCTGATGCTACCGGAAAGGCTTTTGATGTTTAACTGAACTTTTTTATCTTGATTGTGTAGATAGCCCGGCTTGTGGGCTTTTAAACTCTTTATTTTGTAAATTTCACTTTGATGACTGTTGACACTTATTTAGTTGCTTGTTTAGCAACTTTAGGCTGAAAAACAAAAAATAGCTTCCAAGTTCTTGGAACTGATTTGGGTAGCCCCTTTGAATTTGTTTTTATCACAACTTCGCGCCTTTAGTATCATGTCGATCTTTATCTCGTCTAGGCACTTTTTCTAGGCTTTTGGTAGTGCTGGAGCCTTGTTGCTCGATCTCTTTGAGTTGCTTTTGTGCTTGTGGCTTTGATTCCTTTGAGGCAACAAACAAAAATCTTGTTTTGTTTGGACCTTTTGTGAGGTCTCTGCCAAGTATTACTTTTTGTAGCCTTCGCACTTTATATGGGTCGACTTCGTTATGTCGGGCCTTTCTAAGTTACTTTTGTAATCCTCTTTCTTGGACTTTGTTCAAGTCTCTTTCAGGGATTACTTCTATAACTTTATGTTTTGGGCCGACTTCGTCATGTCGGATCAAGTTATTTTGTAATCCTCTTTCTTGGACTTTGTTCAAGTCTCTTTTAGGGATTACTTCTATAACTTTATGTTTTGGGCCGACTTCGTCATGTCGGATCAAGTTATTTTGTAATCCTCTTTCTTGGACTTTGTTTAAGTCTCTTTCAGGGATTACTTCTATAACTTTATGTTTTGGGCCGACTTCATCATGTCGAGCCCTTCTAAGTTAAAGTAATCCTCTTTTATAGGGTTGGCCAGACCTCTTTCCAGGGTTTACTTATAACTTGGTTTGACTTGGTCCGACTTCTTAACGTTGGCCAGTCTTTTAAGTTATTATTTAGCAATCCATCAGGACCTCGTCAGGTCCTTTCTCCGGATCACTTTCGATAACTTCTTGCATTATTCTGTTTTCATCTTTGCTAATTTGTAGAAGGTGGGTTAAATCCTCGTTTAGTCGACCTTTAGATGAATTTGGTTTTCATCTTTGTTGGTCTTTATCGTGATCGTGCAGTGAATTTGTTTTTCACTTTCTTTCAATCTGTCGCTTTATAATCGGACAATGAATGTTTCAGATTAATGCGTCTTGAAAACTTTGTAGAACGTCTAATATATTTTATTTAAAAGAAAATGAAAATATGTATATATAGAGTTTTTATCCTTTTGAGTCGGACAATTTCTGGATCTCAACTTGGTGCCTCATTAAAAAACCTTTTCAGGAAAAAGAGTGCATCCTATGATGAGATCTTTTACCTTCTCTAGCTATAGTACCTTCTTAGGTTGCAGGCGTGCCACGACCTAGAAAGTTCTCGCCCGTCGAGTTCGGATAGTCTGTAGTAGCCCTTCCCAAGTACTTCTATGACTCGGTAGGGTCCTTTCCAGTTTGCTGCCAGCTTTCCTTCTCTGGGTCGAGTTGTTCCAATATCATTTCAGATTAGGATGAGATCATTCTCAACGAAACCTCTTGGCACTACCTTTTGATTATATCTGGAAGCCATTCGATGTTTTAGTGCTTCTTCCCTGATCCGAGCTCTTTCTTGGATTTCAGGTAGGTCGAGCTCTTTCCTTTGAAGTTGGGAGTTGGCTTCTTCATTGTAATGGACCACTCTAGGCGACCCTTCCTCGATCTCTACCGGGATCATTGCCATCATTCCGTATGCTAATCGGAAGGGTGATTCCTTTGTGGTGGAATGTGGCGTTGTTCGATATGCCCATAGGACTTGTGGAAGTTCTTTGGCCCAAGTTCTCTTTGCATCTTGTAATCTCCATTTTAGCCCGGCCAATATGACTTTGTTAGCAGCTTCGGCTTGTCCATTGGCTTGGGGATGTTCGACGGAGGTGAACTGGTGCTTTATGTTCAAGTCGGCTACTAATTTTTTGAAGCCTGCATCTGTGAATTGGGTGCCATTGTCTGTGGTGATGGAGTATGGAACCCCGAACCTTGTGACAATGTTCCTATATAGAAATTTTTGACTTCTTTGAGCAGTGGCGTTAGCTAGGGGTTCTGCCTCGATCCATTTTGTGAAATAGTCTACTCCTACTATGAGGAATTTAACTTGTCCCGATCCCTGGGGAAAGGGTCCAAGAAGGTCGAGTCCCCATTTCGCGAATGGCCAAGGTGAGGTTACGTTGATGAGCTCCTCTGGCGGGGCGATGTGAAAGTTGGCATGTTTTTGACATGATAGACATGTCTTTACAAACTCTGTGGCCTCCTTTTGTAGAGTTGGCCAATAAAATTCTGCCCGAACTACTTTTTTGGTGAGTGCTTGTGCTCTGAGATGATTGCCACAGATGCCACTGTGTATTTCTTCTAGAACTTCCTTCGTGTTGGAAGTCGGTACATATTTTAGCAATGGTATTGAAATTCCTCTTTTGTATAGAGTATTGTTTATGATAGTGTAGTATTGTGCCTCTCGTTTTAACCTTTTTGCCTCCTTCTCATCTGTGGGAAGTGTTGATGTTTTGAGGTAGTTAATTGATGAGCGGATAATTTATACGCTTTTTGGCATTGTTTTTAGTATGTTTTTAGTATATTTTAATTAGTTTTTATTATATTTTTATTAGTTTTTAAATAAAAATTACTCTTCTGGACTTTACTATGAGTTTGTGTGTTTTTCTATGATTTCAGGTATTTTCTGGCTGAAATTGAGGGACCTGAGCAAAAATCTGATTCAGAGGCTGAAAAAGGACTGTAGATGATGTTGGATTCTGACATCCCTGCACTCAAAGTGGATTTTCTGGAGCTACAGAAGCCCAAGTGGTACACTTTCAATTGCGTTGGAAAGTAGACATCCTGGACTTTCCAGCAATATATAATAGTTCATACTTTTCCTGAGATTTGATGGCCCAAACAGGCGTTCCAAGTCAGCTCAAGAATTCTGGCGTTTAACTCCAAAACTGGCACTAAAGCTGGAATTAAATGCCCAAACTGGCACAAAAGCTGGCGTTTAACTCCAAGAAAAGTCTCTACACATGGAAGCTTCAATGCTCAGCCCAAGCACACACCAAGTGGGCCCGGAGGAAGATTTATGCATTAATTACTCATTTCTATAACCCTAGGCTACTAGTTTTCTATAAATAGGACCTTTTGCTATTGTATTATAATGAATCTTTGGACGTTTAGTCCCTAGACCTTAGAGGCTGGCCATTCGGCCATGCTTACACCATTATCACTTTTGTATTTTCAACGGTGGAGTTTCTACACACCATAGATTAAGGTGTGGAGCTCTGCTGTTCTTCATGAATTAATACAAAGTACTATTATTTTTCTATTCAACTCAAGTCTATTTCTTCTCCAAGATATTCATTCGCACCCAAGAACATGATGAATGTGATGATTATGTGACACTCATCACCATTCTCACCTATGAACGCGTGACTGACAACCACTTTCGTTCTACATGCAAACAAGCTTGAATGTGTATCTCTTGGGTTTCTAATCTAAGATTAGAACCTTCGTGGTATAGGCTAGAATTATTGGCAGTCATTCTTGAGATCCAGAATGTCTAAACCTTGTCTGTGGTATTCTGAGTAGGATCTGGGAAGGGATGACTGTGATGAGCTTCAAACTCGCGATTGTTGGGCGTGTGACAGACGCAAAAGGATCAATGGATCCTATTCCAGCATGATCGAGAACCGTCAAATGATTAACCGTGCGGTGACAGCGTGCGTAGAACATTTTCATTGAGAGAACGGAAAGTAGCCATTGACAACGGTGATGCCCAACATAAAGCTTGCCATGGAAAGGAGTATGAATGATTAGAAGAAGGCAATAGGAAAGCAGAGGTTCAGGAGGAACAAAGCATCTTCATACGCTTATCTGAAATTCCAACCAAAGAATTACATAAGTATCTCTATCTTATTTTATGTTTTATTTATCTTTTAATTATCAATTCTCCATCACCATCTGAATTCGCCTGAATGAGATTTACAAGGTGACCATAGCTTGCTTCAAGCCGACAGTCTCCGTGGGATCGACCCTTACTCACGTAAGGTATTACTTGGACGACCCAGTGCACTTGCTGGTTAGTTGTGCGGAATTGTGACAAAGTGTGATTCACGTTTGAGAGCTCCAAGTCCTTTGGCGCCATTGTTGATGATCACAATTTCGTGCACCAAGTTTTTGGCGCCGTTGCCGGGGATTGTTCGAGTTTGGACAACTGATAGTTCATCTTGTTGCTTAGATTAGGTAATTTTATTTTATTTTTATTTTCGAAAAATTCAAAAAAAAATATTTTTCTATTTTGTTCTTCAGAGTTTTTAAGAATGAATTCTAGAGTTTCATGATGATATGTTGAAGTCTGGCTGGCTGTAAAGCCATGACTAATCTTATTGGACCGAGGTTTCAACTTATCATCACAATAGCTTGTTGATTTCTATCAACTTTGCTGTTGTTAGCAATGATCTGCTAAAGCTTGGCTGGCCATTGGCCATGTCTAGTGTTTTGGACTGGAACTTTCATTGAAAGCTTGGCTGGCTAGTAAGCCATGTCTAATTCCTGGACCGGAGTCTTAGACTAGCATTGCAATGATTCCTGGAACTCTTATTAAAAATTTTGAATCCCTTTATTTTCTTTTCCACTCAATTTTCGAAAAACCACAAAAAAATTTATAAAATCATAAAAATAAAAAATATTTTATGTTTCTTGTTTAAGTCTAGTGTCAATTTTTAAGTTTGGTGTCAATTGCATGCCTCTAATTTTCAAAAATTACATGCATTATGTTCTTCATTAATCTTCAAGTAGTTCTTGATGATTTCATTGCTCTGATCTTTAATTTCTCTTGTTTTGTGTGTTTTGTTGTTTCTCATATGCATTCTCAATTTGTTAGTGTCTCTTATATGAAAATTTTTAAGTTTGGTGTCCTGCATGCATTGTTTGTTTGATTTGAGTTTCCTAAGATTAGTTGTATTTTGATTGTTTCTCATCATTGAAAAATTCAAAAAAAAAAATTTAAAACTATGTCTTTTCAAGTCAATAATACAGAGAATTGAAGATTCAGAACATTCAGCAGAGGAATCAAACAGAAAAAGCTGGGCGTTCAAAACGCCCAGTGAAGAAGGAAAACTGGCGTTTAAACGCCAGCCAGGGCACCTGGCTGGGCGTTTAACGCCCAAAAAGGTAGGATTTTGGGCGTTAAACGCCAGAATGGATGTCATTCTGGGTGTTTAATGCCAGGATGACACTAGAGGGAAGATTTCGTTTTTAATTCAAATCTTTTTCAAATCATATATTTTCAATCATATCTCTTCAAAATCAATTTCTTTCCATTTTTTATTATTTTCGAAAATTCTTGCTACTATTAATGATTTACTTCAAAATTTTCAAGTTGTTACTTGCCTATTAAGAAAGGATCAAATTTTAAATTTTAAGAATCATATCTTTTAATTTCTTGTTAGTCAAGTAATCAACTTTAATTTTAAAACTTTCTTTTTTTTAATTTGATTTTCAATCATATCTTCTCAATCATATCTTTTCAATCACATCTTTTTCAAAATTAACTCTTAATCATATCTTTTTTATTTCTAATTTCAAAATCTTTTTTTAAAAATCACTTAATTTCTTTCCTCATCTTAATTTTCGAAAATCTCAATCAAATTTTCAAATTTCTTTTTATTATTTCAAAATCTTTTTTAATTTATTTTCGAAAATTCTTCCCCTCTTCTCACAACCTTCTATTTAAGGGACTAACACTCCTCCTCAAGGTGCAATTCGAACTCTATCCCTCTTGATAAGTTCGAATTCTCTTCTATCTACCTCCTCCTTCTATTCTTCTTTTCCTCTGACACCTCAAGGAATCTCTATACTGTGACATAGAGGATTCCCTACTTTCTTGTTCTCTTCTCTTTTATATGAGCAGGAGCAAAGATAAAGGCATACTTGTTCAAGCTGATCCTGAACCTGAAAAGACCTTGAAGAGAAAGCTAAGAGAAGCTAAAGCATAATTCTCTCTAGAGGACCTAACAGAACTTTTCAAACAAGAGGAAGCCATGGCAGCCGAAAACAACAACAATGCCAACAATGCAAAGAAAGTGCTTGGTGACTTTACTGCACCTACTCCCAACTTCTATGGGAGAAGCATCTCAGTCCCTGCCATTGGAGCAAACAACTTTGAGCTTAAGCCTCAATTAGTTTCTCTAATGCAACAGAATTGCAAGTTTCATGGACTTCCATTGGAAGATCCTCATCAGTTCCTAGCTAAATTCTTGCAAATATGTGACACTATCAAGACCAATGGGGTTGATCCTGAGGTCTACAGACTTATGCTTTTTCCTTTTGCTGTAAGAGACAGAGCTAGAACATGGTTGGACTCACAACATAAAGAAAGCCTGAACTCTTGGGAAAAGCTAGTCAATGCCTTCTTGGCAAAGTTCTTTCCACCTCAAAAATTGAGTAAGCTTAGAGTGGAAGTCCAAACCTTCAGACAGAAGGAAGGTGAATCCCTCTATGAAGCTTGGGAAAGATACAAGCAATTGATCAGAAGGTGCCCTTCTAACATGCTTTCAGAATGGAGTATCATAGGAATCTTCTATGATGGT
This sequence comes from Arachis ipaensis, assembly GCF_059453495.1. Lineage (NCBI taxonomy): Eukaryota > Viridiplantae > Streptophyta > Magnoliopsida > Fabales > Fabaceae > Arachis > Arachis ipaensis. The sequence continues at coordinate 64,575,163 of NC_142436.1, read as the reverse complement.
CTGTCTGAACTGTCCAAGATGTCATTGGACAGCTCTGCTGGAGGATCTCTTCATCTGAAGAAGATGCCTACAGAAGCTCAGGAACTCATTGAAATGGTTGCAAATAACCAATTCATGTACACTTCTGAAAGGAATCCTGTGAATAATGGGACAACTCAGAAGAAAGGAGTTCTTGAGATTGATACTCTGAATGCCATATTGGCTCAGAATAAAATATTGACCCAACAAGTCAATATGATTTCTCAGAGTCTATTTGGAATGCAAGCAGCAACAAGCAGTACTAAGGAAGCTTCCCCTGAAGAAGAAGCTTATGATCCTAAGAACCCAGCAATGGAAGAGGTGAATTACATGGGAGAACCCTATGGAAACACCTACAATCCTTCATGGAGAAATCATCCAAATCTCTCATGAAAGGATCAACAGAGACCTCAACAAGGTTTCAACAACAATAATAGTAGAAAAAACAGGTTTAGTGTAAGACCCAGAACCTTTGAAAAGTCATTTTATGATTAATCCTCAAATCATATAGTTATTTATAGCCTTAATTTTAGAAATTATTTTAGTAAAGATAATTAAGGCAAGTTTTGATTTATTGAATTTGAGATAAGTTATGGTTATTATACAATTTTACAATTATTGGATTATTTTCTATATTTAAATCATATAGTTGGTAGTTGTGAAATAAAAAGGATTTTTATATAATTTTGGACTAAATAATTAATATTTTAGAATATTGATATTACTATTTTGGAAAATGAAGAAATTAAGTATATTATTTCTAACTTTTGGATTTGAACATTTTATTGAAAATAAAGTGTGAAATTGATGAGCAAATAGTATTTTTATACATTATTATTGTTGGATTAGAATTTAATTCTAATTACTATATTATCCCTATTTTTTAAGTGAAATTACTAATTTAACCCTAACCCTAATTTTCAAAATAAGGAAACCCTAACCTAGTAACCCGTTACCATGACCCGGTTCCCTCCACCCACGCTCAGCAGCAGCAGCTGCTGCCCTCTAACCTAAACACACACAGCCGCAGCCTTCCCCAATTCAACCAGCAGCAACAGCTGCGAAAATAGAAGAAAGAAAGAAAGAGAGAGGGAAGGGGAAAACAGATCCGTGGAGGAGAAGAAGGAGAGGAGGGGAGGAAAGAGACTGCGCTGCGCACTGGGCTTCCCCGTCATCGTGCCATCGCCTGGCCGAGGAGAGAGGAGACTGTCGCGCCACACTGCATCCCCACCGCCACGCGAGGAGCTTCCATGGCCACCGTTGTCAAGCTCGCAGGTGGAAGAAGCAGAGATGACGCGAGGAGAAGAGGGAGTCATCGCGCTCTGCCGCCGCGAGCCCCGTCGCACTCTGCGTCGCCGAGGGTTCCGTCCTTGTCAAAGCCGTCGCCCTCACTACGTCCTCGCCGATTTGCCGCCGTTGGGGTCGCACACAGGGGAAGTGTGAGAGGAAGTCGTCGTGGAGCCCGCTGCCGCCACCACTATAATCGTGCCGTCGCCTGAGATGAACCCGACGGGAGAGAAGGGGAAACCACCTGCGACGCTGCCGGAGCTCCCTTTTGCCGTCAGAAACTACCGCCGTCCAACCAGCTGCTGCAGTGGTTGTCGCCCGTTGTGAATGGCTGCAGGGGAAGCTGTTGTGGCCGCCGAAACCACACCGGAGTTTCTGCCCGTTTCTGTCGCCAGAGAACCTCGCTGCCGTCGCCGGAGAACTCTTCCGGTAAGGGTTTTATTTGAGGTTTCTGTCCTTTTTGAATTCCGAGGTTACTATAGTCACTGCCTATTGGTTTCAGTCGTCGTGATTGGAATTCGTTGCCGCTGTCACTTGAGGTGGCTGCTGGGCTGCCGTCGAGCCGGTTCGGAGACCACCGCTGTGTCGGTTCAGCCGTTCCTCCTTCGGTTCGGTAAGCGTTTTCGATTTGAAAGCCCTTTAGTTACTGTTCTGTTATCATACGCTGAGGTTTGTGGCGTTAGTTGCTATATGATTGAGTTTCGGTTGTTGTATGTTGTGATTAGAGTTGTTGAGACTGTTGCAAAAGTGGCTGGGAGCTGAGGTTTTAGTTCCCGTCAGTTCGAGTTGAGGTGAAAAGGACTCTGTGACGCGTTTGGGTTATGGTTATGCGTTTTGAGGTAGGGGCTTTTGTACAAACTAGTTTTATTTAAATTAGAAATTGTTATAAATAGATATGCTGTACAAAATGTATTTTTGGTGGTTATGTGAGTCTTATGAATTGTCTGGTTTTACCTTGAATGAATATGGTTGCCTGTTTTATTGTAACAATGTATGATTTTGATAAATTGGAGATTTCTGGATTGGTTGATTTGAATGATTTTTGATAATTTGAAAGTTGAGTTTTGTTTCATTGGAAATTGATTTGGTCTTGAACCTGTTAGAAAGAGTTGATGATTGGTTTTGTTGGGACCCGGAAAGGGTGGCAAAGTCCAAGTTTTAGGGGAGATGTTGCCGAAATTTCTAGAAAATCTGAGATTTTGATTGGAATTGTTATTTTGGAAAAGAATAAATTATGCTTTGACTTAAATGTTTGAGAAATAAATTATGTTTGAACTTGCCTTATTAGGAAAATCTCTATATTTTTGATGTAATTATTAAGAAAGGAATTATGCCTTAAAAATCAATTTAAATATGAAATTTTTTTATGTTTTGGAATTTGATTTACATAAACAGATTTTGGAGGGGTTTTAATGGATTTAAAATAAACCTGGTTTTCAATTAATCTATTTCACTTTACGACATTTAGGAAGAGCTTGAAGTATTTTCTGGAACTTTGATTTATTAAAATTGAAACACTTCCCGAGCCCTTGGAAACATATTTAAGAATGAAACTGAAATTGGTTTTGGCTTAAGTTTGGTTGGTCTTGAAATTGGTTCGGCATAATTAGAAACACGATTTGGTTTTGGGTTTAAACCCTATTCTATTTATTCAACTCAATAAGTTAAAGTTTCGGAGGTTTTCAAGGAATTTAAGAAATGAGTTAGGTTATTCTCCCCTGAAGTCTTGGGACTCTGCTGAGGAATCTTACGACCAAATCTTGATTTAGAAATGAATGATTGAGTCTTTCAAAGAGATTTTGAACTTGGCATGGTTTTGAGATTTTTGGAAGTGTTGGAAAGATGTGGAAAGTGGTTCCGTTTTGAAAAGTGATTCTTGGCTAGCTGTGATTTGACTACGTTTGTTATTTAAGAGTAAAGGGGCCAAGAATGATTTTGAAATATGGTATTGAGCCTGATTGATTGTGGATATCATCAAGATTGATGAGTTATTGTTTGGTAGGCGTAAGGGCAGGGTTCGTCCCGCTTATGCTGAGAGATTTGATAATTGACGAGATTGTTGATAAGTCACTTGCATCTGGCAAGGACGGTGGTTAATCCCGCTTGTCGAGGTTGCAGCGCCCGCGTAAGGACGGTGGTTAATCCCGCTTACGTGTAGATGTGAGGTCGGAGGCAAAGTATCCCGCTCACATCCTTTCGGATCACAAGAGTGTGCAGGCACTGACATCCTGGATCGTGTGGCGGGCACGTTATCCCAGAGGATTCCCATTTATACGTGACCGAAGGGCAACATTCCCATGGGAATGTGTCGGGTTGACAATTGAACCGACAATGTGATATCACAGCCAGTAGGATAGGCATTCATCATTTGCATCTATGTGATATTGTTTGGGTGTGCATATTGTATTTGGTTTGCCTATGTGAATACTTATGTTAACTACTAACTGTTATACTTGTTGTAATTGCTCTTGATTGTGCTTGAACCACATTAATTGTGATTGTGTTTGAATTGATTGGTTTGTGATGAGTTGGTTGCTGATCGAGCTGTTTGGGCCGGGGGCCGTGTTGGATTGGATGGGCTTGAGGCCATGATTGGTATATTGAGTCCTAGTTCTGTATAAAGTATCTGATCGGTTCAGTATAGACTTAATGAACCTATGCTTGAAACGGGATGATCATTTATACCGCGTAGGTAACTGCTTTCATGGTTGCGGTCTAGGAAAAACTTTTCAGACATTTTCTTTGAGAAAGGAAAAGGGTTTTGTTTTAGAATATTTGAGAAACTTAGCAAGTCTTCAAAAAGGAATTTTCTGGATTTCGAATGTGAACCTATGGTTTTTGGAAAGACTCATAAGACGAGCAATGATCACTAAACTCTAAGAAAGATTTTATCTTTACGTATCTTGTTATAGCAATTTCTGTAATTCTATAGTGAGAACAAGCGAGGACGACGTTCTCACTCCCCTACAGGTTATTCCTTTTCAGGATATGGAAGATGAAGCTTCAGGAGAGTTATGTTTATTTTCTGTTTATTCAGTCCTTTTGTATTACCGTAGCCATTGTTTTCCCTCGCCTTTATCTTTATTATGTTTGTAAGAGGGATAGGAAATTATGATATGTATATTTGTAAATTAGTGTGTGTGTGTGTGTGTGTGTGTGTATATATATCTTAAAGTTGTATCTGATTTTGCATGTACATGTATGTTTAGGTTTTCACAAAAAAAAAAGAGTTATCGAAAGGTTATGCGGTTTTAAGTTTTAAACAGGCTCATATTTTAGTCTTAAATATTATAAGAGTCGTGGTAATACTCGAACTATCAGAGTGGCGCAGCCGGAAGCGTGACATTTTGATAGTTAGGGTGTTACATTTGTGGTATCAGAGCAGTTCTTCCTGTAGAGCCTGAGGAATGGACCGACTATGCTTCAATTGCATACTCTGAGCTTTTGTCATGTATTAGGTCTTGTCTGATGACGAGAATTAAAGCTTTATGCACATGACGATCTATTGATTAACGCTGTTAGTCTTGCAATGCATGATTCTTGGTATTAAGTTTGGCCGGCTTAATACTAGTGAATTATGTATATGAAGGCACTAATGGGTTATCATAGATGATATACAAGTTTTGAGCAAAGCGAATCGCGGGTTTTGGGAACGTTAGGCACTATTTCTCGAGGCTATTCAGTTGTGTATCTTGGATTTTGCTCGAGTCGACCTGTTCTTTCATGTCCTAACTTGAAGTTCTTGTTTGCTACTCTTCTTGAAAAGTAGTTTGATGTTCCACTCTATTCCTCTATTCATATGTATTCTTGTTTGATCCTAAATGCATATGCTTGTTTGAAATCCTTGTTGTATCTGTCTTTCTCTGTTTGAGTTCTTCTTGATTCACATGTTCTTTGATACAGCTTTGAACTTATCTTATTGTGTTGTACATTATAACTCCTGAGTTCGAGTCTATTTTTAGAGAAATTGTTGATTCAGTTTTTCTCTCATTCGACAGTGATCACAGCCAATTTTGAGATTCTATACAAATTTGTTGTTGATTGGATATATACTTATCTACATATGTGGAACTTGAAGATTTCTTATACAGTTTAACAACTATTGATTTCTAATATCCCGCCTATATTTTACTGGTTTGTGGAACTGCATTTACCTTAAATTATAATTTGGCTTTCTAGTAATTTTACTATAGTTCCAATGCACATCTTCATTTGATTATGTATTTGGGTATTTTTCAATATTTTGAAAATAAAGGATTTATCACTTTTGTCCCGGTTGAGTTTCGTTTGATAAGCTTTACTTAACTTATTTTGAATTGAGTTTGATTTAGCATGTTATATGGTTTATGCCATTGTTGTTCTTTTGAAAGTGTTGGACTCGTAGCTTTCTTTCTATGAACGGACTAAATTCTCTATTAAACCTTCCATCTCTATGAATGTCATACTTGACCTTATTTTTAACTAAACTTTTACATTTTGTGGATATTACCATTGATCTTGGTTTTTCTTCTCTGGTGAATCTCATTCTTATATGAGTCAGTTTGATTCATTTCAAATTAGTGCATCGTTTATTCTCTCATTGTCTCTATAAGAGTTTTTAGTCAAAGGTTTATCCTTGAGGAACTACTGATGATTGGGTTGTCTTTTCCTATGACTTTGTATTCTTTGGATCAATTGAAAGATTGTTGATGACTCAAGCCTAGTGGATCTTGTTTGAACTATTTTGGTTTAAGATCTTTTCTTGTATGGTTTGATGCCTTTTCAAGTAAATCCTAATCTTCTTGAATATTGTTGTGAGATGGTGATTTCAAATATACTTTTAGAGTCTTGTTTTGAATTTTATAAAGCAGATTGGAGTCTCTTTGAAGAAGTTCCAAATCGAACTTTTTTAGTTGCTTGGTTATAATTGAAACCATTGTTCAATTTTTGACAAAAATTGTTTTAAAGTTGACATGCGCTATTTTAAATAAGGTTTTGAAAAGTTTCCTTGTTTAATGGAAACCTGTCCGTTTGTAACGCACCACTTGTTTCCTTACCAGATTGTAAGCAAAATTTTACCTCGGAATTTCTTTTCTAAAGAGAGTTTAACTTCCTCTTTTGTCCTCGCTATAAATGTTATACACGCTTGTTTGAATATGGGCTTTGGAAAATTTTGAACAAGCATTTGATTTCTCTTCCGAGTTTTATGATTGCTTTTGGTTAAGTTGTGCACCTAATTATCTTTTTAAAATATTTGAGGGAATATTTTAGCCTTTAGCCAAACTTGTGAGCACCTTGTTTTTAAAACTATACATGATCTACTTCAACTTGAAAGTGTATTAAAAGCAAAGTCACGTTTATACTTTTGTTACTCTCTTGAAGGATGTTTGTTGTTTAACTTCTCTTTCAGACTGCGAAATGATTTTTGCAAGTTTTCGATTCTTTTGAGAACAATGTATTCGAGAGTATTTTTAATCATGCTCTTGAGTTCAGTGAGCTTTATCTTGGGTTTGAAATCTTCACTACTGCAAACCTCATGCTTCTTTGACTCAGCTTGAATTTGTTTCAAAATAATGCACTGAATTTTCTTCTTATTGGTCCTATTGGATTTCTTTGATACAAGGGTTATCTTTGAAGTTGTCAATCAATTTATTTCTAGCAAACTTCATTGGTTGAGTGTCTTTGTTACCTGAATTGGATACAGTCTCTCGAGTCTATGAGTATTATTCTTGGCATGTGTCTCTCCTTTCTGAATCTTGTATCCTTCTGAATAGACTCGAGAATTATTTTGATATCACGTGCGACTTGTAGATGTAGTCACATGATGCGTCAGTTCTTTAAGACGTGATATGTGCATACGGAAGTTGAAACGGTAGGTGTACAACGATATGAGTTGTGGGTGTATTGTTCCCTGCGAACGGATTTGCGGTTGTCAGGCTTATGATCGAATATGGGGATTGTAAAGTGCTTGATGGAGTTGAAAAGTTGAAGCTTTGATGTTGAGATGAGATTATTGTGTGGATGTTGAGCACGTCGTTGTAACCTTATCCTGTTTTATGACCTTCAATGCCTTGCCTTACTATCACCTGTTTGACCCATGTCATCTTTTGCATTTGAGCCTATCTTGTAATGTTGCCTTGCAACCATACTCCTACCTTTGTATCTTTATGCATACAACCATCAAAGTATTTGAAAATCGTATATATGTTTATATTTTGAGATATATTTTTGCTTCTTCCTTAAATGTGTTCAAGAGTGAACTGTTATGAGATTTCTTTCATTTTGTATCAATTTTCGAGGGCAAAAATTTTTATAAGGTGGGTAGAATGTAAGACCCAGAACCTTTGAAAAGTCATTTTATGATTAATCCTCAAATCATATAGTTATTTATAGCCTTAATTTTAGAAATTATTTTAGTAAAGATAATTAAGGCAAGTTTTGATTTATTGAATTTGAGACAAGTTATGGTTATTATACAATTTTACAATTATTGGATTATTTTCTATATTTAAATTATATAGTTGGTAGTTGTGAAATAAAAAGGATTTTTATATAATTTTGGACTAAATAATTAATATTTTAGAATATTGATATTACTATTTTGGAAAATGAAGAAATTAAGTATATTATTTCTAACTTTTGGATTTGAACATTTTATTGAAAATAAAGCGTGAAATTGATGAGCAAATAGTATTTTTATACATTATTATTGTTGGATTAGAATTTAATTCTAATTACTATATTATCCCAATTTTTTAAGTGAAATTACCAATTTAACCCTAACCCTAATTTTCAAAATAAGGAAACCCTAACCCAGTAACCCGTTACCATGACCCAGTTCCCTCCACCCACGCTCAGCAGCAGCAGCTGCTGCCCTCTAACCTAAACACACACAGCCGCAGCCTTCCCCAATTCAACCAGCAGCAACAGCTGCGAAAATAGAAGAAAGAAAGAAAGAGAGAGGGAAGGGGGAAACGGATTCGTGGAGGAGAAGAAGGAGAGGAGGGGAGGAAAGAGACTGCGCCGCGCACTGGGCTTCTCCGCCATCGCGCCGTCGCCTGGCCGAGGAGAGAGGAGACCGCCGTGCCACACTGCCTCCCCACCGCCGCACGAGGAGCTTCCATGGCCACCGTTGTCAAGCTCGCAGGTGGAAGAAGCAGAGATGATGCGAGGAGAAGAAGGAGTCATCGCGCTCTGCCGCCGCGAGCCCCGTCGCACCCTGCGCCGTCGAGGGTTCCGTCCTTGTCAGAGCCGTTGCCCTCACTGCGTCCTCGCCGATTTGCCGCCGTTGGGGTCGGGCACAGGGGAAGCGCGAGAGGAAGTCGTCGTGGAGCCCGCTGCCGCCGCCACTGTAACCGTGCCGTCGCCTGAGATGAACCCGACGGGAGAGAAGGGGAAACCACCTGCGACGCTGCCGGAGCTCCCTTTTGCCGTCAGAAACTACCGCCGTCCAACCAGCTGCTGCAGTGGTTGTCGCTCGTTGTGAATGGCTGCAGGAGAAGCTGTTGTGGCCGCCAAAACCACACCGGAGTTTCTGCCCGTTTCTGTCGCCGCAGAACCTCGCTGTCGTCGCCGGAGAACTCTTCCGGTAAGGGTTTTATTTGAGGTTTCTGTCCTTTTTGAATTCCGAGGTTACTATAGTCACTGCCTATTGGTTTCAGTCGTCGTGATTGGAATTCGTCACTGCTGTCACTTGAGGTGGCTGCCGGGCTGCCACCGAGCCGGTTCGGAGACCACCGTTGTGTCACTTTTCCACCCAACCCCACCCATAATGGCCGAACCATGCCCCCCTCTCCACTCCTATATAAACCCATCTTCACTCCTTCACTTTCACACAACATACACACTGCCCATCCCCCTTGGCCGAAACACAAAGCCCCCTCCATCTCCTCTATTTCTTCTTCTTCTACTCTCTTCTTTCTTCTTTTGCTCGAGGACGAGCAACCTTCTAAGTTTGGTGTGGTAAAAGCTAAAGCTTTTTTTGTTTTTCCATAACCATTAATGGCACCAAAGGCCGGAGAAACCTCTAGAAAGAGGAAAGGGAAGGCAAAAGCTTCCACCTCCGAGTCATGGGAGATGGAGAGATTCCTCTCAAGGGTGCATCAAGACCACTTCTATGAAGTTGTGGCCAAGAAGAAGGTGATCCCCGAGGTCCCTTTTAAACTCAAAAAGGGGGAATATTCGGAGATCCGACATGAGATCCGAAGAAGAGGTTGGGAAGTTCTCACCAACCCCATTCAACAAGTCGGAATCTTAATGGTTCAAGAGTTCTATGCCAATGCATGGATCACCAAGAACCATGATCAAAGTGTGAACCCGGACCCTAAGAACTGGCTTACAATGGTCCGAGGGAAATACTTGGATTTTAGTCCGGAAAACGTAAGGTTGGCATTCAACTTGCCCATGATGCAAGGAGATGCACACCCCTACACTAGAAGGGTCAACTTTGATCAAAGATTGGACCAAGTCCTCACAGACATCTGTGAAGAGGGCGCTCAATGGAAGAGAGATTCAAGAGGGAAGCCGGTTCAACTAAGAAGGCATGACCTCAAGCCCGTGGCTAGGGGATGGTTGGAGTTCATCCAACGCTCAATCATTCCTACTAGCAACCGATCTGAAGTTACTATAAACCGGGCTATCATGATTCATAGCATCATGATTAGAGAGGAAGTAGAAGTTCATGAGTTTATATCCCAAGAACTCTACAAGGTAGCGGACAAGTCCTTTACTGTGGCAAGGTTAGCCTTCCCTCATCTCATTTGTCACCTCTGCAATTCAGCTGGAATTGACATAGAGGAAGACATCCTCATTGATGAGGACAAGCCCATCACTAAGAAAAGGATGGAGCAAACAAGAGATCCCACTCATGGACAAGAGCATGAGGAGACTCCGCATCATGAAATCCCTGAGATGCCTCAAGGGATGCATTTTCCTCCACAAAACTATTGGGAGCAAATCAACACCTCTCTAGGAGAATTAAGCTCCAACATGGGACAACTAAGGATGGAGCACCAAGAGCATTCCATCCTCCTCCATGAAATTAGAGAAGACCAAAGAACCATGAAAGAGGAGCAACAAAGGCAAGGAAGAGACATTGAGGAGCTCAAGCACTTCATAAGATCTTCAAGAGGAAGAATAAGCCGCCATCACTAAGGTGGACCCGTTCTTTAATTTTCTTGTTCTTTATTTTCTGTTTTTCGAAAATTATGCCTTATGTTTATTTATATTTGTGTCTTTATTACATGATCATTAGTGTCTAAGTGTCTATGCCTTAAAGCTATGAAAATGAATCCATCACCTTTCTTAAATAAAAAATGTTTTTAATTGAAAAAGAAAAAGAAGTGCATGAATTTCAAATTTTAAAACAGTTTAATTATTTTGATGTGGTGGCAATACTATTGTTTTTCTGAATGAATGCTTGAACAGTGCATATTTTTTAATTTGATTGTTTATGAATGTTAAAATTATTGGCTCTTGAAAGAATGATAGGAAAAGGAGAAATGTTATCTGATGATCTGAAAAATCATAAAATTGATTCTTGAAGCAAGAAAAAGCAGTGAAAAGCTTGCAAAAAAAAAGAGAAAAGAAAAAAAGAAAGGAAAAAGAAAAGCAAGCAGAAAAAGCCAATACCCCTTTAAACCAAAAGGCAAGGGTGATAAAAAGGATCCAAGGCTTTGAGCATCAGTGGATAGGAGGGCCCACAAGAATAAAATCCTGGCCTAAGCGGCTAAACCAAGCTGTCCCTAACCATGTGCTTGTGGCGTAAAGGTGTCAAGTGAAAACTTGAGACTGAGCGGTTAAAGTCGTGGTCCAAAAGCAAAAAGAGTGTGCTTAAGAGCTCTGGACACCTCTAATTGGGGACTCTAGCAAAGCTGAGTCACAATCTGAAAAGGTTCACCCAGTTATGTGTCTGTGGCATTTATGTATCCGGTGGTAATACTGGAAAACAAAATGCTTTGGGTCACGGCCAAGACTCATAAAGTAGCTGTGTTCAAGAATCAACATACTTAACTAGGAGAATCAATAACACTATCTGGATTCTGAGTTCCTATAGAAGCCAATCATTCTGAACTTCAAAGGATAAAGTGAGATGCCAAAACTACTCAGAAGCAAAAAGCTAATAGCCCCGCTCATCTAATTAATATTGATCTTCATAGATGTTTTTGGAATTCATTGTATATTCTCTTCTTTTTTATCCTATTTGATTTTTAGTTGCTTGGGGACAAGCAACAATTTAAGTTTGGTGTTGTGATGAGCGGATAATTTATACGCTTTTTGGCATTGTTTTTAGTATGTTTTTAGTATATTTTAATTAGTTTTTATTATATTTTTATTAGTTTTTAAATAAAAATCACTCTTCTGGACTTTACTATGAGTTTGTGTGTTTTTCTGTGATTTCAGGTATTTTCTGGCTGAAATTGAGGGACCTGAGTAAAAATCTGATTCAGAGGCTGAAAAAAGACTGTAGATGTTGTTGGATTCTGACATCCCTGCACTCAAAGTGGATTTTCTGGAGTTACAGAAGCCTAATTGGCGCACTTTTAATTTCGTTGGAAAGTAAACATCCTGGGCTTTCCAGCAATATATAATAGTCCATACTTTGCCTGATATTTGATGGCCCAAACAGGCGATCCAAGTAAGCTCAAGAATTCTGGCGTTTAACTCCAAAACTGGCACAAAAGCTGGAGTTAAACGCCCAAACTGGCACAAAAGCTGGCGTTTAACTCCAAAAAAAGTCTCTACACATGGAAGCTTCAATGCTCAGCCCAAGCACACACCAAGTGGGCCCGGAAGAAGATTTATGCATTAATTACTCATTTCTGTAACCCTAGGCTACTAGTTTTCTATAAATAGGACCTTTTGCTATTGTATTATAATGAATCTTTGGACGTTTAGTCCCTAGACCTTGGAGGCTGGCCATTCGGCCATGCTTACACCATTATCACTTTTGTATTTTCAACGGTGGAGTTTCTACACACCATAGATTAAGGTGTGGAGCTCTGCTATTCTTCATGAATTAATACAAAGTACTATTGTTTTTCTATTCAACTCAAGTCTATTTCTTCTCCAAGATATTCATTCGCATCCAAGAACATGATGAATGTGATGATTATGTGACACTCATCACCATTCTCACCTATGAACGCGTGACTGACAACCACTTCCGTTCTACATGCAAACAAGCTTGAATGTATATCTCTTGGGTTTCTAATCTAAGATTAGAACCTTTGTGGTATAGGCTAGAATTATTGGCGGTCATTCTTGAGATCCGGAACATCTAAACCTTGTCTGTGGTATTCTGAGTAGGATCTGGGAAGGGATGACTGTGACGAGCTTCAAACTCGCGATTGTTGGGCGTGTGACAGACGCAAAAGGATCATCGGATCCTATTCCAGTATGATCGAGAACCGACAGATGATTAGCCGTGCGGTGTGATGAGCGAATATTTTATACGCTTTTTGGGGTTAATTTCATATAGTTTTTAGTATGTTTTAGTTAGTTTTTAGTTTATTTTCATTAGTTTCTAGGAAAAATTCATATTTCTGGACTTTAATATGAGTTTGTGTATTTTTCTGTAATTTCAGGTATTTTCTGGCTGAAATTGAGGGAGCTGAGCAAAAATCTGATTCAGGCTGAAAAATGACTGTTGATGCTGTTGGATCCTGACCTCTCTGCACTCGGAATGGAATTTCTGGAGCTACAGAAGTCCAATTGACGCGCTTCTAATTGCGTTGGAAAGTAGACATCCAGGGCTTTTCAGTAATATATAATAGTCCATACTTTGCTCAAGGATAGACGACGTGAACTTGCGTTCATCACCAGTTCCATGTTGCAGTCTGGCGTCCAGCGCCAGAAACACGTTACAAGTTGGAGTTCAACGCCAGAAACAGGTTACAGCCTGGCGTTGAATGCCCAAAACAGCCCAGGCACGTGAGAAACTTTAGTCTCAGCCCCAGCACACACCAAGTGGGCCCCAGAAGTGGATTTCTGCACTATCTATCATAGTTTACTCATTTTCTGTAAACCTAGGTTACTAGTTTAGTATTTAAACAACTTTTAGAGACTTATTTTGTATCTCATGACATTTTAGATCAAAACTTTGTACTCTTTGACGGCATGAGTCTCTAAACTCCATTGTTGGGGGTGAGGAGCTCTGCTGTGTCTCGATGAATTAATGCAAGTATTTTTGTTTTCCATTCAAACATGCGTGTTCCTATCTAAGATATCCATTCGCACTTCAACATGAATGTGATGAACGTGACAATCATCATCATTCCCCCACGAACGCGTGCCTGACAACCACTTCCGTTCACCGTAGAATGAATGAATATCTCTTGAATCTCTTAATCAGAATTTTCGTGGTATAAGCTAGATTGATGGCAGCATTCAAGAGAATCCGGAAAGTCTAAACCTTGTCTGTGGTATTCCGAGTAGGATTCAAGGATTGAATGACTGTGACGAGCTTCAAACTCGCGAGTGCTGGGCGTAGTGACAGACGCAAAAGGATAGTAAATCTTATTCCGGTACGATTGAGAACCTGCAGATGATTAGCCGTGCGGTGACAGCGCACCTGGACCCTTTTCATTGGAAGGATGGATGGTAGCCATTGACAACGGTGATCCACCAACACACAGCTTGCCATAGGAGGACGTGCGTGCGTGAATCAGGAAACAGAGGAAAGCAGAATTTCAGAAGACAAAGCATCTCCAAAACTCCAACATATTCTCCATTACTGCATACAAGTATAATTTGTGTTCTGTCCTTCTTACCTTTTACAATTCAAATTAAGAATTATTATTGATATTATATCCTGACTAAGAGTTACGAGATAACCATAGCTTGCTTCAAGCCAACAATCTCCGTGGGATCGACCCTTACTCACGTAAGGTATTACTTGGACGACCCAGTGCACTTGCTGGTTAGTTGTGCGAAGTTGTAAGAGAGTAATGTGAACATTGACATTACAATTTCGTGCACCAAGTTTTTGGCGCCGTTGCCGGGGATTGTTTGAGTTTGTACAACTGACGGTGAATCCTGTTGCTTAGATTAGGAAAATTTTGTCTTTTGGGTCAGAGTCTTTTATATTCTTTTCAAAAAAAAATAAAAAATAAAATAAAAATAAAAATAATATTTTTTCTTAGTTATTAAAAATATTTTTCAAAACAAGTGTTACATTTACTGCCCATTTGGCTAGAGCGTTGGTTTGTGTTCTTGGTAAATTGGGTACCTTCTTTTTAAAATTCTTTTTCAAAAATAATTTTTACATTAAATCTTGTGCCAAACTTTAAGTTTGGTGTTTTCTTGTTGATTTTTCTTTGGTTTTCGAAAAATCTTATTTTGGTTTTCTAAAAATTTTAAGTTTGGTGTTCTTTCTTCATGTTCTTGTGTTCTTGTGAATCTTCAAAGTGTTCTTGAGTTTTCCTTGTGTCTTGATCTTAAAATTTTTAAGTTTGGTATTCCTTGGTGTTTTCCCTCCAAAATTTTCGAAAACAAGGAGCATTAGATCTAAAAATTTTAAATCTTGTGCTATCTTATTATTTTTCTCTCTCCTCTTTAAATTCAAAAATATATTTTCTCTCTATTTTAAAGCAAATTTTCGAAATTTACCTTTAAAATTCAGATTTTTATTTCAAAATTTAAAACCTTTTTCAAAAATCATCATATCCTTTTCAAAACTTCCTAACCACTTTCTCTCTCCTTATTTTTTCGAAAATCTTCACCCATTTTTATTTATTTTATTTTAATTTATTTTATTTTCGAAATAAATAAATAAATAAATAAATATAATTTTTTTTATTACATCATCTCCCTTTCTCTATCATGGATCTAAGTGGAAATGAACAGTCCAGAAGGACTTTGGGGTCATATGCTAACTCTTGTACTGCTTCATATGGGATAGTATCTGCATACCCTCCATTGGAGTCAGTAACTTTGAGTTGAATCCTCAGCTCATTATCATGGTGCAGCAAAGCTGCCAGTATTTCGGTCTTCCACAGGAAGAACCTACAGAGTTTCTGGCACAGTTTTTACAAATTGCTGACACAGTACATGATAAGGAAGTAGATCAAGATGTCTACAGATTATTACTGTTTTCATTTGCTGTAAAAGACCAAGCCAAGAGGTGGTTAAATAACCAACCTAAGGCTAGCATAAGGACATGGAAACAGCTGACAGAAAAATTCCTGAATCAATACTTTCCTCCAAAACGGATGACACAGCTAAGGTTGGACATCCAAGGCTTTAAACAAGGAGATAATGAATCTCTTTATGATGCCTGGGAGAGATACAGAGAGATGCTACGAAAATGCCCCTCTGAAATGTTTTCAGAGTGGGTTCAGTTAGACATCTTCTATTATGGGCTTACAGAAAGAGCTCAGATCTCTCTAGATTACTCAGCTGGTGGATCTATCCACATGAGAAAGACAATTAAAGAAGCTCAAGAGCTCATTGATACAGTTGCCAGAAATCAGCATCTATACCTAAGCAGTGACCCTTCCATGAAAGAAGAGGTTAAAACAGTAACTACTGAACTCAGTCCTGTAGAACAAGCTGCTGAATTCAATCAGCAATTGGACTTTCTAACACAACAGTTAGCCGAATTCAAAGTAGACTACAAGAGACAAGGATGGCTAATATAAATATGGAAGAACAATTGAAGCAAACAAAACAGCAGCTATCAAAACAAATAATAGAAGAATGCCAAGCAGTTCAATTAAGAACTGGGAAAACATTAAATACCCCACCTCAAGACAGCAGGAAGCCAAGGAATGAGCAAACCACCCAAAATCCATCTGAGGACAGTAAGAGCCCAGGAAAAAATAATTCTGGCATTAAAACGCCAGAAATAGGGTGGAAGGCTGGCGCTGAACGCCCAGACCATGCTCAGGACTGGCGTTTAACGCCAGAAACAAGCAAGGAACTGGTGTTGAACGCCCAAAGGAAGCACAGTTCTGGCGTTCAGACGCCAGGAACAGATGAGGAATTGGCGTCTAACGTCACTCCAGCTTCTAACTCTGGCACTCGAATGCCAGAGAGGGATCAGACACACGCAAGTGCTGATGACAACCCCTCTAAAAAGGCTTCTTCAACTATTTTTGTAGGAAATAAACCTACAGCAACCAAGGTTGAGGAATATAAAGCCAAGATACCTTATCCTCAAAAACTCCGCCAAGAAGAGCAGGATAAGCAATTTGCTCGCTTTGCAGATTATCTCAGGACTCTTGAAATTAAGATTCCATTTGCAGAGGCACTTGAGCAAATACCTTCTTATGCCAAGTTCATGAAAGAGATCTTGAGTCATAAGAAGGATTGGAGAGAAACTAAAAGAGTTCTCCTCACTGAAGAATGCAGTACAGTCATTCTGAAAAGCTTTCCTGAAAAGCTTAAAGATCCCGAAAGCTTTCTAATACCATGCACATTAGAGGGAAATTGCACCAGGACAGCTTTATGCGATCTTGGGGCAAGCATCAACCTAATACCTGCATCCACTATCAGAAAGCTTGGTTTAACTGAAGAAGTTAAACCAACCCGGATATGTCTCCAACTTGCTGATGGCTCCATTAAATACCCATCAGGCGTGATTGAGGACATGATTGTTAGGGTTGGGCCATTCACCTTTCCCACTGACTTCGTAGTGCTGGAGATGGAGGAGCACAAGAGTGTTACTCTCATTCTAGGAAGACCTTTCCTTGCAACTGGACGAACTCTCATTGATGTCCAAAAGGGGGAAGTCACCCTGAGAGTCAATGAAGATGAGTTTAAGTTGAATGCTGTCAATGCCATGCAGCATCCAGACACACCAAAAGACTGCATGAAAATTGATCTTATTGACTCTTTGGTAGAAGAGATCAACATGGCTGAGAGTCTCGAATCAGAGCTGGAAAATATCTTTAAAGATGTTCCACCTAATCTAGAGGATTCAGAGGAATTGAAAGAGTCTCTGAAATTTCCTCAGGAAGAGGAAAAACCTCCTAAACCCGAGCTCAAACCATTACCACCATCCCTGAAATATGTATTTCTGGGAGAAGGTGATACTTTTCTAGTGATCATAAGCTCTTCTTTAAATCCACAGGAAGAGGAAGCACTAATTCAAGTGCTAAGGACACACAAGACAGCTCTTGGGTGGTCCATAAGTGACCTTAAGGGCATAAGCCCAGCTAGATGTGATGACAAGTCATCTTAGCCCATTTTAACTAGTCTTTTTCTTTTGTTTTCATTAGAATTATGCACTTTTTTGAGCTACAAGCAAGCTAATTGAGTAGATTTTCATGTTTCCCTTGATTGAACCAACCATATATGAATTTATGCCATTTCATGAGGTTTTATGCTATATTTGTTGCATATTATGAAAGAATGAATATCTCATGATTTTGAGCATAGCTTTGATGAGTTTGGTTGATTAATGATAGGTGAAGAAAGCTTGGAGAAAGGTTGAAGCAAAGAGGAATGGCTAGGAGTGAAGAGAGGACAATGGAATAAGTGAAATTGAACCAGGAAGCAAGAAGTTAGCCCCAACGTTAGCCCCCTAACTTGGAGGCTAACGTTGGAACTTGAAATTTCCTCCCTGGCCATCCCACGTTTGCGCCAACGTTAGCCCCCTAACTTGGAGGCTAACGTTGGCACATGAATTCCTCCCTGGCCATCCAACGTTTGCGCCAACGTTAGCCCCCTAACTTGGAGGCTAACGTTGGCACATGAAAACATAAGGGAGAGGGGCCAACGTTTGCGCCAACGTTAGCCCCCTAACTTGGAGGCTAACGTTGGCACCACAAGCACACTAGACAAGGCCAACGTTAGGGTCAAAGTTAGACCCCTAACGTTGGCACCAACGTGCATACCAGAAAAATGTGTTTGCTGCTATGAAAAGTTGGAGCTCTAACTTTGGCTCAAACTTTTGGTCCAACTTTTGCTAACCTCAAACCCGGTTCAATTGGTTCACTTTGGTTCTTCTTCAAACTTCAAGAGCAATCAACCAAGGCCTCTTTCAACCCAATTCCACCAAGAGCAAAGGCCCAACTCAAGGCTTGAAGATCATTGGAAGAAAGTGTATAAATAGAATAGAATTCAAGTTATTCGGGGAGCTTTCCTTTTGGAATTTCCATAATAGTTTCTGGGAGAGCTTTTGAGTGAACTTTAATTTCTTTGTTTCCATTGCTTTCAATTTCATTTTACTTTTGTCTTGGATCTTGGATTGGAGAATTGAAGAAATTCTGTTTCAATCTCAATCTTGGATCTCTCTGTTTCTTTACTGTTAATTAAATTTCATTTCCGGTTAATTGCTCTTCATCTATTCTCTTTGCAATTTACAATTTCCTGGCAATTGTTCTTGTTGGATCTAGGAAGGCATTGAGATCTAGACTTGGTTTTCTAGTCTCTGGGTCCTGAGATCTGAATTTCCCATTTCAATTCTCTGTTTACTGCTTCTTATGTTCATTTACTTTCTGCTTCATATCCGGTTCAATCCCAATTCCCTTTTACCCTTCTGTTTGATGCAATTTAACTTTTCCTTGTTTAATTTCTGCAAATCCACGTCCCAATCCCCTTTACATTTCAAGCAATTTACATTCCTTGCACTTTAAGATTCCGCAATTTACATTTCTTGCACTCTAAGTTTCTGCCATTTAATTTCTTGTTCTTTAAGTTTCAGCAATTTATTTCTTGTTCTCTTTACTTCAATGCAATTTAATTCTGCAAGTCACAAAACCATCAACCAAATCTTGATTCGCTTGACTAAATCAACCACTAAATTAAAATTGCTCAATCCTTCAATCCCTGTGGGATCGACCTCACTCCCGTGAGTTTTTATTACTTGATGCGACCCGGTGCACTTGCCAGTTAGATTTGGGTGTTTTGGGAGAAATTTATTTTTCCTCCAAAATATCTCATCAAGATGCATGCACAAGATCTTATTGGAGGACAATGCTAAGCCAGTGGTTCAACCACAGAGGCGGCTAAATCCAACCATGAAGGAAGTGGTGCAGAAAGAGGTCACTAAATTACTGGAGGCTGGGATTATTTATCCTATTTCAGATAGCCCCTGGGTGAGTCCTGTTCAAGTTGTCCCTAAAAAGGGAGGCATGACAGTGGTTCATAATGAAAAAAATGAACTGGTTCCTACAAGAACAGTTACAGGGTGGCGCATGTGTATTGATTACAGAAGGCTCAATACAGCCACCAGAAAGGATCATTTTCCTTTACCATTCATAGACCAGATGCTAGAAAGACTAGCAGGTCATAATTATTACTGCTTTTTGGATGGCTATTCAGGCTACAACCAAATTGCAGTAGATCCCCAGGATCAAGAGAAAATAGCATTCACATGTCCATCTGGAGTATTTGCTTACAGAAGGATGCCTTTTGGGCTGTGTAATGCGCCTGCAACCTTTCAGAGATGCATGCTCTCTATTTTCTCTGATATGGTGAAAAAATTTTTGGAAGTCTTCATGGATGACTTCTCAGTATATGGAGACTCATTCAGCTCCTATCTTGATCACCTGACACTGGTTTTGAAAAGATGCCAAGAGACCAACCTGGTTTTAAACTAGGAAAAATGTCACTTTATGGTGACTGAAGGGATTGTCCTTGGGTATAAAATTTCAAACAAGGGAATAGAGGTGGATCAAGCTAAAATAGAGGTAATTAAAAAATTACCACCACCTGCCAATGTTAAGGCAATCAGAAGCTTTTTGGGGCATGCAGGATTCTATAGGAGGTTTATAAAGGATTTTTCAAAAATTGCAAAACCTGTAAGCAACTTGCTAGCTGCTGACACGCCATTTGTGTTTGACACAGAGTGTCTGCAGGCATTTGAAACTCTGAAAGCTAAGCTGGTCACAGCACCAGTTATCTCTGCACCAGACTGGACATTACCGTTCGAATTAATGTGTAATGCCAGTGATCACGCCATTGGTGCAGTACTGGGGCAGAGGCATGAGAAGCTTCTGCATGTCATTTATTATGCTAGCCGTGTTTTGAATGATGCCCAGAAAAATTACACAACCACAGAAAAAAAATTGCTTGCAGTGGTTTATGCCATTGAAAAGTTTAGATCATACTTAGTAGGATCAAAAGTGATTGTGTACACAGATCATGCTGCTCTTAAATATCTACTCACAAAGCAGGATTCAAAACCCAGACTCATAAGATGGGTGTTACTTCTGCAAGAGTTTGATATAGAAATAAGAGACAGAAAAGGGATAGAAAACCAAGTGGCTGACCATCTGTCCCGGATAGAACCAGTGGAAGGGGCGTCCTCCCCCTCTATTGAGATCTCTGAAACCTTTCCGGATGAGCATTTGTTCGCCATTCAGGAATTACCATGGTTTGCAGATATTGCAAACTACAAAGCTGCAAGATTCATTCCCAAGGAGTACAGCAGGCAACAAAAGAAAAAATTAATTACTGATGCAAAGTACTACTTGTGGGATGAGCCCTATCTCTTTAAGAGATGTGCAGACGGAATAATCCGTAGGTGTGTGCCTAGAGAAGAAGCGCAGAGGATCCTATGGCATTGCCATGGATCACAATATGGAGGCCATTTCGGAGGTGAGCGAACAGCCACCAAGGTCCTCCAATATGGTTTCTACTGGCCTACACTCTATAGAGATTCCCGAGAGTTTGTACGTAACTGTGACAGTTGCCAGAGAGCTGGTAATTTGCCTCATAGTTATGCCATGCCTCAACAAGAAATCTTGGAGATTGAGTTGTTTGATGTATGGGGAATTGATTTCATGGGGCCTTTCCCACCATCATACTCAAACACTTATATTCTGGTGGCAGTTGACTATGTATCAAAATGGGTAGAGGCCATTGCCACACCCACCAATGATACTAAAACAGTACTAAAGTTCCTCCAGAAACACATATTTAGGAGATTTGGTGTCCCTAGGGTACTAATCAGTGATGGGGGCACTCACTTCTGCAACAAACAGCTTTACTCTGCCATGGTCTGGTATGGGATTCGCCATAAGGTGGCAACTCCATATCATCCACAGACAAATGGGCAAGCTGAAGTCTCTAATAGAGAACTAAAAAGAATCCTGGAACGGACTGTAAGTACCCGTAGAAAGGATTGGGCACGAAGCTTGGATGATGCTCTGTGGGCTTACAGAACAGCATTCAAGACTCCCATAGGGACCTCTCCTTACCAACTTGTGTATGGTAAGGCTTGTCACCTGCCCGTGGAACTGGAACATAAGGCCTATTGGGCAACCAGATTCCTTAACTTTGATGCCAAATTAGCTGGAGAGAAAAGATTGCTCCAGCTGAATGAGCTAGAGGAATTCAGATTTACTGCTTTCGAAAATGCCAAGCTTTACAAAGAGAAATCAAAAAGGTGGCATGACAGAAAGCTGTCATCTAGAATCTTTGAACCAGGACAAAAGGTTCTGTTGTTTAACTCTAGGCTCAGGCTATTTCCCGGGAAACTGAAGTCCCGGTGGAGAGGACCATATGTGATTACAAGTGTATCACCATATGGTTATGTAGAGCTTCAAGATATTGATTCTGATAAGAAGTTCATTGTTAATGGACAGAGAATCAAGCACTATCTTGAAGGCAATGTTGAGCAAGAGTGCTCAAGGCTGAGGCTAGATTAAAAACTCAGCAAGGTCCAGCTAAAGACAATAAAGAAGCGCTTGCTGGGAGGCAACCCAGCCATGGGGCATCACTTCCTCTAAGCATTTTGCCCTATTCTTGATTTTATTTGTTTATATAAAGTTCATTGATACTAAGGTAAAGAGTCAATTGTATAAGTTTACAGGGTTACAGAAGGATTCTACACACAAAACGGAGAAAAAAGAGCTCACTGGTAAGAAAACACCAGTAAAAGTCTGTTTTGGGCGTTCAACGCCCAAAAGAAGCATCCACTGGGCGTTGAACGCCAGTAAGGATAGCCATCTGGGCGTTCAACGCCAGAAAGAAGCAACAGCTGGGCGTCGAACGCCCAGGAGAAGCAGCAGTTGGGCGTTGAACGCCCAAAACATGCAGCGTTTGGGCGTTCAAACGCCAGGATGGTGGGGAGGAGGTAAATTCGTTTTCTCTTCATATTTTTCATTTTAATCTTAATTTTCATGTTTCAATTCATGATTTCTTGCATAAACATGTTACAAACCCTGATTTCTAAAATCCCTAATTTCTAAAAACCCCACTTTAAAAATATCAAATGTATCTTAATCCATAAGCACAAATCCTTTTTTTTATCCAATTCAACTCTTTTTCAAAATTTTCAAAACAAATCTATCTCTTTTCATTCAAAAATCTTTTCAACTAATCAATATCTTTTTCAAAAAAAAAATCCAAATTTATCTTTTTCAAATATCTTTCATATCTTTTCAATTTTAAATTATATCTTTTCTTATCATACTTATCTCTTTTTAAATCATATCTTATATCTTATCTTTCTCCCTAATTTCGAAAACCCACCCCCTCCCTTTTAAAAACACATTCGGCCTCCTTCCTCTCATCCACCATTCAACACTAGCTCTCCTTCTATCCCTCTCCTTTCTTTTCTTTTGCTTGAGGACAAGCAATCCTCTAAGTTTGGTGTGTTTATCCGTGATCACTAAACCATACCCACTAAGATCATGGCTCCTAAAGGAAAACAACCCACTCCAAGAGGCAAGAAAGAGAGTGTTCCAAAACCACTTTGGAATCAAGGGAGGTTCTTAACCAAAGAACATTCAGACCATTACTACAAAATAATGGGTCTAAGATCTGTGATCCCGGAAGTCAAGTTCGATCTGAAAGAAGATGAATATCCGGAGATCCAAGAGCATATTCGAAACAGGAACTGGGAAGTCCTAGCTAATCCTGAAACGAAAGTGGAAAGGAATATGGTTCAAGAATTCTATGCTAATCTGTGGCAAACAGACAGGCAGAGAATATCTGGAGCTGCCCTCTATGACTACAGGACTGTGGTCAGAGGAAAGATTGTTCACATCCACCCTGACAAAATCAGAGAGATCTTTAAGCTACCTCAGCTGAAAGATGACCCAGACTCCTTCAATAGGAGAATGATGAGAACAAACAAGGGCCTGGATAAGATCCTAGAGGATATATGCATCCCTGGAGCCAGGTGGACCACCAGCACGAAGGGTGCCCCAAGTCAACTCAAGAGAGAAGATCTCAAACCAGTCGCCAGAGGATGGCTGGACTTCGTTGGGCGTTCTATATTGCCCACCAGCAACCGTTCTGAAGTCAATATTAGAAGAACAGTGATGATCTATTGCATTATGTTGGGAAAAGAAGTAGAAGTTCATCAACTGATCCCATCTGAATTCTACATACTTGCCAACAAGAACTCCAAGGATGCCAGATTGGCTTATCCAAGCCTAATCTCTATGCTCTGCAAAGATGCTGGAGTAAAGATGGGAATAACAGAGTATATCTCAGTGGAGCAACCAATCACTAAAATCACAATGGAAAAACAACAAATGCAGGATGACCCCATCAAGAGGAGGGCGCAAGAATTCCTACCAGAACTCCCTCAATTTGAATACTGGGAGCATCTTGAGGCATCTGTCACTAAGTTGCAAGAAACCATGGACCAATTGAAGGAAGAACAGCAAAATCAAAACAGCATGCTTTGCAAACTGCTCAGAGCACAAGAGGTGCAAGGGCGTGAATTAAGAGAACTAAAGCGTCAGAAACTATCTCTTGAAGGGCCAAGCACCCCACAGACTAAAGAGGCATCCGCTTCCCAAAGTCAAGGTTGTTGAGTTCTGATCTTAACCTTAACCCTGTGATAACTTTTTTTTCTATTATTTGAGTTTCACCTTAGGAGTCATATAATGGCAATTAGTATTTATATTTTGATTTTATCCCCAATTAAGCTATAATTTATTTTTCTCATCATCATTAAACATGAATAAAATAGAAGATTTTCTTTAGAACAAGGAGGCAATAATTTTCGAGTTTTTAATAAAACAAATTCTAATTGTTTACATGTGGTGGCAATGCTTTCTGCCTTCTAAATGAATGCTTGAACAGTGCGTATGTCTTTGGAATTTGATGTTCTTGAATGTTAAATATGTTGGCTCTTGAAAGAATGATAAACATGAGACATGTTATTGGTAATCAGAAAAATCATAAAAATGATTCTTGAAGCAAGAAAAAGCAGTGAATACAAAGCTTGCAAAAAAAAAGAGCAAGCAGAAAAAGCCAATAACCCTTAAAACCAAAAGGCAAGGGTAATAAAAAGGATCCAAGGCTTTGAGCATCAGTGGATAGGAGGGCCTGAGGGAATCAAATCCTGGTCTAAGGGGCTAAACCAAGCTGTCCCTAACCATGTGCTTGTGGCGTGAAGGTGTCAAGTGAAAACTTGAGACTGAGCGGTTAAAGTCAAGGTCCAAAGCAAAGAGAAGAGTGTGCTTAAGAACCCTGGACACCTCTAATTGGGGGCTTTAGCAAAGCTGAGTCACAATCTGAAAAGGTTCACCCAATTATGTGTCTGTGGCATTTATGTATCCGGTGGTAATACTGGAAAACAAAATGCTTAGGGCCATGGCCAAGACTCATAAAAGTAGCTGTGTTCAAGAATCAACATGCTGAACTAAGAGAATCAATAATACTATCTGAATTTTAAGTTCCTATAGATGCCAATCATTCTGATCTTCAATGGATAAAGTGAGATGCCAAAACTGTTCGGAAGCAAAAAGCTACTAGCCCCGCTCATTTAATTAGAATCTGAGCTTCACTCAAAAACTCTGAGATATTATTGTTTCTTGACTCATTTGTATTCTATTTTATTTATCTAGTTGCTTGAGGACAAGCAACAGTTTAAGTTTGGTGTTGTGATGAGCGGATATTTTATACGCTTTTTGGGGTTAATTTCATATAGTTTTTAGTATGTTTTAGTTAGTTTTTAGTTTATTTTCATTAGTTTCTAGGCAAAATTCATATTTCTGGACTTTACTATAAGTTTGTGTGTTTTTCTGTAATTTCAGATATTTTCTAGCTGAAATTGAGGGAGCTGAGCAAAAATCTGATTCAGGCTGAAAAAGGACTGCTGATGCTGTTGGATCCTGACCTCTCTGCACTCGGAATGGAATTTCTGGAGCTACAGAAGTCCAATTGACGCGCTTCTAATTGCGTTGGAAAGTAGACATCTAGGGCTTTTCAGTAATATATAATAGTCCATACTTTGCTCAAGGATAGACGACGTGAACTGGCGTTCAACGCCAGTTCCATGTTGCAGTCTGGCGTCCAGCGCCAGAAACACGTTACAAGTTGGAGTTCAACGCCAGAAACAGGTTACAGCCTGGTGTTGAACGCCCAAAACAGCCCAGGCACGTGAGAAGCTTTAGTCTCACCCCCAGCACACACCAAGTGGGCCCCAGAAGTGGATTTCTGCACTATCTATTATAGTTTACTCATTTTCTGTAAACCTAGGTTACTAGTTTAGTATTTAAACAACTTTTAGAGACTTATTTTGTATCTCATGACATTTTAGATCAAAACTTTGTACTCTTTGACGGCATGAGTCTCTAAACTCCATTGTTGGGGTGAGGAGCTCTGCTGTGTCTCGATGAATTAATGCAAGTATTTCTGTTTTCCATTCAAACATGCGTGTTCCTATCTAAGATATCCATTCGCACTTCAACATGAATGTGATGAACGTGACAATCATCATCATTCCCCCACGAACGCATGCCTGACAACCATTTCCGTTCACCGTAGAATGAATGAATATCTCTTGAATCTCTTAATCAGAATTTTCGTGGTATAAGCTAGATTGATGGCAGCATTCAAGAGAATCCGGAAAGTCTAAACCTTGTCTATGGTATTCCGAGTAGGATTCAAGGATTGAATGACTGTGACGAGCTTCAAACTCGCGAGTGCTAGGCGTAGTGACAGACGCAAAAGGATAGTAAATCTTATTCCGGTACGATTGAGAACCTGCAGATGATTAGCCGTGCGGTGACAGCGCACCTGGACCCTTTTCACTGGAAGGATGGATGGTAGCCATTGACAACGGTGATCCACCAACACACAGCTTGCGATAGGAGGACGTGCGTGCGTGAATCAGAAAACAGAGGAAAGCAGAATTTTAGAAGACAAAGCATCTCCAAAACTCCAACATATTCTCCATTACTGCATACAAGTATAATTTGTGTTCTGCCCTTCTTACTTTTTACAATTCAAATTAAGAATTATTATTGATATTATATCCTGACTAAGAGTTACGAGATAACCATAGCTTGCTTCAAGCCAACAATCTCCGTGGAATCGACCCTTACTCACGTAAGGTATTACTTGGACGACCTAGTGCACTTGCTGGTTAGTTGTGCGAAGTTGTAAGAGAGTAATGTGAACATTGACATTACAATTTCGTGCACCACGGTGACAGCGTGCGTAGAACATTTTCACTAAGAGGACGGGAAGTAGCCATTGACAACGGTAATGCCCAACATAAAGCTTGCCATGGAAAGGAGTATGAATGATTGGAAAAAGGCAATAGGAAAGCAGAGGTTCAGGAGGAACAAAGCATCTTCATACGCTTATCTGAAATTCCAACCAAAGAATTACATAAGTATCTCTATCTTTATTTTATGTTTTATTTATCTTTTAATTATCAATTCTCCATCACCATCTGAATTCGCCTGACTGAGATTTACAAGGTGACCATAGCTTGCTTCAAGCCGACAGTCTCCGTGGGATCGACCCTTACTCACGTAAGGTATTACTTGGACGGCCCAGTGCACTTGCTGGTTAGTTGTGCGGAATTATGACAAAGTGTGATTCACGTTTGAGAGCTCCAAGTTCTTTGGCGCCATTGTTGATAATCACAATTTCGTGCACCATTAATTATAGGAGTCATCCACCCTTGATCTAGACCTGTTATGGCTACGATTTTTCCCTCTTCCGAGATTGACGGGTTCTGTAGTATTTCCTGGATGAGGCTTCTATTGTTGCCTCCTGGTTTGGTGCTGGCTAGTTTTGAGAATGCGTCAGCTCGGGCATTCTGTTCGTGGGGTATGTGGCGGATCTCATATTCCCGAAATTGTCCAAGCTGTTCCCTGGTTTTACCCAGGTACTTTTTCATATTGGGGTCCTTGGCTTGGTAGCTCCCCGTTATTTGTGAAGTGATCACTTGTGAGTCACTGAAGATAATGAGTCTTTGAGCTCTGACCTCTTTAGCCAGCTTTAAACTAGCTAGTAGTGCCTCATATTCCGCCTGGTTGTTTAAGGCAGGGAACCCGAATTTGAGAGAGAGTTCGATTTGGGTTCCTTGATTACTTTCTATTATCACACCTGCGCCACTTCCAGTTTTATTCGAGGAACCGTCCACGTAGAGATTCCATTATGTGGGGGTTTTCAGGGTATCTGTAAATTCTACAATGAAGTCGGCTAAGTACTGTGATTTGATAGCTGTCCGAGCTTCATATTGGAGGTCAAACTCGGATAACTCGACTGCCCATTGTAAAATTCTGCCTGCTACATCTGTTTTCTGCAATATCCCTTTTATGGGCTGGTTGGTCCGAACCTTAATGGAGTGAGCTTGGAAGTATGGGCGAAGTCGTCGAGATGTTAGTATGAGAGCATAGGCAAACTTTTTTATTTTTTGGTAGTTCAGCTCGGATCCTTGTAATGCTTTACTGATAAAGTATACGGGTTGTTACCCACTGTTCTCTTCTCGAACGAGTGCTGAAGCTACTGTCCGACTTCCTACCGCGAGGTATAATATGAGTGGTTCTCCTTCTCGTGGCCGAGATAGGATAGGTGGCCGTCCTAAAAATCTTTTGAAATCTTGGAAGGCTTGCTCGCACTCCATTGTCCATTCGAACTTCTTTCCTTTCCTTAGAGTAGCATAGAAGGGGAGAGATCTTATCGTTGATCCCGCTAGGAATCTGGATAAGGCTGCCAATCTCCCGTTGAGTTGTTGTACCTCTTTGACACAAGTTGGACTCTTCATGTTGAGTATGGCCTTGCATTTATCCAGATTTGCCTCAATTCCTCTTTGTGTGAGCATAAAACCTAAGAATTTTCCTGCTTCTACTGCAAAGGTGCATTTTGCAGGATTGAGTCGCATGCCATGCTTCCTTATAGTGTCAAACACTTGGACCAGGTCGGACAATAATGTCTCTTCACTTTGTGTCTTTATCAACATGTCGTCCACGTAGACTTCCATGATTTTTCCGATATGATCTGAAAAGACTTTATTCATTAGCCTTTGATAAGTAGCTCCCGCATTCTTAAGACCAAAAGGCATCACAATGTAGCAGTAATTTGCTTTTGGTGTTAAAAACGAGGTCTTTTCTTGATCTGGTGGATGCATGGGGATTTGATTGTATCCGGAATATGCATCCATAAACGAGAGGTATTTATATCCGGAGGAGGCATCTACCAGAGCGTCGATGCTTGGAAGTGGATAAGGGTCTTTTGGGCAGGCTTTGTTGAGATCTGTATAGTTGGTGCACATTCGCCATTTTCCGTTTGATTTTTTCACCAAGACGACATTAGTTAACCACAGTGGGTACTTGACTTCTCTTATGAATCCTGCCTCCAGTAGAGCTTGTACCTGCTCTTCCACAGCTTGGGATCTTTCGGGTCCGAGCTTTCTACGCCTCTGTTGTACTGGCCGAGATCCAGGGTAGACTGCTAGCTTATGACATATTAACTCGGGGTCTATGCCTGGCATGTCTGCAGCCTTCCACGCAAAGAGGTTGACGTTATGTCGTAAAAACTGTACGAGTGTTTCTTTTATGTCTTCCTTTAGAGTCGTGCCAATATTAGTTGTTTTGTCCGAGGTGTCTCCGATCTGAACTTTCTCTACTTCACCTTCGGGTTGTGGACGGAGTTCTTCTCGTCTCTGAACTCCACCAAGCTCAATTGTATGGAATTCTTCTCTTCCGCCTCTGAGATTTAGACTTTCGTTATAACAGTGGCGCGCCATCTTTTGATCTACTTTTATTGTAGTTATTCCTTCTGCAGTTGGAAATTTCATGCATAGATGTGGAGTTGAGACTATTGCACCGAGTTGATTCAATGTTGTTTGACCTATTAAGGCATTGTAGGCTGAACTCACGTTGACCACGATGTAGTCTATTTTGAGAGTTCTGGATTGGTTTCCTTTTCCGAATGTTGTGTGTAGTGAGATGTATCCAAGTGGTTGTACTAGGATATCTCCCAGTCCGAACAGGCTGTTCGGGTATGCTCTAAGCTCCTTTTCTTCTAAACCGAGCTTGTCGAAGGCAGTTTTGAATAAGATGTCAGCGGAGCTCCCTTGGTCTATTAATGTGCGGTGAAGATTGGCGTTTGCCAGTATGATGGTGATGACCATGGGATCGTCGTGTCTTGAGATCATACCGGATGCGTCTTCTTTGGTGAACGTGATTGCAGGGATGTCGGGCGCTTCCTCCTTTCCTTCGACATGATATACTTCTTTAAGATATCTTTTGCGGGATGATTTGGAGATTCCTCCTCCTGCAAATCCTCCGTGTATCATATGAACATGTCTTTCTGGCGTACGAGGTGATCGCTCGGTTTGTCCGACCTCCTCGTCCCTCCTCCTTTTTCTTTGCTCATCGTCTCGGGTGGCCAAATACCGATCTAGTTTTCCTTCTCTTACTAACTTTTCTATGACATTTTTTAGATCGAAGCATTCGTTGGTGGAATGTCCACGATAGTATTCACAATACTCGTTTCGGTTTCCTCCTCTTCTTTTGCCTTTGAGTGGTCGAGCTGGGGGTATTTTTTCTGTGTGGCAGACTTCCTTGTACACATCCACAAGAGACACCCGAAGGGGGGTGTAATTATGATATTTTTTAATTTTTTCCCTTGTCGATCTTCCTTCTTTTTGGACTCTTTATCTTTATCCCGGTAGGTGAATCTGGATTTTAAGGTTTCTCCTAGTCGAGAATTTTCTTCCATTTTAATGTATTTTTCCGCTCGTTCTTGCACTTCGTCCAGAGATGTGGGGTACTTCTTCGATATGGATTGGCTAAAAGGTCCCTCTCGTATGCCATTGATGAGGCCCATGATGGCGGCCTCTGTTGGCAAGCTTTGTATGTCTAGGCATGTTTTGTTGAATCTTTCCATGTAGTTGCGAAAGACTTTCCCGATCTCCTTGCTTGATTCCTAGTAGACTGGGGGCGTGCTTAGCCTTGTCTTTTTGGATGGAGAATCTGGTCAGGAATTTTTTGGCTAGGTCATCGAAGCTTGAGATGGACTTCGGAGGTAGGTTGTCGAACCATCTGATTGCTGTCTTCGTGAGAGTTGTTGGAAAAGCTTTTCAGCGAACTGCATCTGAGGCATCGGTGAGGTACATCCTACTTCTGAAGTTGCTGAGGTGATGGTTGGGATCTATAGTGCCATCGTACAAAATCATATCCGGAAGTTTGAAGTCCTTAGGAATTTTGGTCTTCATGATTTCCCTAGTGAATGGATATTTATCTTTGCGTGAGTTGTCCTCAGGGGTGGTCCGAGTAGCTTTTGCTTTGAGATCGGCTTCGAGTTTTAAAAGTTTATCTTCTAATTCTCGACGTCGCCTTACCTCTCTTTGTAGATCCTTCCCAACTTCTCGTTGGTGCTGGGTTTCTTTTTCAAGTTGCTTTAAACGATCTTGAAGCGCTTCTATCACTCCTGGATTTGATGAGTTTTTGTCCTCGTTGGATTCCGGAGTATCTTTTAGCGTAGTGTCCGCGTTTTTGTGCGGTGTTCTATCCTCTAGATCCGAATCGTGGTCGTTGTCATGATCGTCCGCCATGGTGATCGGATGACTTCCAAAGTCCCCGGCAACGGCGCCAATGTTCTGAGGGTTACCTGAAACTGTAGGTCGATCTCGGACGAGATCTTCTGTACTGGTCGGAGATGACGTGTCTGGCTGGTGGGTGGCGGCCGGAGCTGTCGTGTCCGACTTGTGGGACTGGCTGCACTGCTGATCCTTCGTCATCGGAGGGTGGGGGTACCTGCAAGAGACTCCGATGCCTAAGTTAGCATGGTATTAAACAGGTTTTTAGTAGAATCAGAGTATGAGTTATACCTGGGTGCTCCAGTGTATTTATATTGGTGTAGAGTGACCTTTTTAGATAAGATAAGTTAGTTATCTTATCTTATCTTATCTTTGAGTTGAGGTCAGCTTATCTTCAAGGGAACCGCCCTTATCTCTATAGGCTTGGACTGCCTTTGGATTTAGGTCGTGTTCCTCTATTTGGGCCCCTTACTGGGCTTTCCTGTCGATTTGACCGACCTCTTTGGGAAGAGATCGGATAGCCTGACCTGAGGAGGTCGGTCGCTTTATTACTGAACATCCCTGATCGGATAGCTCGACCCAGGGTGTGAACAACGCCCGATTACGATAGGTTGGCAAGGTGAAAACCAAATTCACTGCCCGATCATGACAAGGTCGGCAAGATAAAAACCAAATTCATCGTCCGATTACAAAGCTACAGGTCGGCAAGGTGAAAACCAAATTCACCACCCGATCACGACAAGGTCGGCAAGATGAAAACCAAATTCATCGTCCGATTACAAAGTGACAGGTCGGCAAGGTGAAAACCAAATTCACCGCCCGATCACGACAAAGCGACAAAAGTTATAAAAAGTAATCCATAGAAAGAAGCCTGACGAGGTCTGAGAAAAAATGGATTGCTAAAATAACTTAGAGCGGACCGACATGAAGAAGTCAGACCAGACTGATCAAAGCGACAAAGGTTATAAAAAGTTTTCCATAGAAAGAAGTCTGACAACGCCTGAGAAAAAATGGATTGCTAAAAATAACCTAGGACGGACCGACATGAAGAAGTCGGACCAACCAATCAAAGCGACAAAGTTATAAAAAGTAATCCATAGCTGAGGCCTGGCCAGCCTTGACTAAAAATGAATTACTAAAAATAACTCGAGAAGGATCGACAAGAGAAGTCGGACCAACGAAGGGCGTGAGCTAAAAGGGACACAGCTTTGCCCAAAAAGCCACGACTCCACGACAAGGCTATCAAAATTGTTCAAACTAAAAAGTGTTCTACGAGAACACTAAAAAGTCGTCGGACAAGTTAGCCCTACGGACCACCTCGACCAAGCAGAAAGTGGACAAAACCAGAAGTGATCAAAAGAGGTCGGACAACAAAGTACCAACACTCTACGAAAATCCACAAAAGGTACAAAGACATCTCGCAAACGGCCAGAGGAAGGTCAGGAATGCTTTACTGAAAGGTACGAAGTCTTGAAAAAAGACACTATTTAAAAGGCAAAATCACAAATCAAAACGGCGCTAAAAAGTCATCCAAACAAACTATAAAAAGGTTTCCCATCGGAACACTACCTAAAAAATTTGTTGGATTATGACTAAAAAGCCCGAGCAGTGAAGACAAACAAGTCGGAAGATGGGTTAAAAGTCCTCTCAACAAACTAAAAAGGGCAATACCAGACTCGCACAAGGAGAAACTAATCAAAATCAGGATGCTTGAGCACGACTTCCCCAAAGAGATCGAAGCTTTGAAAGCACGATCTCACGAAAAGGTCCGAACTCAAGCAGGGGCACTGTTCATGCATCGGTTCAAGCTATAATGGACCGGGTTGGCCGACCTCTTAGAAGGTTGGCCCATGACCGACCTCTTGGAAGGTTGGCCCATGACCGACCTCTTCGAAGGTTGGTCTATGACCGACCTCTTCGAAGGTTGGCCCATTATCGACCTCTTCACAAAGAGTTCGGCTAAATCACCAGAGAAGCCTAAAGAAGGCCCAGATGAAAGAACCCAGCCCAAATCTAAAGGCGGCTAAAGCCTAGAAAGATAAAGGCGGTTCCATTAAAGATAAGATGACTTCACTCAAAAGATAAGATAAGATAACTATCTGCAGAAAGGTCACTCCACACTATTATAAATACACTGGAGTACCTAGGTATAACTCATACTCTGATTCTACTAAAAACCTGCTTAAAACCCATACTAACTTAAACATCGGAGTCTCTTGTAGGTACCACCACCTTCCGGTGACGAAAGATCAGCAGCATCTCCAGCTCCACCAGTTCCACCAGGTCGAACACGACAGCTTCGGCCACCGGTTCCACCAGGTCGGATACGACAGCTCCGGCCACCAGATCCAACAAGTTGGACACGGCAGCTCTGATCACCACAGCAAATCTCGTCCGAGATCGACCTCCAGTTTCATGTAACCCTCGCAACAAGAACAGTAAGTGACATCAATTTGTTTAAAAAAAATTAAAATATGCATTGAATATACCTGAAAGATCATAGATAAGTAGATAACCCCACACACATAAAGATGTTACGTGGCTTCATCTCCGTCTTTATGAAAATACAAAACTCTGAAGTTAAATATTTAAAATTTTAGTCCTTCAAAGTGAGAACTGGGAAATAAAGAGTATTATTACCGAGTATTTTCCCAAAAACCATAAAAGCATCAGAACTTAACTTTGGTGCTTTGTTTTCCTTTTTTTTTTTTTTTTTTTTTTTTGTCACTTTTTAAATCCCCTTGTCTAACTACTTAATTCTTTGGGCTTGCAAGGGCTACAAGAGGAACCTTTCTATAAATGGTTAAGCCAACTGTTTCAGACATGTCCAAACTTTCCACACCCTCTGGTAACACCCATTCAAATTGGTGAAGGAGGTTGGCTAGCACAATCTCAACAATAACCATGGCGAATATTGTTCCCGGGCAGCCCCTTCTCCCTGCTCCGAACGGAATCAACTCGAAATCATTCCCTTTCACGTCTATATAATTATTCATGAACCTCTCCGGTGCGAACTCCTCAGGTCGGTCCCAATACTTAGGATCTCTTGCTATTGCCCAAGCGTTCACAATTACTCGTGTTCCCGAAGCAATGTTGTAATCTTGCAGTTTGATATCTTGCATGCTTTCTCGTGGGACTAGTAACGGAATTGGTGGATTTAGTCGAAGTGTTTCTTTAATCACGGCTTTTAAGTAGTGCATGTGAACCAAATCATCTTCAGTTATGTTCTTTCTGTTACCAACCACGTTTTTGGCTTCATCTTGCACTTTCTTCAACACCATTGGGTGCCTTAAGAGCTCAGTCATTGTCCACTCTAAGATGGTAGATGTAGTGTCTGCACCAGCGACAAACACATCCTAAAACGAAGAAAATTAAATGGACGACAAATGATGTATATCTATATTCTATAGTACATATTTGCTGATAAAATCAACTGTATACTTAAAAATCAGCTACCAAATCAGTTATCTATATACAATATATTGAAATATAACATACATATTAAAAATGAGATAAACAATATATATATTCATATACAAATATGTAATAACTAATTTGTTAGTTAATTAACATTTTTGTTATTTAGTAAGAATGTTAAGGGCAGCACAATATTTTATATAGCCATTTATTCTTGAATAATGGCTTATAATTAAATCAAATCAATGATCAAGATTAAATTATCCACTTCTAAATTTTTCTATATTATTCTACATTATTATAGGATATTTAATTTGCAACAGAACTTTTTAAATAATTTGAGCTATATACTACTTACACTCGTGTAGCATTCTTTCATGGTATAATTAGGGGTGCACATGGGCCGGGTGAAGCCGGGTTTGATGTGACCCAGACTCGACCCGAAATATACATCGGGTTTATTTATTAGACCCGAACCCTACCCTAGACCCGATGAAACCAATACACTTTCGGGTCACAATTATACCGGGTGAAAACCGGGCCGTTAACATTACATTACGTTGATACCTTTTTATAAGCTAGCATGTAAAAATATCTAAATTTCCAAGACTCCAACTATTATTTAACATGGTAAAATTCACTTAAAAAAATATAACAAGAACCAACCCTTCTTTAAAATTAAAGCATAACCACAATCAATACTAAAGCAAAATCACAATCAATACTAATATTGTCTAATAATACCAAATATTTAAATCAATACAAATAACACAATATTATGCATTAGTCTAAAGTCTTATGCATTCTAAACATAAAACATTAACTTATAGTTTTATAATGACTAATAAAACAAAATATTAAAGTTTACAATACTTAAATTCCATATAAGAATAGTTATGATCCATCACTAATAACACAAAATATTAATTGTGTATGATGACCTGGCCACCGGGCCGACTTCGGATGACCCGAGCTATGGCCCGGACCCGACCCGAAATAATGACCGGGTCTATTTTTGAGACCCTTACCCGACCCTAAACCCGATGAAATCACACCAAATTAGCCCCTAAAGTGTTCGGGACCGGGCCGGACCTTCGGGCCGGGCCGGGTCTGTGCACCCCTAGGTATAATATTGATTAATGAATGTCTACTTTACAACTTAAACTATTTGTAAGGAACTGTGCATAAAAAAAACTGTTGTCACTAATCTTAATTAGCCATCAGAAATCAAAATATAATATCACCATTAAGCTAAATATATAAAGCATGGATTATTTGCAAGTATCATAGCCTCTCCTATATCCTCTAAATTTGTACTTACCAATATCAAACACTTGATCACTGTTCTATCAATAGGAAATCCAGTTGCATTTGTCCTCTGGAGAAAAAGCAATACATCAACAAAATCATTGTGGCCTTGAGAATCTGATCCAACATGATCCAAATTGCTAGTAACATCATCTGGATATCGATTCACATGGTGATCAACTACTTCCTCCAAGAATTTATCAAACCTTGTAGCTACTCTGTTTGCTCTAGTGTACAACCCCGAAACACTGGTCAACCAATCAAGCCAAGGCACAAACTCTCCAATAACAAAACTACCAAGAAGTTCTGTAAACTCCATGAACAACTCCTTCAACTCCTTCCCACTTTCTCCACCATACTTTCTTCCGAAAGTGACCCTACAAAGTATGTCATTGGTAATCATGGAGAATAATTGGCTCAAATCTATTGGAACAGAGGGTAAAGTAGAATGTTTGACTTCTTCCATCATGATTTGAGTTTCCTCCTCTCTAACGGAGCGAAATGATTGAACCCTTTTTACACTAAGCAGATGCAGCACACAGATGCTCCTTAATTGCCTCCAGTACTCACCTATAGTCCACGAGAATTAAATATGTATGAGTGAGTATTCGAAACAACAACTTTGTCAATACGGTTACAGTACAAAGGCACAACTTTTTTCTAAATACATACAATACAAGATATAGCTTCGTTAAGTCATTAAGAAATGAAAAATGGTCGGTCAATAATGAGGGTTTTTGGAATTAAGTTTACTCAAATATTTAAAAAAGTTATTTTTTAAAAAATTTAAAACGAACACTTGTACTCAATAAATACAAAAATCTCTTATCATAAAAATATAAATTAAAAAAAAATATTTATTTCGGTACGATAATTAATTATTACATATTAATACAATACAAATCAATCACCAAAAAAAATATTAATACAATACAATACAAATTTAAACGAATAAAAAAATATCACGTAAATTATATTATTTTGATCAATATTTAATTTTTTTAAAAAAATATATTATCATTACATTTACTAAAATATCCTTATAAATAATTATAAAAAGATAAACACACATCCCTTTAAATATTTTTGTTAAGAAATTATAAAACTGACAAAAATATCTTTTGCAATAAAAAAATTAAAATCAAATATGATTGATCTAAAAGTACTGGGATTCATTGTTCATTTTCATCTTCTTCTCTTCGTCAGGATCACCTCTCCCTCGTCGTGTTACCACTGCGTGGTCATACTTTCCCGTCAAGTCGGATTTAGATCCTCTAAATTTTGAATTTCACTTTATAAAGTAAAGTTTGATCTCACTCTTGAATAGTTTTTCTCTCCTATTTTCTCCTGGTCGTCCCACCTATGAAATAAATGATGAGAAATCAAACTTTAATTTATAAAATAAAATTTAAAATTTAGAAGATTAAAATCCCTCTCATAGATCTCCTCATCCCACCATCATGTTGGAGGTTCTTGCTTATCGGAGGAGAGTGGCGGAGCTATGCCTCGTGCTGCTTGCGTGAAAGGTGGATCCCCAACCAAAAAAAAAGTCGGATTCCTGAATATAACTTCAGAATATTTTTTTTTTGAAAATAAAGTTTTTTTATTTTATTCCAGAAAATATTGCGAAAAAAAGAAGTAGCTAGTAAGAAATATCCAATATACAATAATATGTTTCAGGTAGGAACATAATACCATTACAATCGTTAGCTTCTTGGATACTCACCATATGGGGCTGTTGACACATCTTTGGAACCATATATAAGTATGTCGAACAATTTCCTTTGGGGCCTGTTCGCAAATACAAGATCATGGGTTTTCATGATCTCACGTGCACCTTCAGCGGAAGAGACCACAAGAACCGGCACCCTCCCAAGATGGAGCAACATCAAGGGTCCATATTTTTTGGCCAGAGATTGGAGGGTGCGATGAGGGTACAAACCTAGTTGATGGAGATTTCCTATTATTGGGAATTTCGGTGGAGAAGGAAGTGAGTTTTTTCTGATTATGGAATAATTTGAATACCATTTTATTAGCAGAAACAAAACGGAAAAGATTGGCAAGATAATGAGAAGTATTTGCATGTTGGTTTATTTTGTGAAGTGTGAAGTCTCTAGCAGGTTCTTGTTGGAGTCGATAAAGTATAAGCAGGGAGCACCACATGGGTTGTTGGTATATATATTGGATAAGTTTACACTACCTTGACAATAATTTTCCTCATACTCTAATAATTATAACATTAAATTAGGGTATAGTATATTTTTATTTGATTGGTGGTTATTCATGTTATTTAAAATGATCATTGTTTATTTAGCACTTTCTAATAATTATTGCTCTATACGTTGTATTCGATTTGATTTAGGACTTAATTTATAGCAATATGTGTGGCTAATTTTTTTTTTATACAAAAATAATATTAGTATTTTTTTTAAAAAAAAAAGAGATTATTTAATATAATTATAAGTGAGTAAATTTTATATGTAAAAAATCAACAATAATATATAAAATACGTATTAAATACTTTTTTATATATTTATAATATTATAATATATTTTAAATATTAATATTTAACTAAAATAACATCTTTATCTCTATATTAAAAATAATTTTTGAATATGTGTGGCTTCTTTAGTTACCAATTTATCACCTCTGTTACTTTGACTAATGTGTAGTCATGGTTAAGGTTAAGGATACATTCAATATACGTTGATATAAGGTGCAACACACCTAGTCACCTATCTCACATCTCAGACCAGAATCTACCTCTCTCAAATAAAAACTTCAACTAACAAGGCAAAGAGAAAATAAATTTTAATAACAATTTAATTCGCAAACAAATTTTTTTATATTTTTACAATTTTGTAATAAGCCTTTGTACTTATAACTAAAAAGATTAAAAAGAGATGATAAAAATTAGAGAATCTTTAATAGAATCGGAATTAAAAATTAAGTTTATTTTATTGTTATTAGCTAATAGCAACAAATAATAGAATGTATTCAACTTAATAAATAAAGAACACAAAAGTCAAATAATTATAAAGTATATATAAAGCACCCACAAATATACATAGAAAATCCATCACAGAAAAATATACGCAAACAAGTATAATGCATGTTTAACCCTATGCAGGTCATGAGTTTATGTGTCGGTTTACATCCTGCAACTTGACATTACCTAAAAATCAGACAATCAATCTCAGATATAGTTTTTCATTGTGTCCTTCGTGTATACGTATCTGTGGTTAAAAATACCATCAGTTCGAGACCACCAGCAATCGACGCAAAACTCGATGCCATAATATACGCATAAGGGGAAACATCGATCCTCAATTTGTGGGCGTTCCCAAGATCAACACACAACAATTCGTGAGTTATACCCGCATTTAATAATTCAACAGTTCGTGAGTTATCCCCGTAATCAATGATTATCAATTTGTGGGTGTTCCCGCCTTTAAACATTTGGCACTAACGCCCAAACAACAATTATATTTCATATGCTCTCATGTGACGGACAGTCTTTCAGAGTCTTTTTATATTTGGCCTCTGCTCTCTTGTGACAGAGATTATTTAGATTCTCTTAGTCTTTGCTCTCTAATTTACTATGGCAGAAATCCTTTTAATATTTTTCTTTCTTCTTCTTTTTTTTTTATTATTCTCTTTTACTTTTTTATATTTTAATAATATAAATTATCTTCGCACTCTTCTCTCGCTTTTTGCTAAATTTGTTATGATAGGAGAATCATAAGATTCTTAGTTTTGATTTGACTTTCTAAAACTTTTAGAAAATATTGATGTTTCACTTTTTTATTAACAATTATTTAAACTAAATAATATCTTTAGTAAATGGATAATAATTATATTATTATGAATAGACTAATATTAATAATAAAAAGATAATATCATTATTATTTGATAATAAAAACCTGTTTATTAAAAGTCTTATTGTTAAAATTTAAGGAATTACATTTTAATTTCAAAGTTTTAGAAAGATTTATATCTTACTTTACAAACTTACTGAAATAATTTACCTACATTATAATTATAAAAAATATCATTATATTTTTATAAAATAACTATCTTACTCTTGAACTTTTACTTATTACCCAAAATATACATAAATTTATAAAATTATTATTTTTAATTATGATCTTTTATCAAAATACAATTTTATTCTCAAAAATAAATTTTGTGTTCGTGATTACACCTCCACTAATAAAATCAAACCTTCTTTTAAGAAATGTTCTGAAAAACGGATCGGACCGGCCGGTTCAACCGGATTAACCGGAAATCGGTCATCTGGCCGGTCCGAGTAACTCTTAAAACTGTTCTGTAAAAAACCGATAAAAAACCGGTCAAACCGGTAGTTAACCGGTGAACAGGACAAATCGGACGGGTTTTTCAGAAGACCAGTTTTGCCATCCTTATAGAAAACGGTGTTGTTTTCTGATGCTTGAAAAAAAAAAGTTCGAAAGGCCCATAACCCACCCAATCCCTTCGAGCCTAACGCCTCTCTCTCCCCTTCCAACCCTAATTTCCTTAATGAGCTGAAGGCTGAAACCAGCAGGAACGCCTCCACTCCACTGTCCTTACTACTATCGGCACCGGCAGTGGCCACCAGTCGTTGACACCATCACCACTCGAAGCTTCTGTCGCCATAGTCGTCGTCGGGTGGTCCGTTTGAAGCTTTTATCACCCTCGTCGTCGGAAGGTCGGGGCATAGCTTCTGTCGTCGGCCGCCTCTGTCCTGTCGAGCATCTCTATGCCACTTTAGGTCGTCTCTGCTTTCTCTGCATCAGTGAGCTTCTTAATGTTTTAATTAATTTTTTTGATAAACTCATAATGATATGAATTGCTAGCTTGCTGGAGTTGCTGCAGAGTTTTTCAGTTTTTCAATTAATATTTTTTATTCTATTAATTATATGAATCACTGGCTTGCTGGAGTTGCTGCATAATTCTTTATTTTTTCAATTAATTTTTTATTCTGTTAATTCTGCTACAGAATTGCTGTAACACTGAATGCTGAATAGAATTTCAAAACCTTTTTTCAGAACATTACTTCTGTCTCCATGATGTGCCGAATATTTGGCACATACCCTTGCTATTGAAAGTAATTCTAACATTATTTTTTGTTTCATTGTTTGGTTTATGAAGGAACTTGAATTTTTCTTTTGAATTTATTTTCTGTTAATGGCTGAAAACTAGTGATTTCATTGTAGAATTCTATATTCTATAATGTATTCTTCTAATAATCCTCTTAATTTTGATATAATTTCAGATCCTGGATTTTGAATGCTGAATTGAATTTTGGTATAATTTTATAATACTGAACAAAATTGGTATAATTTTGGATTTTGAATTGCTGTAATTCTGAATTTTGCTGTAATTGCTTTAATGGCTGAGGTTTTATTTTACTGTAATTAATGTAGTGTCTCAAACATGAAGTTAGGTTTTAAGGGGGCATGGAATAGTTTGTTTTGCACACCTTGATAAATTGTTGCTGCTGAGACTGGTTCATAGCTATTTCTAATTAGTAATTTGACATTAATTGAGTGAGTTTTGTCTAATTAAGTAATCATTGATATTATTATTGATTGTTGGTGATGGTTGATTGAATATGGATATAGTATTTATGCCATGATTTCTTTTAGTTATAAATTGTGATTTTTGAATTTGAATGTAGAATTTTAATGATGAGATGAGATATAGTTTAGTTAGTGGGTAGGTTATGAAATTTTAAATTTTATTATTACATGAATGATTAAATTTAAATTTTAAAAGATTTATATTACATTTTTAATAATTTTATTTTATATATAACAAAATCGGTTCGACCACGGTTCAACCGCGGTTGAACCATTGAACCATTGAACCAGTAACTTGACCGGTTCAATGACCGGTTCGGTTCTCGCAACCTTGCTTTTAAGTTTCTTTCCAAATTTTTGGTTTGATTTTTAATTAATTTTCGAGCTTTTCGCTTACCGGTTTTTCACAGAGTTCATCTTAACCTTCCAACCACCAAATCTTAACAAAATTTCACCAAAGCACAAAATCACTCAAAATCAAATCTCAAACATCAATTTATTAATCACACATTAAGAACACATTTAATTATTAATAATTATCAAACCCTACTTTCGTATGACAACCACCAAACTAAAACACCAAGAAAACTTTTTGAACGAAAAATTGAAAAAAAATGTCAAAATTGACTACTCTACCTCTAAGACTCACATGGCCGAACCTTGCATGGAGGGACAATAGCTCTACATGTTGCTTCTCCCAATGAAAAGTGGTACCGTTGTGAAGAAGACGAAGATAAAAACTTTAATTGGAGTAGATTTTTTTTATCGAAATTATGAAGCTCAAGAAATCGGAGCTTGAAAGTTTACGTTAACATGGAATCTTTCTCTTTCACTCATGGTCTCTCTCTCTTTCTTTTCTTGGTTCGGTGATTAATGAAGGCAGGAGAGATTAGTTAAATGAATGACGGTGGTGAGGTGTCATAAAGGAGTCATGTGTCACACTATAAAGCTGTTGGATTAGCGATTCAAGTTATAAGTATCTTAAATGGATAATTACTATTTTGTCGATTTTTAGCAAATCGATGGTGGCTCGATTCTAATGGTTTGGGAGCAAAACCTACTCCTCTTTTGCGGATACCAGTTTTATTTGCATCAAAATTTATGCCTTTGACAATGACGAAGAAGAAAGAACCAAGCTTTGCAGAAATTTGAAATGAACAATAAACTTTAAATGGCTTGAATAAAAGGGAAATCAAATTACAAAAAGGAAAAGTGTTTGAAAAAATAAATGGCAAATTAAAAGGTAAAGACTGAAAAGGGTAAAAGTTGCTGAATTTAAAGAAAAGGAAAGGACATTACAAGGAAGATAAATTGCATGAAAAGAAAGTTGCAGGGAATTTAAATGAAAAGTAAAGACATGGAAAGAACCCTTCAAAGAAAAAGACTCTTGACTGACTCAGAAAGTCGCTGGGGATGTGAGTGAGTGTGAGTGTTTTCTCTGAAAAGATTCCAACCCTTGGTCCTTCGAGTATTCCCCTATTTATAAGACTCTTCAACCAATCCGATTGAAATGTAACTTCCATGTACACTAATCCATGAGTAACCGTTCTCGCTCTTTGAGTGCTATCTATAAATGCCATCAACTATCTTCACGTATTCACTTCCTTCGATTGCTACATTGTCTCTCTATGAGTCCTAGTCGATCAACATTCTCTCCTTCATCGATTGACCATCCTCGATGACTCCACCTCGAAGTTCACAACTTTTTATTTTTTTCGACTAACAAATTGCATTGCTGACTTCTTCTTCGACACAGTTGACCACAATCGAGTCTGCCACTTCGACTTCCGAATTTGTATCAATCGATTAATAGAGAGTACATAACAGAGTATGTAATTGGCTTCAATCCAAAGTTAATTGTAACATATATTTGGAGGTTGATCGAAATATTATTTTGGTACTTGTCAATGATCGAAGTCTAAACTTGTCGAACATTGGCTTGTCAAAGAATTCAATAACATCTTTATCAAAAATATTATTTTTCGATATAACAAATGCCCCCTAAGTATTTATGTTTTCGACTAGAAGAAAGAAAATATAAATACTTACTATTATTCAATATTTTTGACGATGATACCAGCCATTTTTTCATCTTCTTCCTCAAAATATTTCTCATCAACATAGTTGAATCCATTTTTAGGAATGGAGTTTCAACTGCTTTGCCCCTGGAAAGACAATTCGATTCAAAGGAGAAGATTTTGCCCCTCATCGGAAAGTAAAAGGAACACCAGTATTAACTCGATGCAATTGTCGACCACTTTGGTTACCACCCATTCGATCTCGAAAAATGGTATTTCTATCACGGCCTCGAACAAAATAATTGTATCGAGTCTGTTGCTGTTGATATTCTCTCATCTTCTCAATCACCAAACTCTTGCCAATTCTTGATCCATTCAACTCCAATAACTCTTTTTTGTTGAAATTGATCTTCAATGGCTTGATCAATTTGAAACTGGCCCCAAATAGTTATTTGATCAATTTCATATATTGTACAAATTTTCACAAATATTTTCTCGTAGTGCATGACAAAATATTAGTGAAGCATCATGCCATTCTTGAAGAGCCCATGATAATTTTTTTTTTCAATTTATCGAAGAAAAATTATCTTTAATATAAGAAATGTCCCCAAGTATTTGTTTTCGAACTCTTGAGGCAAAGTGGCTGTTTGTCGAACTATTGGATCTTCGATATTTTGTTGAATATTTTCAACCGTATTCATTTTCGATACCTCATTGAAATTTTTTATGACAACATATTACCCAAATCATGGTAATTTTCCTTTACCTTCTCGGATCATTGTGGTCAAAGAGTTGTCATATTTGATGATTCGAAAATATCATAATCAAGAAATTTTTTTTTCAAATTTCCAACTTCACAATTTCCAAAGTGAACAGAGAAGCTTTTTCTTATCTGAAATTTGATCAACTTTATAGAGTTTCAAAG
This sequence comes from Arachis ipaensis, assembly GCF_059453495.1. NCBI lineage: Eukaryota > Viridiplantae > Streptophyta > Magnoliopsida > Fabales > Fabaceae > Arachis > Arachis ipaensis. The sequence continues at coordinate 64,530,937 of NC_142436.1, read as the reverse complement.
TTGAATAAAAATTTTTCTCTTTTCCACAATTATATCTAACAACTGTCAATAACCGCTTCTCAAGAACTTCTTTTTACAGACATACTTGTACATACCTTAATAGAGTACGCAACTCCTTCCAAAGTGTTCCAATATGCACCTGTAACTTGATAAAGTTCGAATTTGTGGAACATTGGCTTGTCGAAGAATTCAACAATATCTTGTCGAAAATATTATTTTTGATGTTTTTTTTTTCTAGATGGACAATAGCAAAAATACTTATCATCATTGAATATTGTTTTCGACAAACTCATATTCAACCATTTCTCTTTCTTTTTTCTTTTCTTCTTTTATTTTTTTAATTTGTCGAACTCTCTCAGCCAAATAGGCTAAATCAGGAATATGCATATTGAGTAATTTTCGACGCATATACAAGCCAAGACCTTTGATGGCTATTTTGACGATCTCGCTTTCAGGGACTGACACATAACATCGATTGCGAGCAGTTTTGAATCGAATTATATAGTCATATATTGATTCTCCATCATCTCATTCTATTGCAAGCAAATCTGTTAACGAGACATTCAATTCTGCTCTATAAAATTGAGCATGAAAAGCATTTTCAATTGTGCCCACGTTAAAATCGAACTGGGTCTCATATTTGAAAACCAAGTGAAAGCATTTTTTGTTAATGAAGCAGGAAAAAACTTCATTCTCAGGTTTTCATTATCTGCCAAATTTTCTAATTCGACCATATAGCGAGCTATATGCTCGACAGTTGACTCTCCAGCCTCTCCTGCAAATTTTGTAATTATTTTGGGATTTTTTTACACCCATTGGCACTTCTGTCATTTGCACTGCAGAAGGAAAAGCAGAAATAAAATATGGTTGATGCATGAAACCCACGTTGATACCCATTCCATTGAGGACATCATCGACAATCCTTGTCACCTGGTAATGATATCCACGCTGTGTGTGAAGTCTATTCAAAACTTCATCAGCATTTTGATCTCATCGAACGAGAAAAGCGATATGTTCTTCCCTTTCAGGATTGTTAAATACATTCTCCTCATTATATCCTACGTTCTTCTGGTCTACTACCAAATTTGGGGAATAGGCTGTCCCTCATCATAATCGACAATTCGAACAATTCTCTCGACTTGTTTAACCAGTCGATCATATTTTGACTCATTGTCAACCAGGATAGGATTCAGAATAGTAATCATCTGGTGAGTCAACAGGTTGACTAAATTATGATGGCTTTCATCAATATATTGTCGAAACTCAGCCATCGATTCTGGCACATTTCCAAATATGACTGGAAATGTGTACTACCCATATGAGGCGTATAGCCAGGAGGAAGGCCAAATGGAAGCCAACCTGCGATTACTTGCGGTTGATTTTGCACTGGGGTGATCGTAGGGCGTGAATTTCGCCCACTACCACCAACACTTGCATCAATAACTGCAATGTTCTCCCCATAATTATACTCTACATGTGGAATCAAATTTGTAAAAAATTTTGTAGCAGTTATTGGGGTATTATTACTTATTTCTGCATTGCCATTTGAAACTTCGTCAGTCATGGTAATAATTCTATCACTTCTTAATTGGATGCACCAAATATCAACACTGCATGCACAATGCAACAGTTGAAAGCAACAAATTTTGACACAATTAAATTTTAAAACTGTCCCACTGGACGTGCCAATTTGTTTTGTCGATTTTTAGCAAATTGATGGTGGTTCGATTCTAATGGTTTATGAGCGAAACCTACTCCTCTTTTGCGGGTACCAGTTTTATTTGCATCAAAATCTATGCCTTTGACAATGACGAAGAAGAAAGAACCAAGCTTTACAGAAATTTAAAATGAACAATAAAATTTAAATGGCTTGAATAAAAGGGAAATCAAATTACAAAAAGAAAAAGTGTTTGGAAAAATAAATGGAAAATTAAAAGGTAAAGACTAAAAAAGGTAAAAGTTGTTGAATTTAAAGGAAAGGAAAGGACATTGCAAGGAAGATAAATTGCATGAAAAGAAAGTTGCAGGAAATTTAAATGAAAAGTAAAGACATGGAAGGAACCCTTCAAAGAAAAAGACTCTTGACTGACTCAGAAAGTCGCTAGGGATGTGAGTGAGTGTGAGTGTTTTCTCTGAAAAGATTCCAACCCTTGTTCCTTCAAGTCTTCTCCTATTTATAAGACTCTTCAACCAATCCGATTGAAATGTAACTTCCACGTACATTAATCCATGAGTAACCATTCTCGTTCTTTGAGTGCTGTCTGTAACTGCCACCAACTATCTTCACCTATTCACTTCCTTTGATTGCTTCATTCTCTCTCTATGAGTCCTAGTCGATCAACATTCTCTCCTTCATCGATTGACCATCCTCGATGACTCCACCTTAAAGTTCTTACTCCACCTCGAAGTTCACAACTTGTTATTTTTTCGACTAACAAATTGCATTACCGACTTCTTCTTCAACACAGTTGACCACAATCGAGTCTGCCACTTCGACTTCCGAATTTGTATCAATCGATTAATAGAGAGTACATAACAGAGTATGTAATTGGCTTCAATCCAAAGTTAATTGTAACATGTATTTAGAGGTTGATCGAAATATTATTTTGGCACTTGTCAATGATCGAAGTCTAAACTTATCGAACATTGGCTTGTCAAAGAATTCAATAACATCTTTATCGAAAATATTATTTTTCGATATAACAATTACTAAAGTTAGATTATTAAAATACATATAATAATATATATGGGGATAAATATATATAAGTTACTAATATAAATGACATTAATAACATGATGATTATAAGAAATGAAGATATATGATGAAGTATTAGTAACTCTAAGTCCATCAAAGAGTATTGATATTTACTCATACCAGCAGATTTTGAATTTGAAATATTAATTACCCAAATTAAATTATAAAATATTCATCATTAATAGATTATTAAAATTATAGTTTCAATTATGCAAAATATCTTATTATAGCAAAATTATATAATAATCTTAATTAATCCAAACTCAAATGGTAATAATTATAAAAATTAATTTAATTTTATCTATTAAAATAATTTTTAATAAATAGTTCAAACTAATAGAATAAATCATAATTAGTTTAAACTTCAATAATCATAAAAATTAATGTAGTTACTTTTAAGTTTTAATAAAATAGTCTTCTAAAGATAATAAGTTCATATTAATAAAATAAATCGTAAATAATCTATAATAGAAGTTTTGAAAATACGAATTATTACAACCATAGATCTATGGTCACGAATTTTTTTACCTATGTTCATGATTTCTATGGTCATAGTTGTAGTGTTTAAATTCTGACACTTTTGCCCACATTTTTTTACGGTGACCTTAAGTTACTGTTACTCTATGGTCACGCGTAAAAACCGTGACCATAGCATGCTATATGATCAAGGTTTTAGTGTGACCATAGCTTATCTATGATCACCCAGTTTTAAAACTGTGACTATAGCCTACTCTTGGTCACTCCTGTTTTAAACCGTGACCATAGCCTAATCTATGGCTACGGTTTTAGTGTGACCATAGCTTATCTATGGTCACCCTATTTTAAAACTGTGACCATAGCTTACTCTATGGTCTCCCTTTTGTAAAACTGTGACCGTAACCTATCTGTGGTCACGGTTTTAGCATGACTATAGCTTATCTATGGTCACTCTATTTTAAAACCGTGAGCATACCTTATTCTATAGTCATCCTTTTGTAAAACCGTGACCATAGCCTTAACTATGACCACGATTTTAGCGTGACCTATGGTCACCCTTTTGTAAAACCGTGATTATAGCCTTATCTATGGTCACGGTTTTAGCGTGACCATAGCTTATCTATTGTCACTTTTTTGTAAAACCGTGACCATAGGCTAATCTATGGTCACGGTTTTAGCATGATAATAGCTTATCTATAGTCACCTTATTTTAAAACTGTGACCACAGCTTACTCTATGGTCACCCTTTTATAAAATCGTGACCATAGTATAACAACCTGAGTTTTTGAAAATTAAATAATGAGTTATTTATGATTTATTATATTTGTTGATAATTTTATTTAAAGAAAATTATATTTCTAAAAGTAATTAAATTAAATTTTATGATACTTTGAGTTTAAAACCAATTAGGATTTATAAAATTTTCTAAATAATTGAAAATAATGAGAGTTTTATATAATTTAAATTGAATAATTAAAAGTTTTGATTAATTTTCTGAACTAAAAGAAAATTTATTTATTTATCTCTAATTTTAAAGTAGAATACTTAATTAAAAATAATTTGTAAGTTGAAAAATAAATAGTATTCTTAAAATTAATTATTAGATTAAATTTGGTTTTAAATTATTACTCTATCCAAACCCTAATTCCCAAATCAAAACCCTAATTTTACCTAACTCTAACTCACCACCACTCATCCCTTTAGCCCTAACCCCCTTACCTTTTCACGCTACTCCCTAACCCTAACACATAAAATACATGCACACTTTTCAAAAACAGAAACAGAGAAAGATGTGATGCGAAGGGAAGAAAGAAAGGGAAGAGAGAAGAGGGCAAAACCGATCAGGAAAGATGGAAGAGAGATAGCACGAAGAGTAGAGGAGAGAGAGCATGGAGAGCAGAGGAGAGAGAGGGAAGAGTCGCGTTTTGCACCGTCCATCCCAAACCGTCGCCGCTGAACCGCCGTCGTGCCGTCATCAAGCCCGAGTTGAAGAGAGAGGGAGGCATGGAGTCAGTGTCTCACAGAGAGGAACGCGAAGCATGGGCCTCCATGTTACGCTGCCGATCTGTCACCGTTGCTACTGGGTTCTCATTGCCGCCGTCTATGGAGAGCCATCACCGTTCATCACTATCCAGCCACCGTTGCCGCTGCTGGAGGAGAAACCCGCAAAGAGAGAACGCAACAGTGGAGAGAGGGAGGTGCGGTGGTTGATGTTGGTGCTGTTGCATGTGAGAAGGAAGGGCCAGTATGCTATCTCAAAGCCGCTGCATCACCATCGGAGCTTCCTGCCACCATTCTACCCACGGAATGTCATCATCGGAGCTGCAGCTGCTCTGTTCTTTGGGTTCTTCTCTAACAGTAGGTTGTCTTACTTCGAAACTCTTATACACCATTACTATAGCGGTTATATTTTATTAAGTTTTATTAATTTTTAGTATATTTTTGTGCAAAATTCACCTTTTGGATGCTACTTTGAGTTTTTGTATTTTTCTTATGATTTCAGGTAATTTTTGGGTGAAATTGGTAAGTTTTAGCAAAGTCTGATTCAGCGGCAAAGAAAGGATAGTAGATGCTGTCAAATCCTGACCTCCATGCATTCTAACGAGCATATCCTGAGTTACAAAGGTCCAATTGACACGCTCTCAACGGCGTTGAAAAGCTAACTTCCAGAACTTTTCAGAAATATATAATAGTATATACTTTTCATTGGAAATGTTTGTCCAAAATGGGCGTTGAACGCGCAACTTACTCCCAAGACTGGAGTTCAACGCCCAAAGAGGAGCAAGCCCAACGTTGAACGCCCAAGACTAGAGTTCAACGCCACCCAGGGAGCAAGGAAACAGCACGCTCACCCCCCTAATGGGCGTTCAATGCCCAAAAGCCCAAGTTGAACGCCAGGCATACGAAGCACATGACCAAAGTAGGCCCAAAGTGGATTTTAGCACTTCTTAACTTATTTTATTTTCTTTTTGTAATTTTTAATTAAGAACAATATCTTTTAGGTTTAGTCTTAGAGTTTTTACTATAAATAAAGGACTTCCTTCCTCTTGAGGATCATGCCTCCCAGGAGGGGAGAAGCACAGACACATTACATTACACCTTCTTATCTGTTTTCTTTATAAAGCATGAGCAACTAAACCTCCTAAGTTAAGGATAGGAGCTCTGCTCATTCCCATGGATTAATATTATTACTTTTTTACTCTAATATATGTTTGATTCCATTCTATGATGTATTTTCGTTCTTCATCTTTATGGATTTGTGGTGGAACGAGAGTATGACCTCTTATTCTACATGAGCTCTTACGAAGCCTTAGCCGGATAGTATTGAGCTACAACTTAAGAATATATCACAGGTTCCAACAAGTTATCTGGGCTAATTGGGATACGTGACATGAAATCTCGTTAGTCATGGGTAATTAAGGTCTCTGTGGCGTTAAAGCTAGAATAATGAGCATCATTCTCCAATCCGAAAGATCTGACATTGTCTGTGGCGTTTTGAGTAAGATCACCAGAGATTGAATTGCGTGAGCTTCACCCTCATTCATATTGAATGACCATTAGCACCGGCGTTTGATGTGGATCAGAGGAGATTAATGACCACTAGGCCCGGCTTTAATCGCTTACAACCTTGCCATTGAATGAATCACTCATTGTTAAAGTAGTCAATAAGAAGTTTTTATCCGGAAGAACAAGCATCTCCAAAGTCTTAACTGATTTTCCATCATTGTTTCTACACTAGTTCGGTATTACTTTCTTTATTATTCTGTTTTATACGCGGACAACAACCACTACCTGTTCTATTTGCCTGACTTAGTAAAATATAAATTACCTATAAAATATACGTATAATTTTTCATTACTTATAAATTATTAAGATTATAGTTTTAATTATGTAAAATATTTTATAATAAAATAATTTCTAAAAATAAGGAACTCCAATTCATAAAATAAATGATAACTTATTCATATTTAAATTTTTAAAAATGTAGGTTATTACAATGTAGATTAAGGAGCAGATTGTGATTGTGATGATAGAAAATCTGTAACCGAATATGTGTCTACTTAGGAACTAATTTGATACCATGGAACAGCAATCAACAACATGCTATAAGCAGGTCAAGTATGAAAGCTGAGTTTCGAGCTCTAGCAGCTACCTAGGCAAATTTCTTGTATCCCAAAGTGCTTGATTACTTGCAACCAATCCCATCCTGCATAGTAAGTCAAAAAACTTAGAACTAGACTTTCATTTTGTAAGGGGCCAAGTCACTACTCAAAAGTTATTTGTCACCAACATTCCAGTACAAGACCAGGTAGCAAATATCTTTACCAAAACTTTATCTATCAGTTTGTTCTAAGAATTTTGTAGCAAATCTAGAGTGGTTCCAAGACGCTCTCTCAGTTTGATGGGAGTGTGAAGGATAGTGATAACTTGAACATTAAAAAACAAGAATAGCAAGTTCAAAATTCTGTTACAATTGCTATATGAGTGATTGAATTCTTAGTTCATCTCTAGGTAGTTATTCTATTATGCAACGTTGCTATATATAAAATCCTTATATCCCAATTCAGATCAAGTGTAATTCACCCATTCCAAGTATTCAATACAAGATTATATTCATTTCTCTCTCAAATATCTAGATTTGATTCATTCTTTTCTTGCAATCATATTTTTCTTATACCATATTCATCAACTCCTTTGCAAACTTAACAGTTTTTTATAAAATAAATTGTTGTATCATAAGTTTTTCGAAAAAAAATTATTATATGGTAAAATGTTATTTAAGTTGCGTATGAAAAATATATGAAAAATTAGTAAGTTAAAAAAAAATTAGTCTACGAACCACTTTTATTTATGACTTTTAATGATATGAACTAAACTAAGTTGTTTAGCAAAATTTAGAGACTAAATTAAGTCACTTAACAAAATTTAATGACTAAATTGAATCATTTGCAATGAAGATATGTTAATAACAGGTAGAAAAATCATGTTGGGACATAAAGATAAATTATTTTCTGTCACGTAATACCACCGTTTATGTCAATATTACGTGTCACTAACAACTACATCAGCATCCTATTATACTTAGTTGAAATTCTGATATGTGACACTGACAGTCTAGATCAGCATCTCATATTAGTACGTATTTATGAAAAATAATTGAAAAACTAACATGAGTCACAAATATAACCTTTAGAAACTAAATTAAATAAATTGAATTTTTAGAGACTAATTTAAAATACAAATATAATTTGAGTGAACAATTTGAGTATTAATTTTGTCGTTCAAATTGAATTTTCGCTTTTGAGCTGAATCACATCCCAGGGAATAGGGATTACACTCCTAAAATAATGGTAATTGAAATATTGAGTAGCAAAATTGACCATTCGTGAATTTAGCACAACAAAATAACAATAGAATCTTGTAATAACTAATAGCCGATTAACCGTGTTCATAGGAGTCACTGTCGGGAAAAAAGATGCAAATAATGTGTGTCCCTATTCAATACACACATTCATATCCGCTATATATGTATCCTCGAAACCTAGCACCCGAAAATCCCATTCTTCTAAGTTTCACAACAGAAAAATCTCAAAAGCAGAAATACACAACAAACTCAGAAGTCAAAACCAACAGAAAAACCCAGAGATTCATCACAAGTAGCGTTTCAGCTTCATACATGGGATTTCCAACCAACGGCGCCGGAGCTAACAAGCCCTTCAAGTTCCTCCTGTACGGTAAAACGGGCTGGATAGGGGGCCTGCTGGGGGACCTCTGCCGGGCCCAAGGGATAGAATTCTCCTACGGGTCGGGACGACTGGAAAACAGGGCTTCCCTTGAGGCGGACATAGCGGCGGCGAAGCCCACACACGTGTTGAACGCGGCGGGTGTGACGGGCCGGCCCAACGTGGACTGGTGTGAATCACACAAGGTGGAGACTATACGGGCCAACGTGGTCGGAACCCTGACGCTTGCTGACGTGTGCCGCGAGAATGGTTTGTTGTTGGTTAATTTTGCCACGGGATGCATCTTTGAATATGATAAGGATCATCCTCTTGGATCTGGTATTGGATTCAAGGAAGAGGATACTCCTAATTTCATTGGATCCTTCTACTCCAAGACCAAGGCCATGGTATATATACCTATCTTTTCTCTCTTAACTTCTGCCAATTTTTTTCATAGAAGAGATCTGTTCATAACTTGGTAAGTTCTAATGTCATCTTAGCTTTTGTAATTGAGAAATGTTAGGGTGCCAATACCTTTTATTGATACTAGCCAAACAACACCTTATTTTTATATTATTAGGATTAGAGTTTAAAATTTAAAATTTAGTACTTAAAGATTTAATTTAAAGTGTTAGTAAAAAATGATATATTTTGTTGGTCATGTATTCATGTTGCATGAGTGGGGTCGTTTTGACACTTGATTAGAAATTTAAGTTGAGAATCACTTGTACAGTCACATGTTTTAGTTACTCTTTCGAGCAATGTCACACATGTTATGTTTGTTTTATCTTCTTGTTATGTATGTATATGTGGACCCTCCGCAGTAATAGCTACTTGGCTAGTGTTTCGGTCTTTCGGAACAAAGTGGTGTTTGTTGTGTTGTGTTTCAAACTTCAATCCAACAGTGTCTAAATCTAACAGTCACACTAAGTAGGTGTATTTGCACAATTGCCCAAGAAAAAGAAAATGTTATGGTTGTCAAATTACCACTTAACCAATGTTTTATTCATAGATGTAGCTCAGTTTGCAAGAAAACACAAGAAAGAAGGGCAAAAAGTGTAAATGGAAAAAGCAATTGCCTATATAACTTTGGATAATGCTAATTTGACAGCCACAACATTTCTATTATGAAACATTGGTTTAGGCTAGTATACTTATTTACCCTGTTTCACCTTGTATGTTGCAGGTAGAAGATCTGCTGAGAAACTATGATAATGTATGTACCTTGCGAGTTAGGATGCCTATCTCCTCTGATTTATCAAACCCACGGAACTTCATCACGAAGATAACTCGGTACGACAAGGTAGTGGACATTCCGAATTCGATGACCATACTGGACGAACTACTCCCCATCTCCATAGAGATGGCAAAGAGGAACCTCACCGGAATATGGAACTTCACAAACCCGGGTGTGGTGAGCCACAACGAAGTCCTACAGATGTACAAAGACTACATTGACCCCAACTTCTCATGGAAGAACTTCGACCTCGAGGAACAGGCCAAGGTCATCGTTGCACCTAGAAGCAACAATGAGCTTGATACAACTAAGTTGAAGAATGTGTTCCCGGAACTCTTGTCTATTAAGGAGTCCCTTGTCAAGTATGTCTTCCAGCCAAATCGAAAGGTCAATGCTTGATTAAGCATGCATCAATAGGTATGAACATGAGTTCACATTTCATTTTGGTAAGCATGTGCAGGAAAATAAGAGAACCAAAGTAACTCTGAGGAAAGGGTTCCCATTTTTTGGCATTAGTATTGATTGCAGTTGGTGTGGATATATTTTTATGTTGTATTCTATTTTGTATTAATAGCACTATATATACTCATTATTTAATGGGAGTTGTTTACAAACACTGAATTAGATTTTGAGCTTCGAGCTCATTGTGATTGTAATGACTGAGAATGAATAGTGATCCAATTGGATTCAATAGTAAATTTTTGGTTCGTTCAAACGCTATAAATGGATGTTTGGAAGACACTAGTGTAGTGTCTTTACTATAGCAGCAATAGATCTTTAATGGTCAAAATTTGATTGAGTCAATAATATAGAGAAACAGCTTTCGTCATGAGTTATTATAGGGATAAGAAAAGTGATTAGTCATACAAGAAAGCTTATGGTAATTAACTTTGTGCAACCCCATAACAAGTAGGAAGCAGTTAATCACCCACACTTTTTGGGCCGGGGAAGGAAAATGTTTGGTAACCAAATAAAAGTTAGTCCAAAACACCAAAACTTTTCATGTTTGACATTATTTATTCCATGAGTGATGAGTGACATTTATTAATTAAATCAGTAACATTTGAATATAACACTCTCACCCGCATGAATTCATGTATGGCATTAATAATGATAACAGGAGCTGCATTACAATTTTTAAATTGTATCAATTTCATTAATAGTAATAACGATGTAGATATTATATAATAATATCTAAGTGTAACATTTTATTCTTGATACTTTTAATTTTGTTTCCTATCAAACATTTTTTAATAAATCTTTTTATTTTTCTTTTTATTTATAACCCTTTTCAAGTTAACCACTCTATTTTTTTTTTCAATTTTTATAAAATTTATACAAATGCTAATGAGACATAGTTGTAACATAATTGAATATTTTAATTATTATTTATATGTATATTTATTTATTATTTTTAATCTACTCACATAAAAATAATATTTAAAATTTATTTCATAATTTTCTTTCATATTCATATTTTATTTTTTATTTATAACATTCTATATAAAAATGATGGGTTGTATAACGAAATTAATTTAATATTTTTGGCATAACTTTATAATTTTATACCTATAATTATATATTTATTATATTTAATATTATACAATTTTAAAATACATATTATTATTATTATTATATATGTAATTAACAATAGTTTGAATATAGTATTTTGAATAGTTTAAATAATGTATATTTATTATTTATTATTTTACCATGAGAATCATCACGAGTGGTCACATAAAATTATTCCATAATATACAAATTTACTCTATAAAATAAGAAATTCAAGTTTAATATAACATCCCAAAATATTGATTCATAACATCCTAAAGAATAATCACTAAAATCATCTAAAAAACTTCAATTGTTAGCACAATATATATCACTAACACTTACTTCAATCATTGCTTTTTCTTTAGCGCAGCCCTTTTGGCATCAATAGCTGATAGCTCAATTTTTGTCTTTTCAAATTTATTTAAAGATCTTTAACTTCTAAAAATATCTTTAATATAACATCTATAATTTTTATAAATAACATACATATTTTATTATATATAACATTTATAATATCATATATATAATATACATAATTTTTTAAATATATTAAATATTTATAATTTCATACATATAAAAATTCACATTAATTTAAAATTTTAATTCAATCATCAATTATTATTAATGCAATATACAATGAATTATATTGTCAATTTAAACTTTTAATTTTTTTATTTATTCTGGGCGTTGTTAGCATTATTAGCGCTCATAAACCATCTTCTATATTATAATTTCATTAAAATTCATTTATCAATAATTTATATATAATTTGAAAAAATAAATAAATATTTACAATTTTTTTCACTTGTCTTTTATGACACATATTTTTGTTAGATATTTAATTCTTTTAATCAAATTGTAATTCTTGCTTATATCAATATATCTAAAAGTGTTCTATTAACACCATACATTAACAAATCTTAACATCTCAACTTTTTTTTTGAGAATGAATTTTTTAAGTAGAGATTTTGGTTTATTTTATTCAAAATAAACAAATATATTTAAAAATGTAATAAGAGAGAGAAAAAAAAACCGAGATTTGTGCATATAATTTGGCATTTCTTTCTTTTACAAATTTCAAACAATAAATATTTTGGGAAGGAGTTAACGTGCATTTAAAATTTTTATCAGAGATGTGATGGACGCGCCATTATATGGTATTAGGTTTAGAGTGCAATTCTTTGGTTAGGTAGCATCACCGGAAAGGAATTTGAGGTGGATTTTGTGTTTTATTTGGGTAATTATAGTTTTGAAGAACTTGATAATACTTTCCTTTTAAATTGTTACATTTCTTGTGAAATTACTAAATAAAAAAGAGAAAATAAATATAAATAGAGAATTTTTGTATTAATATTTTTAATGTAATTATTTTTATATAATTGAGATAATACACAAATTTTTTAATATTATATTCACTCTTTCATGAATATATATTATGTAAAATGATAATTTGTAAATCGAAATTTAAATATATCTCCTGTTTGTATCTCAAGATATTTTACTATAGAAGAAGAATCATACCCCACATAAATTCTTAATTTTTTTTTGGGTTTTATTTTGGTGCAAGAAGATAGGGCAATTGGAACATATATCGTACACCCAAATATTCTCAAATGAAAAATATTTGGCTGCTGGCTAAAAGATAATTGTAGAAGAAAAAATTAATGATAACTAATTGGCCTCAAACGAATAAGTGCTGCGGCATGTAAAATTGCATACCCCAAATAGAAATAGGGAGATTTATTCTTATAAGTAAGGGTCTAGCAATTAATTAGAGGCGTTTAATAAGTGATTCTGCTAATTCATTTTGTGTATGAACGTGAGCTACTACATGTTCAACACTTATTCTTTTAGCCATACAATAAGCATCAAAAGTTTGGGAAGTGAATTTTTACCAACATTATCAAGGCGAATTGCTTTGATTGGATTTTCTAAAAAATATGATTTTCATCGAATAATTTGAGCAAGTAATCTCGCAAACGTCAGGTTGCGAGAAAACAATAAGCACGCATGTGACCATCTCGAAGATGCATCTATTAGGACCATAGTTGTAAGAACCGGACTGGTGATCGAACCGGTCAGGTTACTGGTTCACTGGTTTATTGGTTCAACCGATAAACCGTTGGTTGAACCGGTAAAACCGGTTTCACATGAATAAAAAATATAAATATTAAAAATAGTCATAAACTTAATAAATTCAAAATACATATCGTTAGTTCTTCACCAACATTTTAAAAACAACCAAGTTTCAAAGTCTAAATATAACTAATACAAAGATAAACATGAAAGTAGTTAGTACTAGTACATTAGTATCATAATTAAACACAATATGGATAATAATTCATAAACTAAATCCAAGGAGTGATTTCGAAGTCGGCAAGTTGCTCTTCATCTGACAAATGTGGAGCTACATCCTGATTGGTTTCATTTTGATTTGCATTTTCCACAGAATTATTAGCTCCATCATCCTCCCGATCATCTTCCAAATCCAATTGATCTAGCATTATAGATAATGTTTCACAAATCAAGATAAAAAATAATATAAAACATGTTATAAGGCATACGAAAATCATAGTTGATCAAAACTCATAAATAAATAAAAGCATACCTAAATCATCTAAAGGTGATTGAAGCTTAAACCGATGAATTCCTCCACCCCTAATAAGCTTCTCACAATATATGCATAGCAGAATTATTTTTCCAGACTCCACAACTTGTTTACAATGACCCCATGCAGGATCGTTTTTTGCTCTATTATTGTTTTTTTGGGTTCCGATTGATGCATCAACAGTTGATCCTTGTTCTTGCGAAGATGATGTTTCTGATGGTGTATTCGCAGCAGACATTCTAAAAGAATATGGAGTAGCAAAATCGCAAAATTATAAAACAATAACAATCCTAAATTCCCTAGTTCCTATTCCCTATTCAGCAAGACAGCAACCTTAAATGCTTAAATAGTTAAATTCCCTATTCAGCAAGACAAACATATTCATATTTCATAGATTCAAATCAAGCATATAATTCAACAGTTTCATATTTCCAGTACAAATCAACAAAACAACAAATTTACAACTTACAAGTCAGCAAGGATATTCAGCTTAACAATTTCAATAAGCATATTCAACAGTTTCATATTTCAAGCTTTCAACAAGGATATTCAGCTTAACAATTTCAACAAGCATATTCATATTCATAACAGCAAGTCAGCAAGAAGTGCAGAAAAAAAGTAAGTTTACAACTTACAAGTGCAAATGTGCAATGCAGAACAGAGCGAGTGTAATGCATTTTTCACAGAACAATCATTAAACTTTAAGTGCAGAACCGAGAAGAAGCAGATTACACATTACAGAACTGGAGCTTACCTGTTTGACAGAGTCACAGAGCAGAAGGGCGAGGCAACGGCGAGTTCGACTGGAAAAGCAACGGCGACTGGGCGAGGGCGACGGCGCTGGAACGGCGAGTTCGCGGGTGGCGGGTCTGTATCTGTCCTGTTCCTACTCCCTTGGTTGAGTTGGTTCCTTCAGAGTTCAGACTGGCGGTGAGACGAAGAGGATGACGGCGGGCGGCTGGGGGCTGGGGGCTGGGTGAGTGAGGTGAGGCCGAGGCGGACTGGCGGAGGGCTGATAGGGTTAGGCTTAGGCGCTGTTAGGGTTGGGGGGAAAAGGGGAAAGTGGAAACTAGGGTGGGGGTGGGGTTTGGTAGCCCGTAGGGCTTTTCTTTTTTTTTTTTTTTAAAAAAAATAAACCAAAACGACGTCGTTTTGGAAAAGGAATTTTAAAAAAAAAAATTTTTGAACCGGTCGGTTAACCAGAAACTGCTGGTTTTTCGATTTTTATCAAAATCGGCCGGTTCAACCCGGTTCGAAACGGCTCTCTTCCTTATCCGGTTACATCACTCAACCGGACCGGTTATGGATCCAATTCACTGGTTTTTCGGTCGAACCGGCCGGTCCGGTCCGGTTCTTACAAAGTATCTAAAGGATCTACATAGTGGATGAATTGGTTCACATATATCTCCTTAAATTCTTTCTAGAAATTCAAGGGACTCAAATCTAATCTTTACTTATAATGACCTTACAATTAACTTTCCATGAGAACATGCAGTACAACAGAATTCACTAGATTGAAGAATTCTCTGACTCTTTAGTAAATATCCATAGAAGTTTTTAATAATTCTTCACATCGTAGTTGTTCTAAGATGTCCCAATCGATCATACAAAATTATGAATTTATTTGGGTTAGTAAATTTTTAGTTTACAATGCCATGTGATTCAATTGCACTGATTTTAGTATAGTATAATCTAAAAGAAAGTGATGGTAACTTTTTTAATATAATCTTTTTATTTAAATCATGAGTTGTGATATATAAGTACTCATGATTTTTCTCATTCGTTGTTTTAATATGATATTCATTTTAGCGAATATCGTTACAACTTAACAAATTTGTTAGAGACTTAATAGACAATAGTGCATTATTTATTATGAATTTTGTTCCTCCAAAAAATAAAATTATAACTCTTTCAGAGCCTTCTATCATATTGCCTGAGCCAATAATGGTATTAACGCATTCTTCTTTTGATAAAAGATAAGTAAAATATATATTACTTTTAAAAATGGTATGCAAATTTGCACTGTTCACAAGGCAAATATCTTTATTATATGTTCTTGTCATTTTTTTTAAAGATAATAATAATAATAATAATAATAATAATAATAATAATAATAATAATAATAATAATAATAATAATAATAATAATAATAATTAAAGATGTACGCACAGTAAAATTATATTCTTGAATAATTAAAACGGACACATTTAGTGATTTTAAAGTTTTTAAATATAAACATTAATATTTTATTAAATATTATTTACATATTATACTTAAAATTTAAATACATAAAAAATAAATCTTAATAATAAATTTTTTACATTATTTTATGACATAAGTACTTAATGAACTTAAATATTAAATTTTCTATCATTGATTAAATGGTCAATATTTCTTTTAGAATCCTCAAAAAAATCAGATACTTTATAATGAGTGATGTAATTTTCAACATCTTTGGAAAATAAAATTTGTCTCTTTTTCTTTGTCATCTTTTTTCAAGGATGCTTGATAAAGATCAACTAAATATCTTGAGTACGACAGGTATGTAACGAATGGCCCTTTCTATCGCAACAGAAATATTTATCTTCTTGATTTATTTTGCTCATTAATTCTTTCTTTATTCCACTTCTAGTAAGATCCTTTCTTGTTATCAAAATCTTGCCATTTATTCTTTTTGGGGTTATGATTTGCAGCATTCGCTTCAGAAAATGGGGCGGTGCCAGTTGGGCACGCTTCATGATTTTTTAAGAGCAATTCATTGTTTCGCTCAGTAACAAGAAGACAAGAAATTAGATTATAATATTTTTTAAATTCTTTTTCTCAATACTGCTGCTGTTGTAGAAGCACATTCAAGGCATGAAAGGTCGAAAAAATTTTCTCTAATATATCATTATCAGTTATCTTTTTCCAACATAGTTTTATTGGTGATGTAATTTGGAACATTGCTGAATTCCTATAATGCAAATACACTCATTCATATAGAGTTTGATGAAATATCACTGTCTTTTGATGATTATACCTTTCTTCAAGGTTCTTTCAAAGATCTGCAGGATCTTTTAATGTGAGATATTTATTTTTCAATTCTTCGTCAAGATGACAATAAAGGAAGATCATAGCTTTGGCTTTATCCTTTTGAGATATTTTGTTTTCAGTCTTAATGGTATTTTCGAGATCCATTGAATTAAGATGAATTTTGACATCTAATATTCATGATAAGTAATTATTTTTAAATATATTAAGAACATTAAATTTAAGATGAGAGAGCTTTAACATAATAAAAATTTATTACATGTATCTTTCTGAAATTTAATTAGTATTATGTTGATAACGTATTGTAAAATAACTAAATAAAAAAAGAAATAAATATAAAATAAAAAAGTGTAAATATAAAATTCTAGTATTAACATTCTCTAATATAGTTATCTATATATAATTGAGATAATACACAAGTTTTTTAATATTATATTCACTCTTTCATAAATATATATTATCTAAGCAAAAGTGTCTTATGTTATGTTGCTATATTTATACACAATTTTTTTTTTATTTTATGTCTCATGTTATGTTGTTCTATTTATACCCGTAGAATCCTCCTTTTTTTTTTTCTAATTTCATTAATGTTCAATCCAATTTTAAAAAATTTTGCACTTCTACCATTCAAAGTTTGAACCGTCCAAATAATTTTGATTGAAAAAATAAGTTATAGATGTTTAATTGATGGACATCCACATTGCAACAATTAAGACAGTTCTTTTTAACTTTTGCATGTTGACCTGGTCTTTACTGTTTGAATGTATAATGATACATGTAATTAAAAATACGAAATCCTCCTCCTTTCTCTCAAAATTGAGGATGAGTTGCTGAGTTTCCTTGATTAAAGTACATGTAATTGAAAATATGAAAGCCTCCTCTTTTCTCTCAAAATTGAGGATGAGTTGTTGAGTTTCCTTAATTAAAGTAAAATTTCTAGTTATGTGTCCCAGTATAAACGATAGTTGTTTTGGATGCCTAAATTTTATGTACTGGCTTTAATTCTTAGACAGTGTATATAATAGGATTTTTTTTTTTATTTCCTATTTTCTTAAAGGTAAACTCAGATGCATTTAAAAATTGAAAAATATTAAAATAGTATTAGAATTTATTATTTTTCGTAATTATTTTTAGTTATTAACCAAATTTCTTTAGTTTAATAATCTAATAATATATTTTAGTCCATATTTTTAAATATTAATAACTAATTGTTGGCAAAAAATAAAAAAATTTGATAGTGTCCTCTAACATTTCTCTTAAAAATTACATATTAGTTCTCGCGATAGATAAATATTCGAAGATTTATACTAATCTAAAAAAATAAAATAAAATATAAATTCCTAGTGCTGATAATTTTTATTTAATTTTATTTTAAAATAAACTTTATCAAAAAAATTTTAGAAGAATTTTTTAATTTTTGGAGATAAATAATTTATTAGACTGTTATAGTTGTATTAAAAAAAATAAAATAGTAAACAAATTGTTTATTGACCACAAAAAAATAAGAATAATAATTACAAATTAGTATTTATTATAAACTTAATATTTTTTATTTTCCCTTTTTTTTTTTACAATTTCTTTCATTTTCTATGGTTTTTTTTGCCAGTAGCTTTTTTTCTTTATTTTTGGTTTCAAGATATAAAATTATAACAATGTTGAACAATTAAAACGGTATAAAACGTGATATAGGCTAAATGAAAGTCCAAAAAATAGTGCCAAAAATGTCCAAAAGTAAAAAAAAAAAACATCTTGTTAATTAATAATAATTATTCCTGGTTAAAATAAGGGATAAGTACTTTTTTCGTCCCTAACGTCAGGGGTCAAAATCAATTTTGTCCCTGACCTTTTTTTCTTATTAAAAGCATCCTCGCTCAACGTTACAAAACGTTATAAAATTATCCTTTTGTTCATAAACAATATTTTTTGGACAATTTTACCCTTTTACAAAAATAAAAAATATTAAAATTAATATTAAAAAATAAAAGAAACCCTCTCCATCCCTGGCATATCTCTCACTCTCTTTCGGTCTTTCTCTTCTCTCCCTTTCCGCCAACCCACCACCGCTGCCCCTACCTCCTTCTCCATCTTCTTCTCCCTCTCCATCACCACCCCCCTCTCTCTCTCTCTCTCTCTCTCTCTCTCTCTCTCTTCACCACCACCACCACCACCTCCTCCACCACCATACCACCCACTACCCTTAACTCTAACACCAATCATGCTAACTCTTCATCCATCAAAATCAACATCTGAATGGTTGAACAATATCACCCAATCAGTTAAACAAAATCAACACCCCCGCACCAACATCAATTGAATGCTCAACGCAATACCCGAACAGAGAAACAAAATCCCCACAAAATCAGCACCAAAAACAATTTTAAAACCGCAACCCAAACAAAAATGAAGAAATCCATAATTTAAAACAGAATTGTAAGGAAATTTGTTCCTACTTTCACATTAAGTCAAACACCTGCAAAACAACCCCGAAATATATTAGCAAACTACAATCTATGCCATCAAAGTTTACCGACTCATCAATCTGTGAACAAAATATGGACAAGCTCCATGTCTTTATTGACTATCACTTTTATTTAGACTTTTTTCTTTCATGCATTTCCAAGGCAGAATTACAACACATGAAAGCCTTACTAAAATCGTGGTTCTATCGTCGATCCACGTTTTGGGAAGAAAGTGGCCAGAGTTTGATTTCGTTGTCCAATGCAGAACCCAACCTAAATCCAAGGCACAATCTGTTAAGAAGATGATGGAACTATAAGTTTTTTTTCATTTTTACCTCTCTCAATCTCTTTGCTTTTGAAGTCTAAAATCTAGGGGCTTTTAAACGGTTTCATTTTTATTTTCGTAAGAAAATAAAAATATGACATAAAAATATAATTGATTAAACATTTTAAAAATATTTTCAAAAAAATAGAACAAAGTTAAAATCGCTATTTTCAGTTTTTTCGGTTTTAACTTTTGAAAATATTTTCAAACAAAAATACGGTGTTTTTGGTTTTGGGACAAAGGTTTGAATTTCTCTTACTCGTTTTTATAAGTTTTTTTGTGTTATATTCACCCAGTGTATTTTGCTTATTCTTTTCTATTTTTTTCTCCCTTTCTCTATGTTTTGTGGTTAGAATATCCATTATTTACCTCTAATTATACATACATTTTTTTAAAAAAGTGAAATTTTTTTTTATTTTTTTTATTTCATTTCACTTTTTAATTTTTTATTTTAGACTTAATTTTTGTATCTTTAAGTATATAGACAAGGTAATTAAAAAAATAGTGTTTTAATTAGAATTAAAATATAAATTTATTGAGTTTTATATTTGATTAAGCTGTGACATTTTGTTTCAAAGTAGCAATCATCTTCTGTTTCTAATATGGCAAATTTAGTTTAAGATGCGGTTAACGTAAAAAACATGAATAACAAGAAAGCATATTTGTTTAAGTTAATGGATGAAACAATAGCTTTGTTTGGATTATTCAAGTCATAGAGTGCCATAAAAGCATTTAGAAAACCTTTAAACAAAGGAACCAACATGAATAACACTCCATTTATCTATTTTCCCTCAAATAACCTCAATTTTTGATTTCAATTCCTTTAACAATCATCAAAACTTATTTTGGGAGTTCTTTACTTCTTCCATTCTTATTCTAATTGAATACAAATTTGAAAAAGAAATTTACAAGCACAGTAATGGTTCTAATGCACCATGCATCAGCTTAACAGCATATATAATAATCTTTGGCATTTACATTGATATTTAATAGGCTACATTCTGACAATTCTCTCTCCACCATGTTGTAGTATGTAGTCTTTCTTTATTTCCTCCAGAACTGCATCATTAGTGCTGTAAGAAAATAGAACAAATAGAAAAAAAAGTCCATTACTATATTTTCAAAACTAGAATTCTGATTGGGTGTGTATATAAAAGTAAGCCAATCATAATACCCTAGGATCAAATGATAGCAGATACATTTGGAAAGGTTACATGATCAAATGAGCTTGATGGCGGATATTTATAGAAAATTAAAGTCCAAAACCAGCATGAGTCATTAAAACAGGTTCAATTGCCATTGCATTATTTTCATCTAATATAAAAAAGTTAAAAACTAAGATTATATTAAAGAAACACATCTCGGTCTAAAGAAAATAACCAAAACTAACCGGAGTAAAAAAAGCACCAAAGAATTGCTCTTATATGTATGTATGTAAATTGTAAGTGTAAAAAGGGTAACATCTCCGGCAAAGACCTAATAATGCTTATTATCTTTTTTTTTTTAAAAAGTAGATTATACTTTGTAGCATACTCAATAAGTAGAGATTTGGAGCCAACGTTCCAAAAATTACATGAATAAAAGGTACTTGATCATGCAATAGCAAAAACGTGAATTCATAAAAAAAGGGTTAAGTACATTTTTCGTTCCTAAGGTCTGAGGTGAAAATCAAAATCGTCCCCGACCTTTTTTTGTTATTAAAATCATCCCCAACGTTACAAAACGTTATAAAATCGTCATGTTCTACTTCAATTATATTTTTTTGACCAAATTACCCTTCACTATTAATAAAAATAATATTAAAAAAAAAAAACAAAACCCCACCCTACCCCACTCCCCAACCTCTTCGGTCTCCCCCCTTCCCCCTCCAAAATCCCCTTCCTCCTACTCTCAGACACGCCCCACTGCCAACATAACCAAACTCTCAAACCCCCTGACCCTGCTTTCCAAGTTTCAACTTCCTTCTTCCTCATTCCTTCTATTCATTATTCTTCTTCTGTTAATGATGCTAACTACCTGAACCACTTGTTCAAATTGTAAAGTTTGCATTGAGGCACTGTCATTGCGGAAGAAGAAAGAGTGAGAAAGCAGTGCAGCTGAAGAATAATTGACATTTGAAAGGTATAATTATTAAGAGAGTGACAATGAGAACCCTCTGCAACGTATGCAAAAACGCCGCTGCAATTTTATTCTGCGCCACCGACGAGGCTGCTCTTTGCCGCTCTTGCGATGACAAGGTTTGACTTCAATTTTATCAAGATATTGTTCTTCCGCTCATTAATGTCTAGTCATTTCGATTAGTTTACTACACAAATTGAATTGTTATGGAGCAAAAATAATAGATAAAATTATTAGCACGGGTTTAAAATTTATTGTATACTAGGAGCCTAGGACAAGTATATTACATCGTTTGACTTGATTCACTTATATGAATACAATTGTTCAGGCCATTGGTTGGTAAAAAAGATCTAAAGCTTTTCTCTATTAGTCTACTGATCCACTGAATTGAGTTTTGTTTTATTTTATTTTTATATGGATTCCTGACTAGATTGTGCATTGTTGAGGTTTGAGTGTGGTTTTATGTTGGCTATTGGAGTTGTGTTGGGTAAGGAATTCAAGTGGAAAGAGTTAATGATAGTGGGTGGGGCGGTGGTGGTGGTGGTGGTGGTGGTGATGATGGTGGAGAGAGAGAAAGCGAGAGAGAGGTGATTGATGCGTAGATGATGAAGATGTAGGGAGACAGAGGGAGGGGGTTAGTGGGGAAGGAAGGGAAGAGGTTTTTTTATTTTTGTTTTAAGGGTAAAATTGTCAAAGCATTATTATTTTTTGTAAAAAGGATAATTTTATAACATTTTGTAATGTTGAGGATGATTTTAATAACAAAAAAAGGTCGGGGACGATTTTGATTTTGACCCAAAATGTTAAGGACGAAAAAAATATTTAATCCTAAAAAAAATTACATGAAGTTGAAAAGATACATCTTAACCATTATTGTATCGATTTTATCTAACTTACCAATTATTGGCTTGCTACAAATCAATCTTCAGCTTCATTGCTACCATGTGAAGCATCCTCATCATATGCTAAAATATAAGTAAAACAGTATCATTACCAGCCATTAAGCAATTAGAACATTATCATAACTCATTGACATATATACTTACAATCTCATCATGATCAATGTTAACATGATCAAGCACGTCATCTTCAAAAATGTCAAATTCAGGGCCTTCTAACTAACATTGATCAATGTCCCGACGAATATGATAAGTTGTTCAATTGTTCCATGTCACATTCATCATGGGATGATTAATGCCACATCCAAAAGTTGGGCAACATTAACACTTGCCAGCATTACTTGGAAAAAGAATCACCATCATAAAAGTACTATTTTTCACTTACTAATACAAGTTTATCAAATGCAAGTCAAAAAGTGAAGAATAGAAAGCTGAGACCTCACATGAAGAAATTGGCAGATACTTGTTGGTTCTCATAATGCGTTGGTCTTTATAATTCGATGTTCAAACTCAATGTATAATAATACATCACACAAATTTTCGCACACACATCCATGCCCTCTTACCTTATGCAATGCAACAATAAAAATAATAATTATCCTATATCCCGTTCCTAACGAAGCTTTACTACATGGATGAAATAGTGACATTACATCCTATCATAAACTATGTCTAAATTTTAGGAAAAATTGCTTAATATTTTTTTTTTAACTTTGAACATACTTTAATCACCAACAACCAGATTAGAAAGGAAGAGACTCATCTTAAAAACTATGAAACACAAATCAAACTTCAACAAAAAATATTATGAGTTGTGACAGATTTCTAGCAAATGAAAAAAAGATTCATCAAGTTCAAATATTCAATGCATTTTCTGATCTCATTATCCACAATTAAAAAATGAGCAAAAAATAGAATCAATTTATAAATATGACTACACTAGTAAATATGACTTTGCTGATTTTACAAATATGAGCAAGTTAGAGATATAACACACATATAATCACATAAAAATAAGCAATAGTTATAATACAAAAGTTAAAGTTCTTACTTGTAGCTAGCGAGGACTTCGGGGAGAAGCGAGAAGAGAAAGAAGGTCTTCTCAACACCTTTGGTAGGCTTGGAGAGCAACGAATATGAAACTGGGCCAATGAGGACATGAACAATTTCAACACCAAGCTGAGCAAAAGAAAAAGATACTCAATCACAATGTTAATAATTTGATGTACATAAACACGTGAAAAGGCTAAGAATTGTGTTTTGAAAATAATGATCCACCCAAGTGGCAAGACAAGGTCCGATACAAGAATCAATAACAATTTTCAATTCAAATATTGAATAGAGTAAAAAAAATAAAAAAATATTTACTAGTTGTTACCTCTGATGCAAACCATGTTGGAGCGAGGTATAGGCACTCCAATTGCAGACATGGCAGTGAGACAAGGCGAGATCACCCAGTAGCGATGGCGAGATACAACAAGGAACAGAGTATCAGCGACAACTCAAGGTGAAGAGCAGAGAACGAGCAAGGAATTAGGGCAAGGAATAGAAAACCAGTGACGACGCAGAAAGATCTGAAAGTGTGGTGCAGTAGCGATAGAAGGAGGCAAGAACCCAGAGCCAAATGTCTCTCCTCTTTGAAAGAATGTTTAAAAGGGAAGGGAACATTTTGAAAAACTAAAAATATAAAGAGGCAATGTCTAATTATCAAATTTTTCAAAAACAAAAAAGCGGGGTTCCATTCATAAATATTTTAGGATGGTTAATGTGACTCCCACACAAAAGTGGGAGTAACAAATCTGTGACCTAAATAATATATATGGTCTCACTCCGTCACATACATGTATTTAAAATAATTAGTACATTTCAATGATATAGCATCTGAAGATACCCATTGGATGTGCGTATTTCCATTGACACAAACCCACACAACTTTTGTGCTGTTTCGGGAATAGATAATACATTTGAAGAGTGCTTCCAAAAAAACTAGTGAAGTAAAATTTTAACTCATTTTTCAATAAAAAGATACTTTAAGAAATGAATGTTTTTTCATAGTATCATTATTAATTTTATTTATCTAATAGTACTTGGTCTTAATGAAGATGAAAAGAGATCTCATGCAAAATTTTACCGTAAATTTTCTCCTTTTCAAAATTTTATTTTAAATATATTATTTTTTTAAATAAATTTAAAATATAAAAATTATAATTAATTTGAAACATAAAGAGTAGTAAATTAGTGTAGTCACTATATGATTGAAATTGTGCAAGCAAATTTTGTGGGAGTAAAAATCATTTTCAACCATGTAAGAAAGAACAGAATCAGAATTTACATATCTCAATACAATAATTAAGATTTCTAATTATTATTGAAGAGATGTTAGAATGAAAGAGAAAAAGTGACTAATTCAGAGAAACTAAGAGCGCAATACTAATGTGATAAAACTCATCAATTATGCATTACAATGCCTCCAAAGTCAAAATATATAGCAGAGGTTATGACCGCTGTAACACTCGACTACATAGTATTTTACGCTTAAGTCGTAAAATAGAGGTGATGAGGTATTACAACCTGTAAAATAAAATATATATACATAGTAATAGTTGAAAGGATTTAGTAATCATGTGGTGGAGCCTTAAAGGAAAGCTTAAACAAATCGTGAAAAGAAAAGAGCAACGCTCACGTAACAGAAACTTGTGTAAGGAAAGTAAATATACATATATATATAATAAGAGAGGAATGACAAAAGATACAAAATATCAAGTCCTAACTCGACCTGCGAAGCCAAGGCCGGCCAGAGAATATGTACATACATATATACATATATACAACCCAAAGTCTCCCCAAAATACTCAAAATAAACACTTAGTTCTCCATAAAGCTTCTAGGAGGATTAAACATAACATACAAGTGGAGAAAAGTCTAGATACACATATATACATAGTAAAATATCAGAACCAATGTCCCAACTTCGCTTGCATAGTAAATCCAGACACCTAGCGAGGTGTCTCTCGACCTGCATTTGAAAACCACAAATATATGTATGGGATGAGAACCGGAGGTTCTTAGCATGATAATGGTGCCAACATACATAATATATAAGGTCCCGAGAAAGGTAGAGGCAATCCAAGAATCCGATACTGAGAAATCAAACTTAAGGAATAAGCTAATCCAGATTTTGGGTATATAATCTAAGGTCCTTAGGTTTATAACTCAGATCCTAACTTAACCCTTCAAATCCTACTTCCTCCAGTTCTCCAGAACACCGGTGGAATAGTTCTCGTCACTCCTCCTCCAGACAAGGAGAATCTCAGTTGCACAAACAAACAATACAAGCAAAGAAAACACAAATAGGATGCAGTTACAGCAGGTAAAACATATAGCAAGTAGACATAGTAACTCAAATAGGCAAATCCAAGTAATGCAAACTCAAATAAAATAAACAAATACATATGATGAATGCCTGCCCTATGGCCGATGAGTCTCATTTGTTAGTTATAAAGACAAACCCGATATGTCCAGTAGCTAACCTTGGACAGAACAGCAAACACGGAGCAAGTGGGACAATGTCGTAACCCTTGCATCTTACCCGCGTACCCAGAGCAAATGACAACTTCACCCTGCCTCTTACCCAGGTGGTGTTACAGTTCTCAAACTAGAGCAAGCTGTGACAGAACTCAACCCTTGCATCTTATCCGGAGTCTCGAACTCTTTCCCGAAGCAAGTGGATAACACCACTGCATCTTACCTGGCTTATTGACTTTTATCCGGAGCGAGTGGACAATGCCATCACCTCTTACCTGGAGTCTCTACTTATATCCGGAGTGAGTGGACAATGCCACCGCCTCTTACCCAGCTACATATACCTCTTTACAATTCAATTCATTCATTATCAATTCTGTCTTTATTCATAACATCATCATCATTTTCGCACTTCATCAACCACAAATCATTACTCAAAATCTTTCTTCACCACCAAGTTAACCCTCCCTCAAGGTTCTCTCCCTTTCACCAAGATTAAAACTAAGTATTAGGACCTTAAAAAGTAAAAATAGAGGTTTAGAGGTTAGAAAATAGGTTGAAAATCACAAAAGGCACTTTTCCCAAAAGCAGGAGTCTCGTGTATGTGAGCTCTATCCGTATACGCGAGTATGCTGGACAGAGGTGCATGACTGCGTACACACGCCATATCTCGCATAGCAAGGGTGTAATTCGCTATCTCACGTACGCAAGCCCTGTCTGCATACACGAGTCTCATAGATAGAAGCGAATTCCCACATACCCAGCCATGTGTCCACATACACGGGCCCTGTGATTTCTCAAAAAGCTGTTACAACCTGCAGCAATACTTTCATACACCAAACTTTCGGCACGCATAATATTTTTGTTAGAAAACATTTTCTGCCTAATCTTCAAACGGTGTAAACTTCACGAACACAATTTTCGTTTGAAAAAAGTTTGACAGAAATTGAGGATCCAGAAGTCAAGTTATGGCCTGTCGAAGTTTAGTCAAAAATCAAGTTTTTCTCAAACAAATCACAAACCTCTATTTTCACCAACTTTCATTTCAAAACTAATTTTCACTCTTCAAAACCACACTCAATGTGTGTAAATTAAGATTTCAACCATTCCATCTCCTCTCCTTCACATCATTTTCTCAATTATATTGACTTCCACCCCAAACACCCAAAATTATACAACATAATTTATCATAATTCATTATCATCATCAAACATCAACATCAAAAATCCAAAATATCATTATTCATTAACTCATTCTCAATGTAATTATATATGTCTATCAAGGTTACTAATATCAACATACTTACACATTTCAACCTATCCTATGGTCGTCTAGCCTACGTTTTCACGAAACATTATACATTATCTACGAGAAACCAAAACCATATCTTGGCCGATTTTTCTCTAAGCCAAATACACCTCAACATCACCGCTGCTCAAGAGTCTACAGCCCCAAGGCCTCTCCAAACGGACTTCCATCTTCCAAGGTTCAATCTCCAACTTTCAATATCGCCAATGGACCTCAATTTAACATAATTCAATCTATTTTCACAACATGTCACCACAATCAACATTCAAGCCTACTAATTCAATAATCTACAAGAGGTTTGATGTTCTTAACTTATTCATGCATCAATTGAGCAAGACCCACTAATTTTCTCAAGTTAATTTGACCCTAGAACATCAAAACAACCCAAAATTCTCAACACCCAATTATCAAATTTTTGAAATTGGGGGAAGGAGAGACTGAGAGTGAGATTGATATTTTATTACAAAATTGGTTAGTGGAACTTGTAGAGCTCGATGCAGTGGTCGCATGGTCGCAAATGGTATGGCGATCGGAGCTCGGATTCGAAAGATGAGTGGACAAGAGTGTGGAGTTAGGGTTTGAGGCCCCTCTTCTTCCCTTTTAGCGTGCTTCTATGGAAAAATGAGGGAAGATCTGTTGTTTTGGGTTTTTTATATGTTGGGCCATGGGCCTAATTTGTGCTCAGTCCAACTGGTTTGGCCCATTGGCCCAATTTTGGGCAAAAACCTTTAGAATTAGTGTTAAAATTCAAATTTTAATTATTTCTACCTCATTAAAATATAAAATTAAATTTTTTATTTTACTTAATAATAATTAATTTATTGGTTAATTATTCACCAATTATCTGGGGTTTACATCCTACCCTCCTAATGAAAATTTTTGTCTTTAAAAATTTTGGTTACTGAGGAAAATAGATGGAAGTGCTATTCTAGGCCTCAACTCCTACTTCGGTCCCAAGTTCAATACTACGTTTGATCTTTGCAATCCTAAACTCTCAACTCTGCCATGCGACCTAGACGAATGCGAGGTTCCATCTTCAAATAGGACAAATTCGATTTATGTGTCCGGTATCACACTTAGCTCAATCCTGTTGTGACCATCCCGCATTTATGGCTCTCCCTCGCGGACAATTCCTAGATATATGTCCTGGTGTCTCACATCAAAAACATAAACCTAATTTGACCCAGCGCGGTTCGTCTGGAGCAGTCTCATTGTGGCCTTCCAATAGCAGCGTCCACTTCATGGAGCAACCTTCCGCGAACTGACTCTTGTTAACTAACTCAATGAAACTCCTTATCCTTTGTGGGTATACGTAATTGTAGATATCTCTCCTAAGTCCTCTCTCGTATTGGTCACAAGCCCACTCTTCATAATCGGCTGGATTTCTTTGACAAATCTTTGAGAAATGGCACACGTTGTTAAATTATTGGGTATACTCAGCAACAGATATATCCTTCTGCTTCAGCAGCATTAGCTCCAACTCCTTTACGGTGTGAACTGCTTGCGAGAAATATTTGCCGTAAAACTCCGCCCTGAACCTATTCCATGGAACATCGGTTAACTCCACCTGCGAGGTATAACACAACTCTTGCCACTAACACTGAGCATCTCCCTTCAACATATAGGTCACTATCTCTAAAAACTGTACTTCAAGAATACGCTGAGTGTGCAAAAACTTCTCTACATCTTGAAACCACTTATCAGCTTCCAAGGCGTTGACATTTCCATTAAATTGAGGTGGACCACTCTTAAAGAAGTCAGTAAGGGTCATAGACCTAAAATCTCAACCTACATTGCTTGTACTAGCACCAAAGTACCCATTTTGATATCCTCGGGTTCAATCATAAGATTTTCTCTCCGAGTACCTTGCCCGAATCTGTGAGACGCCATTTAGTCCCTGTTCACACCAAATAATGGATATCAAGTTGATCAGTCTCAATATCTTAAATTTAGTGTTTTAGGTCCCAAATCCATGCTCAGAAACATTCATGCCACATATATCAGTTAGATATCCTAAGTAACATGTAAAGACACCGATAGTATGCCCAGAAGTCAATGAATAAGGCATGTCCAAATGACGTATACATTTTCGAGCATAGACAAGCTAGTTAATACCACTTCAGGTTTTGCAACTTTAAGTTTTATGGCTACTTATTTAGGTTATAATCAAATACTAATGAATCCTAAAGACCAAGATAAAATAGCTTTTATTACTGAACATGATAACTTTAGTCATATGGTTATGCCATTTGGACTTAAGAATGCAGATACAACATATCAATGTCTCATGGACAGAGTCTTCCAACAATAGAATGGCTTAAACATGGGCGTATATGTAGATGACATGGTGACTAAGACCTCGAAGTAGGGTTCCATTGCAGCGACCTCGTCAAAATGTTCAATCAACTATGCCATTTCAACATGCGACTAATCCAAAGAAGTGTGCATTCGTAGTTGAGAGCGGCAAGTTTCTAGGGTCATGCTGACTATTAGGGGCATTGAAGCAAACCCAGATAAATGACGAGAAGTTTTAAACATGCAAGGTCCTGGTCGATAAAGAAGGTACATCAACTTATAGGCCGGCTGACAATGCTTTCAAGATTTCTCCCATGTCTAGCAAGAAAGTCACATCATTTTTTCCAATCCATACGAAAGTAGAAACAATTCGAATGGACAACACATTGTGAAAAGGCCTTTAAAGAATTTAAGAAGACACCGACAACACCCACAATCCTCCATAAGCCATAAAATGGTAAACCATTGTATTTATATCTTTCTGTTTCTATTAACGCAATAATCAAAGTCTTAATCACCATGAGAGTCAGGCAAGATCTTTTGACTCTTATGTATTGCTAAGGCATCCTCAAAATTAATTTCATCACCTTTAATTTCTTATGTGACACATCCACTTTTTCTTTTCCTGAAGCATCCGCTTTCTTCCTTTTCAATATAGTAGGATTAGTTCGAGAGCTCGGCTATGCAACTTCCACACCAACATCTTTTTAACCAAAGTAGTTGAATCTTCTTCCTCTCAAACTTTTCTCTTATTGATCCAAACTTTGAGACCAGCCAAAGTCACATTCGAGACTTTCTTAACTGCATCAATCATGACCCAAATACAAATCACACTTCAATTACACAAATTTGACTAACAAATCCTTAAAACACTAAATCTTTACCTATATGTTGTTCCACTGCTATTCTATATATATTAATCTTCAACATTTCAGATACACTCAATAACTTCTTTGACGAAATATTCTCTACCAAAAAGTTGACCATTGAATTATCTTTCTCACTATGATCCTCTACATCTAATACCAATTAGGTTTTAAACACCAATATATTGAAAATCACTCACCCGGATTCTTACCCAAATAAAATGGAGACTTACTCAAATCACTCCTAACTTTCACATACATTTCCTTAAAGACTTTAAAGGATGATAGAGAGAGAGAGAGATACATTTCCTTAAAGACTTTAAAGGATGAGAGAGAGAGAGAGGTTAGGAAGAAGTTGAGAGGGAGAATAATTTATAAGAGTTAGAACCTCACATTTGAAGTCTGTAAAAAGAAACCTTAACCGAAACTCAGTGAGAAAACAAGTGTAGACATAGAAATACGCTTAATCCTTATGGCAGTCACATACCCTATCACCTACCTCACATGGAAAAAACTCAACACACTAACATTTTCCCATCCCTAACGCACCACCCAGAGCTTAATTTTGACAATGATTCATAATCATCAAACATTGAGATGCGAGAGTTTACTTCAATATTAACCCAACCATAAGGACCATTATCCTCCTTCACACCTTTACCCTTAACCTCTGACATTGACAGAGAAAGAAAACACAAAGAGAAGACTAAACGAAACTACTTTAAAGAAAAAAAATTCAAAGTAAGTCACAGAACCCACTTACCTTGCTAACTCATTGTATCCTCTGCAATGTCTCTTAAATTTTTTTCCCAATTTTTTCTCCTATCAAAATTGACCGCCCATTCACTACAAAGTAGTTTTTAGACAACAATCAAATAGTTACGCACATGATCTACCATATTAAAACCATTACCGTTAGATCAAATAAATCCTTCAGTTTCAAGACTGTCTGATGGTGGATATTAATCCTCAAAAGTCGCACTCCTTTAAGTCATATAAACGCAGTCATAAAAGCCTAAGTAAAAATATAAATTTGCTCCTTTCTCCGAATAGTCAGGTTATGCTTGGGGGATACTAATCACATTCAATCGAGTTATAACATGTAACCTATCTAGGAAAGTTTAACATGCTTCTTCAGACAAATGGGTCAAGTTTGGGGATGTGATTTGTACCTATAATCCAGTTATAGTTGTTATAATTGGCCCACGTGATTAAAACACAGATAAAAAAGTTATATACACATAAGCCATAATCTTTCGTCAAAAGAACATCAATCACTTTAAGCGTAACTCTCATAACCACATTTTACCGCAAATCTCGGTCAGTGGAAATAGAGGTAAAATGATTATATATGATTTTATATAAGGCTACAAGGTAACAAAATAAAGTACACTTAAGCTATAGAATTTGAATACTAACTCTATCCTTTACTCGCACACTCCTCTTAAAATATTTCCTAACATAAGTATCGAGTACCTTTGCAAGTGTTCACCCCACTCGGTGTTCCTAGACAAACGACATATATCTCTTCCAGGGACGGATACATGGGGGGCAAGTGGAGGCCTGGGTCCCCTAGCTTTTTACAAAAAAAAATTAGTAGTAAAGTTTAAGAAGCCCAACCCATGAAATATAATAATTTTTGAAATTTTTTTAAAGCCCTAAATTGGCTAAACAAAAATACTATTCTTCCTTTATTCCTTTTGGCTTTTGACGTTTAGGATTCTTTTTGAAATTGAAGCCATAGGGATGCGGGATGCCCTCTACTCCACTGAGTTACTGACCACTATCTCACAACGGTACAACTACATACAAGGTACATTTTATTATATATTTTAAATTTTAAATTTGTTATTATATATCTTAAATAGTTACTATGCAGATTTATTGTTCTTGTTGATATATCTCTATGTACTGTACTACTGTGTGACTGTGTATATTATTAATTTGTCTAGTAGTTTTTTTATTTTTTATTTTTAGTAAAATTGATAGTGATTTAGTAAAAAAATATTATTAAATTGTTATTGATGTTTAATTAATAAAAAATATTTAGACTTTATTTATTCATGTGAGTATGTAATTATTTGAATTTTTTTCTGGTAAAAAGAAACTAGAACATTTTATGATGAAAAAGCAAAGTAAAATTGATGTAATTTTTAAGAGAAAAGCTGCTGATAATGTTGGAGTTCAAACAAGTCAACCCTCTAATCTTATTTCACAAGAAGTTTAAGTAAGTGAACTCTCTAATCTTACTCAAAATACACATCAACATGAATCCAAAGTTCCAAGATTAGAAAGAGATGTTGATATCTCTTTACTAGAAAGGGATCCAGGAAAGCGACGTCCAATTTGGCAGTATAATGTCAATGAACGTAATAAGATTTGTAGAGCATACATAGTAGCTGGGCCATACCAACCAACAAATATTAGTTATCCAGCTTCTGGTAATAACAATCACCGTCGATATTTTCAATCTTCTTGGTTTAAGAAATTTCCAAGTTGGTTAGAATATTCACCAGAAAAAGATGCTACTTATTGTTTGCCTTGCTACTTGTTTAGTAAACATTATGGTGCTCTCAATGATGCAAAAAATGCATTTTCAGAGTTAGGATTTAGTAATTGGAAGAAAGTAAACAATGGAGTGAATTGTGCATTTGTATGTCACGAGGGTTCTATTCCTAATTCTCCCCATAATTTATGTGTGAAATCTTGTGATGATTTAATGGCTCATTCTAAGCATATAGACAAAGTTCTTGATAGGCATAGTGATGAAACTATTGCAAATAACCGCTTAAGGTTGAAGACATCTATTGATGCTATTCGATGGCTTGCATTTCAAGCATGTGCATTTAGAGGCGACGATGAAAGTCCTGGATCTTTGAATAGGGGAAATTTTATTGAGTTAATTAAGCTTTTAGCTTCATGCAATCAGAATGTTAATAATGTGTCCTTAAAAATGCTCCTGGAAACGCTCAATATATGTCTCCCGGTGTTCAAAAAGATATATTGCATATCTTTGCTAGAAAAGTGCGTGCAACAATTCGAGAAGAAATTGGTGATTTTAAATTTTGTATAATTATTGATGAAGCAAGAGATGAGTCAAAGCGAGAACAAATGTCTGTGGTTTTGAGATTTGTAGACAAGCACGGTTGTGTTCAAGAAAGATTTTTTGATCTTATACATGTTTCTGATACGTGTTCTTTGACATTGAAAACAGAAATTTCATCAGTTCTTTCTCGTCATAATCTTGATGTTCAAAATCTTAGGGGACAAGGATATGATGGAGCTAGTAATATGCGTGGTGAATGGAATGGATTGCAAGCTCTATTTTTGAAAGATTGCCCTTTTGCTTATTACATTCATTGTCTTGCTCATCAATTACAATTAGCACTTGTTTCTGCAGCCAAAGAAGTTTGTTATGTTCATCAATTCTTTTCAAAACTTACCCTAATTGTGAATGTTGTGACTGTTTCTCCTAAACGTCATGATCAGTTAAGGGTTGCTCAAGCAAATAATGTTGCAAACTTAATTGCCAATGATCAAATTGTGACAGGTAGCGGACTTAATCAAATTGGTACTTTGCAAAGAGCTGAAGATACTAGATGGGGGTCTCATTTGAATTCTGTATGTAGCTTGCTATGCATATTTGATGCTACTTGTGAAGTTCTTGAAAAAAGCAGTGAAGAAGGTAATTTCTCCACTCGTGGTGATGCTAGTGCTGCTTATGATGCTATCACAACCTTTGAATTTGTCTTTGTTTTGCATTTTATGAGAAATATTTTGGAAGTTAGTCATGATCTTTGTCAAGCTTTGCAACGAAAAAATCAAGACATATTGAATGCTTTAACTCTGGTTTCTACTACCAAGACTTTAATCCAACGAATGAGAGAATCAAGTTGGGAAGCTTTCATAAAAGAAGTTATATTATTTTGTGAGAAACATGAAGTTGAAGTTCCTGATATGAATGCAATGTATATTCCTAGAAGAGGCCGAACTCACAAAATTGTTGACCAAATTTCAGTGGAGCATCTTTACCGTGTTAATTTATTTCTGGCTGTAATTGATACACAGTTGCAAGAGATTAATGGAAGATTCGATGATAATATGGTGGAATTGCTTACTTTAAGTTCAACTTTAGATCCCAGAGAAAATTATAAGCTCTTCAGTGTCAACAAAGTATGTGAATTAGTAGAACAGTTTTATCTAGGCGACTTCAGTGACCAAGAGAAATTTCACATTAGAATGCAAGCTCAACATTATGATCTTGATGTTCCTAATCATGTTGAGTTAACTAACTTGTGCACAATTTCGGAGTTATGTCAAGGATTAACGAAGACAGGAAAGTCTTTAACATATCCTTTGATTGATCGATTGATTCGCTTGGTATTAACTCTCCCTGTTTCAACTGCTACAACTGAGAGATCTTTTTCAGCTATGAATATTGTGAAGAATAGACTCAGAAACAAAATGGAAGATGAATTTCTTGCTAATTGTCTTTTGATTTATATTGAGAAGAAGATTGCTGAAAAATTTGACACCGATTCTATTATCGATGAATTTTATGATATGAAGAATCGACGTGTACCACTTCGTTAGTAAAAAGTATACATATTTTTTTGTACTTTAAATATATTCTCTATCGGTATATTTTTGTAATGCATCTTACATTATAATTTATTTACTTATTTTTTTAATATTATATATGTTATTGGCCCCCTCGATAACATTTCTGAATCCGTCCTTGAATTCTCTTCCTCAGTGCATGCAAGAAAGAGAATTGAGTTCATCTGCGATCGAGCTATACCTCAGATTCTTTTTCCACACATGAATAGTAACAATATTTTCTAAGTGCCGTTAACATTATATAATTACTATAACTAAATAGCATAAAGTCCACCTTTTTTTATAATTCTATGCATGGATTAATATCCTTCTAAACTTTTTAAATATTATAGTGTCATACGGATTTCTTTAAACTGCGTTTGGAAGGGGACTAAAACTGAAAGGCAAAGATTGAGAGACAGAGACCGAATTAAATTTCTGTATTGTATTTAGTATAAAATGTATTGGACTAAGTTATATCTCAATATCATGTTTGATTTAAGATAAATAAGAAGATTGAGGGGTAGATTTAGAATTTAAAAAGTTAAACGAGAATATTTCTAAAAAGAAATGATATAAAAGTTTCAATCTCCGTTACTAAAAATTTTAGTCTCCTATATCCGTACTAAAATTTTGTATTCCGAGACTAAAATTTTAGTTTTAATCTCTCATCACCAAACACAATACTTAGTCTCAGTCTCCTTGCGTCATTTACAATACTGATCCCATGAAACAAACGCAACCTTAGTGACTATTCGAACTGTGAATACTAAAATATGCTCATTGTCATTGATAACTTTCACTATTGTACTACTTACACTTTCAAGAGATAATATTGCCACGGATGTAAATATTCACAGTAGAATATGCCTCATTTTAAGCAAATATAAAGTATAAAATTACAAAGTCGAACAAACACAACATGGAACGTGTGCAGTTGAATTTTTTAACTGCTCATGATCCTTCTCCTGTGAAATTATTCGGATTCTAAAGTTAACACATGGTAAAACATATTTGAACAAACAACATTAGCACTAGGTAATGCCATACAAAAATTAATGCAAACTAAGGACACAAATTCTAAATGTTAAGCGATTCCCAATTTTGCAGGCATTCAACATTGTTTTGTCTTCTATATGACTGATAACATCAGTGACCATTGGCAACCGCACCATATTCTGCAGTTTTACTAAATTTCTGTTCATAGAATCTCCGATACATGGAGTCTACTTCAGTGAGATAGTATGTTCCAGGAGATAGAAGGCTAGTGTCCTTACTTGTTACAAACTCTTTGCCACCATACCTATGCTCCATTAACTTCAAAGTTTCGACAAATTTAGCTGGAGGGAACTGCATAAAAATCAAAACACAAAGGACACTCTGTTTTCATCATCTTATCAAACACAACAAAACAAGCTGAGAATAGAGACATTTCAGTCATATCAAGTTAAGTATCACTCTTCAAGCCATTTAAAGAGACTTAAATCTATTAATATATAACGATTGTGTATTGAATCACTTGAGGCTATTCAAGTCTCGTGATCTAATGCTTTAAAGGGAGTTTACTGGATTGGTAGTTTTATGTTGTTGTTGCACGAATAATGCATGGTTGGAATACAATTAAAAGCCTTTTACAACATGACACTTATACATTGTATGAGTGAATAGTGCACAATGCTATAAAATTGGTTGACTCATACTTTTAGTTAATGTAGAATGCTATAAAAATTCGGTTCTACAAGCTATTGAAATAGATTTGAAAATTAAAAATTAGATTAAAGTTTTCTGAAATCCAAATCTATTATATTCGCTCTGCTCCTTTGTTTGTTACCCTTTTTCATCTACTTTCCTTTATAAAACCAAAGTTTCTCGGTAACTTCTATCTGTAGGTAATAAATCTTTTCCCTAAAAAATTGTCCCATACTCCCATCCAATTTTAAAATGAAAAAAAAAAATGAAAAATATCAAATATCAATTTTTACCTCACATCTTCAAGACATACATCTCTCACTTTCATGACAAAGCGCATTCCACTTGTAAGAAATTTTACAAAACTATATATCTATCTGTGTTCACAACACATCAGGCTTTTTGAAATAAAATAAATTTCCTAAAAATCCCTCTTAGCAGTGGCCAAATAAAGTTGCATTCTAATGTTGCTCATATATATATATATATATATATATATATATATATATATATATATATAGCATAAACATAGCAAATATCTATATATAGCATAAACATAGCAAATATCTATTAGCACATGCTAGAAATAAGACTTTCAAAATTTACCTCGTGCCTTGACTTCAGCTTTGCAGCAATGTCCAACACTTTAGCAATGTTTGACAAGCTAAATGGATGTTGACCTTCATTTATTTGTAAAGAGAACATTGTAGAAGTCAAGCCACTTCCATATGAGAATAATATCACCCTCTTACTGGCCTGAAAATTTTAAATTACAATTTTTACAAAGACCATGAACTTAAGTTGTCATAAAAGGTTATATTTGAGTTAAAGTAGTGTTTAGAACATTCACCAGTGTGCTATTTTTGTTGTGAAGAAGCGAAATAAAGGCTGCATAGAGCGATGCAGTGTATGTGTTGCCAATTTGTTTCGGTATCAAAGTGCCTGGTTGCACCTTTTCATCATACAGAGGTTTCACAACCTGCTGGGATACCTGTAATTTTCATTAGGTTACTTAGAGATTATATAAATTTAATATAAATAAGAAATCAAAATATGACTCTAAAACCTTCTCTAGATCCCGACTTTGATAGCTTTCTTCACTAGATAGTGTTACAAATGGTGCCAGCTTTTCTTTAGCAGTTTCACCCATCAAGCTGAAGTCATGTAAGAATCTTTCAAAGACAAATTCACTAAACACTTGGAATCCAACGCTTTCTAGGTGATGAAAAATGACAAAAACCTGGGATTCTTCAAGATGTCGTTGAATACCAAACGAGCAAAACTTTTCTGTACAAGCTGGAGTATTCATCAATACAAATAAAAATATTACTTAAAACGAAGATACAATCATGCACAAGATGTAAAATGATAAAATATGTAATATAAAAATTAAGTGTTATTAGATTAAAATATTTGATGATAGATAATTATACCACAGACTACCTTGTTATAGGGAGAGTGAAATACAAAATAATCAGCATTAGAAATAGAAAATTGTTTTCCCTGAAGTTTCTCATGTCTGCAAAACAAAAACAATATACCAAGATAATTAGTTACATTTACAAATCAAAGTTATAAGAATTGTATTAAAAGTATAGGCTTACTTTTTGCTGAGCTGATTATAGCAAGAATTAAGAGCCATAAGATAACATGTTTGAGAAAGTTTCCCATCAACTACCTACACCACATGAAATTAAAGAATGGACTAACAGTCAATTGTTATCCTTCACACCATATTCTTAGACCAAAGGCAAGTTGAAAGATGCCTTTTAAACATAACATTAGTCATAAAAAAGAAAAAAAATGGAATATAGCTTTAAAAACATATGATTCCGAAGCTTACCGGATATTCACTCGCAAGGTTAGGCTTGTAAAAATCATACACATGTGACATATGACTTGCCCTCAATTTGCTTTCGAAAGCAATGGGAACATCAGGACCGATTAGCATGGCAATAGCAGCAGCTCCACCAGTAGGCCGAGCAGGTCCTTTAGCATAGACCTGATTAAGTAACACATCTATTATAAAATATACATTTTTAGACTAAATGTAAAACTAATTAAAAATATACAAGTTTATAATTGCAGTTTCCCTGACTTGAGCTTTGAAAACGACTAACAAAACATGTTTATGATTACTAATAATAGTCAAAGGGTATTGGAAAGGATCTTACAGCACTGTCGGTGCAAACGACCAATCCATAGCGTCCATCCCATGAGCTGCTCTCCACCCAGTTGACACAATTGAACAAAGCAGCAGTTCCTCCATAGCAAGCATTAGTTGAATCAACACCCTCAATATCAGTGTTTCCATGTTTCTGCTTGTTACAACCCAAGAGGAAAAAGTAATTTATGTCAGAAAGCTCCATAAATTAATGATTTGATCAAGAAAATCATGGCATAACAAAACAACCCATTTTTTTTTCTAATAATAAAATGTCTGATAATTGAGATATTAGAATATTACTTGATCACATCATGGCAAACAAATCTCGTATATGATCTTGGTATATATTCAAGATGAAAGGATTCTAGATAGAATTACAAATCATGTTAGTTGTGCTCTCTTTGTTCAATATATATACCCAAGATTAAGTGACCTTAAGAGCTTCAATACAACCTTAAAATACTTGAAACGTTTTAAGGCTGAATAATTCCATAGAGATAATTAGGTACTTAAAATCACTTTATTTTCTAAACTACCATAATATGGTGAGTCAATAGCAAATCTTTCCATGTAATTCAACACTAAAAGGATACCTCAAAGATCTGCATGAGGAATGTCTTGATGGATTTGCTTTTGTCTATCACAGTTTCACTACCAACTTCCAAACGACCAATGCTTTTAGGATCGATTTGATACTTCTCAAGAAGAGAAGAAACTACCGTCAAACTGAAGAAACAAGAGTTCAAGAGATAAGACAAGGAAAGATGCACAGCATTCAATTTAACAGTGAAATTGAAAGTATAATACAGAGTAATATGTAATCAATAGTCTTGGATTATTGTTGCACAAAGCAGCATACAGAAACCTCCCCCCCCCCCCCCAAAAAAAACCAAAAAAATAAAAAGTGAAAAATACAAGAGACTCTTGCTGATCCAAAACAAATGATCTGATATATTGACCAACCTTCTCATCTTTTTCACATGATTAAAAATCATGGAGTTGAATATGTCTGTGATTGAATATTACAATTTTCCTCAAATAACAAGAATAATTCAACCATTTAGACACATTTCAGAGATATGAGTTCGGCAATTATTGTTCTTGAAAGTATTTGACAGAATTGAATCTTGATCAACTTGTTTGTAAATGTTACTCCAGCATTTAAGAAACTTTTTGAATTATGATATCCCAATAAAAAGAATAATGATAAGAATAAACATAAATCAGAAGCGTGAATAATAATGACTACACAGAAATAACAAACTCCAAGATAACAATATTACCCACATATATAAAACCCTCAAATAGATACCAATCAAATAAAAAAAATCCAAAGTAGAAACCTCATTGAAATGACATCTTCTACTTCAGTACAAAAAATCATGCAATCTTGCCCAAGTCCAATAGTATATTTCCCTTTGCTTGCACCATCATGTTCCTCCAGTGCTTCCTGCACGTAAACAAATTCAAAGCATTATTTAAAAAAAAAAAAGAAAATATCAGAGGGTAAAACACAGTATTTAAGGATTCATCGAAGAATAACACACAAGAATCTCCCTCTTTCCATCTTTTCTTGGTAGTAATGGAGCGAATGTACAAAACCATGATTTTTGTTTTATAAAAAAGGGATCTCATGATTTTAAGCACACAATAAAATTAAACTTGTTTCAAAACTTGCAGGATTATAATAATAACTCATTTGTTTATGGATTGAGCTAAAATATCTTGAAGCACCGTAGTTAGTTCCCGAACGACCAATCACACAAAACAAGAAAACGGAAACAAATAACAGAAAATTCAGCATTTAAATAAAAGGAGCTCGGTTATTATGACTTGTTAGTGCAGAAGTGTGGGATGATTCCTCGGGTTTTGCAAACACGAAAAATAACAAAAAGTCAAATTAAAAAAGAAAACAAACATTGTAAGTAAATAAAATAAAATAAAATAAAAAGGGAGTAGATGGAATGAAGAAGAAGCGGTGTGACCTGTTGAACACAGGTAGGAGGAAAGTAAATGTCAACGGCAAAGATTCCCACATTCTTTGCCATATCTCTGTGTCTGCGAATTCCAAAAGAGAGAGAGAGAGCTTTTAGTTACATGCAGGTATTGTTGTTCGTCTGTGTGTTTATATAGGGAGCGATGGAATGGGAAGTAAGTAGCGCGATCTCGTTTTGTTTTGCTTTTACCAAACCAAAGGTTCTGACTTCTGAGAGGTCCTCCCTCTTTCTTACGTCCAAATACGAAAGAAAAAGAATCCGCACACACACCCCTTTGCCCCTCAAAATTCAACAGCTGGCTATTTTTCACCACCCTTCTCTATTCTCACTTCTCGGCTCTGTTTTCTGTTGTAATTACCAGCACTGCCATATCAAAGCACCGGCTGGCGCCTGGCAGCTATGTGATTCTTCCATGTTCCTACATAGAGGACATGACTAAGACTAAGACTGTTAATGCTAATTCTATTTGATTTTTTTTTTTTTTTTTGGTGACAATTCTATTTGACTTTGGAATTGCAGATTTAATTTTATTTTATTTGACTTATATTCTCTTCATTGTCCAATTTTATATATGTATAATAAAATTGATGAATTGATAATTATATTATTTATAATTTTAACATGGATTTAATTATAATTTATTATTTTTAATTTTAAAATAATTTAATTTTGTATTTTTTTAAATAGTATTTTTTTTTTACCAAAGATAGGAGACT
Source organism: Arachis ipaensis (assembly GCF_059453495.1). Taxonomy (NCBI): domain Eukaryota; kingdom Viridiplantae; phylum Streptophyta; class Magnoliopsida; order Fabales; family Fabaceae; genus Arachis; species Arachis ipaensis. The sequence goes on along the minus strand of NC_142436.1, from coordinate 64,489,094 downwards.
CGAACCCGCAACCTCTTAATTGAGTATGTGGAGACTATGCCATTTGAGCTATTACTCATTGGCGTATTTTTTTTTAAATAATATATTTATGAAATATAAAATGATTAAATATTATGTTTGATTATAAAAATGGTTGTCGATAGAATAAAGTAGAATTAAGTAGGAAATTTTAAAATGCGAGTAGCATTATAAATAAGATAGAATTGAATTTTAAAATTTTTTAAATTTATGGATAATGTTAAAAGAATAGAGTCTAAATCTTATTTTATCCTATATTCATTATCAACCTTAGTATTCACACACCTAAAATAATAATAATAATAATAATAATAATAATAATAATTAATTATTAATTATTATTATTATTATTATTATTATTATTATTATTTAAATTTTGGATGATCTTTTTAGTTAGTTATAATAAAAGTCGTTGTTGCGAAGTAAATAAATACAAATTAATAAGTATTTTACAAAATTAAAATTATATTAGATAATTGTGCAATAATACCATTTTTGGTATTAGCTCATTAATAATTTTTAATATTCAGCGGATTAATTCAATAAATGATATATATTATATATCTGTATACTAAGTTCATTAGATTTTCTTAAATATACAATGATAAAATATTGGATAAATCTTTTTGTTTATTTAAAAAAAAACATTTATAATTAGTAATTTAGTATTCATTTTTCATTTAGATTTATTTAAGAAGCATGTTTGTTAAAATATAGAAAATGGAAATTTATTGACAAAATTAAAATCTAAAATTTCAATGACATTAAAGGTATTCATTAACAAAATCCTAGTTATTTTATTATTTATTATTTCAAATATGTTCTAAAGGAATTCTCTCTATGTCACTTTGAATTTTTTAATACATTAATGATTTAATGTATATTGGCATAAATTGTATCTAAATACATTCAGTTTTAAATGTATTTAAATTTTCAAGTGACATATATTATAAAATATATTAATTATTATCTATAAAATTAGTTGAAATATCTTTATTTTGGGATGATCCGATATTTAATTAATCGTATAATTTTGCATATTATATATTGTAAAATAACGCAATCTTAAAAGTAAAGATAAAGCCCAATAATATTTTTATAATATATTTACCCAAAAAAAAAGTAATGCTTTTATCCTTTTAAAAAATCAAAACAGCAGTCATATTAAACAAATCTCTCGCTGTGTTTGGAGAAAGGCAATAGAACCATCTTGCCCCCACGGAGGTACTAAATATCATAGCTTGTGTTTTTATTTTGCTGTTTTTAATATTTTTTGTTTTTAAAATTTTATAAATAAAAAAATAAAACGGAAAAAATAAAAACAAACTTTTATTATTTTTACCTCTTTTAGCTTCACAAAGTTTATACCAAAAAAATACATTCCATGTTAAAACTATGGATAGTTGCATAACTAATATTTGTCCAAAAATTAATCAACTAGTGAATATTACTATTGTGGTCAAAGAAGGTACCATCCTCAAAGGAGCATCTTGCTGTATTATTTACCGTTGGCAATTTCATTTCTCAAATAAGCCTTTGAAATAAATAATTTATTAGGATTGTATTTAGTCTACAGTGGAGTGGCTCAATAGGATTTTGAGTGCTCTGCTAGCATTTGAGTTGAGATGTGAGTGTCAAGTAGAATCCTGATTTTACGATTAACTTAGAGACCTAATATCCACCGTCTGCAACAACCATAATGGGAGATAGGGGCAAAAGTCATGAGTGAGGAGAAAAGGGAGAGACTGCCAAAGGAAGGAGTGGTTTTCTTTGATGATTCAGATGTAAGGGGAGGACTGGAAGAATGTTGAAGAAGTCTAGTCGGAAGATTACTGGCTGACAAAAATTTCAGTATTGAAATAATTGAACCTGTGATGACTACTATTTGAAGACAACCTGATGGCCTGAGAGTTATAGAACATGATGACAATATCTTCCAATTCTTTTTCGAAAAGGAATAGGATATGGTCCGGATCGAAAACAAAGTGCTTTGATTAATCAAAATTTTTATTTTAAACATTAGGAGATGGAATAAGGAGATGGAGATTGAGAGGGAAGACTTCTCTTATGTTCCAATTTGGATACAATTATGGAGTATGCCTGAGTATTGTAAAACCAAGAAATTGGGGAGGAAGATTGGTGAATCCTTGGGACAGGTAATGAAGGTTGATTTTATTTATGATGAAAGGCCAAGAGGGTCAGATTATTAAAGTCATAATTAACTTAGATGTCACCAAAATACTGAAACAGTTGATCAATATAGCAGGTTTTGATAGGAGAATTCTAGAGGTAAGACTAAAATAAGAGCGCATTGGCTATTTTTTTACAAAGTGTGATCATCTAGGTCATGAAGTGAGATAGTTAATAAAATTAAGAAAAAATAAGAAAAAAAAAGATGAAAAATATTGTATTTTATATTTTTTTGATTGATTGTTGATTGATTAAATTGTAAATTATGAAAGTAAAGCTAAATATATAGAGAGTATTGCCTACAAAAGATAAAAGTAAAGATAAGAAAAAAAGTACCATAAAGATAAGATAAGATGATAAATGCTAAAATTATAACTGAATTTATGTATTCTGTTGGGTTGAATTTGTGGGTCGTGAGAAAGCAAAAGATGTAAACCATATAGTAACTTCAGCAGCTTACAGCATTGATTCGGTCGAGGAGATGTAAGCTCGGGTGGCAGAGTCATATAAACATCCTCAAAGAGATCCCCATGTAAGAAACCATTATTGACATCCAATTGATGTATGGGCCAATACTTCATAGAGGCCAATGCCAAAATTAATTTGATGGTGGCAGGCTTGACAACAAGAGAAGGTTTCCAAGAAATCAACACTTTCAGTCTGAGTGAACCCTTTAGCTACAAGGCGTGCTTTATATCAATCAAGTGAACCATCAGGCTTACGTTTGATGTGATAGACCCATTTCCAACCAACCGGCCTAACGCTTGCAGGGCAATCAACAAGACGCCAAGTTTTGTTCAACTCAAGAATCCAGCTCATCTTTCATAACACTACGCCAATTAAAGTGTTTATTAGTGTCCTTAAAAGACTTAGACTCAACATCAAAATGTAGAGATAAAAGAAACTTATGATGAGAAGACGAGAGAGAAGAAAAAGACATAACTGAAAATAGAGGATAATGACATTTTGAGGGAGAGAGATTTGTGGAGGTGAGAGAGGAATTACACAAGTAATCAGAGAGATATGCCGGAGGTCAGTGAGGTCGGTCGAAATGACGAGGACGAGGTTGCTCAGGTGACGTGGGATGAAGAGGTGATGGTGGGCTAGTGTCTATTGCGGAAAGAGGGGAGATTGTACGACTTGAAATAGATTCAGGGGTCATGCGTTCAAGTTGGTTAGGACATGGCAATGCGAAAGAAAGAGAGATTGTTGGAGAAAAGAAAAAATTAGATGGAAGTGGGTCAATGGGTATGGGTGAGGATCCAATTGGAAGACTAACTGAATCTTGTTTTTGAGAAGGCATGTTTGACAATGTTAGGATGCGTGTATGGAATTGGACATTTTTTGTGACTAAGGGTAAGATCATTTCATAAAAAATTATATTTATAGAAATCTCAATTCTTTTATCTTCTAAAACATAAACAATATATCCTTTAAAACCATGTTGAAAACCAATAAACACAGCCTTTTTAGCTCTCGGATCAAATTTTGAGATGTTTGCCATTAGGGTAGAAACAAAACATAAGCATCAAAAACTTTAAGATCATGATAATTTGGTGGATAATTAAATAAAATCTCAAATGGTGTTTTAAAATTAATTGCGGATGATGGAACTCTGTTAAGTAAATAAGCAGCATGCTTAGCAGCATAAGACAAAAAAGATGATGGTAAATTAGATTGAAACATACGAGCACGAGCTATATTCAAAATATGTTGATACTTGCGTTCTACCCTTCCATTTTGTTGAGAACTTTAACATAACTACGTTGATGAATAATACACTTTGAAATATAAAAATATGTAAAATAAATACTGGTCCATTATCGAAATGAATAGCTTTGACTTTAGAGTTGAATTGTTTTTCAACTAAAGTAATAAAATTTTTTACATGATTTTGCACTTCTCCTTTTAATTTTATTAAAATAACACATGTAAAGCGACTAAAATGATCAATAATAGTAAAAATATATTTACGATTATGAATAGAATTTTGTCGAAATGGACCCCAAATATCAAAATGTAATAAATCAAAACTTGCATTGGCTTTGTTAAAACTTTGAGAAAATGAAAGTTTCTTTTGCTTCAAAAGATGACAAATGTCATAAGCCTCATCATGATGCACAGAAATAAAAGAAAAATGTTTATGTAAATAATTAAGTCTTTGTCCAGAAAGGTGTCCTAAACAAAAATGTCATATATTTGTGAGAATTGGATGGAATTTATAGAATGTGTAGTGGATGAATTTTTATCGAAATTGGGTTCAAGGACATATAATCCCTCTTTCATTCTGCCAAATCAATTGTCCCCAAATGGTTGCTTTGTAGAGTGCAAAAAAAGATGAAAAAGTGAGTACATATTTGAGTGCTGAAGTAATCTTTTAGATAGAGATAATATTAAAATTGAAATGAGGTAAAAAAAGAACATCATAAAGAACTAAGGATGGTAAAAATTGAACAATGCCTTTATAAGAAACAGTAATTTGAGAACTATTTGGTAAATGAACAATAATAGGAGAAATTTGTGTGTAAAATACAAATTTGATGCAATATGATCTGTGACACCAGAATCAATTATCTAAGTGTTCAAGAATGAATCTCGATTTGAAAAATTGTTAACAATTGAAAAAGTACTGAAAGAACAATGATAATGAGTAGTTGGACTTGACAAAAGGCCAAGTTGGTTTGAAGGACGAGTTTCTTTATTGGAAGAAAGTACCATGAAAGAAAAGTGTTAGGCTGACGAGATGTTCAAAAGAGACTCCTGATAAAATTGCTGGTGTGCCATTTTTCCTTGACTTAGGATAGAGTAGGGAGACAGCTCAGCAATTCGAAGAAGATCGCTTTGAGCTAAATTGGAAGGTTGATTATTTATAGTGGAACGGGAGGTTGAAGGAGTTTTAGGATCTGAATTAGTTCGTTTATCCATGGATGTCAGCTAAGCTCAAGAGGAGCTCTGATACCATAATAAAACTATGAAAGAATAAGAAAAGAAAAAATGAAAAATGTTGTACTTTGTATTTCTTGATTGATTGTTGATTGCTACGAAAGATAAAAGTAAAGATAAGATAAGAAGGTAACATAAAGATAAGATAAGATAAGATGATAAAAGATAAAATTGTAACTGAATTTATGTATTCTGTTCTGCTGAATTTTTGGACTGTGAGACTTTTTTATTGTTATCATGAGTTAAGGTGAAAGAATAGTTTAATAAAGCTGCAGCATCCCAAAGAGAAGGAATCAACACAAAAAGAAAAAGACTGGGCGGGGGGGGGGGGGAGTAGCTAAAGGCTAATCAAACAGGGAGAAGGATAGAAACTAAAGCAAAAAATTCTAATCCTTATAAGTAGCGCCTCTAGTTGGAATCAATAAGCTAGAACGAAGAAGCTTACACTAGTTAGAGGAGCTGGAGTGTTTTTGGGGTGCATTTCAACAACGAGAACAATTTAAGGAAGGTTTAATTACTTTGTTGGTCTCTATAGTTTCGCAAAATTTTCAATTAGGTCCCTATACTTTTTTTTTCTTTTAATTGAGTCTTTGCACCAATTTTTTTTTTAATTGGGTTCCTACACTTTTTTTTCTTTTATTTAGATCCCTATACCAATTCTTTTTTTTTTTAGTTGGATTCCTATAAAATTAAGCCTATTACTATTAAGAGGGACTTAATTGAAAAAAAAAATTTGGTGTAGGGACCCAATTAAAAAGAAAAAAAGTATAGGGACCTAATTGAAAATTTCACGAAACTTTAGAGACCAACAGAGTAATTAAACCTTTAAGAAAGTCTCAATTTGATAAGGTACTACACATATTAAATTCAATTAATTCTATGTATCTTATCATAGGAGATTTCAATGCAATTGTTACTCATCATGTAAAAGATGATGGATGTCCCAAATCAACAAGCTTTATGCATTTCTTCCAAGAGTTTGGTCATACAGAAAGGTTAATTAATTTACAGTTTGAAGGTCCAAAGTTTACATGGTGTAATCAACAGTTCGATAACAACCTAATAAGGGAGCGAATTGATAGATTTTGGCATCTAATGACTAGATAACTAGATGACAACCTAATAAGAGAGCGAATTGATAGATATCCTCTTGAGCAAGTATTGTGATCCAGTTATGTTTAGTGTATCTAATTTTTCTTCTTTTGATATATATTCAAGATTTGAAAACGAATCTTTTTGAATAGGGAGAGAATGACACGTGTTCAAAAAAATATTTTTGGTATTCTAGAGTTAAGAGATAGAATAGTAATCTTGTCATATTTAAAAATTTGAATACTAGAAGAATTATATTGTGCCGATTTTAGACATCAAAGAGACTAAGAGTTCGTCTCAAAATAGTGGTGCTAAAATGTGGCATGACTCACAAGACCTATTGGACTAAGTCAAGACAGTAAGAAGTCCAATAGTGTTTTTCAAATTTAGTAAAAGGCATAAATCTAACATTAATTTAGAAATTATTTTGTTTTTATTTTAGTTTGTTTTGTTGTTAAAAATTGTTGAAAGATTTGATTTGATTTTGATTTGCTTAATAGTAATTTTAGGAGTTTTAAGTTTAAATCAAATCTGATCTAATCCAATAAGATTAAATTTGGTTTAAATTAGTTATTATATCTCTTAGGAGCTTTAGTTTAAATCAAATGTGATTTAAATTAATAGCTAATTTTAAAGTCATATTTAGAAAGATTTGGTCCACTTTTAGGCTAATATGTTAAGGAAACTATTTAAACACTTTTTGTAAGACAATTTGAACACTTTTGATGAACAAACATTTTCAGTTGCTTTATGTACATTTTACCTTGTGTAATCAAGTGAGGTGAGTAGTGATTTACTTTACTTGTTACATGAACAAATTTAAAGGATCTAGTCTAAGATAATTCTTAGTGTTAGTTTTTTTAATTTCAGTTCTTTGATCTAGGTTGTCAAGGACAGGTTCTTTGAAAATTTAGTAGAGAGAGGCCTTTTGGTAACCTAAATTGCTAAGAACAAGTTTTTAGAGGTCCAGTAAAAAAATTCTTATCTATCTTTCATCTGTATTTTCGTTTCTATTTTTGTTTCTGTTTTAGTGTTATTTTATATTTTTTTGTATCTTTTTTCAGTCTTTTATTCTTCATTCTTGTTTTCTTATCAACTTTGTTTGAAAGAGACAGCAAATATTGGATACAAGTTTTGAATAATTGTTAAAAATCAATATGTCTGATATGTTTTTACAAATATGTTATTTGTACATTAAAATGAGTTATTAAAATTAGCTATCAATATATTTGTGTATAAATACATATATGATTTAATTTATTTTCAATATGTATTTATATTTCAACATGTATTTTATACTGGTAGCTAATTATAGTAGCTGATTTTAATGTACACGTAGTATAACTCATGTTTTTATACTGATAGCTAATTATAGTAGCTAATTTTAGTGTACACGTAGTATAACTCATGTTTTTAAGCTTGAAATCGACGAGTATTTTTGAATGATGTTCGATTGCCATGCAAAAACTTTTGTCTATCATGCATCCAACCCATAATAAGTGAAATGTAAAAATTTTCGACCTCTATCTCTCGACAAGAGTAGAAATTAGGAAATTGTCAAAAATAAAATATTTGAGCTACACAACATGGCGAAAGCTGACAAAGATAAAAGCACATCTAATGAAGTAAGTATGTAACTAATCCTCCTAAAAAGTATAAGGTAAGATTTCTATGTAGATATTAAAAAAATTATAAAAACATAAATTTATTTAATACATTTACTTTATTTAAATAATGATTTGCTACATAGCACCCATAAATTATTTATAATGAAATCAATAGTTTAGGATCACTTCTTGTTTCTTTTTCCTTATCAAATTATTTGCATATTCACCGTTGATGTTAGATAGATTTAAAATATAGTAAAGTAATGATTAGAAAGTGTTAGAAGAGAAATATTTATATTTTATAGAATAACATAACTTATTTTACCTATTAATTAAAATTTGTTATTACATAGATAATTCTTGCGATAAAAAATGTCACCTTTTATCTATAATAATAAGTAAATAAATATATGAATGAGTAATAATTTCTTATGTTATTACTATTTTTTTTTGGGTATAACTGTAGTCTCTAATAATTTTCGGAGCAACCTACTATTTGAAAGTGGAGATGTCAATAAAGTTGTCTATGGAGAGAAGAAAAAGAAAAAAGAAAAAAACAAAGGAGATATATAAATAAAAAGTGATTATTAGAAGTTCTAATTTATCCTCCTAATACTTAAATAAAAGTTCTAATGGGCATGGCCATGGCCATGATGCATGGAGCGATTGAATGAATTAGAATATCGGTGGAGACAAGTGAGATATGATAGGATTTGTAATGCATTTGTATAGAGTCATTACTTTCACAACCTTATTCTAAATGAGTTAAATTTTAAAGTGATTCTTCGGATTCATGAAATGTATTTATTTAATTCTTGCCTTTTTAATTACACTATTTATATCTTTGAATTTGAATAAAATACATTTAAATGATTCCTTGTTCTGTTAAATTACTTGTCTCTAGGAGTGACCTGGCAAATGATTGTCACGTTGGACAACCTAAAATGTTATCGTATTAATTTTGGCGCTAAATCCATAATGAAACGACGTCATTTCAACTTTGAGGGAGTTAAAATATTTAAACCCCATAGCAAAGAGGTCATTTCATCTTTTTCATCTTCTTCGAACATAAACCAGGTTGCTCAAAATCTTGACATGCGCGAATCATCGTGAGGATTGTTGTGGTGAAGCGATTTAGAGTTCGTCAAAACCCTGATCATCACTGGCTCGAAATCATTGAAGGAAGGAGTAAGGCTTCTTTGTGAAACCCCCTGACACAGAGGTAGATGTGTAGTAGATAAAATAATTTTTTTTTCCATTTTTTACGTGTTGAGGTATGCATCATTGTGAATTCTACTTCTGGATTTTGTGTAGGTTGATAAAAAATCATTGAAACTAGATTATTAGCTAGAATTTTTGTGTCTACTCTGACTTGGCGTCCTTGTCGTTGATCGAATAGAACTTGATAAACCCCAATTTTAGAGTTTATTTTGTGTTGAATTTGGTGGATTTTATCAACTTATCTCACATTTATTCAATGAAATGGCACGGTTTTGTGAATTTCTCCTAAATTGCACTTAAGATTGAAAACATGCTTTTTAAACTCTTAATTTGCTAAATTTAATTCACTTTAATTTTATTCGATACTTTGATTTGTTTGTTAAGTGATTTCGGGCTTAGAGGGCAAAGATTTGATTGAATAAATGAAGAAAAAGTATGTAAAAATGGAGAATTCATGAAGAAATGAAGCTTTGGAAATCTGCTGATTGCGCGTACGCATGACCTTCCACATACGCGTGACCTGAAATTTTGCCATGTGGCGCGTACGTGTGACCTTGCGTCTATGCGTGACATAAAGCACGTGACTCACTTAAAGAAAACATGACTGGCAATTTCTGGACTCCTTCAAGCCCAAATCCAACTCGTTTCTGAAGTATTTGAGGTTAAATTCAAGAAGGAATAAGGGGGGGGGGGGAGCAATTAGTGTAGTTTAGGAACCATGTTTTAGGCATTTTCTAAAGAGAAAAGCTCCCTCTTTTCTCTAGAATTTAGGATTTTTAGCTTAATTTGCTCTTAGATTTAGGTTTTAATTATTGTTTTGATATAGTTTCTTTTACTTTTTTTGGTTCTATTGCCTTAATTTTCTTAGTTTATCTTGTTAATTCTTCATTTGTACCACTTTTTAGTTTATGAATACTATTGTTAATTTCAATTTCCTTTAATGCAATTTGATGTTTTATGTCTCTTAATGCTTGTTTGAGTTATTGTTGTTATTTTCTTGTATTTGGTAGTAGTAGATTTTATTATTATTACAATTTAATATGCTTTTCTTTTTATGCACACCAAATGTTTGATAAAATACTTGGCTTAGTTTTAGAGTAGATTTTTGAGCATTCTTGGCTTGGAAAGAGAAGTTAGGTACTCTTGAGTTAGTAATATCCACCTTATGTTGGTGATCTAGAGTTGTTAGTTAATCTTGTTTCCATTAATGCTACTTATGGATTGGGATTAACTAGACCTATTTGACTTTCTCCCAATATGGGGATAATGTAATAGTCTTAGCTCTTGGTAATTATTGTGTTATAATTAATGACTAGGATAGAAGGCCTTGATTCTCAATCCTTGCCATGAATGTCTCTTTAGTAATTGTTATCCTTTAGTTATTTTCTTTATTTTATTGTCATTTAGATTATTATCTTCTTATCCGCAAACCACCCCCGTGAATCTCATAACCGATAATACGCACACCTCACTGCAATTTTTTTGAGAAATGACCCGAGGTTTAAATACTCTCGGTTATTATTAGTTTGCATTGTGACAAACAAATTAAACTTTGATTGAGGGTCGATTGTTGGTTTGGATTTATACCTCAATGGAATCATTTTGTGAAAATTCTAAACCAATGATTTCCCTACGTCAAAACTTCCGTCACCTTCATTAGGGGCTACTACTACAATTAGGGTTAAAAAGGGGATAAGGGACCAAATTGGGTTGCACAATTTTAATTGCCACCTCATATAACCGTTAGACACTCCAGGGTGCCAAGTCAGTGACAAGTCATTCTCGGCGGCAAGCAATTTGACCAGAAAATAGACAAGAGACCACCTAGATACATTTTATTCAATCTCAAAAATATAAATAGTGCAATAAAAAAGTCAGAAACTAAATCAGTGCATTTTTGTAAATCTCAATGACTACTTTAGAGTTTAATTCTATCCCAAATTAATACTAATATGTTTTGTAACACCTTTGCTATCAGAATGTCACGCTTTCGGTTGCGCCACTCTGATAGCTTGGATATTACGACAAGTATAACATATTTAATACTAAGATATAAGCATGTTTAAAACTTAAAATCATATAACCCGCAAAAAAAGACTTTTTAGTTGAAAACATAGATACATACATACAACCCAGATACATTACTTACAAATCATATATATACATAGTATTAACTTACAAAAGCCTAGCATATCATAATTTTTATCTCTCTTATAAAATTACAAGAATAGAGGTGAGGAGAAAATAATATTTAAAACAATATAATATATCGGGTAAATAGAGGATAAAATAAACTCTTTATAACTTCTTCGTCCATATCCTGAAAAGAAAAAAATCTATAGGGGAGTGAGAACATCGTTCTCGCTGGTTCTCACTAGAGGGTTAAAGAATTGCTATAATAAGATACGTAAAATAGAACTGTTTTCAAAGTACAGTGATCGTTGCTTTTCATTATTGTTGCTGGTTTTCTGATTTTCTGACTGTGAGTTAATTTTATTGATGGAACAATTAATGATGATTATGAATTTTTATTATTAGTGTCTTTGTTTAGTTGAAAACTTGTTTGTTAATGTTGTTTCTTTTAGTGGTAGAATATTATGTGTTTATTATTTACATGTGTTTTGATCTACTTTGGTTATAAATTTTGATGCTTGAAATTATTTATGAATTTTTATCGATAAATTTGGCAATTTATTATGTAAAATTTTGAATTGTATTAGGTTAGAAATTATTAAATTTAAATATTTAAAATTATATATTGAATTTTTAATAATTTTATATAATTTTTAATTAAACCGGTCGAATTTCCAATTGAACTTCGGTCAAACCATTGACTCAGTGAACCAGTCGCCTCACCGGTTCATTGACCAGTCCGGTTCTTGTAACCTTGAGAATAATATATTACTTTATTAATGATTATGTTATCTAAAGAATATCAAAAGGGGGCTATTCATAGCCAAAGGCCCAACTCCTAGCGAGGGGTGGCAAATGGAAAAGTCCACCCCACCAAAAGTCCTCCCTCTGGCAGGCTGGCCTGCCCCACTTAATGAGGCGATCCTAAAAATATAAATATGTTATAAACATAATCATGAACTAAGTTTTTTGAAACAAAATAATAAAACTAATTGTTCGTCTGCTCGGGTTCTCGGGGGTCCTACTGTCTGGGTTGATACGCTTGATGGAGCAGAGGTTTCGAGGGGTTAGGACCTGGATACGAGCTGAGGAAGGTCAACCGTTGAGACTCGCTAGGTTACGAGGCGGCGGGGCCACCTACAAAGACTCCGACGCTCAAGTTAGTATCCGTACAAAAGGCGGCTATTAGGGTTAGGTTAGGTGACTTTACCTCTGGGGAGGGGTAGGTCCCTCCCCTCTTCTGCTATCAGGCCCACCTTTTTGGAAGCTTCTGCTAGCTGTCCAGGCTCCACGTGGTGAGGAGAGAAAGGCGTGTTCCCTCCTGGTTCGGGTAATGTGACCGTCGGATTGGTCGTTCGGGCTTAGACCTGGGTCACTGGCGGGTCGGGCCGGAACACTACCCCCAACGCGCCAGGTGTGGTGCAGCTCATAGCTGGCGCGTTCAAACTACTCGCGTCCTTTGGTTGAGTTCTCACAGTCGCGGGAGTTCGTGGTGGGATTCATGCCCCCAAGGCGCGTGTCCCTAGCTCGTTATCAGAAATGTCGCCTCGATTCTTGCATTGAGCATTTAATGCCCATTATGGCTGATTTGAAACCTTGGGTGAAAAGTGGTGCACAAAATTGTAATCACACCTTTGCAACTCCGCACAACTAACCAGCAAATGCACTGGGTTGTCCAAGTAATAAAACCTTACGTGAATAAGGGTCGATCCCACAGAGATTGTCGGCTTGAAGCAAGCTATGGTCATCTTGTAAATCTTAGTCAGGCGGATTCAAATGGTTATGAGGTTTTGATAATTAAAAGATAAATAAAACATAAAATAAAATAAGATACTTATGTAATTCATTGGTGGGAATTTCAGATAAGTGTTTGGAGATGCTTTGTTGCTTCTGAACCTCTGCTTTCCTATTGTCTTCTTCCAATCATGCGTGCTCCCTTTCATGGCAAGCTGTATGATCCGCTCGAATGAAAAATATCAGGTACGATTTCTGCACGGCTAATCAACTGTCGGATTTCTCGTCTCGGATGAAAAATACCAGGTACAGCTATCGCATGGCTAATCATCTGTCGGTTCTCACTAGCGTCAGAATAGGATCTCTCTATCCTTTTGCACACTATCACTGTGCCCAACATTCACGAGTTTGAAACTCATCACAGTCATCCCTTCCCAGATCCTACTCGGAATACCACAGACAAGGTTTAGACTTTTCGGATCTCAGGAATGCTGCCAATTGGTTCTAGCCTCTACCACGAAGATCATAATCTCACAGACTCGGTCCGTGGATTAGAGACCCAAGAGAATATACTCCAGCTGTCGTCCAATGACTACGTTGAACATCATGTAGACCGCTTGTGGTTGTCAGGCACGCGGATCTTGGCTAAGCGAGTAATGAAGATAGTGGGTGATTGTCACGGGTCACCCCTTCATTCTAACTTAACTGAATTAAGTACGAGAGTATATCTTGGAGAAGAAGTAAGCGTGAATTGAAAGAGAAACAACAGTACTTGCATTAATTCATGAAGAACAGCAGAGCTCCACACCTTAATCTATGAGGTGTAGAAACTCCACCGTAGAAAATACATAAGAGAAAAAGGTTTAGGCATGGCCGAATGGCCAGCCTCCCAAATCAAAAGTGATAATCTCGTTCCAAAACTCCAAGTCTGTGAATAAAATAGTAAAAAGTGCTATTTATACTAAACTAATTACTAGGAATTACAGAAAATAAGTAACTAAGTGCAGATAGTGCAGAAATCTACTTCCGGGGCCCAACTGGTGTGTGCTTGGGTTGAGCATTGAGTTTTACACATGCATAGGCCATTTCTAGAGTTAAACGCCAACTTGGATGCCAGTTTGGGCACTTAACTCCAGTTCTGGTGCCAGTTCTGGCGTTTTATGCCAGAAAAGGGTCTCTGGTGGGCGTTTGAACGCCAGTTTAGGCCATCAAATCTCGGGTAAAGTATGGACTATTATATATTTCTGGAAAGCCCAAGATGTCTACTTTCCAACGCAATTGAGATCGCGCCAATTGGATTTTTGTAGCTCCAGAAAATACATTTCGAGTGCAGGAGGGTCAGAATCCAACAGCATCTGCAGTCCTTTCTCAGCTTCTGAATCAGATTTTTTCTCAGGTCCCTCAATTTCAGCTAGAAAGTACCTAAAATTATAGAAAAACACACAAACTCATAGTAAAGTAAAAAATGTTATTTTTGCATAAAAACTAATAAAAATATAATAAAAAGTAACTAAAACATACTAAAAACTATGTAATAACAATGCCAAAAAGGGTATAAATTATCCGCTCATCACAACACCAAACTTAAATTGTTGCTTGTCCCCAAGCAACTAAAAACAAAATAGGATAAAAAGAAGATAAAATACAATAAATTTCAAAAGTATCAATGAAGATTAGTTTTAATTAGATGAGCGGGATTAGTAGCTTTTTACCTCTGAACAGTTTTGGCATCTCACTTTATCCTTTGAAGTTCAGAATGATTCGCATCCATAGGAACTCATAATTCAGATAGTGTTATTGATTCTCCTAGTTTAGTATGTTGATTCTTGAACACATCTACTTTATGAGTCTTGGCCGTGACTCTAAGCATTTTATTTTCCAGTATTACCACCGGATACATAAATGCAACAGACACATAATTGGGTGAATCTTTTCAGATTGTGACTCAGCTTTGCTAGAGTCCCCAGTTAGAGGTGCCCAGAGTTCTTAAGCACACTCTTTTTGTTTTGGACCACGACTTTAACCGCTCAGTCTCAAACTTTTCACTTGACACCTTCACGCCACAAGCACATGGTTAGGGACAGCTTGATTTAGCCGCTTACGCTAGGATTTTGTTCCTTTGGGCCCTCCTATCCATTAATGCTGAAAGCCTTGGATCCTTTTTACCCTTGCCTTTTGGTTTAAAGGGTTATTGGATTTTTCTGCTTGCTTTTTCTTTTTCTTTCTTTTTTCTTTATTTTTTGCAAATTTTTTTCGCAAGCTTTCTGTTTTTCACTGCTTTTTCTTGCTTCAAGAATCAATTTTATGATTTTTCAGATTATCAATAATATTTCTCATTTTCCATTACTCTTTCAAGAGCCAACAATTTTAACATTCATAAACTTCACTATAAAAAATATGCACTGTTCAAGCATTCATTTAGAAAACAAAAAGTATTGCCACCACATCAAAATAATTAAACTATTTTCAAGATAAAATTCGAAACTTATGTACTTCTTTTTCTTTTTCAGAAAACATTTTTCATTTAAGAAAGGTGAAAGATTCATGGAACATTCATAGCTTTAAGATATAGACACTTAAACATTGATGATCATGTGATAAAGACAAAAACATAGACATAACATAAAGCATAAAAAACTGAAAAACAGAAAAATAAGAACAAGGAAATTAAAGAACGGGTCCACCTTAGTGACGGCGGCTAGTTCTTCCTCTTGAAGATCCTATGGAGTGCTTTAGCTCCTCAATATCTCTTCCTTGCCTTTGTTGCTCCTCCCTCATGACTCTTTGGTCCTCTCTGATTTCATGGAGAACAATGGAGTGCTCTTGGTGCTCCATCCTTAGTTGCTCCATGTTGGAACTCAAATCTCCTAAAGAGGTGTTGAGTTGCTCCCAATAGCCTTGTGTGGGAGAGGAGGGGGGGGGGGAAGTGCATCCCTTGAGGCATCTCAGGAATTTCTTGATGAGGAATCTCCTCATGCTCTTGTTGAGGCCCATGAGTGGGCTCTCTTATTTGCTCCATCCTCTTTTTAGTGATGGGTTTGTCTTCTTCAATGAGGATGTCCTCCTCTATGACAATTCCAGCTGAATCGCATAGGTTACAGATGAGATGAGGGAAGGCTAACCTTGCCAAAGTGGAGGGCTTGTCCGCCACCTTGTATAGTTCTAGAGGTATGATCTCATGAACTTCTACTTCCTCTCCATTCATGATACTATGGATCATGATAGCTTGGTCTACTGTAACTTCAGACCGGTTGCTAGTAGGAATGATAGAGCGTTGGATAAACTCCAACTATCCTCTAGCCACATGAGGTCAAGCCTTCTCAGTTGAACCGGCTTGCCTTTGGACTCTCTCTTCCATTGAGCTCTTTCCACACAGATGTCCATGAGAACTTGGTCCAACCTTTGATCAAAGTTGACCCTTTTAGTGAAAGGATGAGGATCTCCTTGCATCATTGGCAAGTTAAATGCCAACCTCACATTTTCCGGACTGAAATCCAAGTATTTTCCTCGAACCATTGTGAGCCAATTCTTTGGGTTCGGGTTCACACTTTGATCATGGTTCTTAGTGATCCATGCATTAGCATAGAACTCTTGAACCATTAAGATTCCGACTTGTTGGATGGGGTTCATGAGAGCTTCCCAACCTCTTCTTTGAACCTCACGTCGAATCTCTGAATATTCACTCTTTTTGAGCATGAAGGGGACTTCGGGGATCACCCTTTTCTTGGCCACAACTTCATAGAAGTGGTCTTGATGGACCTTTGAGATGAATCTCTCCATCTCCCATGACTCAGAGGTGGAAGTAATTGCCTTCCCTTTCCTCTTTCTAGAGGTTTCTCCGGCCTTAGGTGTCATTAATGGTTATGGAAAAAATAAAAAGCAGAGCTTTTTCGCACACCAAACTTAAAAGGTTTGCTCGTCCTCGAGCAAAAGAAGAAAGAAAGGAGTAGAAGAAGAAGAAATAGAGGAGATAGAGGGGTGTGTTGAATTCAGCCAAGGGGGGTTTAAGTGTTTATGATGTGTGAAATTGAAGGTGGTAAGGAGAGGTATTTATAGGGTAGAGAGAGTTAATTCGTGTAAGAGGGGGTTGGGTTTGGGAGGGAAATGTTTTGAATTTGAATGGTGAGGTAGGTGGGTGACGATCGGACTTCTGCTAATTTAGAATTTTATAAAAATAATCGCGTTGTAAGTATAGTTTCTAAAGCAACAGAGAATCCTTTCGTACAAAATTTTGGTTGTCACAAGTAACAAAACCCAATAAAATTTATAACCGAAGTATTTAAACCTCGGGTCATATTCTCAAGAAATTACAGGGAAGTATGATTTATTATTGGTTATGAAATTGGGTATTTTTGGGTTTTTGAAATAGGGAACCAGTAATTTAAATAGCAAGAAAAATAAATTAACAATTATAAAGAAAACTCTTGGTAAGGTATGAGAACTGGAAATCCCATCCTAGTTATCCTTATCAGGTGTGATGAGAATTGTTTATTTCTCCCACTTAGTTAACCCTTACTAAATAAAGGAAAGTCAAGTGGACCAATTAACTTGATTCCTCAAGTCCTAGTCAACTCATGTGGAAAGAATAGCTTTAGAGGGATCCAAATCAATCATCAATTTCCAATTTTCAATCAACTGCTGAGTCTGATAACTCAAGTGTTACCAATTACTTAACCAAAACAAAAAGAAGAAAATCTACTCGAATAAAAATGCCTTCAGATTGGAAGCAGCAGTAACATAAATAAAAGAAAGAAATCTTAAATCTGAAATACCTCAAATTATATTAAATAAAGAAATCAACTCTAACATGAAATTCATAAGCCAAATTGAAAAGATAAATAACAATTAAAGTAATAGAATAAATAAAAGTAGAAAATAAATTAAAAGAACATTGAACCTGGAATGAAGAGAAGTAGCCTAATCATAATAGAAATCCTAAATCCTAATCCTAATCCTAAATCCTAAGAGAGAGGAGAGAGCCTCTCTCTCTAAAAACTACATCTAAAACCTTAAATTATGTGAATGAATGTTGTGTCTTATTGTATGAATGAATGGATTGATTCCTCCACTTTATAGCCTCTAATCTGTGTTTTCTGGGCTGAAAACTGGGTCAAAAACAGCCCAGAAATTGCTCCCTGCGATTTCTGGTATGTACAGGTCGCTGCAAAGTCACGCGGAAGCGCGGATTGCATTTTTGCCAGGTCGCGTGATCTACGCATTTGCGTCACCTGGCTTTGGGGAAGCTATAAAAAATTATATATTGTTGCGAAGCCCCGGACGTTAGCTTTCCAATGCAACTGGAACTGCATTATTTGGACCTCTGTAGCTCAAGTTATGGTTGATTTAGTACCAAGAGGTCAGGCTGGACAACTTTAGCAATTCCTTCAGTTTCTTGTATTCCTTCCACTTTTGCATGTTTCCTTTCCATCCTCTAAGTCATTCCTGCCCTATAATCTCTGAAAATACTTAACACACATATCAAGGCATCGAATGATAATAAGAGAGGATTAAACATAGGAAACTTAAAGCCAAAGAAGCATATTTTCAATCAAAGCACATAATTAGGAAGGCAAATGTAAAACATTCGAATTCAATGAGTAAGTGTGAGTATAGTGGATATAATCCACTCAATTAAACACAAGATGTACCACAAAATAGTGGTGCATCAAATCTCCCCACACTTAAACATTAGCATGTCCTCATGCTAAACTCAAGAGAAACTATAAGAGTGAAGAGGAATGGTAGAAAGTATGTAATGCAACCTATCTATATGAATGCAATTAAATGCAAAAATACTTCTACCTACTTGGTTAAAAGTAAACAAATATTTTAAGAACAAACATGAACTGGATTTCACTAATTCAAATCACAAAATAAAGTACAAGTAAACTTGCAGAAGAAAATAGCTTATGAAAGCCGGGAACAAAGAATCGAGCATCAAACCCTCACCGGAAGTGTATACACTCTAATCACTCAAGTGTTTAAGGTTCGACTCTCTCAATTCTCTACTAACCTTGCTTTCTAAGGCTTGATCTTCTTCTACCAATCAACACTAATTTGATGCACAAATACACATATCAAGAGGTCTTTTAAGGGTTGTAATGGGGTTAGGGTCAAGGTAGGATTGTATTTGGCTAAATGGACTAAAATCTGAATCCTTAATTAACTTAAACTTTCCACCTAACTTAGGACAATCCATGTAATCATAATATAATATCTAACTATCCATTAACCATGTTTTCTACATATTCATGCATTCTAATTTCAAGTACAGTACATATGCATTGCTTTCACCACTTACTTTGGGGCATTTTGTCCCCTTTTATTTATTTGCTCTTTTTCTTTTCTTTTTCTCCTTTTTTTTTCTTTTTTTATATATATCTATATTATTTTTTTCTTTTGTTTTTCTCAATGCATATGATTAGATTATTGAATGCATGAACATGTCCTAAACATTTCTTTCACATTTTCAGAAAATTCTAACATACTCAATTCTCAAACCAAATGTTTCCAAACCCACTTTTTCCCACACTTAATTCATGAGCACTCTTACTAGTCTAAGCTAACCAAGGATTCAAATTAAGGACATTATTGTTTTTCGCTTAGTGTTAATGATGTGCTAAAGTAAAGAACAAAGGGGTATAATAGGCTCAACATTGGTTTGCAAAGGATAATGAAAGAGTAAGGCCATATGGGTATGTAAGCTTAGTGAAACAAGGCCTCAATCATATAAGTGCATGTATACATCAAACAATGGAAATATAGAATTAAGCAAGACAAAGATCACAATTTTAGAGAGAAAAATACATACCAAAAATAAATTATTGGTTGATAAAATGCAACCAATCAAATAAGCTCAAAATCTCACAGGTTTTGTGTGTTCGAGCTCTAAACCATGTTCCAGTATAATATTTCTTCAAATAAGTTCAAAAAATTTAATTCAAATTAGTGGATGCTATAAAAAGTTTCTTGAAAAAGAAAATATTACTTTAACCAAGCAGTGGTAGAATATGCACAAAATCAAACAAATATGCAATCAAACATGCAAATGCAACAACTAACTAAAAAAAATTTAAACATTGGTGTTGAGACAGGAAGGTACTAACCCACGGAGATCGGTATCGACCTCCCCACACTTAAGGATAGCACCGTCCTCGGTGCATGCTAAGATGTGCAAGTGGACGGATTGCTACAACTGATGCTTTTCTCCAAAGATTGTACAGATGGACTTGTCTGTTGCCCATGTAAACATTTTCTGTTTCCCTTCCTCGGTGGCCATCCTGAAAGAAGAGGAAAAAAAGAAGAAAAGTAACCTAAAAACAAAGATAGGAAACAGATAAAGTATGTGTGGGTTAATGCCAAATAATGAGGGTCTCATTTACATGGTAGCTACAACATGTACGTGAGAAAGCAATAGAAGCACATGGCATACCAATGGTGCAAAAATTACAACAATGGGGGAGAGAGTGTGGGTAATGAAAGACAGTGTAAGTTCATATCAATACAAGAGGAGTACTTAGTATCATAAAAGATTGGCATTGACAGATAAAAAATATCACCCAACAATTTAAAACAAGTCACTAAGCACCAAAATAACACTAGAAAAGATACAACAGTTGAAAAAGAAAATTTAACACCAATGGAAAAATAATAAATTTAGAAAAGAAAATAAAAATATGCACAAAATTAAAATACAATGAATGAGAGTATGCAAATAAATTGAGTAAAATAGAATGAAAGAAAAGAAGGATGAGAAGTTAAAAATATGAAGAAGAAGAAAGTAAGAAAGAAGAAAGAAAGAATAAGAAAAGATAGAAGAAGAAAGAATGATAATAGAAAGATAAGTAGGATTGGAGAAGAAAAGATAGGAATTCTGGCGCTGATCTGGATAAACTGTGCGTCGCATGCGACGCGGACGCGTGGTGTGTGATAAGTTCAGGTGACGCGGACGCGTGGGTCACGCGATCGCGTGGCCTGATTTGTGCTATTAGCGCGAGTGCAGCCGTGCGTTCGCGCAACTCTCTGTTTTAAATGCATTTTGCCAAAATTTAGGGTGACGCGTTCGCGTGGGTCATGCGATCGCGTGAATGGCCATATTTTAAAAACGACTCGGACGCGTGGGTCACGCGTTCGCGTGATAGGGCTTGTGCTTCTAGCATCATTCCAGCCCCACTCCATCATAACTCTCTGCCATACACCTCTTTACGTCGATTTTGCAGGGCCACGCGTTCGCGTGGGTGACACGGACGTGTGGGGAGGCTATTTTTCAAATGACGCGGACGCGTCAGCGACGTGGACGCGTGGGCATATTTGTGCCTAAGGCACGCCTCCAGCCACGCTTTCACGTGACTTTCTGTTCAATTCTCTTTTCTTCAGAACGCACCTATGATGCGGACGCGTTAGCGACGCTTACGCGTCGCGTGCGTTTTTTTTATGCAGTATGCAAATACAAATGCAGAATGCAGATGATTATGTAGAAATTATGAATGAACACGAATGAAAATAAAATAAAATAAAACTAAGAACAAAAAGGAAAGAATATACCATGGTGGGTTGTCTCCCACCTAGCACTTTTAGTTAAAGTCCTTAAGTTGGACATTTGGTGAGCTCCCTGTCATGGTGGCTTGTGCTTGAACTCATCTTGAAACTTCCACCAATGTTTGGACTTCCAATAAGCTCTATCAATATCAAGTAAATTTCTCAAGCTTTGATGGAGTTCTTCATAAGCTTTGATCTCCCAAAATTGATCCTCATATATTCTTAGATCCCAAATCTTGATCCTACACCCGTCTTCAAGTTGATCATCATGATTCCATGCATCCGGGTGGTAAGCAATCGAAATTCTCACTAAGGCATCCAAACAGCTTCCTAGACCCATTCAGTTGAGCTTTACACCAATACTTGCATTTCAACTTAGAGTGTGCAACCGTATTGAACCTTGCGGGGCAACTCCTACCACTAACCATTTTTCTCTTACTCTTAATGCCACAAAGAGCTCTAAGTTGACCATCTGTCTCAAGTAAACCATATTCAAGTGGGATGAGAAAGATAAGGGATATGAATTTTACTCACTTGAATGTTGTGAAGGATGATGGTGACTTAGGCGGAGAGGTCTCCAACAACTTTGGCAAGGTGATTGCAAGCTCCACTCCCTTGTGCTCTTCTTTGACAACTTCCACCTCTTTGCAAGTGATGACATGTCATCATGTCATGTTTTTCTATGCCTTTTTCCTTTGTTTTCAATAGGTTTTATGCACTTTCTTGAGCCATAAGCAAGCAAAGTGGGTAGATTTTCATGCTTCCTTTGATTTAATCAACCATGTATGAGTTCATGCTATTTCATGAGGTTTTATGCTAAAATTGTCACATATTATGAAAGAATGAATATCTCATGATTTTGAGCATAGCTTTGATGTGTTTGGTTGATTAATGATAGGTGAAGAAGGCTTGAAGAAAGGGTGAAGCAAGAAGGAATGGCTAGGAGTAAAGAGAGGACAATGGAATAAGTTGAACCAGGAAGCAAAAACTTTTGGGTGAAAAGTTAGCCTCAAAGTTAGACCCCTAACTTGGAGGCTAACGTTGGCACATGAAATTCACAAGGGGAGGAGCAAAAGTTTGCGCCAACGTTAGCCCCCTAACTTTGAGGCTAACGTTGGCGCCACACACCACAACAACTTGAAGGGGTATACTTCCAACAAGAATAACTTGAGTTACAGAGCTCCAAATGAGGTGATTCAAGAAGCATTGGAAAGTAGGAATCAAGAGCTTTCCAAGCATATATGGCACTGCATGGTGGATACTAAAATTGAGGGAGAAAACTGCCCCGCAATGTGCATAAACGAACATGGTGGCAACCTGCAGTGAGGCCACCTGACCTCTGTACCTTCGATGGAGTATAACTCGAGCTGTAGAGCTCCAAATAATGTGCTCCCAACGGCATTGGAAAGTAGACATCCAGGGCTTTCCAACAATGTATAATAGTATGGGGTGGACAATATGTTTGAGCCTCCAGAACTGGCGTTTTCGCCAACGTTTGAGGCAAACGTTACCTCAAACGCTGCACACCAAAGCCAGCGACCATGCCCTCTTCAAATGATCATAACTTGAGTTGTAGATGTCCAATTGAAGTGATTCCAAGTGGGTTAGAAAGCTGACATTTAGAGCTTTCCAACCATATATGATAGTCTATATTGGGCATAAAATTGGCAACATGACAAGAGGACAAAGTTGGCGCCATAAATGTGCATAAGGGAGGCCAACATTAGGGTCAAAGTTAGACCCCTAACGTTGGCACCAACGTTCATACCAACAAGTTTTGTGGGCTGCTATGAAAAGTTGGAGCCAAAGTTAGACCCCTAACTTTAGCTCCAACTTTTGGTCCAACTTTTGCAAACTCAACCCGGTTCAATTCGGTTCCTCTTCAAACTCCAAGAGCAATCAACCAAGTCCTTTATCAACCCAATTCCATCAAGAGCAAGGGCCCAAATGATCATCACTCAAAGGCACAAGAAATAGATAAAATAGGAATTTCATTTAATTGTAATTTATTTTTAATTTCATTTTCATTTCCATTTTGTAAAGCCTATATAAGGCATCATTTTCATATTTGTGAGGAGGCTGGCTCCACTAGGGAGCACTAGAATTTGAGAGCTCTCTCTTTAATTTTCTTTGTTTTGAATCTTGGGTGGAGAATTGAAGGTGTTCTGTTTTCTCCCTCTGAGATTTCTCTTTGTTTTTCTTGCTGCTTTTAATTCACTGCACTTCAAAATTTCAATTCTGTTTTGATTCCCAGCATCCAATTTCCTTTATTCTTCCTGCAATTTAAATTTCCAGTTGCGTGATCTATTGCTCTTTTTCATTTCCAACACCCCAACCCCTTTACTTTTCATGCAATTTACTTTTCTTGCAATTTAAGTTTCAGCTATTTTACTTTCTTGTTCTTTAACTTACTTGCAATTTTACTTTCTGCATCTTTAAGATTCATTGCAATTTACTTTCTGTTGGCTACATTTCACACAATTCACTAAATGTCAGCTTGACTAAACTAATCACTCACTAAAATTGCTTGATCCATCAATCCCTGTGGGATCGACCTCACTCCCGTGAGTTTTTATTACTTGATGCGACCCGGTGCACTTGCCGGTTAGATTTGTGTGTTTTGGGAGAAATTTATTTTTCCTCCAAAATACTCATCAAGTTTTTGGCGCCGTTGCCGGGGATTGATTAGATCAACAATGATTAAGTGGGTGAGAAGTCTAGATCAAGCATTTTCTTTATTTTTGTTTTCTGTTTCAAAGTGAAACCATGGTGTTTGAGTTTTTGCCTCACTAAGAAATTCTCATCTCTGATATGAGTAATTTCAATTTTTCTTGGTTGTGTGTTTTACAAAACTCAAATGGAGTTCAACTCATCTTATGATCAAACAAATTCTATGGGATATCACCCACCATCACCAATCTCTAATGATGGCTGGGGATATCACCAAGAAACTTCAAATTCTGGGCACTCCAATTCATGGAGCTATGCTTCAGAACCACAAGATGAGAAAGAAAATCATATGGGATATTTCTCTCCACCACAAAATAATGCAAGTCATGATTCTAATGGTGGCTGGGAAGGGAATTCTAGTGCTCCATATGATATTCATCCAGAGATATCATCACTTGACCATACTTCAACCGAAAGTCCCTTTCAAAACTCACCACCCACACAAACTTCCATGAACCACTCATGGTTTTCAGAATTTGAGTCTAGGTTCAACAGAATGGCGGAGGAATATCAACAATCCCGGAGGGAACTAGAAATCCTTTCTCAGGAGACAGATAAGCAATTGGAGGACACAGATAAACGCTTAGAACTACTAAGCAAGGAAAATGAAGACCAATTGATGGATGTGAAGGATAAAGTGGAAGAGCAAGATAAGGAGGCCACTGCATCAAGTGAACTTTCAATGAAGAATGAGGTGGTTGAACCTGAAACTGCACTTGAGATGACAAGAGAACATGAAGACTCACAACTCTCACAAACCTCCCTGGACCAAAACGCCTCAACACTTGAATCCATGATTGAAAGGTATGACGAAGAGATGAAGGAATGTTGGGAAGATAAACAAACCTCCCCCATGATAGAGCTATTAAAACAAATGTTGGGTGTAAAAGAGGAAGTGGAGGAGCAAGAAAGTGAAGAAGTCATTCCAAACTCAAGTGAGGCAGAGAAGTACATAAAGGAGGAGTTCATAGAACCACAAATACAAAAGGCTCTGGATGAATGCAAAACTCCAATAATCACACAGCAACCAAGACTTGGATTCAAAGAAGTGAAGGCAACTAACAAAAGCACCAATCCTGTCCCTAATCTAGTAAGCAAGATCAATCAAGCCATTTGCAAAAGGAAGCTTGCTGAGGAAAAGCCAAGGCAAGGGACAGTAGCTGAAACTTCTCCTCCTTTGAAGTCATTTCTCTTAAAAAATTGGAAGAAGAGGAAGAAAGTAAAGAACAGGTAGACAGTAGGTACATTTCTTTTCCTTGCTTTGTTTAAATTTCAATAAATTGGCATATGGTTACATTCTAAGTTTGGTGTTGCCCTGCAACAAACTGTTTTCCATCTTCATGGATGATTGCATCAATTTTACATGAAAGTGACACACCAAGATTCTAAGTTTGGTGTGCCACCTATTTTTCTATGCAAATCAATCCAGCAACATCACTTGTCTGCATAATCATATTGCCTTTTACAGTGTTATTTTTCTTCTTAGTTGGATAATTTTTGTTTTCTCTTTGTTTCATTTATTTACTTGTTTTTAATGCTTTCCTCCATTAACTGTTTTTGTTAATACATCACCAAGACATCCTTATTCATAACAGATTCTTCATTTAGTGATTGTACTTAACATATAACAGTTTCTTTTGTTTAGTTTTAGTTCAAATAAATTGACATAGGATTGCATTCTAAGTTTGGTGTTGCTATGCAACACAGTTTGCTTCAAATCTTTACTGGATACTTGCATTGATTCCAAGTGAAAGTGTCACACTAAGTTTGGTGTGCCACTTATTCTTTATTCAAAGTATTATGCTCACCTTCTTAAGCTTGCAATCACAATGTCTCTGTCTCTTGTGCCTTGATTATTATCTTTAATTTTGCTTGCGTGAAACACATGTACTACTAACATTCCTTGTGTAAGACATTCATGATCCATCTTAGCCCCATAGCCACGGTTCTAATAGTTGCTTGAAGATGAGCAAGCATTCTGAGTTTGGTATGGGAAGGAGGAGAATGGGAGGAAATTGACAACAATAGAGAAGATGAACTACAAGGTTGTAAAGTTCCTTTTCCTCTCATTTGTTTCAAGCACTATAAACTGCATGATTGTCTTTACCTTCTCTGTATGCATGTGTGTATGAAAAGGCATAGTTTGATTTCTAAATTGCAACATGGTGCTATGTCATTATGATTACCAACTTGAGTTTTGTGAATTCAAAAGCAACAAAGTATCATGATCATAAACAAACAAGGCATTAAAGAAGATTTTAGCATGTGCATAAAAGTATTGGAAAGCTAGTATGTTTGATTGTTGCTTAATTGCATTGGATTTTATTTAATTGAAGTTTTCATCTAGCACGTTTTGTGAAATCTTTTAAAATCATGAAAACCTTGAAAGCAAATGCAAAATAAAGCAAGAAAAGAAAAAGGGAAAAAATGAGAAAGCTGAAGGCTCTGAGTACCAATGGCAATCTATTTGCTAAGTACTTGTGGTGTTTATGTATCAAGCCAAATGCTTGAAAACAAAACACTTAGAAGTCAAGGCTAGGCTCAAAGTGCAAAAGCACTCCCTCAAAGTTCAAGGCTCTGAGCATCAATGATTAGAGAGTCAAGAAAAGAAAAGAAAAATGAGCTTAATGAAGTTCTCTAATCAAATGCTTGTGGTGCTTATGTATCAAGTGGTAATACTTGAAAACAAAGCATTTAGAAGTCGTAGCTTTGTTATCAACTCATGGGGCAAAGCACCCAAAAGGAGAAGCTAAATAAAAAAATCAAAAGCTTGTTTCAAGGAAGAAATATAAAAGAAAGATTTCATAAATTGAGCTAGATGGAAGCATCAATCATTTACATTTCTTTTGTGATTGTAGCATGCTTAGAAAACTAGCTTACCATGAACATTGAGTTGCTATTCTTCTTGCCTTGGATTGTCAATCTTTATTGCATGATTCTTTTCTTGCTTGGGGACAAGCAAGGTTTAAGTTTGGTGTTGTGATGACATGTCATCATGTCATGTTTTTCTATGCCTTTTTCCTTTGTTTTCAATAGGTTTTATGCACTTTCTTGAGCCATAAGCAAGCCAAGTGGGTAGATTTTCATGCTTCCTTTGGCCCCAACTTTTCATAGCAGCAAGCCAAATTCTTCTGGTATGGACGTTGGTGCCAACGTTAGGGGTCTAACTTTGACCCTAACGTTGGCCTTGTTTAGTGCTAGTGGCGCCAACGTTAGCCTCCAAGTTAGGGGGCTAACGATGGCGCAAACGTTGGCTCTTCTCCCTTTGTAATTCATGTGCCAACGTTAGCCTCCAAGTTAGGGGGCTAACGTTGGCGCAAACGTTGGTGCCCAGGGGAGATCTTCTCAAGTTCCAACGTTAGCCTCCAAGTTAGGGGGCTAACGTTGGGGCTAACGTTGGCCCTTCTCCCTTTGTAATTCATGTGCCAACGTCAGCCTCCAAGTTAGGGGGCTAACGTTGGCGCAAACGTTGGATGGCCTAGGGATGAATTTCAAGTTCCAACGTTAGCCTCCAAGTTAGGGGGCTAACGTTGGGGCTAACTTCTTGCTTCCTGGTTCAATTTCACTTATTCATTTGTCCTCTCTTCACCCCTAGCCATTCCTCTTTGCTTCAACCTTTCTCCAAGCTTTCTTCACCTATCATTAATCAACCAAACTCATCAAAGCTATGCTCAAAATCATGAGATCTTCATTCTTTCATAATATGCAACAAATATAGCACAAAACCTCATGAAATGGCATGAATTCATATATGGTTGGTTCAATCAAGGGAAACATGAAAATCTACTCAATTAGCTTGCTTGTAGCTCAAGAAAGTGCATAATTCTTAATGAAAACTAAAGAAAAAGACTAGTTAAAATGGGCTAAGATGACTTGTCATCACAACACCAAACTTAAAGCTTGCTTGTCCCCAAGCAAGAAATAGATTTATACTTCAAGGTTCTTTCAATTAAGATGGATTGAGGAACATTTGTAAAGTGCAGTGAGTGAAGTGATCAAGTATCAGTGGGGTGAACTCTAAATCATATGCTCATGTAAGGGCTTTAGTGCTCACTAGTCCTTACATATTGGGAGTCGTAGGTCTTTAGGATTTTCATCCAAATGGTCTCATGGAGATCTCTTTATATGTAATCACCTTGAAGCAGCTTATAGTTTCTATGCTTTGGCCTCGACTCTAAGTATCATGTCTCAAAGCGGCTCTTTAGATAAGCTTTCAATCAATACTCCTAAACCAGTTGGTTTTAAGGTATTAGGTGTTAAAGCACCCCTAAGGATTTACTTGCTCAAGCCTCTTTCTTTGACACACTTCAACCACAAGCATTTTACTAGGCTAACAACTCTTTGAGTCATTGTTTCTTCTTTCTTTTTCTGCCTAGTAATTGATGCTCAGAGCCTTGGGCCATATTCTTTTTGTTTTTGTATTTTCTTTTCTTTCTTTTGTTTTGTTTGCTGCTTCTTGGATCAATAAGTTTTTGAGAATCTCCATAATACTTCTTTGAACTTCATGTCCCGCCTATGAGCTCCCATGCAAGTTTTCACAAGCATGCAACCTCAATACAAAATCATATAACCAGAACCACCACTTCTCCTAATCTTTTGCTTGCCTCAAAATTGTTTAATTCCTCAATCCTTCTTTTCAAAGAACTTTCATGTGATGCATTTCTTGGAAATTGAGTGCAAACAAGTTTTGAAGATGAGAATGTTGTGAATGATCAAACATCTTGCTTATTGAATTATAAAGAAAGATTATGCTATGCAGGCAGGGGTAATTAAAGAAACTCTATTATGCAGATAGGCAGGGCATATCAGAATACAATCCAACTTTCAATTACAGCAATATTTAATGCAAAACAATGACTTAACAATACAACCTGTTGAAGTTTACTTGCTTTCCTTCTTCTCATCATCATCATTGCTGGCCTTCATGTTCATCTTTTGTTTCTTTGGTTGATGATGCTTAATCCTTCCAACAGTTTGTATGGACCTCTGCAATGATATTGAAAGTTGCTTGTTCCCCAAGCACTTGAAAAAT
The DNA here is from genome assembly GCF_059453495.1 of Arachis ipaensis. Taxonomy (NCBI): domain Eukaryota; kingdom Viridiplantae; phylum Streptophyta; class Magnoliopsida; order Fabales; family Fabaceae; genus Arachis; species Arachis ipaensis. Next base: position 64,459,856 of record NC_142436.1, on the reverse strand, counting down.
GGTTAGCTTGCATGATTTATTTGTGGCTTTTGTACTTACTTTGGTGTGGGCACACCAAACTTAGTACCTTGCCAATGCATCAGATTAACCATGTGTGAAACTCTTTTTCTTCTTTTTCAAAAGCAATAAAACTGAAACTAGAAAACAGCAGAATAGTTAACTAGTTTATCCAACATGCTTGAAGCCAGCATTATGCAGAAGGTGAGAGTGTATTTTATGATGAGATTTTTGGTGGAACACCAAACTTAGAATCCTTCGTTCTCCCTTAGATTGTTTTGGTGTGCAACACCAAACTTAGCTTCTTGCATTATAGATAAAACTAATTAACCTTTTTATTGAAATAGATATGAAAAGACAGTTACCTCCGGTTGGGTTGCCTCCCAACAAGCGCTCTTTTATTGTCACTAGCTTGACATCCTTCACTCTGTGCTTATGGAAGTTGAGGTATCTGTTGCCTTTGGTTTCCTCCTCTCACCATAGGCTTCTCCTTGTTTTCCATAACTGCTTTCCCTTTCAACCCAGCAGCTTTTTCATTGTTCTTCGAGTCCTCTTCAGTGGCTCTTATGGATATATTTCCCTCTCTCTTACCCAGTTTAGCAGGGTTTTGAACCATTTGTTCCATGTACCCTTCAATTCTCTTGAGATATGCCTCTTGGTTTTTCCTTATGTCTTCCTGCTCTATTAATGTCATTTCTTGAATTTTCATAAACCTTTCCATCATCATTTCTAGAACATAGAGTTTTTGGAAGTTTAGGATTGGTTGTGACTGTGTTAATTGTTGTGATTGATGTAGGTCATTTTGGGCAGGTGGTGGGGTAGGATAAGGTTGGAGGTATGTATATTGGGGTGGTGTGTAGTGATTTTTGTTGGTATGGTGGTGTTTTTGCAGGTTTGGGAAGTGGGGGTTATTATAGTTGAGGTCCCTTTGTTCCTGATGCTGAGATTCCCTCATTCTTAAATAAGAATGTGGTTTCCATGGTGGAAATTGTGCATTCACTGTGGCAGAATGTAGAGAATCAATTTGTCTAGCTATTGATTCCAATTGCTGCTGAGTTTGCTGGTGTAGCTGCTTGTTTTGACTCATGATTGCTCTCACTCCTTCAAGATTCATTACTTCCTTTTCTGAAATTGCATTCCGTGGCGTCTCAAATGAGTGTTGGTTATTGGCTCTTTTGTCACTGAACTCTGCAATTCCTTGGATGGTTGCTGTTGCCTTGAGTAGGCCATCTGAGAAGTAATCTACTGCTTTTCTTGTTTCGGAGGTTAATCCTTCATAGAACGCTCGGAAATCCACCTTGTCATTTGTTTTCTTGTATCTCTCCCATGCTTTGAACAGTGGTTCTTCCTCTCTTTGTATGAATGGATGTACTCCTTCTTTCATCTTGATGTGTTGCTGGGGTGAGGAGAATTTGGCTAGAAACTTGGTAACCAATTCATCCCAACTAGTTATACTTCCTTGGGGAAAGGTTTCTAGCCATTGGGCTGCTTCATCCTTCAGTGAGAAAGGAAATAACAAGAGCTTAATGGTATCATGGTCTACACCATTGAGATTGACAGCCCCACAAGTTTTCAGAAAAATGGATAGGTGCTGTTTAGAGTCCTCCAAGGGATTTCCACCATAGGAACAATTGTTCTCTATTAGTGTAATGAGTTGTGGTTTCATGTTGTGATGTTCTTCTTTCTCAGAAACTCCTTCTTCCCTGTGACATATAAATCAATCAATAGAAAACACAGGGATTCTCTTGAAAATTGGATGTAGCCGGTTGGGACAAAACTTCAAACAGTTAGTGGGTTAGTCAAAAATTAAAGAAAAATAAAGAAAAAGTGCTTGATCTAGATCACCACTTCACTTAATCATTGTCAATCTAATCAATCCCCGGCAACGGCGCCAAAAAAACTTGATGAGATATTTTGGAGGAAAAATAAATCTCTCCCAAAACACCACAAATCTAACCGGCAAGTGCACCGGGTCGCATCAAGTAATAAAAACTCACGGGAGTGAGGTCGATCCCACAGGGATTGAAGGATTGAGCAATTTTAGTTTAGTGGTTGCTTTAGTCAAGCGAATCAAGATTTGGTTGATGGTTTTGTGACTTGCAGAATTAAATTGCATTGAAGTAAAGAGAACAAAAAATAAATTGCTGAAACTTAAAGAACAAGAAATTAAATGACAGAAACTTAAAGTGCAAGAAATGTAAATTGCGGAATCTTAAAGTGCAAGGAATGTAAATTGCTTGGAATGTAAAGGGGATTGGGATGTGGATTTGCAGAAATTAAACAAGGAAAAATTAAATTGCATCAAACAGAAGAGTAAAAGGGAATTGGGATTGAACCGGAAATGAAGCAGAAAAGTAAATGAACATAAGAAGCAGTAAACAGAGAAGTGAGATGGGAAATTCAGATCTCAGGACCCAGAGACTAGAAAACCAAGTCTAGATCTCAATGCCTTCCTAGATCCAACAAGAACAATTGCAAGGGAATTGTAAATTGCAAAGGAATTAGATAAAAAGTAAGTAACAGAAACGGAAATTCAATTAAGCAGTAAATAAACAGAGAGATCCAAGATTGAGATTGAAACAGAATTTCTTCAATTCTCCAATCCAAGATCCAAGACAAAAGTAAAATGAAATTGAAAGCAAAGGAAACAAAGAAATTAAAGTTCACTCAGTAACAAAAGCTTCCCAAAAACTCTTATGAAAATTCTAAAAGGAAAGCTCCCCGAATAACTTGAATTCTATCCTATTTATACACTTTCAAAAATGATCTTCAAGCCTTGAGTTGGGCCTTTGTTCTTGGTGGAATTGGGTTGAAAGAGGCCTTGGTTGATTGCTCTTGAAGTTTGAAGAAGAACCAAAGTGAACCAATTGAACCGGTTTTGAGGTTAGCCAAAGTTGGACCAAAAGTTTGAGCCAAAGTTAGGGGTCTAACTTTGGCCCCAACTTTTCATAGCAGCAAGCCAAATTCTTCTGGTATGGACGTTGGTGCCAACGTTAGGGGTCTAACTTTGACCCTAACGTTGGCCTTGTTTAGTGCTAGTGGCGTCAACGTTAGCCTCCAAGTTAGGGGGCTAACGTTGGCGCAAACGTTGGCTCTTCTCCCTTTGTAATTCATGTGCCAACGTTAGCCTCCAAGTTAGGGGGCTAACGTTGGCGCAAACGTTGGTGCCCAGGGGAGATCTTCTCAAGTTCCAACGTTAGCCTCCAAGTTAGGGGGCTAACATTGGCCCTTCTCCCTTTGTAATTCATGTGCCAACGTTAGCCTCCAAGTTAGGGGGCTAACGTTGGCGCAAACGTTGGATGGCCCAGGGATGAATTTCAAGTTCCAACGTTAGCCTCCAAGTTAGGGGGCTAACGTTGGGGCTAACTTCTTGCTTCCTGGTTCAATTTCACTTATTCATTTGTCCTCTCTTCACTCCTAGCCATTCCTCTTTGCTTCAACCTTTCTCCAAGCTTTCTTCACCTATCATTAATCAACCAAACTCATCAAAGCTATGCTCAAAATCATGAGATCTTCATTCTTTCATAATATGCAACAAATATAGCACAAAACCTCATGAAATGGCATGAATTCATATATGGTTGGTTCAATCAAGGGAAACATGAAAATCTACTCAATTAGCTTGCTTGTAGCTCAAGAAAGTGCATAATTCTTAATGAAAACTAAAGAAAAAGACTAGTTAAAATGGGCTAAGATGACTTGTCATCAGCAAGCTTCTTCAATTTCAACCTCTTCCTCTTGGTAGCTTTCTTCCAATTCAATCTCTTCTTCATTGTTGACCAAGGGCATGGGAGTTTGTGCTTCTTCTTCTTTGATCTCCATATCTAGTCCAATGGGAGAGGATTCAAATGTAGATAAGAATTCATTAATGATTGAATCTATCTCTTGATCATCCCCTTCAAAGTCTTCAACCATGATATGTCTTGGAGGTTGTACACCCTCCTCAACATCAATTTCAAACATCTTGGAAGGAGGCTCTAGGACTTGACTTTCCCATGGAGGTTCAGCATTTTCTAAGTCTTCAACCGCTTCTTCCTCTTCAATAATTACGACTTCCTCCAGTTGTTCTAGTACAAAATCAAACTCCTCCTTGATGTCTTCCACTTCATGACAATTTTCCTCAAGGGTGGTGGTGCACCAGAGCTTGAGGGCTGAGTATTCGAGGTGGAGGATTGGTCCATGCAGGATATAAGTGCTCGAAGAGTAGAGGTGAGACTAGTGATAGAGGTAAGTGTGGTATGAAGCTCTGTTTTCCCTTGGTGAATAACACCAAGGGTGTTGTCATCCAGTGGAGGTTGGGGTGGATATGGGTTAGGGTCATATGGAGGTGAATAGTGTAAAAGGGCTTGTGAGTATGGTGGTTCAAAGGTGTGTTGGGGAGGTGGTTCATAAGCATATGATGGGGCTTATTGGTAACTACAAGGAGGTCCACCATATCTATCATCTTGGTATGCACCTCGGAATGGCTCCTGACCATAGTAATTTGGTGGATGTTGGTTGTCACGAAGGGGTCCACCATATCTAATGTCTGGGCAGTGACGGACCCAGAAAATTTATGTTAGGGGGCAAAAATAATACACATTACTATTAAAATATATATTAATTTAAATTTAAAAATATAAAAGTGCACATTATTAGAAGAGACTAATGGAGTGACTTCAGATTCTAGTGGTAGCTTTCTTTTGAAATATTTTTTCATTACTATTTTTAAAAATAAAAATATATATTCTAAATTAGTAAATTAATCAATTCACTTTAAAAATTTATATGCAATATAATTACATATAATAGAATAGAATGAAATATAAACAAATAAATAATAAGGATCATTTAATTGAGAATAAAATAAAATATATAAATTCATGAAGAGAATAAAAAAATAGATTAATACTTAAACTATAATTGTTTGAATTAAAATTTGTAATTGAAAATATCAAAAAGAGAAACAATGAAATTGAAAGATACATAGAGTCATAGAGAGCTATATAAAACAAAATAGAGAATTTAAAATTTACCTTTTGATGAAGAGAAGATGACCACTAAACAAGGAATAGAAAAAGAAGGTTGAAAATATGAAACTAAGAAAAGGGTTTAAGAGAATAAATGAGTGACGGCTAGAATTTAAAAATAGAAGAAGACTAAATTTAATTAGGTTAACTAATAGTCAAAATCATAAAAAGATAAAATGGGCTTAGACTTTTAATACTTAGTTTATTTGTAGTGGGGTCATTTAAAATTTAAAATGGGAGCATATTATATATATATATATTTAAAAATATCAAATGACACTGGGGGCAAGTGCCCCCCCAATCATAAGCGTGGGTCCGTGCCTGTGTCTAGGCATGCATTGTAGGATGGTCGTTGTCCATGGTATCTTGGAAGGTGTTGTTGTCGAAAGGGTTGATCAGATCCTCGTGGCTCCTTCCAACTTTGATTGTTCCGACCTTGATGTATGTTCCTGTTATAGCTTCCATTCCTTCCAACAATATTAGAACTAAACTTGAAACCAGAGGTGTGAGAATTCATAGTAACAAAAGAAAATAAAAACAAAAACTAATAAAAAATTAATGAAAATAAACTCCTAAAACTAGAAACACTGACAACAATATAAGATAAAGATTTGAAAAAGGTTTAAATTTTGAAAACGTTTGATTTTTAAAATTTTAAATTTAAATTTTGAAATTTGAATTTTGAATTTTGGAATTTAAATATTGAAATTTGAAATTTGATTTTGAAATAAGATAAGATAAGATTTTGAAAAAGATATGATTTTTGAAAAAGATTTGAATTTTGAAATTTAAAACTAAGATAAGATAAGATAAAATTTTTAAAATAAAAATCTGATTTTTTTTTGTAATTTTTAAAAAAATCAATTAAATTAAAGAGAAAAGATATTTTTGAATTAAATGAGGAAAGAAAAAAACAATAAAATGACACCAAACTTAAAATTTTTAGATCAAAACAAAGAAAACAACCAAGAACAACTTGAAGGTCAAGATGAACACGAAGAACAACTTGAAAATCAAGAAAGAACAAGGAACATTATTTTCAAAAATTTTAATAACTAAATAAAAACCAATAACCTCTTAATTTACGAAAAAGCAAAAATAAAAACAAATAAACAAGCAAAAAGCAAATATTTACAATAACCAATAATAAGGCACACGTTTGCAATTCCCCGGCAACGGCGCCATTTTGACGATCGGACTTCTGCTAATTTAGAATTTTATAAAAATAATCACGTTTTAAGTATAGTTTCTAAACAAATAGAGAATCCTTTCGTACAAAAGTTTGGTTGTCACAAGTAACAAAACCCAATAAAATTTATAACCGAAGTATTTAAACCTCGGGTCGTCTTCTCAAGGAATTGCAGGAAAGTATGATTTATTATTGGTTATGAAATTGGGTATTTTTGGGTTTTTGAAATAGGGAACCAGTAATTTAAATAGAAAGAGAAATAAATTAATAATTATAAAGAAAACTCTTGGTAAGGTATGAGAACTGGAAATCCCATCCTAGTTATCCTTATCAGGTGTGATGAGAATTGTTTATTTCTCCCACTTAGTTAACCCTTACTAAATAAAGGAAAGTCAAATGGACCAATTAACTTGATTCCTCAAGCCCTAGTCAACTCCTGTGGAAAGACTAGCTATAGAGGGATCCAAATCAATCAGCAATTTCCAATTTTCAATCAACTGCTGAGTCTGATAACTCAAATGTTACCAATTACTTAACCAAAACAAAAAGGAAAAAATCTACTCGAATAAAAATGCCTTCAGATTTGAAGCAGCAGTAACATAAATAAAAGAAAGAAATCTTAAATCTGAAATACCTCAAATTATATTAAATAAAGAAATCAACTCTAACATGAAATTCATAAGCCAAATTGAAAAGATAAATAATAATTAAAGTAATAGAATAAATAAAAGTAGAAAATAAATTAAAAGAACATTGAACCTGGAATGAAGAGAAGTAGCCTAATCATAATAGAAATCCTAAATCCTAATCCTAATCCTAATCCTAATCCTAAATCCTAAGAAAGAGGAGAGAGCCTCTCTCTATAAAAACTATATCTAAAACCTAAAATTATGTGAATGAATGTTGTGTCTTGTTGTATGAATGAATGGATTGATTCCTCCACTTTATAGCCTCTAATCTTTGTTTTCTGGGTCGAAAACTGGGTCAAAAACAGTCCAAAAATCGCCCCCAGCAATTTCTGGTACGTACAGGTCGCTGCAAAGTCACGCGGAAGCGTCGTCCACGCGTTAGCGTGGATTGCGTTTTTGCCAGGTCACGCGTCCACGTGATCCACGTGTTCGTGTTACCTGGCTTCGAGGAAGCTATGGCAAATTATATATTGTTGCGAAGCTCCAGACGTTAGATTTCCAACGCAATTGAAACCACGTTATTTAGACCTCTGTAGCTCAAGTTATGGTTGATTTAGTACCAAGAGGTCAGGCTGGACACCTTTAGCAGTTCATTTAGTTTCTTGTATTCTTTCCACTTTTGCATGCTTCCTTTCCATCCTCTAAGTCATTCCTGCCCTATAATCTCTGAAAACACTTAACAGACATATCAATTCATCGAATGGTAATAAGAAAGGATTAAACATAGGAAACTTAAAGCCAAAGAAGCATGTCTTCAATCAAAGCACATAATTAGGAAGGCAAATGTAAAACATGCGAATTCAATGAGTAAGTGTGAGTATAGTGGATATAATCCACTCAATTAACCACAAGATGTACCACAAAATAGTGGTGCATCAGTGGGGTTTTATGATGGGTTTTTGGGGAATAGTGGATGGATGTGAGTGGTGAAGAGATTATGGGGAAGAGGGTAGGACTTGATAGGTGAATGGTATTTGGGGAAGAGGTATTGATGTGATTGGTCAAGGATATTTGGGAAAGAGTGTTATGGGGAGGTGTGAAGAGTTAAGAGAGTGAGTTGGGGTAGGTGGGGATCCTGTAGGATCCACAGATCCTGAGGTGTCAAGGAATTCTACTCCCTGCACCTTTCTGGCATTTAAACGCCCTCTGTGTACCATTTCTGGCGTTTAACGCCATCTCTGCTACCTTTCCTGGCGTTAACCGCCAGGTTGATGCCTCTTTCTGGCATTTAACGCCAACTAGACACCCTTTTCTGGCGTTAAACGCCAGTCTGTCTGCCAATTCTGGCATTTAACGCCAGCCAGACACCAGACACCCTTTTCTGGCATTTAACGCCAGTTTGCCTGCCATTTCTGGCATTTAACACCCAGAATGCTGCCAGACTGGGCATTAAACGCCCATTCTGCTATCCTTACTGGCGTTTAAACGCCAGTAAGCCTGTCCTCCAAGGTGTGCTGTTTTTGATGCTATTTTTGATTTCGCTTTAATTCTGCAGCTATTTTTGTGACTTCACATGATCATCTACCTAAAGAAAACGTAACATAACAATGGAAAACAAATGTCTATAATAAATATAATTAAATAACATTGGGTTGCCTCCCAATAAGTGCTTCTTTAATGTCAATAGCTTGACAGTGAGCTCTTAGAGAGCTTTACAGATACTCAGAGCTTAATGGTGGCCTCCCAACACCAAACTTAGAAGTTGAGTGTGGGGCTCTGTTTGACTCTGTATTGAGAGAAGCTTTTTCATGGTTCCTCTCCATGGTTACAGAAGAAGATCCTTGAGCCTTAAACACAAGGTAGTCCTCATTCAATTGAAGGACCAACTCTCCTCTGTCCACATCAATTACAGCCGTTGCTGTGGCTAGGAAGGGTCTTCTAAGGATGATGGATTCATCCTCATCCTTTTCAGTGTCTAGGATTATGAAGTCAGCAGGGATGTACAGGCCTTCAACCTTCACTAAGACATCCTCTACAAGTCCATAAGCCTGTTTCATTGATTTGTCTGCCATCTCTAATGAGATTTTTGCAGCTTGTACCTTAAAGATCCCTAGTTTCTCCATTACAGAGAGTGGCATTAGGTTTATACCTGACCCCAGGTCACACAGAGCCTTCTCAAAGGTCATGGTGCCTATGGTACATGGTATTAAGAATTTTCTGGGATCCGATTTCTTCTGAGGTAATTTCAGTTGAACCAAAGCATTCAGTTCATTGATGAGCAATGGGGGTTCATCTTCCCAAGTCTCATTACCAAATAACTTGGCATTTAGCTTCATGATTGCTCCTAGATACTGAGCAACTTGCTCTTCAACAATATCTTCATCCTCTTCAGAGGAAGAATACTCATCAGAGCTCATGAATGGTAATAGTAAGTTCAGTGGAATCTCTATGGTCTCTGTATGAGCCTTAGATTTATTTGGTTCCTCAATGGGGAACTCCTTAATGGTTAGTGGACGTCCAGCAAGATCTTCCTCACTGGAAATCACTGCCTCTTCCTCCTCTATAGGTTCGGCCACTTTGGATATATTGATGGCCTTGCACTATCTCTTTGGATTCTCATCTGTATTGCTTGGGAGAATACTAGGAGGAGTTTTAGTAACTCTTTTACTCAGCTGACTGATGAGCGGATAATTTATACCCTTTTTGGCATTGTTTTTACATAGTTTTTAGTATGTTTTAGTCACTTTTTATTATATTTTTATTAGTTTTTATTCAAAAATCAAATTTCTGGACTTTACTATGAGTTTTTGTATTTTTCTATAATTTCAGGTATTTTCTAACTGAAATTGAGGGACCTGAGCAAAAATCTGATTCAGAAGCTGAAAAAGGACTGCAGATGCTGTTGGATTCTGACCCTCCTGCACTAGAAATGAATTTTCTCGAGCTACAGAAGCCCAATTGGTGCGCTCTCAATTGCGTTGGAATGTAGACATCCTGGGCTTTCCAGAAATATATAATAGTCCATACTTTGCTTGAGAATTGATGGCCCAAACTGATGTTCAAAGTCAGCCTAAAACTTTCTGGCGTAAAACGCCAGAACTGGCACCTTTTTCGGCGTTAAACGCCCATTCTGGAACTCAGGGTGGCGTTTAACGCCAACTTTAGGCATATGCACGTGAAAGCTTGGAAGCTCAGCCCAGACACATACCAAGTGGGTCCCGGAAGTGGATTTCTGCACTATCTGCACTTAGTTACTCCTTTTCTGTAAACCTAAGTTACTAGTCTAGTATAAAAACTACTTTTAGAGATTCATTTTGTACCTCATGACATTTTACACTTCATATTGTATCTTCTACGGCATGAGTCTCTAAACCCCATAGGTGGGGGTGAGGAGCTCTGCTGTGTTTCAATGGATTAATGCAATTACTACTATTTTCTATTCAATCACGCTTGATTCTGTTCTAAGATACTCACTCGTACTTCAATATAGAGAATATGATGATCTGTGACACTCATCATTATCCTCAACCTATGAACGCGTGCCTGACAACCACTCCCATTCTATCTGAGCTCAACATAGTTATTGGGCGACAGCTTGAGTGCGTATCTCTTGGGTTTCTAATCCACAGACCGAGTCCAGAGGTTAGAACCTTCGTGGTATAGGCTAGAACCAATTGGCAGCATTCCTGGGATCCGAAAAGTCTAAACCTTGTCTGTGGTATTCCGAGTAGGATCCGGGAAGGGATGACTGTGACGAGCTTCAAACCTGCGAATGTTGGGTGTAGTGACAGTGTGCAAAAGGACAAGGGTCCTATTCCGACGCTAGTGGAAATCGACAGATGATTAGTCGTGCGGTAGCTGTACATGGTATTTTTCATCCGAGACGAGAAATCCGACAGTTGATTAGCCGTACAGAGATCCTACGTGGTATTTTTCATCCGAGAAGATCATACAGCTTGCCATTGAAGGAAGCCATGTGACGATCGGATTCCTGCTAATTTAGAATTTTTCACAAAAATATTATCGCGCTGTAAGTATAGTTTCTAAACCAACAGAGAATCCTTTCGTACAAAAATTTGGTTGTCACAAGTAACAAAACCCAATAAAAGTTATAATCGAAGTATTTAAACCTTGGGTCGTCTTCTCAAGGAATTGCAGGGAAGTATGATTTATTATTGGTTATGGAAAAGTATATTTTGTTTTGGGTTTTTAAAATAAGGAACAAGTAATTTAAATGACAAGAAAAATAAATTAATAATTATAAAAATCTCTTGCAAGGTATGAGAACTGGAAATCCTATCCTAGTTATCCTTATCAGGTATGATGAGAATTGAATTTTGCTCTCACTTAGTTAACCCTTACCAAATAAAGGAAAGTCAAGTGGACAAATTAATTTGATACACAAGTCTTAGTCAACTCCCGTGGAAAGACTAGCTTTAGAGCGATCCAAATTAATCAGCAATTCCCAAATCTCAATCAACTGCTGAGTTTGACAACTCAAGTGTTACCAATTACTTAACCAAAGCCAAAAGGGGAAAATAAATCTAAATTAAATTGAAAGCATCATAAATTGAATAAAACAATCATTAATCTGAAATACCTCAAATTGCATTAAATAGAATATTCAAATCTTAACATGAAGAGTTCATAAGCCAATTGGGCAACATAAGTCAAATACAAGTAAAAGCATTAGAGTAAATAAAAGTAGAAGAGAATATAAAATTAAAGTAAACATTAAACCTGGAATTGAGAAGTAGTCTAATCATAATAGAAATCCTGAATCCTAATCCTAATTCTAAATCCTAAGAGAGAGGAGAGAGCCTCTCTCTCTCTAAAACTACATCTAAAACCTAAAATTATGAATAATGAATGTTGTATGAATTGTGTCTTATTGAATGAATGCATTCCCTCACTTTATAGCCTATAATCTGTGTTTTCTGGGTCGAGAACTGGGCCGGAAATAGCCCAGAAATCGCTGATTGCGAATTCTGTCACGCTGATTTTCGCAGATACGATGCGTGCGCAAGATGCACACGTCCGCGTCGTCTATCCTCAGAGAAACTATAGCAAATTATATATCATTTCGAAGCCCCAGATGTTATATTTTCAACTCAACTAAAACCGCATCATTTGGACCTCTGTAGCTCAAGTTATGGTCAATTTAGTACCAAAAGGTCAGGCTGGACAGCTTTAGCAGTTCCTTTAGTTTCTTGTATTCCTTCCACTTTTGCATGCTTTCTTTCCATCCTCTAAGCCATTCCTGCCCTGTAATCTCTGAAATCACTTAACACACATATCACGACATTGAATGGTAATAAGGGAGGATTAATAATTAGCAATTTAAAGGTCCAGGAAACAAGTTTCCAATTATAGAACAAAATCAGGAAGAAAATTGTAAAACCATGCATTTAGTATGAATAAGTGTGAGAATAATGGATAAAATCCACTCAATTAAGTACAAGATGTACCACGGAATAGTGGTACATCAAATCTTCCCACACTTAAACATTAGTATGTCCTCATGCTAAGCTCAAGAGAAACTATAAGAGTGAAGAGGAATGGTAGAAAGTATGAAATGCAACCTATCTATATGAATGCAACTACATGCAAAATGTTTCTACCTACTTGGTTAAAAGTAAATAAGCTCTTCAAGAAGAAATATGAACTGGCTTTCACTAATTCAAATAATAAAAATGAAGTACAAATAGACTTGCAGAAGAAAATAGCTCATGAAAGTCGGGAACAAAGAATCGAGCATTGAACCTTCACTGGAAGTGTATACACTCTAATCACTCAGGTGTTTAAGGTTCGATTCTCTCAATTGTCTGTTAATCTTGCTTTCTAAGGCTTGCTTTTCTTCTACCAATCAACAAAAGTTTAATGGACAAATACACATATCAAGAGGTCTTTTAAGGGTTGTAATGGGGTTATGGTCAAGGTAGGATTGTATTTGGCCAAGTGGACTAAAATCTGAATCCTTAATTAACTTAAACTTTCCACCTAACTTTAGACAATCCATGTAATCATAATACCACATCTAACTATCCATATATATATATATATATATATATATATATATATATATATATATATATATATATTTTTTTTTTTTTCCTTTTGTTTTTCTCAATGCATATGATTAAGTTATTGAATGCATGAACATGTCCTAAACATTTCTTTCACATTTTCAAAAAATTCTAACATACTCAATTTTCAAACCAAATGTTTCCAAACCCACTTTTCCCACACTTAAATCATGAGCACTCTCACTAGTCTAAGCTAACCAAGGATCCAAATTTAAGGACATTATTATTTTCCGCTTAGAGTTAATGATGTGCTAAAGTAAAGAACAAAGGGGTATAATAGGCTCAAAATTGGTTTGCAAAGGATAATGAAAGGGTAAGGCCATATGGGTATGTAAGCTCAGTGAAACAAAGGCCTCAATCATGTAAGTGTATGCATACATCAAATAGTGAAAATATAGAATTAAGCAAGACAAAGATCACAATTTTAGAGAGAACAACACACACCAAAAATAAAATATTGGTTGATAAAATGCAACTAATCAAATAGGCTCAAAATCTCACAGATTTTGTGTGTTCGAGCTCTAAGCCATGTTCCAGTATAATATTTCTTCAAACAAGTTCAACAAAAATTTTAATTCAAATTAGTGAAATGCTATAAAAAGTTTCTTCAAAAAGAAAATATTACTATAACCAAGCAGTGGTAGAATATGCACAAAATCAAACAAATATGCAATCAAACATGCAAATGCAACAATGAACAAACAAAAAAAATAAAACATTGGTGTTTGAGAAGGAAATGACTAACCCACGGAGATCGGTATCGATCTCCTTACACTTAAAGATTGCACCGTCCTCGGTGCATGCATAGATGTATAAGTGGACGGGTTGCTCCAACTGATGCTTTTCTCTCTAAGGAATATGTGTAGGAACTTGTTTGTCGCCCTATATAGAAGTTTCTCCCTTTTTCCTTCTTCGGTGGCTAGCCTGAAAGAAGAGAAAAAGAAGAACAGGAACTCAAAAATAATGAAGAAGCAAATAAAATATGAGTGGGTAATGCCAAATAATAAGAGTTTCAATTACATGGTAGCTACAACATGCAGTGAGAAAACAGTAGAAGCATACGGCATATCAATAGTGCAAGAATTGCAACAAAGGGGAAGAGAGTGTGGGTAATGCAAGATAGTATAAGCTCATGTCAATGCAAAAGGAATACAAGTATTAGAAAAGATCAACATTGACTTAAATAATATTACCCAACAGTGGAAAACAAGTCATGAAGTACCAGAATAATTCAAGAAAAGATGCAATAGTTTGAATAAGAAAATTTTAACACCAATGGAAAAATAATAAATTTAGAAAAGAAAATAAAAATATGCACAAAATTAAAATACAATGAATGAAAGTATGCAGATAAATTAAGTAAAATAGAATGAAAGTGAAAAAGGATGAGAAGTTAAAGAGATGAAGAAGAAGAAAGTAAGAAAGAATAAGAAAAGATAGAAGAAAGAAGAAAGAATGATAATAGAAAGATAAGTAGGATTGGAGAAGAAAAGATAGGAATTCTGGTGCTGATCTGGATAAACTGTGCGTCGCATGTGACGCGGATGCGTGGGGCACGCGTTTGCGTGATTAGCACTATTTTCAGGTAACGCGGACGTGTTGCGTGACCTGATTTGTGCTATTGGCGCGAGTGCAGCCTTGCGTTCGCGCAACTCTCTGTTTTAAATGCATTTTACCAAAAATCTGGGTGTCGCGTTCGGGTGGGTGACGCGATCGCGTGAATGGCATATTTTGTAAAACGACGCGGCCACGTGGAGCATGCAGTCGCGTGGTAGGGTTTGTGCTTCCAGCACGAGTTCAACCCAGCTCCATCATAACTCTCTGCCATACACCCTTTTACGTCAATTTTTGCAAGGCCACGCGGTCGCGTGGGTGACGCGGACGCGTGGGAGGCTCTTTTTCAGAATGACGCAGACGTATCATTGACGCGGTCGCATGGGCATATT